>NC_134266.1:98747313-99406969 GCF_031893055.1 Leptodactylus fuscus | reverse complement strand
ATACAAACAGTTCAATATCCTTGAACTAGAGTTTAATGACAAATCTCCATGTCCACATTACATAGAAGCTCTCAAAGCTGTCTGTCTGTCTTAACTATAAGAATCCTACAAACAATGGATAGACATTTATATATAATGATTGTTTCACCTATATACTAAATTAAGTTTATTTTTACAGATTTTCCATCAATGGACAAGCTACTGGCTGGTGTAGCAATGGTTGTCAAGCCATCGTAGATACTGGAACCACTCAACTGAATATTCCCCAAACATATATGCAACAGCTCCTGCCATACCTCGGCATCCAGTCACAGAGTGGAAACGTAAGATAACTTTGTAAAAATGTTACATAATTTTTTTAAAATACATATAAGAATTCAGCAAAGGGACAAATACTACAAATACTAAAGGAATATTTTAAAAGATTCAGAAAAGACTACTCATGGATGTGATATGATCTTTCCATAACTCCTATTTACTTCTAAGGGGTTACAAAAACAGCAATTTTGCCTGTTAGTTTCCAAAAATCCCATACTACCATCTCAGCCAAACTAGATGAGATAGGATTAACCCATTAAGGGTAAGTTTACACAGAGTTTTTTGGTCAGGATTTTGATGCCGTATCCACCCCAAAATCCTGACCAAAAAGACAGCTCCCATTGATGCATCGGCCTGAAGACACTACCTACTCCGGACTAGGCCCATTCATTGGGCCTAGTCCAGAACAGAGTGCACGTCTGGATGCCAATGCAGTGCACCGGCTTTCAGTCACGGCTACCCGGTTTTTGGACCAGAACCTGAGGCGGCCTCCAGTCTTTAAGTTCCGGACTCAGGTTCCTCCTCAGGTTCCGGTCCAAAAAACCCCGTCTGAACTTACCCTTAGAGCTATAGCCTGCGCATTATAATTTCAGATTTATCTGTAGTTTGTTAGCTATACATTTCGTAGAGGTCAACCATCTATCAGAAATAACTCTTTGTGAGACAAACCCCTATAATCCACTGCAAGGAAAATAGCATTTCATGGTGGCGATTCAGATAAATTTGATTTATGCACAAGCAGGACAGCTACATTACATATTTTCCCCTCCATAACTTCTCTACACACTAATATATAGCGTTCATTCTTGTGAAACTACTTCTTGGCTATGGGGTCACTGAGGTAACATGCAGTTCAATTGGTAGGACTTTTTTGCTTCTATTGGAGGATTTAGGAACATGACCTGGTTTAAAGGATACCTTCTGATTAATAGCTAGTAAACATGTTGTATAGTAGACCAGGAAAACTATATTTTATTTATATTGATATTTACATAATAAGAAATGATATATTGATTAAATTGCAACATTTAATTATTAATAAATATGCTGGTCGATATGTGATTTACAGCACACTTAGTGAATATATTCTCCATTTTCAGTATTATGTTAACTGCAACAACCTTCAGAATATGCCAACTCTCAGCTTCACCATCAATGGTGTCTCCTTCCCCTTGCAGCCATCTGCATACATCATTCAGGTAAGAACTTAAAACTTATCTTCTGATAGCAGCGCAGTTGTATATAGCCTTAAAAAAATTCAAATATTGTAGTGTGTAAAGATTTTCTGTAAGATTCCAAAATATTTTTCACTTTATATTGTAGCTTGTTTGTTATAGATATTAATTTTCAGGCTCTGTTGTAAAGTTTTCACACTAGCGTTTGGGTTTCCGTTCTTTGGGTTCACTTGGGACCCGAAGAACGGAAACTCAATCTGCTTAAAAAGCAGTTACCGCAGACCCTATAGATTATAATGGGGTCTGCCAGGTTTCCGCCCAAAAAATGCAGAGAGAAAAGTCTTGCTTGCAGGACTTCTCTCTGCAATTTTCAAGCGGATTTGGGGACGGAATCCCCAAACGGAGTTTAATTGCTGATGTGAATCCATCCTTATCTATTTTTAAGAGAATTGTTTTTTTATTTTGTTTATATCATAATACAAACCTGTTCAGATTTCTCTGATATACTGATAATAACATTACGTTTATGTCAATGTTCTAGGAGAATGGATACTGTTATGCCAACTTCCTAGACATCAGCCTTCCAGCTCAGAATGGAGATCCTCTCTGGATCCTGGGAGATGTTTTCCTGAGGGAATATTATTCAGTCTTTGATTTTGGAAACAACCGTATTGGTTTTGCTCCAGTGGCATAAATAGCCAGATTGCCTGGGATTAAGACTGTAAGGACAACATTGTGATCAATAACATGATCTATCAGTTAATTTGATTGCAAAATACTATGTGGAATATTCTTATATGCTAAATATCCCTGTCTACCACTTCTAGCAATAAACTGGCTACAAAAAATGACATTGTTGTTCTTGTTTCCTATACTCTTTGATGAATGAAGGATAATTGCCGGAAAATCACAAATCATTTTTATTCCACTATATTTGCCAACACTTTTCGGAATTATAGTATTTCCATTATATTTGCCAACAATATTCCCAGCACTTAATAAAGATGGTACAAATGTTATGTTGTTACACACACATGTCAATCTTACACAGTTTAGAGATCCCAGGGATGTAATAATTTACTGGCTATATCTTTGCAACTGTAAGGTCATCCATGTTTTTATGTCTGCCCTTACTTAGAGATAGATAATCTTTCTAGTTATACTTTTATAGAAATAGTTTATTTTTATTTTAATTATTTTTAGACGAAAATAAAATAAAATACAGTAAATACATGAAAAAAGTCTCAAATATAGCCTCCACAGTGTTGATAAAGACCAAAGTCAAAGAGACATAAAGTACCCTCTTACAGCAGGGATGAAGCATCCAAGGAACACATCAGGTATTGTCCCTATTATACCTTAGTCTGCACCCTGTGTGTCCTCAGTAAAAACTCTTGCCCTGACAAGGGCAGTGCCACAATTTCTATGTCACAGCGAAGAAGACAGTGCTCAGACTGAATCAAAATATTAAAGGAAAGAAGGCAGTGAGGAATCATTAAACAATAGTCAGAATTAGTGATGAGTGAAGCGATTTTGCAGAAGTGGAATTCGAACCGAATTTGAGGAAATCTTCGATTCGCCTAGAATGCAGATTTTTTTTCACGCTTCGATGCATCAAATTGCATTTTTTAATAAAATGGCCACTGTGCATGCAAAGACCAGGGAATTCTGGGAGCGCAGGATCACCCATAATGACAATTGTGCAGGTAATCAGCAGCCAGCCGCCCCGGTGATGTCACAGTCCTATAAAAATTTGCGGCCATTTTAGGTACCATCATTTCACATCACTCCTACTGCAGGGATAGACATGAGCAGGAGCTAGGGACAGTATTAGAAAACAAATTAAAGTTCACGGAAAGAGGATTGCTAGTGAAGGGAAAGTGTAGGGAGGAAATCAAAGAAGAATTTGGGGTGGTTGCTGCATCATTAACAGAAAGAAACTTAATACACATTGCAGTGTTCACTGCCGCTATACTGCTGTTATTACTCATACCTGTGTGTTTAAGGTGGAACACAACAAGCCTTTTACAGCAAAAATTAGTGAATTATCATCCAATATTACCTGCACTCAGCTCATCACGCCTTTTTGTAGGGGTTCAATAGGAGGAAAGAAATTAGGGGCAAATTAGTCATTCTGTTGCAAGTATACAATTACAGGCCATTTCTCAATACAGTTGTGGCAAAAATCAAGAATTCTTAGCCAGCAATCTCTGGAATTACCAGTTATGCTCACTTTTATTTTAAAGGTATTTAATAGTGGGGAAAAACAATTAGGGGCTCATTAGCCATTGTGTGCAGAGTATACAATTACAGGCTATTTCTAAGTATGTCAGGCAGAGAGGCGACAGGTCATGCACAGGGGAGCACCAGAGGCCTAAATGTTTCTGGCGCAGGCTCAGTTCACAACAGAGTAAGGGGGTGTGGCAGCAGGGGTCACTTTCAGAGGTCTGAGTTCCCTGCGTCAAGTTGCGGTCGTGTCTTGACTAGCATCCACTTCATCCCAAGTCACATCAGACAACCCCAGTCAAGAGTTGTTGGGTTCTTCAGAAACAACCCTTAATTTTCATGGCCCAGGAGCAGGCTCTGTGTCCTCAGGTATCCTGAATCTGCCTCTGTCCTTTTATGTTTGCTCAACTAGAGAATTACTGTATGCTGTGGGCTCAGATCCACTATATTGTGAGGACGAGATACTACTGGACAGTCAGCAGCTACTGCCCAGCCAAGATCTGTAGGAGAAAAAAGAGAGAGACACCGAGCGCACTAAGTACAGTATTAAACTGTCGGGATGGGTCAAGTCTTGACTTATAACAATGACCAATTGGCCTCTCACCTGATTGAATAGTAATGAAACACAACACCCAAGGTCTGGGTTGTCTAATAGGTAGTACAGGCGAGAGTGGCAGCGGCTCCTTCAACATACACCGGATAACCGGGAAGTAAACGTAGCAACAGGGAGAGAGTAGGGTCCACGCTCAGAGGTCGTGGATCGATCATGTAGATAAGAGAAACTTTATTGTAACAAACACAGTACAGCACAACGCATTTCGGGTTAAAAGGAACCCTTTTTCGAGTGCAAAATTTCACTGTAAAGATGGGGAAGAGTAAAAGCGATTGAGTGTATTGCTAAAAAAACAAAAAACAAACACAAAACCTGAGACAATAGAGACGGTCTATTCACCAGACATCATCATGTCCTAATCTAATTTAAGTCAGGGAACAACCCTGTTTCTGTTTTTAGATGTATATATTTCCTAAAGGGTAAAATCCATTTATTTATTTAGTTCTTTTCATTTAGGAGAATGGTTTTCATGAATTTGATTACACAACTTTTATGTTTAATGTGATATATGGATGTATGTATATATTTGCATGTTTGTATATGTTCATATACACTCGATTTATGAATTCCTCATAATAGGGGTTCTGTGAATACTTGAAACTTGAACCAAAATGTAGGTTTCTCCAATTCTGGTTTTATTGACTAGCTGTTTTTATTGACTAGCTGTATTTATCTATTACAATTGATATTGGGTAGGATGTCTCCCTGGGTCTATTGTCTCAGGTTTTGTGTTTGTTTTTTGTTTTTTTAGCAATACACTCAATCGCTTTTACTCTTCTCCATCTTTACAGTGAAATTTTGCACTTGAAAAAGGGTTCCTTTTAACCCGAAACACGTTGTGCTGTACTATGTTTATTACAATAAAGTTTCTCTTATCTACATGATCGATCCCTGACCCTTTATGTATGACCTCTGAGCGTCATACCGGACCCTACTCTCTCCCTGTTGCTAAGATCTGGAGGAGACATCCGCCTCTTCCTCCAGTGGTAGTGATGAGGAGAGTGGTGTGGGAGCTGGTGTTGTGAGCGGTCAGGCTCCTGACTGCTCCTGACTGTTGAGGAGGACATCAGTGACCTGCAGATATTATTAGATGATGATGTGGCCGACTGCAATTGGGATAACTAATTGCTCTCCACAATGTTAGACCCTCGGGGAAAAATGGAGGCCTTTTTTTTTTACACCTGCTGAGTGGGAGGACAAACTGAACTACTATATAGACTTGCTATGTAGCAAGTTGGCTGCTGCCTATCTGCGCCATTGTCCATCCTCTTGCTTGTCCTACCAGGGGAGCCCTCAGCACTCAACTTGCACTGGCATGGCAGCTGTAGAAGGGGGTGGGGGTGGAAGGAGCAGCATGGGCTCCATCAGTAGTAGCCTGAGCCTAGAGTCACCGATGAGCAGCTTTCTTCTTTCCATAGTGAAGAAGCTGCTCATCAGCAGCTAGACAAAGAACAGAACTTGAACCAGCAGGTGATGGCATACTTAGAGTGCATGCTTCCACCCATCGTGGAAGATCCGCTGGACTTCTGGGAAGCAAAACTAGATATGTGGCTGCAACTGGCTGAGTTCGCCCTGAAAAGGCTGTCCTGCCCGGCCAGTGGTGTGACATCAGAGTGGATGCTTAGTGCGGCAAATATCATAGTTACTCAATGAGAGAACAGCCTCCCACAACATAGGCTGATATGCGATGTTTCCATCCTCTGGAATTCAACCCTCCATTTGTTGGATCAACTATATGAACATACAAAAATCAATAAAGAATTTCTTGATGATCCAAGCAGACAGAGGTACTCCCATTTGTAACTTTAGCGTTATGGCCTCCTCACGTTGCAGCCACTTCTTCACTCTGTTACTGTGAACTGTATGGCCTTCCCATTGCAACTGCAACCTACACACTCTGCAACTGGATCCCTGTATGGCTTCATAAGACTGCTATAATCTGCAAACTCTGCCACTGGGTCACTGTAGGGCCTCATAAGGCTATTGTCATGTCCACACTCTGCCACTGGGTCACTGTATGGCCTCATAAGGCTATTGTCATGTCCACACTCTGCCACTGGGCGACTGTATGGCTTGTAAGGCTGCTACAACCTCCAGACTGGACAGGTGACGCAGCTTCTGCCTCCACATTCTCATGCCGTTGGCCCTGCAATGTCCGACTCATCCTCCACTGTAAAGAGAAGAAAAAACAAGGTCCCCGGCACCGAGCCGTTCTTTGCGTAATACCCTTGGTATATTGATGGAAGAAAGTAATATACAATCAGGTGTCCGCTCACCTGGTTTGGTTGTGTGGAACACAACAACCAATGAACATAGTAGGCAAGAACCAGTAGAAAACTGGGAGGCAGCTGCTGATAGCCGTCACGGAGGACGTGGATCTATGGTAGAGGGAAGGACCAGCCTTTGCGGAGGACAGGCGGAGAATCAGCGCTCACCAAATTTTTTGATAAATGGAAGTCAACTTTATTAGGCACCACACGTTCCGGGCAAGCAGCCCTTTTTCAAGTGCAATGTTAATCTTTTAAAATGAAATTCACAATTACATTCAATCATAATAAAACCAGAAACAAAGCATGCATAATGATTATAACATACATATGTGTACCTTGGAGAGTACATACGCATCAAGAAACCCTCATTAAAATAGTATAAGATGCACTCATGATAATAATAAAACATGTATAGAAAATACCAGTAAATAAATAAAATAAATAAATAAATAAGAAAAAATCACCACTCCCTTCTGCAACAAGACTACCAAAAGATGTCAAAAATTATGAGGATGGTTCCAAATATGATTAAGATATTGTTTAAAAAACATAGTTGTATGGCTACATTTACATATTAGATAAGTCACAATTGTATGGCTAGATTTCCATAACTAGCTGCCATAAATGCCAAAAGGGATGTCTACCATACATCCCCAAACAAATCTGTACAAAAATGCCGTCCAGCCAAAAAACATAAATCTGCATATGTCCACTATTAACACGACAGTTCAGTGAGCATCAAAAGTATATAACCCAAAAACACTTACCCCGTCGCTATGGACAGAAGGCTTGTCATAGCTGGGAGCCCTAGGGTTTATAAAGGGCTGGTAGAAGTCATGTGTATGGCAGGAAAAGAAGTCACGCGCCAAACCGCCGATACACACTATGACGGGAGCCGCATGTTTGCGGCGTCCAAGGTAATCCTATGCGCATGCGCGGGGATAGATGCCGGGCGCATGCGCAATGGCTGGCACGCACGATCTTACCATGTTGCTGGACACGCGAGGTATAAACCTCGCTCACTCACGGAGCAATCTCTTTAAATGAGAACAGATTCCCTCACTAGAGGTTTGAAGGTATTCAGTATGTGGGTGGTTCGATCATGCCTAGCCCAATAAAAACTGGGGCATGAAGTTACTAAAAAAGCTACTAAAAAAGGTAAAGAACAGAAAATGTTGCAAAAAAGAAGAAAGAAAAAGACATATATAAATAAATATCATAGGATGTAAGCCATGTATTATGTCCATAACATGGCATGAAAGGAGCTAAATACCATTGTATTCAAAACAATACAAGGGAAGAGTGGCAACACCAAATGAACTGGGCACAGATGTAAAAAATATAAATATAAATATAAAAATATACACATGGATATAAACATATACCCCAACCCTGCATAGGGAAATCTATATTAACAAATGATGAAATAAATAAATAGAAAAATAAAATAAATGGATTAAATGAATTATACTAAATATACTAAATGTATTATCATTAAGTAATGGATCCCACATACAATCAGAAGACCTATAACTGTATGATAGTAATAATGTATGAGGACTGGGCCAAAAAATATGGATAAAGAAGAAATATATATAAAAAAAGTAGTATGTGACCACAGTACAGAACCACATGTAGTTATTACGTATGGTTATTAATTATTATTAATTTATTGGGTAATGTCTTCCAGGGTTACATTAAGGCCTTTTGGAGACAGGCAATCAAATTTATAGATCCAATATATTTCTCTACGTCTGAGGATCTCAAATCTGTTATGTTTATGAACCGGGATCTGATCAATGGGGGTAACACTAAACCCTTCAAAGGAGCTGTTATGTTTGATGGCCGCGTGTCTCGAAACGCTATGTTTAAGGAAACCATTAACAACGTTGGACCTATGTTTGTTTAACCTGACCCTTAAAGGCATAGTTGTCCGACCTATATATTGTAACCCGCATGGGCATTCTAGCAGATAGATCACAAAAGATGACGAACAGTCTAGATGACCGCTAATTACAAAAGACTCTTTCGTTATATTACTTCTAACCTTAGTGGTTTTATCCGTGATGCAAGCACAACATTTACATCGTTTTTTGTTGCACCGGAAGCTACCTTTGGTGCTGGAGGGGCCCGGTTCGAGCAATTCCGTCTGTTTGAGCCTACTTGGTGCCACTAGACTTTGGAGAGTCCTAGCCCTCCTAAATATGAAACTCGGGTTTGGGGGTAAGTGGGCTCCCAAATGAGGATCCTTGAGGAGGATATTCCAATGTTTCCTCACGATGTTTCTTATGGATTGGTGAGCCCCATTGAAGGTGGTCAAAAACCTGCACTGATAATCCAATTCTGTCCCACGGGGCCGGGGTAATAGACATGTTTGTTGTGTCAGGGATGCCGCTTTTTCTTTTGCTGACATAATAACGGCCTTGGGATACCCTTTTGCTTGGAACCTATGTATCAAAATGCCACTTTGGTCCTCGTAGTCTTTCGCTTTGATGCAGTTCCTCCTTATTCTCTTAAACTGACCAAAAGGTACATTCTGTTTCCACCTACGGAGATGACAACTACGATACTCCAAAAAGGCATTACAATCCACCTTTTTAAAATGTGTTTTTGTGCATATTATGCCCTCCTCAATCATTAGATGTAGGTCTAAATACTCAATTTGGCTACAATTAGACTGGCCTATAAACTTTAACCCCCAATCATTAGAGTTGAGATGCCCCGTAAAATTGCTGAACTCTTCGTCTGTGCCCTCCCAAATAAATAGTAAATCATCAATATATCTACAATAGTAGATGATGTTCCTGGACCAATTATGAGCTCCATAGATATATGTCTTTTCAAATTGACCCACATACAGGTTTGCGTAACTTGGCGCAAATTTTGACCCCATAGCGGTCCCACACCGTTGAAGATATACCCGATCCTGGAACTCAAAGGTGTTATGATTAAGAATAAAATCAATTGAGTCTATAATAAATTTCTGTTGTTTGGATGGTAGGGTGGAATCTTCTACCAAACTCTTATTAATAGCTTGCAGACCTTTGGTATGTGGTATATTCGTGTATAATGAAGCCACATCGAGTGTGGCCCACCTATACGTGGGTTTCCATAGTTTACCAACAATATTGGATATCAAATGTGTGGTATCCTTTAAATATGAAGGTAGACACACCACTAGGGGTTGGAGTTGTTTATCTACATACTCGGATAAATTCCGCGTCAAAGATTTAAGACCCGAAATAATGGGTCTCCCCGGGGGTTCAACCAGGCTCTTGTGTATCTTTGGTATATGATAGTACAATGATAGAGATGGGTTTTCGATGGTAAGGTACTCCCTCTCTCTCTTATTGAGGATGCCCTCATCATAGCCTGTTTTAATCAATTGATGGTACAGTTGTGAATCAATAGGTGTAGGGTCCGCGGGTAGTACAGTGTAGAACACCTCGTCCGACAGGAGGCGTGCTGCTTCTTTAAGATAATCCTGTCTAGATTGAATGACGATCCCCCCCTTTATCAGCGTTGCGTATTACTATGTTGTAGTTATCACTCAATGACTTAATGGCTTGCTGTTCAACTTTACTCAAGTTTCTATGGGGACCTTGGGTACCAACATCAAGACCCAAAGCTCTGAAATCAGAGCCTACCATGGCAAAGAAGGTTTCGATATGACAACCTCTATGGTGGACAGGATAAAATTTAGACCTTGGTTTCAGGTCCGTGTGTGATACTGGAATATTGTCAGCGTTGTGCGCCATTTCTTCACTTACTGAGGGAACCAACTGAGTGGCAGCCTGTGCGGATTTTGAATTGGACTTTTCAATATTAAAATGCCTTTTTAATGTTAATTTTCTGATAAATTCATTCAAGTCGATAAACAACTGAAGATCGTCTAGGCGGAGGTCAGGACAAAAAGATAGACCCCTTTGGAGTATAGATTCCTCGGCCTTTGTTAGTTGATAATCGGATAAATTAAATATATTCCCTATACTTTGTTTCGTTTGGGGCTCGGGCTTAGATTCCCCATTATTATGGGTTCCGTGTTTGTGCTTCCTGGAGCCTCCCCTGCAACCTCTTCTGGTTCTGTATTTTTCCTTTTCAGGCGCATGGGACTGTAATAATCCGATATCTTGGTAATTCTGGTTAGAAGAGGAACCTCCTGAACATGCACCGCACTGGCCAGGGTCAGTGCGGTGGGAAGCGGTAAAAAAGACCCAGATAAATTGTCTGTGGTGTTCTTGTCTGCAGAGGATATCACCTCCTCAATTTGTGATGCGGTCATCGGGGAATGGTATAAAGAGTCATCCATTTCTGATGGGGAAATGGATTGGACTGTTACTGATAATAATGCTGTAGGTGTGCTAATAGGCGTGCCCGGAACATCTGGCATAACATCCATAGAGGAAGCAATCATCAATCTTAGAGGGGCCAAAATGAGTAGGTGGTAGACCTAGGGAGGTTAGCTCATGAATTTCGGGTGTAATCGGTTGTTGGCCCTTATGAGATTGTTGGGCCACTGATTTGATATTGGCACTGACCTTACGATGTTCCACTGGTACATGAATAGTTTGAATATGATTCTTAACGGTATTTGTTGTGTGACCACTGTTTAATGTCCCCTGCCTGTTCTGAGTTTTGGACAGCCGGGGTGCCGGGATCGGCCGGGCTCTGGGAATGCCCTTGTTGGTAGGTTTGAAGGTGGATGTGGTTTTTGTGTGTCCTTCTAGTTTGGATAATTTACCTTTAAGGACTTTTTTCCTCAATGACTGATGATCAATCCTACGTCCCCTCACTCTTGGAGAAGTCATGGTGGCTTGATCTGGTTCAACCGTGCGGGTGTTTTCCTGCCGGTATCGCCAGAAATGGGAACCTGCATCACCATAATCCATTCTGTCCCTATTTAGTTTATTAGTTTTAGTTTCTAAAAGTTTCCTTTCCGAGTTCAAAAGCCGTGTTTGGAGGACCCTACACATTCTTATGAAATCTGGATGATGATTATATTGATCTATCTCTGTGATCAACCGTTTTATCGTAATGTCCAAATCGTTGGCAATGGACAACCTTTTATGAGATAGTGCTTCTAGGAGATCGATACTACAGGTATGTAAATTTTTAGCCCAATTATCTGAAAAGGATGGATCATTCGGGAATGGGGATGGTAATTTAATACGTAAACCCCTAGGTATAATATTTTCCCTTAGGTATATCAGAAGGAATTTATGATCCAAAAAATGTCTAGTTTCATCATTAAGAGATTTTTCAAGATTCCAAAATAGGGTGCTCAATGCTTCACGATCTATATTCGTTGGGCCCTCCTGGTTGACTGAACTCTCCCCAAGCACAACTGGATGTGTTGTGCTGGGGGGTTTAGTGTATTGTTCAATGAGGTCCTCTCTCGTGTCTTTCCTGAGCCGGATAAAGTCCATGTTGGTGTGGATGGAAGGAACTTCTCAAGGTGCCAGGTCGAAACCACCTGGGATGGTGGTCAATCTCAACCTCCTTGGTCCGAAGAAGGGTAAGTAGAACTAGAAAGAGAAGAAAAAACAAGGTCCCCGGCACCGAGCCGTTCTTTGCGTAATACCCTTGGTATATTGATGGAAGAAAGTAATATACAATCAGGTGTCCGCTCACCTGGTTTGGTTGTGTGGAACACAACAACCAATGAACATAGTAGGCAAGAACCAGTAGGAAACTGGGAGGCAGCTGCTGATAGCCGTCACGGAGGACGTGGATCTATGGTAGAGGGAAGGACCAGCCTTTGCGGAGGACAGGCGGAGAATCAGCGCTCACCAAATTTTTTGATAAATGGAAGTCAACTTTATTAGGCACCACGCGTTCCGGGCAAGCAGCCCTTTTTCAAGTGCAATGTTAATCTTTTAAAATGAAATTCACAATTACATTCAATCATAATAAAAACCAGAAACAAAACATGCATAATGATTATAACATACATATGTGTACCTTGGAGAGTACATACGCATCAAGAAACCCTCATTAAAATAGTATAAGATGCACTCATGATAATAATAAAACATGCATAGAAAATACCAGTAAATAAATAAAATAAATAAATAAATAAGAAAAAATCACCACTCCCTTCTGCAACAAGACTACCAAAAGATGTCAAAAATTATGAGGATGGTTCTAAATATGATTAAGATATTGTTTAAAAAACATAGTTGTATGGCTACATTTACATATATTATATTATATTACATTATATTACATATATATTTATATATGTCTTTTTCTTTCTTCTTTTTTGCAACATTTTCTGTTCTTTACCTTTTTTAGTAGCTTTTTTAGTTACTTCATGCCCCAGTTTTTATTGGGCTAGGCATGATCGAACCACCCACATACTGAATACCTTCAAACCTCTAGTGAGGGAATCTGTTCTCATTTAAAGAGATTGCTCCGTGAGTGAGCGAGGTTTATACCTCGCGTGTCCAGCAACATGGTAAGATCGTGCGTGCCGGCCATTGCGCATGCGCCCGGCATCTATCCCCGCGCATGCGCATAGGATTACCTTGGACGCCGCAAACACGCGGCTCCCGTCATAGTGTGTATCGGCGGTTTGGCGCGTGACGTCCTTTCCTGCCATACACATGACTTCTACCAGCCCTTTATAAACCCTAGGGCTCCCAGCTATGACAAGCCTTCTGTCCAAAGCAACGGGGTAAGTGTTTTTGGGTTATATACTTTTGATGCTCACTGAACTGTCGTGTTAATAGTGGACATATGCAGATTTATGTTTTTTGGCTGGACGGCATTTTTGTACAGATTTGTTTGGGGATGTATGGTAGACATCCCTTTTGGCATTTATGGCAGCTAGTTATGGAAATCTAGCCATACAATTGTGTATTTGGTGAGCGCTGATTCTCCGCCTGTCCTCCGCAAAGGCTGGTCCTTCCCTCTACCATTCATCCTCCACTGTGTCCTCAGCCTCCACTCCAGGGACAACTCCTAGTGCTCCTCCAGCATACCACACGTGCAGGGCACAGCAATGTCATGCTGTTCTATACCTCGTTTGCCTAAGCGAACAAATAATAAAAAGGTCTCATGCTCATAGCTAATATTTCAATACAATTACAGCACAATTGTTTCTTAACCACCATATGCCCAGAGTGACACCATCTTTCTTTCACAAATATCACAAGCCCTCCTCCTTTCCTCTTACCGCTCTCACTTGTCCTGTCCACACAAAGAGTCACACTGGGGTGACTTCAGTAAGCCAAGTCTCTGTAAATTGCACCATGCTGCACGCATGAAACTCCTGATGTGCTGAGGGGGTATACATATCAGCAGTTCATCCCTTATGTGGCATATAAACTCCCACAGGGCACAAGAAAATGGCCGCTTACTTACTATGTTAATATTTAGTACATCCTCCTTTTGCAAAGAGAACAGCCTCTAGTCGCTTCCTGTAGCTTTTAATCAGTTCCTGGATCCTGGATGAAGGTATTTTGGACCATTTCTTTCTACAAAACAATTCAAGTTCAGTTAAGTTTGATGGTCGCCGAACATGGACAGCCCGCTCTCAAATGATCTGAAAACAAAGATTGTTCAACATAGTTGTTCAGGGGAAGGATACAAAAAGTTGTCTCATAGATTTAACCTGTCAGTTTCCACTGTGAGGAACATAGTAAGGAAATGGAAGACCACAGGGACAGTTCTTGTTAAGCCCAGAAGTGGCAGGCCAAGAAAAATATCAGAAAGGCAGAGAAGAAGAATGGTGAGAACAGACAATCCACAGACCACCTCCAAAGAGCTGCAGCATCATCTTGCTGCAGATGGTGTCGCTGTGCATCGGTCAACTATACAGCGCACTTTGCACAAATAGAAGCTGTATGGGAGAGTGATGAGAAAGAAGCCGTTTCTGCACGTACGCCACAAATAGAGTTGCCTGAGGTATGAAAAAGCACATTTGGACAAGGCAGCTTCATTTTGGAAACAAAAATTGAGTTGTTTGGTTATAAAAAAAAGGCGTTATGCATGGCGTCCAAAAAGAAACAGCATTCCAAGAAAAACACATGCTACCCACTGTAAAATTTGGTGGAGGTTCCATCATGCTTTGGGGCTGTGTGGCCAATGCCGGCATCGGGAATCTTGTTAAAGTTGAGAGTCGCATGGATTCCACTCAGTATCAGCAGATTCTTGAGAATAATGTTCAAGAATCAGTGACGAAGTTGAAGTTACGCCGGGGATGGATATTTCAGCAAGACAATGATCCAAAACACCGCTCCAAATCCTCAGGCATTCATGCAGAGGAACAATTGCAATGTTCTGGAATGGCCATCCCAGTCCCCAGACCTGAATATCATTGAACATCTGTGGGATGATTTGAAGCGGGCTGTCCATGCTCGGCGACCATCTAACTTAACTGAACTTGAATTGTTTGTCCAAAATACCTTTATCCAGGATCCAGGAACTGATTAAAAGCTACAGGAAGCGACTAGAGGCTGTTATCTTTGCAAAAGGAGGATGTACTAAATATTAATGTCACTTTTCTGTTGAGGTGCCCATATTTTTGCACCGGTCAAATTTTGGTTTAATGCATATTGCGCATTTTCTGTTAGTACAATAAACCTCATTTCAATCCTGAAATATTACTGTGTCCATCAGTTATTAGATATATCAAACTGAAATGACTGTTGCAAACACCAAAATATTTAGAACTAAAAATGATTAAGATTAATAGGGGTGCCCAAACTTTTTCATAGGACTGTATAACTTGAATCTCCTGGGCCCAATATAAAATCTGTAATGAGGAACCTACCATGTGCCATTAAGAGTAGTGATATATTTTGTGTGGCAGAGGGACCTTTGGGGCCCCCTTAGGGTCAAGGACCCAGTAGAGACTGCTGACGCTACATTCTCTATAACTAAACCCCTGCAATTATAATAATGTATTGCCGCATATTACACTAGTGATAAAGTTGCCTAGTGCTGAAGAACCTTTGAAAAAAAAAGTTCAAAACTGAATATAAAAAAAAACTGTTCTATAAGGCCGTATTCTCCCCATAAAGAATATTTTATCAAAAGAAGAAATATATATACATGTAATATTGCAGAGTCTGTAACAACGCAAACTCACATTAATCACATTATTAACCCATACAATTGCTGTTTTTATACATGAAATAAAAGTGGTCAAAAAGTAGTATGTGTACTAAAATGGCATCAACTAGAATATCAACCAACCAACAAACCAAAACAAGCCCTCACACAGCTTCATACTTCTAGTGTCGCCCCCTCTTCCTCATAGATTGTAAGCTCTTGCGAGCAGGGTCCAGAATCTCACTGTGTGAATTGACTGTTTCTCTGTAATGTATCTTTTTCTCCCTACATTTTGTAAATTGCTGCAGAATATGTTGGCGCTGTATAAATAATATGTATTATTATTATCAATGGAAAAATATTAAAACTGACATAAAAACAAATGATTTTGTTTTAGAACAGGTTTCTATGCAAAAGTAGTATCCTCAAAAAAAAACAAAAAACAAAACAAACAACTTTACATATTGGGTACTGCGTTGTGAGCAACTCAAAATACACTCACCGACCACTTTATTAGGTACACCTGTCCAAGTGCTCGTTAACACTTAATTTCTAATCAGCCAATCACATGGCGGCAACTCAGTTCATTTAGGCATGTAGACATGGTCAAGACAATCTCCTGCAGTTCAAACCGAGCATCAGTATGGGGAAGAAAGGTGATTTGAGTGCCTTTGAACGTGGCATGGTTGTTGGTGCCAGAAGGGCTGGTCTGAGTGTTTCAGAAACTGCTGATCTACTGGGATTTTCACGCACAACCATCTCTAGGGTTTACAGAGAATGGTCCGAAAAAGAAAAAAAACATCCAGTGAGCGGCAGTTCTGTGGGTGGAAATGCGTTGTTGATGCCAGAGGTCAGAGGAGAATGGCCAGACTGGTTCGAGCTGATAGAAAGGCAACAGTGACTCAAATAGCCACCCGTTACAACCAAGGTAGCCAGAAGATCATCTCTGAACGCACAGTACGTCGAACTTTGAGGCAGATGGGCTACAGCAGCAGAAGACCACACCGGGTGCCACTCCTTTCAGCTAAGAACAGGAAACTGAGGCTACAATTTGCACAAGCTCATCGAAATTGGACAATTGAAGATTGGAAAAACGTTGCCTGGTCTGATGAGTCTCGATTTCTGCTGCTACATTCGGATGGTAGGGTCAGAATTTGGCGTCAACAACATGAAAGCATGGATCCATCCTGCCTTGTATCAACGGTTCAGGCTGGTGGTGGTGGTGTCATGGTGTGGGGAATATTTTCTTGGCACTCTTTGGGCCCCTTGGTACCAATTGAGCATCGTTGCAACGCCAAAGCCTACCTGAGTATTGTTGCTGACCATGTCCATCCCTTTATGACCACAATGTACCCAACATCTGATGGCTACTTTCAGCAGGATAATGCAATGCCATGTCATAAAGCTGGAATCATCTCAGACTGGTTTCTTGAACATGACAATGAGTTCACTGTACTCCAATGGCCTCCACAGTCACCAGATCTCAATCCAATAGAGCATCTTTGGGATGTGGTGGAACGGGAGATTCGCATCATGGATGTGCAGCCGACAAATCTGCGGCAACTGTGTGATGCCATCATGTCAATATGGACCAAAATCTCTGAGGAATGCTTCCAGCACCTTGTTGAATCTATGACACGAAGAATTGAGGCAGTTCTGAAGGCAAAAGGGGGTCCAACCCGTTACTAGCATGGTGTACCTAATAAAGTGGCCGGTGAGTGTATGTAATGCAGAAAACAAAGGTGAAATTGCAATTTCCATCCCCCCCCCCCCGAAAGAAAATAGTTAATCAATAAAGTATATGTAGCCTGAAATGGGGCCTATGACAACTACAACTCCTCCTGCAAAAGACAAACCCTCAAATATCTAAAGATAGAAATTTTTTAAAAAAAATTATAGAAAAAAAAAAACAATTAAGACCAATATACGTTTGGTCCTTCAAGAGGTTAATAAAATGGTAACTTTTGCTAAATACTGTGTTGTCAAAGATAACAGTAGTAGCCATCACATTGTGGTTATATGTACACTTTACCTTTTATGTGCTATAGGTTTTGTCGTCTTGTTATTTGTTGCCGCTGCATATTTTCAGCACTAAAGAATCTGATGCCTTTTAGATAAAATGGCTCACTTTTTTCAGGAAGGTGATTGTCTGCATTATGGTCACTTTCTCATTCCAAGTACACTCACTGACAAAAAAAAATAAATCACACACCAAGAAGGAGTTGTTAGAATCGAACTAAACTTTATATGTGTGAATATAATGATGATAAATGTAAAGGATTTTAATATAAATGATAAGTTAATTGGGGAAGATTGTACAACTGAAAGGAGGCTCTAGTACCCTGTTGTACCGTCTCTATCCTGGATAAGCTTCCATATGGTGTATATTTGGCAGCACACGTGCTTTTGCACACACATGAACATTTGCCTAGAGATGTTGCAGCTGGGCCTGCACATCCGGCACATTTTTAGGCTAAGGTCCCATGTAGCAAAGCAGAAATTCATCTCCTTTTTTCTATAGTGATTTTCTTTTCTGAATGTCCAATTAGCTATAAATTTGGCAACTGGGCAGGCCAAGGAAGTGTTTCCAACAGGCTTTGCTGTGGTCAAAAAACCTCAGTTGGAAACCCTGCCATGAGAGGCAACACATGGCCACATACCGTATATCGTTGAGTTGATGGTGTGACTATTGCATGCGATGGCTCTCCAGATCATCACACCAGCAGGGGTGTCTTGCTCTATGGAAGAGATAGAAATGAAGTACTCACCAGAAGGCCTCCAACTTGAACCTTAAAAACATTGGATCTCAAATAGAACCTGGATTTGACACTAAAAACAATACAAATAAAGGTGACGGTTGGTGATTGTAGGAGACATAATGGACACCATGACACTAATTTTGAGTTACTGGCATACAATACATTTGTTGTTTAGACAATACAATGGGTTTGCACAAGCTTCATTGTGACAACTATCGATAGGATTCAAAAAAAATAAATCATGTAAGGTCTTTAAAAAACAAACAAACAAACAAACAACGTAAAACCTCTAAAGAGCTATAATTATACAGACTGCATTTGGCTATATGGAATTGTTTCTGACTACTGTAGGAAAATTACTGTAGTAACATTAATGTTACTTTGGGTTTTTATCTTGTTTGTTAAGGGTTGTAGGAAACACTTTCTGCTATCTGACTGCTATCTCATCCATTATAATACCATTGACAGAACTTTTAAGAACAAGTTGATAGCAAAGGTTTCCAGCATCCAAAGTAAATATAATAATCAAGAACATTTGTGGAAGGTTATATGGAAATCTTTGTAAGTCATGACGGAAGTCTAGGAAATTTTTAGGTATAAAAGAGTCAAAGCTGAGTGTTTTACAAGCAGTGTTTCCCTAAATCCTTAACCATGAAGTGGGTGATCCTTGCGCTGGTTTGTCTCCAGCTCTCAGAGGGCTTGGTGAGGTCTGTACATACATATATTTGACCACTATTTTTACCATTCCAACATTAAACTGTTGGTTTTAGATTGTGTATAATATTCTGCAGTACACTCTTATTGGGATAAAATATTTGAGGCCGGGATCCCAAGTTGTGAAGCCGCACCAGAAACGCCGTGGCAAAAAACTCTGTATTTTACAGTACATGCAAAGTGGATGGGATTATGGCTAATCTCATCCACACATTGTAGAAAAAAATCTGCATCGAGACTGCCCGTAGCATTTTCCGTATAGGTATAATAGGGACAGAAGGTCTGCAGATAGAAACTCTGCAGACTTTTGTTTAAAAAAAAGTGCGAAAAAAAACGCTTTTTATTTTTTTGCTGTTTCTCGCTTTGTGATTATTCACCGTTGACCAGTGTTTGCCAGTAATATATGAGATATCTGTGAATATGCCATAAATATGTGTTGGAAATATTACTTAAATACTTACATTTTTATTATTCAGAGTCCCTTTGACAAGATTCAAATCTATCAGAGAGACCATGAAGGAGAAAGGTGTTCTGGAGCAGTTTATGAAAACACACAAGAGGGATCCAGCCATGAAATACAGCTTCAACCACAGGAATAACTTTGCAGTGGCCTATGAGCCAATGAACATGGATGTAAGTATTTTTACAAAGCTTGCTATCTGCCATCACATTAACTAAAATGTTAATAAATTACTGCTGTCAATTCATAGTAGTTTGAGAATTGTTTATATAGGGCCAGATACAATACTAATACGGTACTATATAGTATTGTCAGTACGGATATAGGAAAAACACATTTCTCAATAACACCATAAAAATAATGGCATCATTACATCAATACATCATTATACAGTATGATAGTTCTTCTAATGCATATGCTCCCATAGATAATTAGGGAAAAGGGACCACCTGATCACATGACATTGTAATGTACTATCAAAATATAGGTCATGCTCTATGTTACCTGTTTTCATGGCTCCCTCCATTCACTCCAATGTGTATGGCATCTGTGAAAATGGGCCCCCTTACATGCAAAAGAGCCATGAAAAATCAACATTTTTCACCTCTGTTTATACCAATGTTAGTGTACTAGCCCCAGGACTTAATGTATGTTCACACTGATTTTTTTGGGTAGATTCTGCCTCAAAGTCTGCTTCAAAAAATTGCTGAAATTTGTCTCCTATTAATGATAATTGGGAGACAGTGGGAGACAGTCAAATAACAGAAAAAAAAGCATCTAGCCCTATCTTTAGAAGAATTCCACCTGAAACTCCAAGAGAAATGAATGGGAGGCAGAAAAAAAAAACATGCAAGAGGATTTTTAGATTTTTTAAAACTACTTCAAAAACTGTTTAGAGGTTTTGGAATACAGAACCTTGTTTGCTTGGCAAAAAAAAAAAAAGTTCTTCCAAAATCTTCTTAAGAAATCTGATGTATCTGATCTGATGAAAGTGACAAACTCTTACTAAAAATATCAATTCTTTATGTATTTCATTTTAGTTTGATTATGGTATATTCATTTTTTAAAATGGCCATTTTGGAGATACACCTTCCTTCCTGGAGTAAGACTGTTTTTCCTTCTATTCCAGGCTTGTTACTATGGTCAAATCAGTGTCGGAACACCACCACAAAACTTCATGGTACTGTTTGACACAGGATCATCCAATCTTTGGGTTGCCTCCACTTACTGTCAAAGTTCAGCTTGTCGTAAGTATTTCTGAGGATCGCCTGCAAGCATTATAAGTAATAGGGTACCAAACATGGCTTTAGTTAAACAAATGACCTAAATATTAATCACTTACTGAAGTTCTCTGTTCTGCAGAAGCTATAGAGAAACCTACATAATTGTAAAAAAAAAAAAAAAAAAAAAAAAAAAAAAAGTGGTTGGGAATGCCATCTTGTGTGTGCCATCTTGGAACCAAGTCAATTTTTTCAACTGAGAAGGGGTTCATGTCACATGTATCTGATGTATATAAACACATACATAACCCTAGCAACATGGTTATTTTTCCAAAAATGTGGCACTCTTTTCCATGGAATGTGTCAGTTATTGGAGCACCCATTCATTTGAAGTTTTAAACGGGTTTTCTCATCTCCCCCTCTCAGCAGTTTACCTATACTTCTGTATTCTTCAGCAAGCTGGTTGGGAGGGTATTGACTTTTATCAACAGGACACTATGAAGTTCCTCAATAGATATTGCCTTACATTGCCTTAACCATGAGAGATTATTATGATTACTATAGTAGAAATCTAATATAAATGCAGATCAAATTATAAGCACAGTAAGTGTATATTACATTACATTATACAGGGTTGAAAAGAAAAACAAATCTGCATGTTGCAGAGGAGAAGATAGATGCTGTGTTATCTTTGTGTTAACATAGAGAGATAACAGAGACTTATCAAGTCTTTATCAACAAACTGCAATTAGCTGTACTAATTGTCCTTCTTGCAGACCTGTACATGGCAGAGAACTCAGCCCTTCCATACAGCAGTGTTAGGGTGTGTTCACACGATGTAACGTGTCATGGCTGCCATGGGGCTAATGGTGTGATTGTGGCACTAGACACAGGGCTCTCAATAGGGGTGGGGCTAATTTGGAGTTCTACTATGAAGTCCTAGGATTTCTGTACACATCTCAAGTGCAATGCCTGTATATTCTATGCAGCTTGATTTTTGTTGTTTTTAGTTTTGTTAATTTCTTGCTAAATATATTCTGGGAATACTCCTTTTTCAATTATAGATATTGGTTCCAGGAATGTAAGTAATTTTACTAACTAAAATATCTTTCTTCTTTAGAGAATCACCCACTTTTCAATCCAAGCCAGTCTTCCACATATACCTCCAATAATCAGCAATTTTCCATGCAGTATGGCAGTGGCAGTCTTACTGGTGTATTTGGATATGATACTGTAACTGTAAGTAATGGATCAGAATGCTTATTAACCTTAAAGCAGTTTTTGAGGGCTTAGTTAGGTTATACTCACCTGTTCTTCATCCTACAAGCTAGGACCCTTTGGTCTGCTATTCTGGTACTCCAGCAATGATTTTAATGGGCACATATGGGCATTGCGGCCAAGGCCCTAGAGGTCACATGCTACAGTTGGGTACAACATTGCTGCAGTGGCGGAACCTCACCACCAATGTTCTACCCAACAAAATATGAGGGACATGTGAGTATAACTTTTTTTATCCCCTTCCCCACCCTCAGGTTGTTTGTTTGGGAGTGCTTAGAAACCCTTTAACTCTTAAGCAACTTTTCTTAAATGAACAGAGCATTTACATATAAGAAACTTTTAAGGATATCTTAACACTTTATTAAGCTATTCTGCTCCTTATCTTCAATCCGACTGATTTTTTTCTTTATATTTATCTCCGTATTCAAGCTCACATATACAACTCTAATGAGCAAGGAGGGGTTTAATAGGAAACTCTTGCCTGCTAGAAAATTGATTTATTACATTCTAGTTCTATACATTCTGCATACTAACAGACTCTTATTTACAATTTAGAAGTGTTACAAAGAACAGAAAAGATAGAGGGTGTAACAATAGCTATTATTTGAGTGTTTTTTCTATCCCTCTCTCTTCATAGACTAATGTGCAATTTAGAAACATTTTCATAGATTAACCGTTCATTAATATTTTATAATCTTTCTTTACATAGGTACAAGGCCTTACCATCACAAACCAAGAGATTGGGCTAAGTGTGAACGAACCAGGCACCAACTTTGTTTATGCTGCTTTTGAAGGAATCTTTGGAATGGCCTACCCTGCCCTTTCTGCAGGAGGTGCAACAACCGCTATGCAGGGTATGCTGCAACAAAACCTGCTCACTTACCCAATCTTTAGCATATACATGGGCAGGTAAGTTTTGATAAATGTGTTAATTTTTTTTTTCATGACTTCTGAATTTAGATAATAAAACATTTCTGTGTTTTTTCAATCTATCTGCAGTCAATCAGGGATGGTTGTATTTGGCGGCGTTGACAACAACTTATATTCCGGTCAAATATATTGGGCACCCGTCACTCAGGAACTGTACTGGCAGATTGCAATTGATGCGTGAGTAATTTCTGGACCAAATATCTGTCAGAAGAAATTCTTATATTTATGCATTATTTACCTACATTGCTACTGGATTTCAGGTTCTCTATGAATGGACAAGCAACAGGCTGGTGTAGCCAGGGATGTCAAGCCATGGTGGATACTGGCACCTCACTCCTAACCATACCACAACAGTTTTTGGGAACCTTCCTTCAATATGTTGGAGCTCAACAAAGCCAGAATGGAGAGGTGAGAAAAGTAGCAGAACAACCATACAGAGATTATAGTTTTAGGCTAAAGCCTCACATTGTGGAAATGAAGCAGAACAAAATGCTGCATTTTACATTACTAGCAAAATAAATGAGATTTTGTTTGATCTCGTCCACATTTTGTGGTAAAAATAAATCTGCAGAAAAGCTGAGAATTCTACCATTAGATGTGGAATCCCATGCATTTTCCCCTTATATTTAATAGGGGAAGAAAAAACTCTAGATTAAAGATGTTGTGTAGAGATGAGCGAACAGTAAAATGTTCGATATTCGTTAATCGTTTCGAGTAGCCCCTCAATATTCGACTACTCGAATATCGAATCCTATTATACTCTATGGGGGAAAAATGCTCGTTTCAGGGGTAGGCAATGTTCGATCAAATAGAACTTACCAAGTCCACGAGTGAGGGTCGGGCTGGATTCTCTGAGAAGTCTTCTCCGTGCAGCATCCCCGCGGCGTCTTCCGGCTCTAAATTCACTCCGCCAGGCATCGGGCCTGGGCAGAGCCGACTGCGCATGCCCGCACTACAAGAAAATGGCCGCTTACAGTCAAAGCGTCCATTTTCTTGTAGCGTGGGAATGCGCACTCGGCTCTGCCCAGGCCCAATGCCTGGCAGAGTGAATTCAGAGCCGGAAGATACCGCAGGGAGGCTGCGAGGAGAATACTTCTAAAGGTAGGAGAAGAACCAGCGTTGATTGGCTGACTGTATAGCATTTGGCCAATCAACGCTGGTTCTGCATCGAATTCTCCATTCGAATAGCGAGTAGAGTTCGATCGAGTACGAGTATTTCGAATACCGTAGTATTCGATCGAATACCTACTCGCTCATCTTTAATGTTGTGTAATAATAATTCTAATATTAATATAAAGTAAACAAATGCATCCAAACCCATGTTTTCAGAGTCTGCTGGTAAATTATTGAATGTATGACATTATCAATATGCTAATTGATTTGCAGTACCTGGTGAACTGTAACAGCGTGCAAAACCTGCCTACCATCAGCTTCACCATCAATGGCGTGCAGTTCCCCATTCCTCCTTCTGCCTATATTCTCCAGGTAACTTGTCTTAGAATTTTATCCCATTTATGTGAAAAACAAAAAGAAGTTTGACGTTGTTGATACTTTCATGTACATGATAACACACCAGTTTTTGTATATTTACCACAAATTGTCTGTTTTACATACAGAAAACACAGCTAGATTCACACTAGGGTTCCCAAGTGGACCAGAGGAATGGAGAGCGAACCCGCTTAAAAAGCAATTACCTGCGGAAACCCAGGGACCCCAGACTATAATGGGGTCTGCCAATTTCCCACCTGGTTTTCGCCTGAAAAATGTAGATAAAAGCAGGGAGTTGTTTTCTCTCTACATTTTTTAAGCTGATTCGAGGACAGAAACCCTGAACAGAATGCAGGTGCAGGTGTGAACTGAGCCTAAACCTGCAGATGTGTTGTCTGTTGTAAAAATCCCAAAAGTTTTTCAAGGTCCTTCCAAAGGTAGTAGGATTTTGTTTGAAAAATGTGTATATTCTAATTTATTAATAGTACTGTAACCCCATGAACCTGTACTTTTTAGTTTTATCTAATGTGCACCGCCAAGCCAGCAGTGCATACAGTCATTATATACAGAAGTGGCAGAGTTAACCTGATCTTCTGCAATTGGTTAAACTGTTGCAGCAAGATATCATAACAAGGAAGACAACAAAAAACAATGAGAAGTTATTGGAAAAACATTTTTGAATAACTTTGCATTATTTTTTTGATGTTTTCTATGACATTCTCCTTCAGTAGTTTAACCAATTGCAGAAGTTCAGGTGATCTCTGTTACCTCTGTATATGAATATAGGACTAGGATTGAGCCGATCTTGAGATTTCAGGATCGTTATTAAAATCCGATTGCCGATCATTTTCCATTCGATCCCGATCCCAATGCAAGTCAATGGGATTTTTATAATAATCAGATATCAGATTTTAAAAACGATCCTATTCACTAAGCAGCATGGAGTCTAAAAATTGAACGCTTTAATTGTTAGGTGTAATCAATTTTTATTCTGAAATGTTGCAAACAAGTAAAAACAAACAAGAAGAAAAACCAAATGAATGGGAGGAGGATAACATATCCCAAAAATAAACAGGTTGGCCGCGCAGGGCCGTAAGACAGAGCAAGAGCAGCGCTTTAATTGTTAGAATCCACGCTGTGTAGTGATTAAAAAAAAAATCCTCTGGCTACTTAGTCCCCACTGGTGTCCACTTACCTGCACAGATCGCTGATCCGATCTGTGCAGGTAAGTGTTAGCTACTAGAGATTTTAGCTAGTCTCCCATTAGAATGAATGGACGCAGCCAGTGTGCAGAGGGTTAAGCGGCTGGACACCGGCACAGGCTGTGTGCCGGCTGCATCCATTCATTCCTATGGGACTTAGCTAACATTGTTAGCTTCTCCCACAATCCTTGGCCAGTAGCAAAGCATGGTGGGAAATAACCTCCAACCTCGATCCCGCCTAAAAAGATTGGGATCAGAATTCCAATAGCGATCGTGAAATTTACTCGATCGCCGATCGCTCAACCCTATATAGTACCTACAAGCATGTATGTGACCCTATATAGTGCTGGTGCTTTATTATAATAGTTGTAACATAATAGTTGAGGTGACACACATTTCTGAATTTTTTATTTTTTATCAATAATTATTACATTATTTAGTGCTAATGTATCATTTTCCCATACTAATACATTATTCTTTCAATTTGCAGAATAATGGGTACTGTACTGTTGGAGTAGAAGTGACCTACCTGCCATCTCAAAATGGTCAACCCTTCTGGATTCTGGGTGATGTCTTCCTCCGTCAGTACTACTCTGTTTATGATATGGGCAACAACAGAATTGGATTTGCACAATCTGCATAAACAGCATAAAAGTTTTATAAAACTCTATTTGAATTGTCTTTTTTCCACCTTTTATAATATGATTTATATAACATTCCTAGAAATATGTGAGGTTGATATAACTCACTTTTAAGAAATTGAAAGATGCCCTGAATTAAAGCATAATGGAAGATTATGAAGATAATCTGTTTTCCCTTAGCCCAAACAGCAGCACAAGATGGGGTATTCCTGCCCCTGTGTGCTGTTAGGACAGGTGGAACTTTTAATTAGCTAACAGTTTTTCCCCCTATAAGAGGCCAGAGCGACCTCCTCCCCCCTGTGTTAGTCAAAAAGTATAAAAGGCAATATAACAATACAAACATTACCATAAACAATGGGAGGGAGCCTTGTGCTGCTGTTTGGGCTAAGGGAAAACAGATTATCTTCATAATCTTCCATTCCCCCTACGCCAAACAGCAGCACAAGATGGGGATCTAGCAAGTAAAATCCCAACTAGGGTGGGAGATCTTGGCAAGCAGATGCCAAGACAGAATGTCCGAAGGCTGTGGCCTCTGAGCTGCGCCAGTCCAATCTGCAGTGTCTGGCGAACATCAGATGAAACCTCCAGGAAGCAGCAGAACATATCTGCTCTAAGGAGAGCGAGCGTCTCTCTGACCGGGAAGTTGGTCCAATTCCGGTACTGGTAGGTCTTGAGCACGAAGAGAGCAAGCGATGGCCTCCCTGATCCATCTTGACAGGGTGGCTTTAGAGGCTTTAACACCTTTGTTATGGCCGTAGGTATTGATGAGCAGGTTCTTGGAAAGGAAGCTGTACAATCCAAATATATGCGCAGATATATGCGACCCTAGGACAAAATCCCTGGATGAACCCAAGTTGAACCCTATCAGGGAAAAAGGTAATGAATGGCTCCGAGGCAGCCAAAGCTTGTAATTCTCCAACCCTTTTGGCAGAGGTAATTGCCAACAAGAAGGTTACCTTGTAGGCGAGATATCTCCAGTCCACTTCTGTTAAGAGTTCAAAGGGGGGAGAACAAAGCCCCTGAAGAACCGCAGCCAAGTCCCATTGCGGGACAGGGGGCTGCATCTGAGGGCGGAGCCTAGAGGCCCCTTTAAGGAATTACTTTAATAGAGGATCTTGTTATAACCAGGTCCCTAGAAGAGCGGAAAGTGCTGAAACATGAACCTTCAGGGTAGCTGGAGTTAGCCCCTTATCCAGGTCACTCTGTAGGAACTCCAAGACCGATTCGATAGCAGAGTTATTAAGCTGCCTATCCGAGATCCTTTGGTAACTCCTGTTAGTTGAATCCGCTCTTGAATGGGCCAACGTTCTTAGAATGGCCTGGGATAATCGTCTATCTCCGTATACGATGCGGTCAACCTCCAGGCCATGAGGTTGAACCTGTCCAGGTCCTGGCAGAGCTGTCAGTTCAGAATTACCAGGTTTTGGACTTGTGGAAGCCTCCAGTAGGTCCCTTGACTCATTAGGATGAGGTGGGTAACCCATGCCCTTTTTTTGGCCAGAACGGCATGATCACTATTGCCGAAGTCTGGTCCTGCCTGAGTGTCGCCAATACCTTCGGAATCATCAGAATAGGAGGAAAAA
This sequence comes from Leptodactylus fuscus, assembly GCF_031893055.1. NCBI lineage: Eukaryota > Metazoa > Chordata > Amphibia > Anura > Leptodactylidae > Leptodactylus > Leptodactylus fuscus. The sequence continues at coordinate 99,379,035 of NC_134266.1, read as the reverse complement.
CGTATGCCAGTTTGAACCTCCAAGGTATTGACAGGGCATCTACCGCCAAAGGATTGTCTTCCCGGTAGAGGGAGCAAAACCTCGTCACTTTGGCGTTGTACTGGGTGGCCATCAGGTCCACCTCGGGGAGACCCCACATCTCAGTGAGATGATGAAAGATGTCCGGATTTTAGGGACCATTCGCCTGTCGTCACCAGGCCTCTGCTTAGCTGATCCGCAAGGATGTTCAGCCCACCTCGAATATGAACCGCTGATAGTTGTGAAAGATTCCTCTCCACCAGGAGAATATTAGATTTGTCACCTGCAGAAGCGAGGGGGATCTGGTTCCCTCCTTGTTTGCTGATATATCGGACTGCTGTTAAGTTGTCTGTTCTCACTCTCACAGCTTTCCTTTGCAGGTGGGGTGCAAACATTAGAAGCACACGGTGCACCGCAGTGAGCTCTCGCCAGTTGGACAAATGAGCCTTCTCTAAGCTGGTTCCAGGTCCCACGTACCGGGGTCTCCCCCAGAAGCACTCCCCATCTTGTGAGGGAGGCATCTGTGGTCAACAGGGTCCAGGATGTCTGGACCGTGGATTTCCCATCTCTGAGCTGGGACCACCAAGCCAGTGATCGATGGGTTCTGATGGATAACTGGATAGGCCTCTGTAGCCCCGAAGGACTGTGGTTCCCGACTCTCAGGATCTCGCACTGTAAGGGGCGCATGTGCCATAGGGCCCACAGAACTGCCTTGATGGCTGCGGACATGAGACCTAGGACCTTCATGGCGGTCCTGATAGTAACCTTTCGGGTTGTGGATAGGTGATGAGCCGCTTGACCAATCTTCTCCTTCCAAGGAGGAGGCAGGGAGATCATCATGTTGAGAGAATCAAAGATAAACCCCAGAAATTGAATCGGGGTAGATGGAACCACTACCGACTTCTGCCAGTTTATTAGCCAGCCCAGCTCATTTAGGAAAGCCACAGTGGATTCCAACTGTGTAGCAAGCACCTCCTTTGACCGGGCTTTTAGGAGCCATTCGTCTAGTTATGGGACAATAAGATCCCTTGGAGGCGCAGAGCGGCTACGACCGGGGCCACTACCTTTGTGAAGGTGTGGGGGGCCAAGGATTTGCCGAATGGGAGAGCTGTCTAGATAAAGTTGCTTGATGCCCTGAAGAGGGAGGGTCCTTACGTATTTGTTTGGCTTGAACAAGTTGAAGGACCGATGGATCTTGGATAAGCCGTGATCAGGCGGACATATGATGAGACCAAATAGCCTACCCAGCCGATCTAGATGTGCTCTCCTCAGAGAGGGAGGCATAGGTAGTCAACAGGGTCTGGCGTTAGCCGGATCGTGGACACTCTCCACCAGAGAGGGATGCATCAGTGGTCAACAGGGTCCAGATAAATTGGACCGTGGACTCTACATTCAATTTCATGTTCCTCCTACGGAACGCTTATCTGGATGTGCTCTCCACCAGAGAGGGAGACATAGGTAGTCAACAGGTTCCGGCCTTAGCTGGACCGTGGACACTCTCCACCAGAGAGGGATGCATCAGTGGTCAACAGGGTCCAGATAAATTGGACCATGAACTCTTCATCCAATTCCACTTTATTCCTATGGAACTTTTCTATAGATTCGCCCCACTAGTGAGAGAGAGGCGTTTATAGTCAACAGGGTCCAGCGCTAGCTGGACCATGGACATCCCATCCTTAAGATGGAACCCCACCTGGATGAAAGACAAATTTTGAGGAATAACTAAATTGGCTTGACCCAGACTGCTGAGTTTTTTGTCAGCTGGATGACACAGCCTCCTCCATCCAATTCCTCATTTCCCGTATGGGAATCTCCTGTAGATGCGCTCTCTACCGGAGAGGGCTGTCTCTGTGGTCAACAGGGTCCAGACTATCTGGACATGGACATCCAGCCCTTAAAATGAAGCCCCTGCAGGCCCCACGGGTTGTGATTCCAGGCCTCAGACTTACCTTCTGCAGGCCGCATGCGCTATATGGCCCAAGGGACTGCAACTGCAGACCCTGACATAAGATCCAGTAACCTTTGGCCAGTTAGGATGGAAACCCGCTGTATCACCTATAAATAATGCACTGCTGATATGATCTTTTCCCACCTAGAGGAGGGAGATTTTCAAGCAGAGTCCAGCATGAAGTTTAGAGACTTTCTCCATGTGAATGGACCATGAGAACCACAAGTACCTTATTAACTTTTTTTTTTTTTATACCACGAATGCAAAGTGCAACTGGGATTGAACCCAGGATACTGTGGATTCAGGCATACAAGTCTGTAACCCTACAGATTGAGCCACTAGGGCTTCTATTTCTAAGTAAGACCTCTTATGAAAACTGGGAGAGGGAACCTTACCAGAAATCTCATGTACTCCTTCACCCAGGAGATGACAACAGTAAATGAAGGGCTCCTAGCTGGAGGACCCCGTACTGACAGCAGTGCAGACATGCATAACCTTACAACAAAATGCCTTAGAGCATCCACCATCATGTGAGCAATAAGCAAATATGCACCTAATAAGTAATAGGTATCTGAACCCTTCTTTTAGGTTCACAGCATATAGTCCCCGCTTAGGAATTAAATGCACATTGAAAAACCGCAAGAAATAAAAAAAATAAAAAAAAATAATTTGGTTGGATCTTACCATAATGGCGGTGAATCGACTTCGATATTGTGAAGCTGACAGAGTGCCCATAGCAATAGAAATTAGTGCTTTTAGTCTGTGCAGTGAACACAGAGGGAAAGCTGAAAGAGGACACGGCTTACCTTACTGCAGGGCAGTAAATGAACTGCAGCTGAAAAAAAGTCAGTAACCTGCACAAGGCAGGTAAGACAAAAGACTGCAGTATAAACCTAGATCTTTCACTCAGAAAGAAGGGAAAGAGAAGAAAGGATCTAAGACACCTTATTCTAAACCATAGAGGCGGCCACAGCCTCCTCCACCTGTCCAGTCGCACAGGACAGAAAAAAACACAGGGGGGAGGAGGTCGCTCTGGCCTCTTATAGGGGGAAAAACTGTTAGCTAATTAAAAGTTCCACCTGTCCTAACAGCACACAGGGGCAGGAATACCCCATCTTGTGCTGCTGTTTGGCGTAGGGGGAAGAAATGTTTCAGACAACTTTGGATTTTCTGTCCGTAATAGTGTAATTTATACATTTTGTAATATACTTTAACACATTTTGGATCCTTTCTGTGAAATCCTGCATTTTGTCATTCTTTTCCTTGCTTCTGTATTGAGAGCTGTTCCTGCCTCTTACTGAATGTTACTGTGGTAAATCAAGCAGTTGTATCTCAGACTTTATAAAAGGTACAAGCTTGCTTTTGGTATAATAAGAAAGAGGATCAGTTTAAAGTGACCCCCCCCCCTCATTTTCCCTACATGTTACACAGCCCCATACTCATGTACACAGTAACATTCACAGCTATCAATACAAGAGGAAGAGTGAAAAAACGCAGGACTTCACAGAAAGGATCCAAAATTTGTTAATTAAGAATATTACAAAATTTATTAAGGAAACAATTACTTCCAGAAAATCAAGTCTGCAAGTTTAGTTACACTTTAAAAGCTGCAGTTGGCTGGCAAAGGTGGTTTGAGATATTATAATAAGTGCAATACAGCTCTATTGCACTTTGGTTGATTTACAGAAGAAAATGTGACCTGTGCAACATTTGTGTTGTTTGTGTTTTCATCTCTGCAACCATCTAATCCAGTCAATAACTATAAATATTTTTTTTTAGAAGTGATTATTCACATAAGAAATGTCAGTTCTCAAACAGGGATTACAAACATAAACACAAAATAAAAAGAAGAGAACATGATCTGAATTTAGTTGAGAAGAAGATCAGAAACAATATCAGGAAATATTTCACTAAAAGATTATTTGAGGACAAACTTCCAGCAGATGTAGTTGGGAAGTCTCTACTGATTTTAACTCCTTCCCTAACCATGACGTTATGGTACATCATGGAAATGTGTGGCCTAGTGCACTATGACGTAACATTAAGTCCTGGTAATGTCACCCACTCAGAAGTTTAGAAGGTTAGGAGCGGATGTCAGCTGTAACACTACAGTAGATGTCAGCTGTAAGTGCAGTAAATTTAAGTAAACACTCAACTGAATCTGAGCTTTAATCATGGGTGTTAAACCCTTATGCCCGGTTCACACTAGCTTATGTGTTCTGTCCGGAAGGAGTCCACATGAGGACCCCCCCCCCCGGACGGAATACAAGCACAACATGAATCATTCATGCGGGCAGTGCGCGGCAAGCACATGGACACCATTATAGTCTATGGGGTCCGTGCGCTTTAACTGCACAGCGCTTGCAGTTGCACTTGTATTCCGTCTGGGGGGGTCCTCATGTGGACTCCTTGCGGACGGAACACATAAGCTAGTGTGAACCGACCCTTAGATACTGCAATCAGTCATGACTAGCCTGATCGCCTCCTGATCGTCTCCCCTGCACCATCTCCGGGGAAAGCTGGATGATTGCTTGGCAGCCAGGGGCCTGTTCTGTGGCCATTTAAAAATCATCATATGCGTAGGTTGCTGGCTGTTATACACTCCGTCACTTGTTCATGTAAAAACATAAACTTAATATAAAACAGCACACATTTGGTATGGCTGCATCCATAACCAACTGTAGAATAAAATGAGATAATTAGTTAACCTGTACAGTGAACGTCCTAAAAAAATGAACAAAAAAAGTGGCAATTTTTCTGCCATCTCGCTTCTCAAAACAAAGAAGAAAAATTGATCAGAATATATATGGCCCATAACGGTACCAATAAAAAGCCCTCAACTCGTCAATAAAAAATAAAAATGTTAAACTTCTTAGAAGATAGTGATGCAAAAACAGTTGATTTTTTTTTCCCCAAATGGATTTTTATTCTGTAAAATTAGTAACTATAAGGGTAAGTTCACACAGGATTTTTTGGATTGGAACCTGAAGCGGAGGCCGCCTCAGGTTCTGATCCAAAAATCGGATAGCCGCGAATGAAAGCCGATGAACTGTACCGACATCCAGCCGCGAACTCTGCTCTGGATTAGGACCAATGAGGCGACTCGGACTGAAGAATGAGCATCTCGCTTCTTTTTTTCGGGAGCCGGAAGAAACGGCTCCCAGAAAAAATACCTGAGCGGCTCCCATTGATTTCAATGGGAGCTGTCATTTTGATCAGGCCGAATCTGCCTCAAAACCTTGACCAAAACTTACCCTAAGAGGCTTAGGCCCCTCATTGAGAAAATGCTGCTTTTTTGCTGGGTTTTTTTTTTTGTGCTGGATTGGCTCAAAAAACAACGGCAAAATATTCCTTATAGTGGGGCCTCTGCCTAAATTGGATATTGCTATTATTGCATACAATAGAATAAAGGTAACTTATTATTTATGTTGTATTGGGAAGGGCTAAAAATTGAAAATGTTAAAAATGCCAGAATTTTTTTTCATCTCCCTCAGAAATAATAAATACTAAGTTAATAAAATATTGTCAACTTATAGACACTCCAAAATGATGTAATTATAAAATGCATATCATCCCACAAAAAACAAGCCCTCATATGGTTACATCACAAGAAAATTAAAAAAAAGTTAGTTATAGTAAGCCAGTAAGGGAATGTATAACCTGTAGATGTAACCTGTATATCAGGACACACTCCAAATAGGTATTTAGTAGAGATGAGCGAACAGTAAAATGTTCGATATTCGATATTCGTTTCGAATAGCCGCTCAACATTCGACTATTCGAATGAATATCGAACCCCGTTATAGTCTATGGGAGAAAATGCTTCGCTACAGGGGATCCCACCATTCGACTCAGGAGAGTCACCAAGTCTGCTATCACACCCCAGGAAATGATGCCAACACCCTGGAATGCAACTGGGACAGCAGGGGAAGCATGTCTAGCGCATCAAGAACCTTTATTATGTTGGGATCCCTGTCAGCTTGCGCTATGCCAGAGCTGACTTTTTCCCATAGGAATGCATTGACAAGCGTTGATTGGCCAGTGTACAGCATTCGGCCAATCAACGCTGGTTCTGCCTGAGGAGGCGGAGTCTAAAATCGGTCCACAGCAGTTTCCATTCTGGTTCGATTTTAGACTCCGCCTCCTGCGGCAGAACCAGCGTTGATTGGCCGAACGCTCTACACTGGCCAATCAACGCTGGTCAATGCATTCCTATGGCAAGATGAAGCAGAGCTAGCCGTGCGGTCAGCTCGGCTACTCCGGACATCAGAGATAAAGCAGAGCTCAGCTCTGCTACACCCAACCATCCCTCCAACTACTCCTCCTGTCACGCACATCTCTGGTGTAACAGAGCTCAGCACACACTCAGCTCTGCTACATCTCTACACTCTGTTGTAGAGATGTAGTAGAGCTGAGTGTGCGCTGAGCTCTGCTACACACGAGATGTGTGTGACAGGAGGAGTAGATGGAGGGATGGTTGGGAATAGTGCAGAGCTGCTACACCAGAGATGTAGCAGAGCTGGTCAACGTTAGCAGTCCGATGCAGCAGAGCTGAGTGTGTTAGTCTGCTGCATCGGACTGCTACATCTACCAGCTCTCCTACATCAGGCCGTGCTCTCAGCTCAACTACTCCGGAGTAGTTGAGCTGAGTGTGCAGTATCGGATTAACCCCCTCCCCCCCATCGGTGTCTGCTTACCTGCAGCTCCCTGTTCTTCTTGGTCCGGTCCTCTGTCCGGTCTTCAGAGCGCCCTGCCCCCCTCTCCCCGACTAGTATTATAGAGAAGGCGTGGGCTCACGTCTCCCCACCCACACTCTCCAGCCGCACTGAAGAGGACAGAGGACCCCGCCTCCCTAGACTAGTATTGTAGAGATGCAGGGAGTAGGCGGGGCTTAGTTCGGCTGGAGAGTGTGGGCGGGGAGACGTGAGTGCATCACTCATGTCTCCTCTCCCAGTACTCGCCCACACTCTCCTAAGCCCCACCTTCTCCATAATACTAGTCTCTGGAGGCGGGGGCAGGGCGCTCTGAAGACATGTGGGCATTTGTGATTTCTTTTTTCCCGCTGCGGCATTGCATGTGTTTCACAGTATTTAAGTACTTTTATGTGTTCTAGGGAAAGAGAGGTGATTTGAACCTTTAATATTTTTTATTCTTTTTATATATATTTAAGATATATATATATATATATATATATATATATATATATATATATTTTATTTGCATTTATTAGACGCCCTCGTGGTCAAAATGTTGCAGTCCTCAAAACCACATATATGAAAAAAAAAAAATGTGTCTGTTCCTGAACCAGAGAAGCAGACCTGGTACTGAAGTGGTAAAAACCACACACACAAAAAAGTTAAATGAACATGTTGTGTATTCCCATATGTATATAAGCTCCCACTATCAAAAAATAGCGTTATTTATCCCATTCAGTAAACATTGTAAGAAGTAAGGTAGTGGTGGTGGAGGTTTTTTTTCGCCTTGTCTGCCTGATCCTACCTCCAAACACTCTGTCTCTACAGTCATGGAAGCCTTCACCTCCACCTCAGGTGTTTATTTGGCTCTGCTCTTTGAGTGGTAAGCTACATTTTATCTATGTTGGCTTCCTCTATTCTGGTTATAGGTAAGATTGTGTCTATTAATTTTAAAGGCTTTAACTCTAATGCGAAGCATAGAATGGCTGTAGGCAGTGGCGTAACTAGGAATGGCGTGGTGAACTTTTGACATAGGGCCTCCCCCCCCGAAGACTTTGACCGTCCGCCATCCCCCTTGCATTCTTGCACGCACTATTATGACCCATAGTGGCCCTTACACACAGTATTATGCCCCATAGTGGCCCCTACACACAGTATTATGTACTGTAATATATAATACAAAGGAGTTAAAATGCCACATTCAGTGTCAGTGAAGTGTTTTCACAGTTCTCACTTAAAACACTCTTCACAGACAGTGAATGTGGCACTTGTAAGCCCTTCTTCCCCAGGCAGCACACTTATAATTACACTGGTCAACATGATTTTTTTAAAATTAGAAATGATAAAGAGCAGCATGCAGCTGCCAGCCCAGTACTGTATGCTGTACAGCCTGCCCTGCATGCATGGGTGCCAGTGAATCAGGCTCAGCTCAACAATCTCCACTCTCCGGAAGTCCTGCTACACTGGCTCTGCTCTGCCAGAAAATGAACGCTGAGCTCCACCCCCACCTGGAACTGACACCTTAGGGGGCCTTGGGACTCAAAAATTAAAATGTATTTATTTATTTCTTGGCATATTAACTAGTGAGGGGGCTGGGCCCCCTAAGGTGTCGGGCCCTATGGCAGCTGCTACCACTGCTACTGTGGTAGTTACACCACTAGCTGTAGGAGAATTATGCACTCTCAAGGCTAACATTGTGTTTCTGCAGGAAAACCATTTTGACACTTTCTGTTCCATTAATTTTGCTCTCTATTTTTATCCCATAGTGCTTTCTGCTACTAAATCTACGAAACGTCCATGCAGGGATGTTTCCTCTTTCCTAGACTTCCATGGGAGATATGTGATCTTGCATGGAAATCTTGAAGGCAAGTTCATTTAGAGGCAACCTTTCTGCTCCTAACTACTCCCAAGCAGACTTCCTTACCAGAGTCCTAAATAAAGTTGCATCTCTCTCACTCACTGCTGTGTTTTTTCAAAGGGGATTTTAATATGTCCTTTTTCGACTCTATTGACCGTCAGTCCCTAACTGGTTCCTCTTATCATCCAAAGATCTGCTGCAATAAAGAGTCAAGCAGAGCAGATCTAAAGATGTGATCCCAGCGCGCTAAGGGCCCCTTCACATGGCGTAAACACTCGTCTCATTCCGAGCCGTACACACGAGCACTTCTAAACACTTCCCATTCACTTCAATGGGAGCGCGCTTAAAGCCTGCTTTATGAGTGCTCCCATTGAAGTGAATGGGAAGTGTTTAGAAGCGCTCGCGTGTACGGCTCGGAATGAGCCGAGCGCTTACTCCGTGTGAAGGGGCCCTTAATCACCTGCCCAGATGAAGTCTGGAAAAGGCCTCACATATGACTAATGCTGACATTGCAGGATCTGCATTTATCTGAAAGAACTCCATAAGTTCCAAAGAGATGTGTACCAGTGCCTCTGAGTTATCTAACAGTGAATCATTTAATCTCCAAGTGAACAGTTTAGGAGTAGGAGGATATACAGATAACAAGATATGACACGGTGACACTCACTATGAATGCACAGCGGACCAGGTGGGGGAATATCAGCAAGTAGTATAGCCAATGGTACAACCAAAGGACATGTGAGAAAAAGTTATAAGTAGAGATGAGCGAACAGTGTTCTATCGAACACATGTTCGATCGGATATCAGGGTGTTCGCCATGTTCGAATCGAATCGAACACCGCGTGGTAAAGTGCGCCAAAATTCGATTCCCCTCCCACCTTCCCTGGCGCCTTTTTTGCACCAATAACAGCGCAGGGGAGGTGGGACAGGAACTACGACACCGGGGGCATTGAAAAAAATTGGAAAAAGTAATTGGCTGCCGAAATCAGGTGACCTCCATTTTAGACGAATAGTGGATTTCAAATCCGGGTCATATGAGAATGTGAACTTTGTGACTATGAGACAGGGATAGCTGTACAGGCAGGGATAGCTAGGGATAACCTTTATTTAGGGGGGAATGTTATTAAAAATAACTTTTTGGGGCTCTATCGGGTGTGTAATTGTGATTTTTGTGAGATAAACTTTTTCCCATAGGGATGCATTGGCCAGCGCTGATTGGCCGAATTCCGTACTCTGGCCAATCAGCGCTGGCCAATGCATTCTATTAGCTTGATGAAGCAGAGTGTGCACAAGGGTTCAAGCGCACCCTCGGCTCTGATGTAGCAGAGCCGAGGCTGCACAAGGGTTCAAGCGCACCCTCGGCTCTGATGTAGGAGAGCCGAGGGTGCACTTGAACCCTTGTGCACCCTCAGCTCTGCTACATCAGAGCCGAGGGTGCGCTTGAACCCTTGTGCACACTCTGCTTCATCAAGCTAATAGAATGCATTGGCCAGCGCTGATTGGCCAATGTATTCTATTAGCCTGATGAAGTAGAGCTGAATGTGTGTGCTAAGCACACACATTCAGCACTGCTTCATCACGCCAATACAATGCATTAGCCAGTGCTGATTGGCCAGAGTACGGAATTCGGCCAATCAGCGCTGGCTCTGCTGGAGGAGGCGGAGTCTAAGGTCGGACCTGAATGGAGACTGGTGTGGAGCGATCTTAGACTCCGCCTCCTCCAGCAGAGCCAGCGCTGATTGGCCGAATTCCGTACTCTGGCCAATCAGCACTGGCTAATGCATTGTATTGGCGTGATGAAGCAGTGCTGAATGTGTGTGCTTAGCACACACATTCAGCTCTACTTCATCGGGCTAATAGAATGCATTGGCCAGCGCTGATTGGCCGAATTCCGTACTCTGGCCAATCAGCACTGGCTAATGCATTGTATTGGCGTGATGAAGCAGTGCTGAATGTGTGTGCTTAGCACACACATTCAGCTCTACTTCATCGGGCTAATAGAATGCATTGGCCAGCGCTGATTGGCCGAATTCCGTACTCTGGCCAATCAGCACTGGCTAATGCATTGTATTGGCGTGATGAAGCAGTGCTGAATGTGTGTGCTTAGCACACACATTCAGCTCTACTTCATCGGGCTAATAGAATGCATTGGCCAGCGCTGATTGGCCAGAGTACGGAATTCGGCCAATCAGCACTGGCTAATGCATTGTATTGGCGTGATGAAGCAGTGCTGAATGTGTGTGCTTAGCACACACATTCAGCTCTACTTCATCGGGCTAATAGAATGCATTGGCCAATCAGCGCTGGCCAATGCATTCTATTAGCGTGAACTGAGTTTGCACAGGGGTTCTAGTGCACCCTCGGCTCTGCTACATCAGATTGCTACATCTGATGTAGCAGTGCCGAGTGTGCATCAGATGTGTAGTTGAGCAAAACTGACTCAGCACTGCTAAGTCTCTGCATTCGCATAGGAATGCATTGGCCAGCCTTCGGCCAATCAGCGCTGGCTCTGCCGGAGGAGGCGGAGTCTAAGGTCGGACCTGAATGGAGACTGGTGTGGAGCGATCTTAGACTCCGCCTCCTCCAGCAGAGCCAGCGCTGATTGGTCGAGTTCCGTACTCTGGCCAATCAGCACTGGCCAATGCATTTCTATGGGGAAAAGTTAGCTTGCGAAAATCGCAAACTGACAGGGATTTCCATGAAATAAAGTGACTTTTATGCCCCCAGACATGCTTCCCCTGCTGTCCCAGTGTCATTCCAGGGTGTTGGTATCATTTCCTGGGGTGTCATAGTGGACTTGGTGACCCTCCAGACACGAATTTGGGTTTCCCCCTTAACGAGTTTATGTTCCCCATAGACTATAATGGGGTTCGAAACCCATTCGAACACTCGAACAGTGAGCGGCTGTTCGAATCGAATTTCGAACCTCGAACATTTTAGTGTTCGCTCATCTCTAGTTATAAGCTTTCTAATCAGGGAACACAGTGCATCCAGACATCCACAGGTATGACATCCTACAATGCCGTCTATTCTATTCTTCAGTCTAGAAAAAAAGAGGGCAGAGTGAGTAGTGGAAGCGTCTAGAAGTGGGTTAATTTCAAGGTTAAAATCACCCCCAACACTACTAGACCCTACAAGAGGAGATAAAAATTATTAAATACTAGCTGGTACCCGCGACTTCGTCTGCGGTGATTGTAGAAGTGGGTATATACAGGTGTGGGTAAGGTTTTCGTACTGTGTATAAGGGATGGGATATGAAATGTAACTTTGTATCTTGTTTTTGCTGTAATTCAGAGAATACGTGAGACTTTTGTGTTGAAGTTACTTTGTATTTGAGCTGCTATATATACGGTGTTGTGAGAAACTTTACATAGTGACTTTGGGACAGAGGTATTTGAAGTTAACCCCTTCCCGTCGATGGCATTTTTTGATTTTGGTTTTTCATATTTGACTCCCCTCCTTCTAAACCCCATAACTTTTTTATTTCTCCGCTCCCAGAGCCATATGAGGTCTTAATTTTTCTTGGGACAAATTTTTCTTCATGATGCCGCCATTAATTATTCTATATAATGTACTGGGAAGCAGGTAAAAAAAATTCTGAATGGGGTGGATTTGACAAAAAAATGCATTTCTGCGACTTTCTTAGAGGCTTTGGTTTTACGGCGTTCACTGTGCAACCAAAATGACATGTCCCCTGTATTCTGTGTTTCGTTACGATTCCGGGGATACCAAATTTATATGGTTTTATTTACATTTTGACCCCTTAAAAAAATCCAAAACTGTGTTAAAACATTTTTTTTTGAAAAGTCGTCATATTCCGACAGCCGTAACTTTTTTATACGTCCGTGTACGGGGATGTATAGGGCGTCTTTTTTTGCGGGGTCGGGTGTACTTTTTAGTTCTACCATTTTCGGGAAATGTTATTGCTTTGATCACTTTTTATTCAAATTTTTATCAGAATCAAAAGAGTGAAAAAACGGCGGTTTGGAACTTTTGACCATTTTTCCCGCTACGGTGTTTACCGAACAGGAAAAATATTTGTATAGCTTTGTAGAGCGGGCGATTTCAGATGCGGGGATACCTAACATGTATGTGTTTCACAGTTTTTAACTACTTTTATATGTGTTCTAGGGAAAGGGGGGTGATTTGAATTTTTAATCCTTTTTATTTGTTTTTATATTTTTTTACTTTTTTTTAAACTTTTTTTTTGCATTTATTAGACTTCCTAGGGGTATTGACATGGGTGGGCGGTGTCGCGGATTGTCAGAGCGGTGGGGGTCGGCAAACATGGCTGCTCCGGAGCATTAAAGAGAGCCTCCTGGAGTATCGTTAAGGGGAGGGGCAAAGTGGTAAAGTATATGTATATGAGATTGTGTGGGGTTAGGGGCTAGGCTGCAGAGGGCAATATGAATTTTGTGGCTTGCTATGGTCCAAAGTGTGTGAGATTGCAGAGATGGTGGTGTGAGTTTGGGTTTTGTGGGGGTCCTGGCACAAACGTATGTGCGCTGTTGTGACGAAAAGTAGCCTATTGCGCAATCGAGTGTAGTGACTATGTTTGTGGAAAATTTCAGCCAAATCGGTCGAGCGGGTTTTGCGTGATTGAGGAACAAACATCCAAACATCCAAACATCCAAACACACAAACTTTCACATTTATAATATTAATAGGACATACAGTAACCATGTCACTTGGCCAATATTAGAAGTATAAACATTAATAACAGTTATGGTTTCATTAGCAAAGTATTCATATTTGAAGGGAAATGTTCCTATGTCTGGCGATACAACTCTATTTGCATGTCCCCATTACAGCTGTGGAACCATCTATCATAACTAGTGTGATGCAGGGAGAGCGTTTTATCTGCTTTAAAATGCATTTCTTCATATAATAATCCCTTTACAAGCAATGACGCACACGTACGGTACATTACATGTACATTACTTATATGTATTACAATCAGTACTAGAAACGTTGATGATGGCATTCCCTCTATTATATGTATATTTCCCAGAGTGAAGAGAAGCTCTGATATGTATATTTTATGTCAAAGTACTGGGTAACATACTGTGCCTCTTATTGCATATGACTTTGTACTATAAAATGTGAGAATGCCCTTTTAACACTTTGTTTTATTAAAAAAAGTGCAAAAAAAAAAAAAAGCTTAGAAACTATTTTGGAATATGGAACAACAACAGCTTTGTTTGGTTTTCCTAGTTGCTCAGTAGTTCTTATCACTATGACTTTACAGTACAAATTTTGGTCTGGTATAAGAATATAAAAACAACTGATAACAAAGAAGGCGGTAAGGTAGAACTTATTGCCACAGGATTGTCTTGTCTATATATAAGGATGAATTTTCTTCCCTACATAGTGTTGTGGCAACATCAACATGAAGTGCTTAATCCTTTTATGCATTTTCCTCCATTTCTCCGAGGGGCTAGTAAGGTGAGTTTATTAATGAAAAGGTATTAAAAGTTGAGGAATATTTTACACCTTTAAAATATCCCAAAATATACAAAAATGTTATGAAATCACTGAACTTTTGGAGGTTGAATAATTTTACAAATGCATTACTTATCTTATATTGAACCAGAGGAATCTATTCCTTTCTAGCTGAATGTCTGAACAGGGATTTAATAGTAATCGGATTTAGTAGAAGCTCCCTCCCTTTATATTATAGTGGTTTAGCTAAGGAATATATATGTTTGTAAAAACAGTTTTGGCCTATATTACTGGATATAACTCGTAGTAATACAATGCATTTACAAACTTGAGTTCTGTTCACACTCAATTTTCCTGTTGCAAAAAAATCCCTGCATTTTACAGTACCAGCAAAGTGAATGAGATTCGGGCTAATCCCATTCACAAATTGCAGAAAAAAATAAAGTGCTGCGGAAAAGACGTATTTTCAAAAAGGCATGTGTGTTTGAAAAACACAGTATGTCAATTTTACCTGTGTAAATGCACGGGTTTTCCCTATAGATTTAATAGGGGAAGAAAAACTGCAAAGAAAACCACAGCAAAAAAAGCAATGAAAAACGCTGTAAAAAATCACAATGCATTTTTGCTGCATTTTTTTCCGTTGTGTTTTGTAGCTGCTTTCTGCAATGTGAGGCCTGGGTTCTGAAGGTCACCACCGGTATCCGTCACATGACCTTTAACTTAATTCTTCAATTCTTAAATTCTATTTCCTAATCTATATATTCCTAAATAGAACATTAAAGACTTGTCTATTGTCTATTTAAGGGTCCCTTTGAAGAGACTGAAATCTATAAGGGAAACTATGAGAGACAAAGGAATCCTGAAGGATTTTGTGAAGACCCATGTAAAAGAACCAGCTATAAAGTACAATCTAAATAATCCAAACATCTATGGAGTGGTCTATGAGCCTATGTACTTGAATGTATGTATGACTTAGAACAAGTGCCTTGACTAATCTCACCATCAGCACTGCTTGAATATATGGAATTGCTACTTTGTTGCAGAACTACTACTTTGGAGAGATCAGCATTGGGACACCACCTCAGAACTTCCTAGTTGCCTTTGATACTGGTTCTTCCAATCTGTGGGTCGCTTCTTCATACTGCCAAAGTCCAGCCTGTAGTAGGTAGTCTTTAATATTTCCAGGAAAGTACTGTAATAATGGGATTGGATTAGCAATATGGCCTCTCCAAAAATCTAAATGTTCTAATTTAAAGTAAAGTAATAAGGATTGAACGGTGAAATATTGGTTGAAAAATTGAACTGAACCTTTTTACTTGGTAAACTAATACAAGCTAAAAAAATAAAAGATGGTAATCACATATCCATTGATACTTACAATATTACAATATGCAAAAAATAGGGTGGACTATATGTAGTTATTGTAGGGTGGACTATATGTAGTTATTGTAGGGTGGACTATATGTAGTCATTGTAGTGTGGACTATATGTAGTCATTGTAGGGTGGACTATATGTAGTTATTGTAGGGTGGACTATATGTAGTCATTGTAGTGTGGACTATATGTAGTCATTGTAGGGTGGACTATATGTAATCATTGTAGGGTGGACTATATGTAATCATTGTAGGGTGGACTATATGTAGTCTTTGTAAGGTGGACTATATGTAGTCATTGTAAGGTGGACTATATGTAGTCATTGTAAGGTGGACTATATGTAGTCATTGTAAGGTGGACTATATGTAGTCATTGTAGGGTGGACTATATGTAGCCATTGTAGGGTAGACTATATGTAGTCATTGTAGGGTGGACTATATGTAGTCACTGTAAGGTAGACTATAGGTAGTCATTGTAAGGTGGACTATATGTAGTCATTGTAGGGTGTACTATATGTAGCCATTGTAGTGTGGACTATATGTAGTCATTGTAGTGTGGACTATATGTAGTCATTGTAGTGTGGACTATATGTAGTCATTGTAGTGTGGACTATATGTAGTCATTGTAGTGTGGACTATATGTAGTCATTGTAGATTGTCTAGTATTTTGTGGCAATGATTTCTGATTATTACACTAAATGTATTTTCTTAATCATTAGCCAATCACCCGCTCTTCAATCCACAACAATCATCCACATATACTACCAATAACCAACAGTTTGCAATGTCCTATGGTAGCGGCAGCATGACTGGAGTGTTGGGTTATGACACAGTCACTGTAAGTATCTATAAATGAACATTTTTTGTATCACATGTATTGTTATGATGACATTCTGAGGAGTTAAATTGCCAAATACTATTATATTTACTTCCCATCTGGATTAAAAAGTGACTAGTGAATGGAACAATACTCAGTTCAGTAACTATGAAAAGAACAGAATTCTGAGTACAAACAAAATCGTAGACCGAAACAAACATCGAGGCTACAACATTCACTGAAGTATGTTTTCATCTTTCCCGGTCTCCTGCACAGTACTAAAATATCCTGGATAACCCCTTTAACACTAGAAGTCCCAGACATTTTGAGCTCCCATTTGAAGCAATGGTAGAAATGTTAAATGACCCCTCTCTGGGACTTCTAGTGTTAAGGCCAAAGCCTGCAACAAGGGGTTAATTCATGTTTTGAAGCTGTATTATATATTTCAAAATAGTGAAATACTTTAAATAAATTCTTAAATGGAATTATAAAAATAGAAAAAAGATAACAGGGCTTAAATGCACCTTGATGCGCCACAATAGTGTAGAAAAATCCTGTCTCAAAGCCAAATAAAAGGTGGTATAAATATAGACTACATGTAGACTAGATGCTCTAAAAATTATTAACTAGCATTATTATTATTATTATTACAGTATTATTATTATTATTATTACGATTAGTAAATCTGAGCCACTGTACCGGGTTCACAGATGAAGTTTCCTATTCTTATTTGGATTTCCTAGAAATAGAAAAGTATTGACCCAGTAGATTTGCTCAATATGGACATTTATTGGATTTTACATGGTATAGTATTTATCCAAGGACACCCAAAATGTGACTCAGTAATGAACTATTGTATCTTGCAGGTACAAGGTCTATCTATTCAAAACCAGGAATTTGGTCTGAGCATCACAGAGCCAAGCAGTTTCTTTTATTATGCCAAATTTGATGGGATTTTTGGAATGGCCTATCAATCCATGTCTGCTGGAGGAGCTACAACCGCCGTACAGGGGCTAATACAGCAAAACCTTATTCCACAACCAGTGTTTAGCTTTTACCTAACTGAGTGAGAACCAGTCAGTTCAATTTGTCAAGATCACAAAAAAAAAAAGACAAATATTTGAATAAGGACTAATTGTTGATAGGACGCCCCTTCCAAAATGTGTTTGTATAATTAAATGCAGCTGTAATTTACCATAAATGGGGGCGAGGTTAACAAAAAATAATATATAAAACATATAAAACATATAAATTAAATTCTCCCATTTTTGGCAAAATGTAATACAAAGCAAGAAAATGCAGAATGTAACGTGTGCTCTATATTACTAGACAATCCGGAGAAGTGATACTTGGGGGTGTGGACAGCAGTCTGTATTCCGGACAGATTGTTTGGGCTCCAGTGACTCAACAGATCTACTGGCAGATTGCTATTGATGCGTGAGTATTACAAGAAATGTGCCGTTAGAAATCACTGTAAAAAGAATACTATATAGTAATGTATGGGTTTATATTATTCATTTTAAGAATGGGTATAATCATGATTTCATCACCATAACTAAATATAAATGAATTATTATATGTTATGTATACAGTATTTATAGCCTGTGAAAGGCTGAAACTTGTAGTGTTGGGAGGTGTTCCTCATAGCCCAGCCATGATGATAGACTGTAAGGCCTGTCCCTATGATATGATATCTCCAAAATCGGGGCGTATACCGGGGAAGCTGACAGTTCTGTACTTTCTAGTGGTATATAACAACGCACATCTATAAAGACATGAAAGGTCCTCTTTAGGTTTTCTCCAAACTACTACTACTTGAACTGCTGTCAACAGGTCAGAGCAGCTTGGGAAAGATGGCTAATAATGGCCAAGATTTTCTATTGTGGTTATAACTAGACACTGTGGTAAATGTACAACTTTGGCACAATCAGGGTGCCTCCCTGGAGCATTGTTACAAATCTATTTTGGGCAAAAGTTTGCAACTTGTGGGTGTGGATACACAAATTTATCATATAACTCTGACCCAATATATGAACGTGCAGTCTAAAAATACATCAGATTTATCCTCCAGCATTAGTCACTGTGATAAATCTGGTGTATTTTCAGACTGCCTGTCTAAGGTTTCAATGTTTGTTAATAAATAGAGATGAGCGAGTAGTACTCGATCGAGTAGGTATTCGATCGAATACTACGGTATTCGAAATACTTGTACTCGATCGAGTACTACTAGCTGTTCGAAGTTAAGATTCGATGCAGAACCAGCGTTGATTGGCAGAATGCTATACATTGCCAATCAACGCTGGTTCTTCTCTTACCTTCAGAAGTCTTCTCCTTGCACAGCTCCCGCGTCCTCTTCCGGCTCTGAATTCACTCTGCCAGGCATCGGGCCTGGGCAGAGCCGACTGCGCATGTCTGCTTGTAGTGCGGGCATGCGCAGTCGGCTCTGTCCAGGCCCGATGCCTAGCTGAGTGAATTCAAGGCCGGAAGAGGACGTGGGGACGCTGCGCAGGGAGAAGAATCCAGCCCGACCCTCACTCATGGACTTGGTAAGTAGAATTTGATCGAATGTTGCGTACCCCTTAAACAAGCATTTCCCCCCATAGACTATAATGGGGTTCGAAACCCGTTCGAACAGTGTGCGGCTGTTCGAATCGGATTTCGAACCCTGAACATTTTAGTGTTCGCTCATCTCTATTAATAAATCTAGTCCAATGTCTTTAGATATGTCATATTTATATGTAGTGTGTAGAGATGAGCGAATACCGTTCGATCGAGTAGGTATTCGATCGAGTAGGTATTCGATCGAGTAGGTATTCGATCGAATATTACAGTATTTGACATATTCGATTTCGATCGAATACCACGCGGTAAACGCAGTAAAAATTTGTATCCCCTCCCACCTTCCCTGGAGCTTTTTTTACACCAATAACTGTGCAGGGAATGTGGGACAGGAAACAGAAAAGCGTAGGCATCGTAAAAAAATAGGAAAAAGTCATTGGCTGGCTAACTCAGGTGACCTTGGATTTATAAGAATAGTGGCAGCCATGTTCGTGTCAGATGTGGTTTGGTGAGATAGGGAGAGACATCGTAGTGAGGGTCAAATAGCGATTAGCTTCTGCTAGGCAGGAAAACTGAAAACAAAAAGCTCTTTTCAGAGCTACACTGCAGGAAGAGTGTATATACTGAACCGAATATACACTCAACCTGCCAAAACTTCACATAAGCCCTTTTTTAGGGCTCAAATTGATTACAAGTGGTATACACTATATACCTGTCCCATAGGGGTGAGAAGAAAGCTTCATACTGTCATCACCTGTACACATCTGAAAATGCATCAGAGTAGCACAAAGGGATGGGGACGAGGACAGGGACATGGAAATCCAGCTGGGGATCCAAGCCACAGTTGAACTACTGCGGATCCAATGGCTACTGGAGAGGGGCAGCTAGCAGTGCCCCTCGTCATTAGCACAAAGGCACAGGGACGAGGACGGGGATGTTGAAATCCAGCTGGGGATCCAAGCCACAGTTGAGCTACTGTGGATCCAATTGCTACTGGAGAGGGGCAGCCAGCAGTGCCCCTCGTCATTAGCACAAAGGGACGGGGACGAGCACAGGGACGTGGAAATCCAGCTGGGGATCTAGGATCGAGCTACTGCGGATTCAATTAGCTACTGGAGAGGGGCAGCCAGCAGTGCCACAAAGTCAAGCAGGGTGCGGGGTACCCCGCTGACGAGGCCTGAGCACCAGGAACCGATGTTACAGTGGATAACAGATATTGCTTCCAGCGACATTTGCAACGGTCTGTCTCTCCTGGCGATGTAGTGGCTGTGGACCCGCAACCAGCATGTCCCGTCAACAGTACTAATGATGAGACACAGTTCCATGTTTCTGTGCCAGCTCACAAGTTCCTCGTCCTCCTCCTCCTCCAACACCACCACCATCACCGTTAAAAACTAATTAAAATAACCCCATTAAGGCTCACCCCAAGGGCCTTACAAATAATATTTCAGGGCTCACCCCAAGAGCCTTACAAATAATGTTTTAGGGCTCACCCCAAGGGCCTTACAAATAATTTTTTAGGGCTCACCACAAGGGCCAAAAACTAAAACTCTGCTGGTTAAAGGCTCAATTCACCCAAAGGGCCAAAAACACTACTGGTTAAAGGCTCTACTCACCCCAAGGGCCAAGAACACTGCTGGATAAAGGCTCAACTCACCCCAAGGGTCAAAAACACTGCTGGTTAAAGGCTCAACTCACCCCATGGGCCGGAAATATTGCTAGTACAAGGCTCAATTCACCCCAAGGGCCAAAAACATTGCTGATACAAGGCTCAACTCACCCTAAGGGCCAAAAACACTGCTGGTTAAAGGCTTAACTCACCCCAAGGGCCAAAAACACTTCTGGTTAAAGGCTCAACTCACCCAAAGTGCCTAAAACTCTGCTGGTGCAAGGCTCAACTCACTTTTTTGATGATACAAGCCCTATATGTCCGCTCCACCAAGGCTCAACTCACTTCAAGCGCCTAAAACTCTGCTGGTACAAGGCTCAACTCACTTTAAGGGCCTAATACTCTGTTGGTGCAAGACTAAACTGACTTCAAGGGCCTAATACTCTGCTGGTACAAGGCTCAACTCACCCCAAGGGCCTGAAGCTAAGTTTGGGAGGGCTCACCCCAAGGACCTGAAAAGTAAATTTTTGTATGGCTCAGCTTAAGGGCCTCTAACTTAATTTGGAAGGGCTCACGTTTTGGGCCAGAAAAGTAATTTTTGGAGGTCTCACCACATCACACACACACATAAACAGTGACAGTTAAGGGTGGGGGGCTGTTGGGTTAGGGTTGCCTATGCCTAACTGTGGTTCTCATGGGCAACATGATTTAAAGGGGTGCATGCTAATTTTTTTAGCTTAAAATTTGTGTTTCTGTCCATACTATTGTAGAGGAAAGAGGATTTCCAAGTATTTTTCCACTTTCATAGAGGTTCTACTGAGTGTGGAAAGTGTCTGGTTGATAGGCTGTGATAGTAGGGTAATACTGGGACTTGGGCATGTTAGATGCCCCCAGACATGCTTCCCCTGCTGTCCCAGTCACATTCCAGAGGTGTTGGCATCATTTCCTGGGGTGTCATTGTGGACTTGGTGACTCTCCTTAGTCGAATTTGGGTTTCCCCTGAAACGAGCATTTTTCCCCATAGAATATAATTGGATTCGATATTCGGTTGAATAGTTGAATTTTGAGGGGCTACTCGAAACGAATAACAAATATTGAATATTTCACTATTCACTCATCTCTAGTAGTGTGCATTGGTCATTTTCCTTATAACTGTTTTGTTTGAGGCATTAGCTGCATTAAAATGTAACATTAAGTTTTACAAAATATTCATGTTTGTAGACTGCTTGTTACATTATATTCAGGTTCATAGTGAACCTATTCAGCGAACATGAATTTCATCATATTTTTGTGGAGTGATTATAAAATTGTCCTCTTTTCTTTTCAAGGTTTTCTGTTAATGGTCAGGCAAGTGGTTGGTGCAGCCAGGGTTGCCAGGGCATTGTGGATACAGGAACTCCACTTCTTACCATCCCACAACAATACCTTGGCACTCTATTACAATACATTGGTGCACAGGAAGGACAAGATGGAGATGTAATAATATATCCATATTTCTTTTTATTAGCGTTACAGCTTTTTAAACTTTATCCAAAAACTGAAATGATTACTTTTTAATACTGCCTACATTTTTCTATATAGTACTATGTGAACTGTAACAACGTACAGAGCCTGCCACCTATCAGCTTTACTATCAGTGGAGTCCAGTTCTCAATTCCTCCTTCAGGATACATCCTACAGGTATCACAGAATGTCCTTTAACATGTAATGAGTTTATAGAACATGTAACTGTAAATGTGAAAGTATCACCTCTCCTTGTACATTTCAGATTAACGGATACTGTGTAGTCGGCTTTGAGTCCACATACCTGCCTTCTAGGAATGGTCAGCCTCTTTGGATTCTAGGAGATGTGTTTCTTCGGCAGTACTATTCCATTTATGACTTTGGCAATAACCAGGTTGGATTTGCTGCCATGGCGTAAACATGTTCCAATTTTCTAAGCCTCAAGGGACTGTAAAGGACAAAGCTTAAGCAAAATGTATTTACATTTATATAAGGATCTATTGTGGTTGTAATGGGTATTACCAGAAGGGAGAACCACAAGCATGTAATGGTCATATGGAGAATAAAACAAGTTTTGACATCACCAATTATACTTTTATATTGTGTTCTAACATTTAATCTCATCAGTTTCAACTATCGAAAAGTGCTGTAACTATATAAAAATCCACATTTACTAAATCAAATAGTTCAAGGGGTATTCGTATCTGGGACAATTATAGAAAATCCACTTTTAGGACTTGCACCTAGCTTGAGAATGAGTGATCATCTTATCCCCATCTCACAGTGAGAGGATTGATGGCCATTCATACATGGGTTTTCTCCATTCACTAGATATGAATAAACACAAAGTCCAACCAGCAGTCCAGTTTCATTTTGTTTTACTCAATTGTGATTAAAATCCATATCACAAACATGGGCATTCAGCATCATACTTGGTTGACTAGTAGAGATGAGCGAATAGTGTTCGATCGAGTAGGTGTTCGAAATATTATGGTATTCGAAATACTCGTACTCGATCGAACACTACTAGCTGTTCGAAGTTTAAGGTTCGATGCAGAACCAGTGTTGATTGGCAGAATGCTATAAATTCTGCCAATCAACGCTGGTTCTTCTCTTACCTTTAGAAGTCTTCTCTGTGCAGCGTCCCCGTGGCGTCTTCCGGCTGGAATTCACTCTACCTAGGCATCCGGCCTAGGCAGAGCCGACTGCGCATGCGTGGGCATGCCCTCGCATGCGCAGTCAGCTCTGCTCAGGCGTCGGGCCGGGCAGAGCTGACCGCGCATGCGCAGTCGGCTCTGCCTAGGCCCCGATGCCTAGGCAGAGTGAATTCCAGCCGGAAGAAGACGCGGGGACGCTGCGCCGGGAGAAGACTTCAAGGAGAAGCCAGCCTGACCGTCACTCGTGGACTTGGTAAGTATAATGTTATCGAATTTTGCCTACCCCTGAAACGAGCATTTCCCCCCATAGACTATAATGGGGTTTGAAATCCATTCGAACAGTTGAACAGTGTGCGGCTGTTCGAATCAGATTTTGAACCTCGGACATTTTAGTGTTTGCTCATCTCTATTGACTCGTTTCAGTCCTTCATTTGTGCTATACGTTTTAATGGAAACTGAATAAAACAAGTGTTTTCTAAGCTGAGGGCACTTAAAATCTTATTTGTTCTTTCCATACACTGATGTGGGACTTCTGACAATAGTTGAGCCTCCTTATTACCTCTCCTCTCACTGTGGCCGTAAGACCATACATCTACTGGACCTGTCTCTATCAGGCATTTAAGCTATATCCTGTGCAACATCCTTTTAACTACAGTAAAGTCATTGTATGTAAAGTCAGAAATGATTGTAATGATTACTTCATTATGATTATTACTGATGTCTATAGCAATGATCAAGGGTGCCTGTACTGTAAAGGCAACCACGCTATGGTTCACCACAAACAAGGAAACCAAGATCAAGTATGAAGATAAGAGGAAATCAGGTCAAGAAAATGACTTAGAAAAATTCTCAGTATTAGGAGTTTACATACGCACCAGACAATCATGGCCACAAATTGATGGTATCAGATGGTGTGAGTCTAAACATGGAAAAGCCTCCATCATAATAAAGATGTTTTTTAGATAGTTTTTTTAGTTAGATAGTTTAGATAGTTTTAGATCCAGTTATTAAATGCCATACATTTGCACAAAAGTTTGACAACATGACTAGATTTTCAAATCTGATATCTACAACTTTGAGTTTGCACAAAACACCTAATATTCGGCATAAGGCTACCTAATAGATTTCATCACAAAGACAGATGAAACAACAATGGAAAAGAACAATTGTTCATATAAAAGTGAACATGTGCCATAATTGTAACATGGGTTGATGGCACCACTATGAGCTATTTCCCCTTTATTTCTTTATTAAGCCATAATCCACATAAAAACTATAGGTTAAAATATTGAGTTCTACCCAACAAGGGGTAATTGCACTCAAATATTTTTAGCTGCACGTTGTTAACCTCTAGGATCCAAGGAAAAAATCAAGAAATTCCATTTTTCATAAAATTTGCAATATCCTCCAAGAACACAGTATAACTTTTCAGTGAGTAGGGTCCTGTGCACATTGCCCTATTCACCTTTTCAGCTTAAACATTTTGTGTGATATTCAATTTTTTTTTACACTTTCAATCTGGCTATGAAAAGTATCTGCAAGAACAAGTTAAGGAAAGGTTTCCCACATATCTGATCCACTTATTAATAGACCTTTAGTAGTGTAAGAGATATTCCACCCTTCAACTTCATCTGGAAATAAAGTTTGGAAGCAGAAAGAACTGAGACAAAAAGGTATGGAATTTGTGGCAACGCCAGGATCTATGTTGGCTATATTAAACCAAATAAGTACTAAAGGTATGTTGGCCTACATAATAAAGTGCCAGGAGAAACAAAATGGCAAAATAAATGTGATACAAAATAAAACTGAACTATATTAAACCAAAGAAAGAGTGCGATGATGATGATCAAATCATGGAGAGCTGTAGGAGAAAATTATTAAACAAATTGAGAAAACCTAGAATTGTAATTTACAACACTTTATAAACCCTCTCATCTACATATAAGACCGATGGTGTCATGGCATTCCCCACATTCTCTGCCTATTTAGTATGAGACTTGGGGTGTCACCATAAGAACAATTAATTTAAAAAAAAAACTTGTAGAGATATATAGTTGTACCCTATCCTCTCCTTATTGTTCAAAATCTCAGCAATCCAAAAAGATGTATACACTATTAGTGCCTACATGTAATAATTAACAAAAAAAAAAATGTTATTCCTGTCTCCTTTAGAAGGACCATAGGTACCATGGTGTGAAGCAGACCCAATTCACACGTATGGGAGAGTTTTCTAGGCCTGCTTTGTGATCTGGACCGAGGTCATTGTGCAGAGAGGGGATTAGAAAAACTGTAAAATCCTCTATTTTAACTGGCGGATTATATGTCTTATCTTCAGTGATTAGCAGTGGTCATCGGTGTACTGCTAAGTGAAGAGGCGGCTGTAAGAAAAATATCCTACAGAAAACAAGAAGACTCAGAATACTATATTGCCTAGTGGACCAAGTCAGAACTGCAGGACTTTTAGGATTTTTTTTTTCATATAAATTGGAACATTTTTAAAAACCTCACCAAAAATTCTTTTAAAATATGTTTAACATAAAACTTGTTTAAAAAAACCCTTGTTTGCAACACATTCCCTTTAAGTCTGTAATTTTGAAACAGGTGAGACATCTGTATAATATTCCTTTGTACCCAAAGGGTTTTTTCTTGCCATGTCCCAAATTGGGAGATACATAACAAAGATGAGCTAGGTACAATAATTAAGCATCCAAGTTTAACTACTTCCCAAGACTTTTGATATATGGTAACTAATATATCAGAAACAAAGGAGAAGATACAAATTCCAGTATTGAATCGCCGCCCAGGTCCTTTCAAAACCTGCATGTTTAAAGGCTACTTGAATTTTCAAGAAAAGTTGAAATATCTGCAGCCTTGTTGGGCAGCCCTTCCTCTGGATGTATAATCCTAGCTACATGGATTCCTATCAGTTTTCAGCCCCATTATGGCTGCAGCACATTTGAGTTTCCTCCCTAAGGATGGGGACGTATAAAGTAGAGCAGTCTGCTCCCTCCTCATCCATTACACAGGCCAACGACCACAAAACTTTTTCTTGAATAATAGGTTATTTCCAAGTATTTTTGTGCGCTGAAACTGAAAATAACGTCCAAATTTGTCTATCACGTTTCAGATTTAGACAAAAACCCCGCCCCCTTTTCATTATTTAAGCCAATCAGAGCTAAGCTCTATTTTACGTATCATTATCTCCCAATGTAATTACACATCTAATTCATTTACCAATCATTGTAAGTCGATTGGTTAAACGCTATTTTATCCTGGCCATATAAAGCCACGCATTACTGCATAAGGTCTGTGTTCCTACTTTATATTATATTTTCATTCAGTATTTTCTTTAAAATGGCATCCCATGCCGTTCGTGGTTGTGTTATATCTCCAAATTCCTTTTGCTTTATATGTGGTGAATTTACTGTTAAAAAACCCCCCAGCAGCCTGTGTCTGAGTTTGTTAAGAGAGTATATTTTGCCTACTCTGGCATGAGACTAGGAGATCAAGTCAAGACTTGAGCACCTCACAAAGTGGGCTATATTTGTGTTGAAGATTTGAGAAGGTGGTCGAAAGGATTTGGAGGGAACAGAGAGATCACCTTAATGATTGCTATTTCTGCTGCACTGAGGTTAGTGGTTACAATTTCAAGAACAAAAAGAATATTTTGTACCGAAACCTTCCATCTGCCATTCATCCAGTGCCACACAGCGAAGAAATTCCTGTGCCTCAACCCTCTGTATTGTTAGAGATGTCTTTGGATACAGAGTCTCCTGGAAGTGATGGACATATATTGGAATCATCTTTTGATTGTCTTTTAATTTATTTTGGACATTACAAGGCTTACAAGTGTTAGGCCTCGTTCACACGGAGTTACGTCCCGCGAGATTTGGCACGTGTACGCCGCGTGACCCTTTGCGTGCCGTACACACTCCCATTGAGTTCAATGGGAGCGGGGATCAATGCGCCGCGCTAGTTTGCGGCCGTGAATAAATGCACGGCCGCAAACTAGCGCGGCGCATACGATCCCCGCTCCCATTGAAATGAATGGGAGCGTGTACGGCACGCAAAGGGTCACACGGCGTACACGTGCCAAATCTCGCGGGACGTTACACCGTGTGAACGAGGCCTAACAGCGATTTTCCAGATTTAAAGGAAAATTCCCCAAACTAATGTTTTAGGGACCACTTCAGTTTTGAAAGGAATTGTAAAGGCCTGTATAATAGAAACTCCCATAGATCACCCCATTTTCAAAACGGCACCCCTCAAATAATTCAAAACAGCATTTGGGATGTTTGTTAACCCTTTAAGCATTTCATAAGAATAAAAATAATATGGAGGTGAGTTTAGACATTTAACTTTTTTTCACTAATACATTCATTTAGACCTAAAATTAACACATTCACAAAGGGTTAAAGGAGAAAATGCATCTGGCAGTTTATCACGCAATTTCTCCCATGCACAGAAATACCCCACATGTGGGTGTAAACTGATTTTTGGACAGTCGGCAATGCACAAAAGGGAAGGAGCGACACTGGGGGTATGCAAAGCAGATTTTACTGGAATTGTTTTAGGGCCCCTTCACATAGAGTTTACGCCCCACTCATTCAGACACGTATACACGAGCGCTTCAAAACACATCCCATTCACTTCAATGGAAGCACGTGTAAAGCCAGCTTTATGCGCGCTTCCATTGAAGTGAATGGGATGTGTTTTGAAGCGCTCGTGTATACATGTCTGAATGAGTGGCGCGTAAACACCGTGTGAAGGGGCCCTTAATGCGCCATGTCTCATTTGCAGAGCCCTTAGAGTACCAAAACAATGGAAACCCCCAAAAGTGACCCCATTTTAGAAATTACACCCCTCACAGAATTCATCAAGGGGTATAATGAGCATTTTGACCCTACAGCCGTTTCACAGATTTTACTAACATTGGAATGTGTAAATGAAAAATGACTAAAATATCACTTTATCCCTGAAGTTTTCATTTTCACAAGGGGTTAAAGGAGTAAAAGCCCCCCACAGTTTGTTAAACAATTTCTCCTGAACATAGCAATACCCCATATGTGGTCGTAATCTGCTGTGTGGGTACATGGTGGGGCTCAGAATGGAAAGAGCACTATTTGGCTTTTGGAGGGCAGATGTTGCTGGAATAGTTTTCTGGTGCCATGTCACATTCGCTGAGCCCCTAAAGTATCAATACAATGGAAAATCCCTCAAAAGTGATGCCATTTTAGAAACTACACCCGTCAAGGAATATATCAAGGGGTATTATAATTTTGAGACTAAAAATGCTTCCCAAAAATTGAAAATTGAAATTTTTAAAGAAATGTGCCATTTTGGTGACCAATACGTTGCACTCACTTTGTGTTGTCAGAGACCTGCACTTCTAAAACTATTAAGTGGGCGATCCCGAGGGGCAAAAAATTATATATATTATATATAAACTGCTGCTTGGGCACACAGCACGACTCAGAAGGGAAGGAGCACTGTGCTTTTTAGCTTTTGGGGTACAGATTTAGAGGGACTTTCTGGGTGCCATGTCATTTTTGCAAAGTCCTGGAGGTGCCAGTAAACTGGAATTCCCCAAGAAGTGACCCCATTTTGTAAGGAAGATATAATGGACCAGCCTCCTCACAGGATTCGGCCAAAGACAAACATCGCTCGCCCGAAGTAGTAGATGAATACTTCTTTGTTATAAACAAATACACAACGCATTTCTGGCTAGGAAGCCCTTTCTCAAGTGTATAGATTTCTTAAATAAAACATACAAATGCCAATAATTAAACAAACATAAAAATAAATAAAATATAATATATAAGTAGTTGACCAAAGTATATTGCAATACATCCGCAGATGGCATATCTGACAAATAAACAATAGCATAGGCATGGGATTACCCCAAAGCTATAATACTACTCCAGTAATGCTGAAAAACGTCATTCAAGGTATACATATGAATAATTAAGGGTCTGTATCTCTAAACACTGTATATTTAAAAACTGTGTAAAAACACTGTATATAAGCATATCAACAGTTGTAAAAAAGTCCTAAGGTCCTTATCTGACTTAGCATTTGTGCAGTATATAGTGAATGTCAAACATAAACCATTTTTAATAGTGTCCAGATGTTCCAACAAATTAGTAGTAAAGAGCATATAAATGTATAAATAAATAGATAAATACCTCTAAAATGTAGCAGGTTTTTTTTCTGGTGACGTGGCCATATAAGGGCTTGTTGTTTGCAGGATGAGATGCATTTTGTAATGACACCATTTCTGGGTGTCTACAACTTATTGAATACATTTTATTAACTCTTTTTTTCTGGATTAAAAAAACAAAATCAATTCTGGTATTGTGTTTTACTTTTTAAATTTTTCGCCATGCAGCATGCAGTATAAGTAACATGTGAACTTTATTCTGCGGGTTGGTACGATTACGGCAATACCTCATTTATATTATATTTTTATGTGTTACTAGTTCTGCAGAACAAAAACACATTTGGGGACATAAATCAATGTTTTTTGCATTGCCATCTTCTAAGAGGTGTAACATTTTTATTTTTCGGTTGACAGTGTTGGTTGGGGGCTTATTTTTTGCGGGACAACTTATGCTTTTTATTAGTGCTATTTATACACATTGTTTTTATTGGGTTCCGATTCCGCCTAAAAAAGATCGGAAATGGAATTCCAATCCCGATCGCTCAACCTACCTGCACAGAAGTGCTGCCGCTCCCCGTTCTTCTTGCTCCTCTTCTTTCTCCTTCACATGCCTTCAGAGCGCCTTGTGTGCCCCCGCCTCCCTAGACTAGTGTTAGAGATGATGGGTGAAGGCAGGGCTTGTGGCTTAGGAGAGTGTGGGCGGGTACTGGGAGGGGAGACGTGAGTGATGCACTCACGTCTCCCTGCCCATACTCTCCTAAGCCACAACAAGCTCCGCCTACTCCCATCATCTCTAACACTAGCCTAAGGAGGTGGGGGCACGCACGGCGCTCTGAAGGCATGTCAATGAGAGAGGACCGGACCGAGAAGAACGGAGAGTGGCAGCAGATCTGTGCAGGTAAGCGGACACCAGGGGGGCTAAGTATCCGGGGGATTTTTTTTAATCACTACACAGCGTGGAGTCCAAAAATTGAAACAATGTAAATGTAAATGCTAGGCCTCGTAAATGAATATATAAGTGACAGAAATTGAAAAGTGTAAATTTGACCTCCATTTCGTTTTAATTGCTGTGAAATTCTGAAAGGGTTAAGAAACTTCCTAAGTGCTGTTTGGTATTCTTTCAGGAGTGCAGTTTTCAGAATGAGATGATTTATGGGGGTTTCTATTAGAGTGGCCTTTTAAGATTCCTTTAGAACTAAATTGGTCCCCTTTAAAAAAATATTCTTGAAAATTTGAAAAATTAGTGATTGAATTCTAAGCCTTATAATAGCAGAAAAAAAATAAAAGAGTGATTAATATTTGATTGCAACATAAAGCAGAGATATAGTAAATTATATTTATGAAGTAATTGGGATAGTCTGGCTTTCTATATGAAAGGTGTGCAATTTCAAAGTTTGAAAACTACATTTTTCACCAAATTTAATTTTTTACATAATCAAAGATAAAACATATCGAACAAAATTTGCCACTGACACAAAGTACAATGTGTGATGAAAAAACAATCTCAGAATCACTTTGATAACTTAAAGCATCTCAAAGTTATTGCCACATAAATTGACATATGTCAGATTTGAAAAATGAGACCTGGTCCTTAAGGTGATTTTGAGTTGTATCCCCAAGGAGTTATATCTCATGATTCAGCACACTAGCTTTTTAATGGTATATAATATGTAAAGTCCTCTCTAATTCCGAGACCCAATGTAGCATAAACACCGTGGCGTTTTACAGTCACTGCAAACTGGATGATTTTTAGCAAATCCCAGCCATACGTTTCAGGAAAAATACACGAAATGGAAATACTGTGATTTCCAAAACTGGTATAATGTAAGAAGAAAGTCAGCAGAGGAAACCTCTTTGGATTTTCTGTGAAAAGCGCTGCGGGAAAAATCGTGATACATCAGTGCTTTTTCGCTGCAGCCCTCTATTTGAATTAGTGAATGACTATCATTGGACTCTCATTTTCCCCATAGGTGTAACTTGTACCTATCAGGAATTTATGGATCATGCTGCAGTTATCTCATAAATGGATAAGACCATTTTAGGCTAAAGCCCTACGTAGCTAGCTGCAGCTGCAGAAAAAAACACACCGTTTTTTTCCCCACAACGATTCTTACAGAAAGTCCACAAAGTTTTCTCTGTGGACTTTCTGCTTCTATTAAACTCATACAGAAAACACCGACATTCTGTATCACATGCTGTAACTGACAAAGATACACTGCAGATTTTTTCTACAATGTGTGAATAGAATTTGCCAGAATCCCATCCGCTTTGCAGGTACTGTAAAACGGCGCAGCAAAAACACTGTGTTTTCGCAACGTGGGGCCTCGACTTTATATATGGTAAGAAAATAAATAAAATGTGGTAATAAATATAACCGATAACTTAGGAAAAGTAGCTTGGTTTAGGAATATTCAAATAACCTATTAGGACAATCTGAATTAATAAATAAGATATATTGATTAGTAACCTCATGAATTAGCGCCGATGCCAATACCAAAATTGTCTCTCACTGCGCACCATGGCATTGCACAGTCTATTGATTTCATCAGTCACTGTATAAGGCCGGTTACAGATGACCGTGCTGCAACCGGCCTGCTGTGAAATAAAAACACGGGCTGTACACGGTGGACATGGGGACTTCCCTTGTGTGCTACCCATGCACGGCAGTGTTCGGGAAAATACTTTGGGAAAGTATTTTAAATACAAAATACTTATGACTGAAGTATTTTAAATACAAATACTAAATACTTTCATCCCAAAGTATTGTAAATAGAAATACTAAATACTACTTCATAAGTATTTTAAAAATACTAAAATACTTGAAAAATTTAAACAAAAAATGTAATAAAAACAAAAAATTTAACAATTGAACATAGGCTAAAAGAAGCTAATTTACTGTATTTCATGACATAGTCATGCAGTAATATATTTACGATCGGATATCTTTTTAAAAAACATGTAAATAACATGTTAAAAATGTAGAAATTGTTCGTTTTTATCATCAATAAATTAACAAGTTAACGCAGCATGGGCGAGATTCTCATCAATTCTCGTGAATCTTGGGACACGTGAGAAAATTCTTTGAATGTATTTTACTTGTTTTAAAAAAGGAAATTAATTATGTTTTTTATATTTTATCTATATTTCATTTTTAATTTGAAATCGTCTTTTTGTTTAAATTTTTAATAGTGTGGTAAAAAATAAATCGTCCAAAAAAAAAGGAAAAGGCTTTTATCACTTTCAACTCACGCACCCCTAAACCGTACATCCAGTTTAAAAAATTTGCTTTGGGGTTGGGGATTGTAAAATAAAAACCAAACCATGATGTAATTAAATAACTTACCCTGAAGTGCTTAAGTAAGTTGGACGTTCAGTTTATTTGACCCGTGAGTAACTTGTTTGGACAGGCCTTGCAGTAAGCATACACTTTTTGTCCTGCACCTGCCATTTCGGATTTAGTCTTGTTAATTTTGAAAAAAGTTCCATCCAAAATTGCAGGGAGATGTGGGTCTTCAAGATCTGAATCATTGACGGTTGCGTCCCCTTCACTGGTATTACGATTTTGCCCAATTTTTTAAGTAATTTTACAGAATGGATTACACGATCGGGATGGTTAAAAACTAAAAATAAATCACGCTTCACTACAAGGAGGACTTGCGTTGCTGGAACGTGCTGGAATTCTCCCTCTCGTCGCACCTCGCATGAAATACTAGAAACGAGAGTGTTGACATGACTCACGCTGTTTTTTTTTTGGTTTTTTTAAGTGCAGTGAGGCGGGTTATTTAAATTACAACATTTGTTTTGAATTTAGAAAGAACCGTATATACTCGAGTATAAACCGATCTTTTTCAGCACAGTTTATAAAAGGCCCCCTCGGCTAATACTCGAGTCAAGCAAAAGAAAAAAATTTTTTTTGGGGGAAGGGGGGGGGGCGGATCTATGACCCGCCGCAAGAGTAATGTATAGAATCTCCCATAAAATAGTGAAAAAAAAAAGCTTTAAAAAAAAAAAAAGGAAGCTTTAAAAAAATATATTAAAACAATAAAATAAATAAAAGTTCTAAATCACTCCTTTCCTTAGAATACATATAAAAGTAGACAATTACTGTGAAACACATACACATTAGGTATCCCTGTGTTTGAAAGTGCCCGGTCTACTGAATATAGGGTATCTGTAGTGCTCCTGTTCCGTCCAGAAGGGGTTAATAGGAGCACTGCAGATACCCTATATTCAGCCAGGCTGAATTCCAAGTGGGGAAAAAAAAATCCAGTCCTCAAGCTCAGGGAAGGGGCAGACAGACAACCAAAACACCCCCTCCCCTTCCCCAGCATCTACTGCACCCAAAAGCTCCGACCATTTTAATTTTTTAAATTTTCCAGTAGCTGCTGCATTTCCCCTCCTCGGCTTATACTCGAGTCAATAAGTTTTCTCATTTTTTTGTGGTAAAATTAGGGGCCTCAGCTTATATTCGGGTCTGTTTATACTCGAGAATATACGGTAATTAAAATACTGTACATAAAATACTTCCTAAAAGTATTTTAATTACAAATACAAAACACTGAATAAAAAAAGTATTTTAATTACAAAATACAAATACCTGACAATACTATTTTAATTACTTGTATTTTAAATACTCCTGAATAGAGATGAGCGAACAGTGTTCTATCGAACTAATGTTCAATCGGATATTAGGCTGTTCGGCATGTTCGAATCGAATCGAACACCGCGTGGTAAAGTGCGCCATTACTCGATTCCCCTCCCACCTTCCCTGGCGCCTTTTTTGCTCCAATAACAGCGCAGGGTAGGTGGGACAGGAACTACGACACCGGTGACGTTGAGAAAAGTAGGCAAAACCCATTGGCTGCCGAAAACATGTGACCTCTAATTTAAAAGAACAGCGCCGCCCAGGTTCGCGTCATTCTGAGCTTGCAATTCACCGAGGACGGAGGTTTCCGTCCAGCTAGCTAGGGCTTAGATTCTGGGTAGGCAGGGACAGGCTAGGATAGGAAGGAGAAGACAACCACAACAGCTCTTGTAAGAGCTAAATTCCAGGGAGAAGCTTGTCAGTGTAACGTGGCACTGACGGGCTCAATCGCCGCAACCCAGCTTTCCCAGGATCCTGAATGGAATACACTGTCAGTGTATTCCCGTATACCCTATATATACCCCCGATACCCGTTCCAACGGTGTGCCCCCCCACCTTCACCCCGGAAATACCCTGCAAGTCCCCTAGCAATAGAATTGGGGCTATATACACCCACTATTTTTGCTACTGCCATATAGTGCCATTGTCTGACTGGGAATTCAAAGAATATATTGGGGTTACGTGCACCCACAATTTTTACTACTGGTATACAGTGCCAGTTTCTGACTGGGAATTCAAAGAATATATTGGGGTTACAAATACCCTCATTTCTTGCTACTGCCATATAGTGCCAGTTTCTGACTGGTAATTCAAAGAATATATTGGGGTTACGTGCACCCACAATTTTTACTACTGGTATACAGTGCCATTGTCTGACTGGGAATTCAAAGAATATATTGGGGTTATAAATACCCTCATTTCTTGCTACTGCCATATAGTGCCAGTTTCTGACTGGGAATTCAAAGAATATATTGGGGTTACGTGCACCCACAATTTTTACTACTGGTATACAGTGCCATTGTCTGACTGGGAATTCAAAGAATATATTGGGGTTATAAATACCCTCATTTCTTGCTACTGCCATATAGTGCCAGTTTCTGACTGGTAATTCAAAGAATATATTGGGGTTATAAATACCCTCATTTCTTGCTACTGGTATATAGTGCCATTGTCTGACTGGGAATTCAAAGAATATATTGGGGTTACAAATACCCTCATTTCTTGCTACTGCCATATAGTGCCAGTTTCTGACTGGTAATTCAAAGAATATATTGGGGTTACGTGCACCCACAATTTTTACTACTGGTATACAGTGCCAGTTTCTGACTGGGAATTCAAAGAATATATTGGGGTTACAAATACCCTCATTTCTTGCTACTGCCATATAGTGCCAGTTTCTGACTGGTAATTCAAAGAATATATTGGGGTTACGTGCACCCACAATTTTTACTACTGGTAAACAGTGCCATTGTCTGACTGGGAATTCAAAGAATATATTGGGGTTATAAATACCCTCATTTCTTGCTACTGCCATATAGTGCCAGTTTCTGACTGGGAATTCAAAGAATATATTGGGGTTACGTGCACCCACAATTTTTACTACTGGTATACAGTGCCATTGTCTGACTGGGAATTCAAAGAATATATTGGGGTTATAAATACCCTCATTTCTTGCTACTGGTATATAGTGCCATTGTCTGACTGGGAATTCAAAGAATATATTGGGGTTACGTGCACCCACAATTTTTACTACTGGTATACAGTGCCAGTTTCTGACTGGGAATTCAAAGAATATATTGGGGTTACAAATACCCTCATTTCTTGCTACTGCCATATAGTGCCAGTTTCTGACTGGGAATTCAAAGAATATATTGGGGTTACAAATACCCTCATTTCTTGCTACTGCCATATAGTGCCAGTTTCTGACTGGTAATTCAAAGAATATATTGGGGTTACGTGCACCCACAATTTTTACTACTGGTATACAGTGCCATTGTCTGACTGGGAATTCAAAGAATATATTGGGGTTATAAATACCCTCATTTCTTGCTACTGCCATATAGTGCCAGTTTCTGACTGGTAATTCAAAGAATATATTGGGGTTATAAATACCCTCATTTCTTGCTACTGGTATATAGTGCCATTGTCTGACTGGGAATTCAAAGAATATATTGGGGTTACGTGCACCCACAATTTTTACTACTGGTATACAGTGCCATTGTCTGACTGGGAATTCAAAGAATATATTGGGGTTATAAATACCCTCATTTCTTGCTACTGCCATATAGTGCCAGTTTCTGACTGGTAATTCAAAGAATATATTGGGGTTATAAATACCCTCATTTCTTGCTACTGGTATATAGTGCCATTGTCTGACTGGGAATTCAAAGAATATATTGGGGTTACAAATACCCTCATTTCTTGCTACTGCCATATAGTGCCAGTTTCTGACTGGTAATTCAAAGAATATATTGGGGTTACGTGCACCCACAATTTTTACTACTGGTATACAGTGCCAGTTTCTGACTGGGAATTCAAAGAATATATTGGGGTTACAAATACCCTCATTTCTTGCTACTGCCATATAGTGCCAGTTTCTGACTGGTAATTCAAAGAATATATTGGGGTTACGTGCACCCACAATTTTTACTACTGGTATACAGTGCCATTGTCTGACTGGGAATTCAAAGAATATATTGGGGTTATAAATACCCTCATTTCTTGCTACTGCCATATAGTGCCAGTTTCTGACTGGGAATTCAAAGAATATATTGGGGTTACGTGCACCCACAATTTTTACTACTGGTATACAGTGCCATTGTCTGACTGGGAATTCAAAGAATATATTGGGGTTATAAATACCCTCATTTCTTGCTACTGGTATATAGTGCCATTGTCTGACTGGGAATTCAAAGAATATATTGGGGTTACGTGCACCCACAATTTTTACTACTGGTATACAGTGCCAGTTTCTGACTGGGAATTCAAAGAATATATTGGGGTTACAAATACCCTCATTTCTTGCTACTGCCATATAGTGCCAGTTTCTGACTGGTAATTCAAAGAATATATTGGGGTTACGTGCACCCACAATTTTTACTACTGGTATACAGTGCCATTGTCTGACTGGGAATTCAAAGAATATATTGGGGTTACAAATACCCTCATTTCTTGCTACTGCCATATAGTGCCAGTTTCTGACTGGGAATTCAAAGAATATATTGGGGTTATAAATACCCTCATTTCTTGCTACTGGTATATAGTGCCATTGTCTGACTGGGAATTCAAAGAATATATTGGGGTTACGTGCACCCACAATTTTTACTACTGGTATACAGTGCCAGTTTCTGACTGGGAATTCAAAGAATATATTGGGGTTACAAATACCCTCATTTCTTGCTACTGCCATATAGTGCCATTGTCTGACTGGGAATTCAAAGAATATATTGGGGTTACGTGCACCCACAATTTTTACTACTGGTATACAGTGCCATTGTATGACTGGGAATTCAAAGAATATATTGGGGTTATAAATACCCTCATTTCTTGCTACTGCCATATAGTGCCAGTTTCTGACTGGTAATTCAAAGAATATATTGGGGTTATAAATACCCTCATTTCTTGCTACTGGTATATAGTGCCATTGTCTGACTGGGAATTCAAAGAATATATTGGGGTTACGTGCACCCACAACTTTTACTACTGGTATACAGTGCCATTGTCTGACTGGGAATTCAAAGACTATATTGGGGTTATAAATACCCTCATTTCTTGCTACTGCCATATAGTGCCAGTTTCTGACTGGGAATTCAAAGAATATATTGGGGTTACGTGCACCCACAATTTTTACTACCGGTATACAGTGCCATTGTCTGACTGGGAATTCAAAGAATATATTGGGGTTATAAATACCCTCATTTCTTGCTACTGCCATATAGTGCCAGTTTCTGACTGGTAATTCAAAGAATATATTGGGGTTATAAATACCCTCATTTCTTGCTACTGGTATATAGTGCCATTGTCTGACTGGGAATTCAAAGAATATATTGGGGTTACGTGCACCCACAATTTTTACTACTGGTATACAGTGCCAGTTTCTGACTGGGAATTCAAAGAATATATTGGGGTTACAAATACCCTCATTTCTTGCTACTGCCATATAGTGCCAGTTTCTGACTGGTAATTCAAAGAATATATTGGGGTTACGTGCACCCACAATTTTTACTACTGGTATACAGTGCCATTGTCTGACTGGGAATTCAAAGAATATATTGGGGTTATAAATACCCTCATTTCTTGCTACTGCCATATAGTGCCAGTTTCTGACTGGGAATTCAAAGAATATATTGGGGTTACGTGCACCCACAATTTTTACTACTGGTATACAGTGCCATTGTCTGACTGGGAATTCAAAGAATATATTGGGGTTATAAATACCCTCATTTCTTGCTACTGGTATATAGTGCCATTGTCTGACTGGGAATTCAAAGAATATATTGGGGTTACGTGCACCCACAATTTTTGCTACTGGTATATAGTGCCAATTTCTAACTGGGAATTCAAAATGCGCAAGGCTCCCGGAAAGGGACGTGGACGAGGCCGTGGGCGAGGTCGGGGGAATGGTTCTGGGGAGCAAGGTAGCAGTGAAGCCACAAGGCGTCCCGTGCCTACTCCTGTGGGGCAGCAAGCATTGCGCCACTCTAGAGTGCCAGGGTTGCTTGCCACATTAACTAAACTGCAGGGTACAAACCTTAGTAGGCCCGAGAACCAGGAACAGGTCTTGCAATGGCTGTCAGAGAACGCTTACAGCACATTGTCCAGCAGCCAGTCAGACTCTGCCTCCTCTCCTCCTATTACCCAACAGTCTTGTCCTCCTTCCTCCCAAAATTCCCAAGCTTCACAGAACAATAACCCTAACTGTATCTGCTCCCCAGAGCTGTTCTCCGCTCCTTTCATTGTCCCTCAACCTGCCTCTCCACGTCACGATTCCACGAACCTAACAGAGGAGCATCTGTGTCCAGATGCTCAAACACTAGAGTCTCCTCCATCTCCGTTCGATTTGGTGGTGGATGACCAGCAACCCACCCTCATCGACGGTGATGTGACGCAGTTGCCGTCAGGGCATCCAGTTGACCGGCGCATTGTGCGGGAGGAGGAGATGAGACAGGAGTTGGAAGAGGAAGTGGTGGATGATGAGGACACTGACCCGACCTGGACAGGGGGGATGTCAAGCGGGGAAAGTAGTGTGGATGTTGAGGCAAGTGCAGCACCAAAAAGGGTAGCTAGAGGCAGATGCAGAGGTCAGCAGCTTAGGCGAAGCCAGGCCACACCCGGAATCTCCCAAGATGTTCCAGTTCGTACCCAGCCCCGAAAAACTCCCACCTCGAGGGCACGTTTCTCGAAGGTGTGGAGTTTTTTCAAGAAATGTGCCGAGGACAGATATAGTGTTGTCTGCACAATTTGCCTCTCGAAATTGATTAGGGGCTCTGAGAAGAGCAACCTGTCCACCACTTCAATGCGCCGTCATTTGGAATCCAAGCACTGGAATCAGTGGCAGGCAGCAACGGCAGGACAAAGGCCGCCTGCCGTTCACGCCACTGCCACTGCCTCTGCCACTACCTCTGCCTCTGCCACTGCCACTGCTGACTGTGCTGGCGATGCACTCCAGAGGACGAGCCAGGACACCACTTCATCTGCCTCCGCCACTTTGTTGACTTCTCCCTCATCCTCCCCTGTTCCTGTCTTATCTCCTTCTCCTGCACCATCAAAGGCACCATCAGGCGCTTCTTTACAACAACCCACCATCTCTCAGACATTGGAGCGGCGGCAGAAATACACTGCTAACCACCCACACGCGCAAGCCTTGAACGCCAACATCGCTAAACTGCTGGCCCAGGAGATGTTGGCGTTCCGGCTTGTTGAAACTCCCGCCTTCCTGGACCTGATGGCAACTGCGGCACCTCGCTATGCCGTCCCTAGCCATCACTACTTCTCCCGGTGTGCCGTCCCCGCCTTGCACCAGCACGTGTCACTCAACATCAGGCGGGCCCTTAGTTCCGCGCTTTGCACAAAGGTCCACTTGACCACCGACGCGTGGACAAGTGCATGCGGACAGGGACGCTACATTTCACTGACGGCACACTGGGTGAATGTAGTTGAGGCTGGGACTGCTTCCCAAACTGGCCCGGTGTACCTCGTCTCCCCGCCTAACATTCCTGGCAGGGACACGAGAAGAACACCCCCCTCCTCCTCCTCCTCTACCGCCTCCTCCTCCGCCTCCTCCTTCGCCACCGCCTCCTCCTCCGCTGTTAGATTGACCCCAGCTACGAGTTGGAAACGTTGCAGCACTGGCGTTGGTAGACGTCAGCAGGCTGTGCTGAAGCTGATCAGCTTGGGGGACAGACAGCACACTGCCTCCGAGGTGAGGGATGCCCTCCTCGATGAGACGGCAATATGGTTTGAGCCGCTGCACCTGGGCCCAGGCATGGTCGTTTGTGATAACGGCCGGAACCTGGTAGCAGCTCTGGAGCTTGCCGGACTCCAACATGTTCCATGCCTGGCCCACGTCTTCAACCTAGTGGTGCAACGTTTCCTAAAGAGCTACCCCAATGTTCCAGAGCTACTGGTGAAAGTGCGGCGCATGTGCGCCCACTTTCGCAAGTCGACAGTAGCCGCTGCTAGCTTAAAATCTCTCCAGCAACGCCTGCATGTGCCACAACACCGGCTTTTGTGCGACGTCCCCACACGCTGGAACTCAACGTTTCAGATGTTGAATAGAGTGGTTGAGCAGCAGAGACCTTTGATGGAATACCAGCTACAAAACCCTAGGGTGCCACAAAGTCAGCTGCCTCAGTTTCTCATCCATGAGTGGCCATGGATGAGAGACCTTTGTGACATCCTACGGGTGTTTGAGGAGTCCACAAGGAGGGTGAGCTCTGAGGATGCGATGGTGAGCCTTACAATCCCGCTCTTGTGTGTTCTGAGAGAATCCCTGATTGACATCAGGGATAACTCAGATCACACAGAGGAGTCAGGGATAGCATCCGATCCGTCACAGCTGGAGAGTAGGTCCACACATCTGTCCGCTTCATCACGTTTAATGGAGGAGGAGGAGGAGGAGGAGGAGGAAGAAGAGTTGTCCGATGATGTGATGGTGATACAGGAGGCTTCCGGGCAACTTCGAATCGTCCCATTGTTGCAGCGCGGATGGGTAGACATGGAGGATGAGGAGGAAATGGAGATTGAACTTTCCGGTGGGGCCAGAGGAGTCATGCCAACTAACACTGTGGCAGACATGGCTGAGTTCATGTTGGGGTGCTTTACAACCGACAAGCGTATTGTCAAAATCATGGAGGACAACCAGTACTGGATCTTTGCTATCCTTGACCCCCGGTATAAAAACAACATCTCGTCTTTTATTCCGGTAGAGGGGAGGGCCAATCGCATCAATGCTTGCCACAGGCAATTGGTGCAGAATATGATGGAGATGTTTCCAGCATGTGACGTTGGCGGCAGGGAGGACAGTTCCTCCAGTAGGCGACCAAGTTCTCACCGGTCCACACAAACGAGGGGCACACTGTCTAAGGTCTGGGACACCTTGATGGCACCCCCTCGCCAAAGTGCCGCCACAGAGGGTCCTAGTGTCACCAGGCGTGAGAAGTATAGGCGCATGTTGCGGGAATACCTTTCCGACCACAGCCCTGTCCTCTCCGACCCCTCTGCACCCTACACGTATTGGGTGTCGAAGTTGGACCTGTGGCTTGAACTTGCCCTATATGCCTTGGAGGTGCTGTCCTGTCCTGCCGCCAGCGTCCTATCTGAGAGGGTGTTCAGTGCAGCCGGTGGCATCATCACTGACAAGCGCACCCGTCTGTCAGCTGAGAGTGCCGACCGGCTCACTTTGATAAAAATGAACCACCACTGGATAGAGCCTTCATTTTTGTGCCCACCTGTGTAAAGCACCCCAACATGAAACTCCATGTCTGTACTCAACCTCTCCAATTCCTCCGCATCCTCATACTCATCCACCATAAGCGTTGCACAATTCTGCTAATACTAGGCTCCCTCCAACATGATTTCCCCCAACTCTGCTGGTTAGAGGCTCCCTCCACCCTGATTTCCACCAACTCTGCTGGTTAGAGGCTCCCTCCACCCTGCTTTCCCACAACTCTGCTGGTTAGAGGCTCCCTCCACCATGAATTTGCCCAAACTGGGCTGGTTAGAGGCTCCCTCCACCATGAATTGGTCCAAACTGGGGTTTTTAGAGGCTCCCTCCACCATGAATTGGTCCAAACTGGGGTTTTTAGAGGCTCCCTCCACCATGAATTGGTCCAAACTGGGGTTTTTAGAGGCTCCCTCCACCATGAATTTGCCCAAACTGGGCTGTTTAGAGGCTCCCTCCACCATGAATTGGTCCAAACTGGGGTTTTTAGAGGCTCCCTCCACCATGAATTGGTCCAAACTGGGCTGGTTAGAGGCTCCCTCCACCATGAATTTGCCCAAACTGGGCTGTTTAGAGGCTCCCTCCACCATGAATTGGTCCAAACTGGGCTGGTTAGAGGCTCCCTCCACCATGAATTGGTCCAAACTGGGTTTTTTAGAGGCTCCCTCCACCATGAATTGGTCCAAACTGGGGTTTTTAGAGGCTCCCTCCACCATGAATTTGCCCAAACTGGGCTGTTTAGAGGCTCCCTCCACCATGAATTGGTCCAAATTGGGGGTTTTAGAGGCTCCCTCCACCATGAATTTGCCCAAACTGGGCTGGTTAGAGGCTCCCTCCACCATGAATTGGTCCAAACTGGGCTGGTTAGAGGCTCCCTCCACCATGAATTGGTCCAAATTGGGGTTTTTAGAGGCTCCCTCCACCATGAATTGGTCCAAACTGGGCTGTTTAGAGGCTCCCTCCACCATGAATTGGTCCAAACTGGGGTTTTTAGAGGCTCCCTCCACCATGAATTGGTCCAAACTGGGCTGGTTAGAGGCTCCCTCCACCATGAATTGGTCCAAACTGGGTTTTTTAGAGGCTCCCTCCAACATGAATTGGTCCAAACTGGGGTTTTTAGAGGCTCCCTCCACCATGAATTGGTCCAAACTGGGGTTTGTAGAGGCTCCCTCCACCATGAATTGGTCCAAACTGGGGTTTTTAGAGGCTCCCTCCACCATGAATTTGCCCAAACTGGGCTGTTTAGAGGCTCCCTCCACCATGAATTGGTCCAAACTGGGTTTTTTAGAGGCTCCCTCCACCATGAATTGGTCCAAACTGGGGTTTTTAGAGGCTCCCTCCACCATGAATTGGTCCAAACTGGGGTTTTTAGAGGCTCCCTCCACCATGAATTTGCCCAAACTGGGCTGTTTAGAGGCTCCCTCCACCATGAATTGGTCCAAATTGGGGTTTTTAGAGGCTCCCTCCACCATGAATTGGTCCAAACTGGGGTTTTTAGAGGCTCCCTCCACCATGAATTTGCCCAAACTGGGCTGTTTAGAGGCTCCCTCCAGCATGAATTGGTCCAAACTGGGGTTTTCAGAGGCTCCCTCCACCATGAATTGGTCCAAACTGGGGTTTTTAGAGGCTCCCTCCACCATGAATTGGTCCAAACTGGGGTTTTTAGAGGCTCCCTCCACCATGAATTGGTCCAAACTGGGGTTTTTAGAGGCTCCCTCCACCATGAATTTGCCCAAACTGGGCTGTTTAGAGGCTCCCTCCACCATGAATTGGTCCAAACTGGGTTTTTTAGAGGCTCCCTCCACCATGAATTGGTCCAAACTGGGGTTTTTAGAGGCTCCCTCCACCATGAATTGGTCCAAACTGGGGTTTTTAGAGGCTCCCTCCACCATGAATTTGCCCAAACTGGGCTGTTTAGAGGCTCCCTCCACCATGAATTGGTCCAAATTGGGGTTTTTAGAGGCTCCCTCCACCATGAATTTGCCCAAACTGGGCTGGTTAGAGGCTCCCTCCACCATGAATTGGTCCAAACTGGGCTGGTTAGAGGCTCCCTCCACCATGAATTGGTCCAAATTGGGGTTTTTAGAGGCTCCCTCCACCATGAATTGGTCCAAACTGGGCTGTTTAGAGGCTCCCTCCACCATGAATTGGTCCAAACTGGGGTTTTTAGAGGCTCCCTCCACCATGAATTGGTCCAAACTGGGCTGGTTAGAGGCTCCCTCCACCATGAATTGGTCCAAACTGGGTTTTTTAGAGGCTCCCTCCACCATGAATTGGTCCAAACTGGGGTTTTTAGAGGCTCCCTCCACCATGAATTGGTCCAAACTGGGGTTTTTAGAGGCTCCCTCCACCATGAATTGGTCCAAACTGGGGTTTTTAGAGGCTCCCTCCACCATGAATTTGCCCAAACTGGGCTGTTTAGAGGCTCCCTCCACCATGAATTGGTCCAAACTGGGTTTTTTAGAGGCTCCCTCCACCATGAATTGGTCCAAACTGGGGTTTTTAGAGGCTCCCTCCACCATGAATTGGTCCAAACTGGGGTTTTTAGAGGCTCCCTCCACCATGAATTTGCCCAAACTGGGCTGTTTAGAGGCTCCCTCCACCATGAATTGGTCCACACTGGGCTGGTTAGAGGCTCCCTCCACCATGAATTGGTCCAAACTGGGTTTTTTAGAGGCTCCCTCCACCATGAATTGGTCCAAACTGGGGT
Organism: Leptodactylus fuscus; assembly: GCF_031893055.1. Taxonomy (NCBI): domain Eukaryota; kingdom Metazoa; phylum Chordata; class Amphibia; order Anura; family Leptodactylidae; genus Leptodactylus; species Leptodactylus fuscus. The sequence goes on along the minus strand of NC_134266.1, from coordinate 99,334,600 downwards.
TTTTAGAGGCTCCCTCCACCATGAATTGGTCCAAACTGGGGTTTTTAGAGGCTCCCTCCACCATGAATTGGTCCAAACTGGGGTTTTTAGAGGCTCCCTCCACCATGAATTTGCCCAAACTGGGCTGTTTAGAGGCTCCCTCCACCATGAATTGGTCCAAACTGGGTTTTTTAGAGGCTCCCTCCACCATGAATTGGTCCAAACTGGGGTTTTTAGAGGCTCCCTCCACCATGAATTGGTCCAAACTGGGGTTTTTAGAGGCTCCCTCCACCATGAATTTGCCCAAACTGGGCTGTTTAGAGGCTCCCTCCACCATGAATTGGTCCAAATTGGGGTTTTTAGAGGCTCCCTCCACCATGAATTGGTCCAAACTGGGGTTTTTAGAGGCTCCCTCCACCATGAATTTGCCCAAACTGGGCTGTTTAGAGGCTCCCTCCACCATGAATTGGTCCAAACTGGGGTTTTTAGAGGCTCCCTCCACCATGAATTGGTCCAAACTGGGGTTTTTAGAGGCTCCCTCTGCAACACTCAGGAGGGCCAGGGCTAGTATCACGGTAATATATCAGATGTGGCCGGCTTGCAGGGAGTCCCTGGGTCCCGAATGTGCACAAAATTTCCCTTTTTGATGTCCCCGACTACCCTCCCCTGCGTGATATCTGACAATGACAACAGACAACCAGGCTTCGGGGGTAATCGTTGCTTTTCTTTTTACTAGCAGGACAAAGTAATACACATGTACATATGGAGGACTTCTTCACATACAATACAGCGATCTTTGCAGGTAGTGTCCAATTAGCAGAGGATGGGGCAGAATGCTTTGGATAGTGGTTGCTTGGCAGTTAACTTGTATATACTTGTAAAGATGGCCTGTATCCAGGGGGTTAGTCCTCAACAAACTGGGTACACGTATGTAGAAGAACAAATACAATTTTTCTTAGCAGCGGGAGATTCTCAATTTCTGCCAGACTAGCTATGGGCTTCTTTAAATATAGATTTGTCCCAAAGACTTACTTGGATAGAGATATACGTGGGGGGTCCCAGATGTATGGATAACCAGGTCCATCAACTTCAGCACTTGTAAGATTAGAGCTTCAGAGGAAAACACTCTCTGAGAAGGGCCTTGAAGATAGGGAAGAAGACATCTCTGCTTGGTGCACCCTGATAAGTCGGAAGCCATTATCCATGCTCCATGTGCTCTGTCTCACAGCTGTGTCTACACTTGTAGCCCCACACAAAAGACATCAGCCAAAAACGTCCCCAACCCCCTCTAGAGAGGGTGGTCACTCAACTCTCCCTCCAGGCCAGTCAAGGGAGCCTCATTGGTCCTGGAGGTCAGCTAATCATAATGGACACTCCCTTTACAGTTACAACTCAAATTACAATGGCAAAGTATAGGCAGGTGCAGTTCACAAAAACATCCACAAGATGGCGCATTAATAGACCCCCTGTGTGCTGGCTCTGGAAGAATAGAAATATATAGAAGGAATGAAGGGGGAGGAAAATATTTACCTTATATGAAAATGTCCATGCTATCTCGGTCTGCATTAGAGGGAATTGGACTAGCAGTACCGGGACATTACACCTCCACCATGAATTGGTCCAAACTGGGCTGGTTAGAGGCTCCCTCCACCATGAATTTGCCCAAACTGGGCTGTTTAGAGGCTCCCTCCACCATGAATTGGTCCAAACGGGGGTTTTTAGAGGCTCCCTCCACCATGAATTTGCCCAAACTGGGCTGGTTAGAGGCTCCCTCCACCATGAATTTGCCCAAACTGGGCTGTTTAGAGGCTCCCTCCACCATGAATTGGTCCAAACTGGGCTGTTTAGAGGCTCCCTCCACCATGAATTGGTCCAAACTGGGTTTTTTAGAGGCTCCCTCCACCATGAATTGGTCCAAACTGGGGTTTTTAGAGGCTCCCTCCACCATGAATTGGTCCAAACTGGGGTTTTTAGAGGCTCCCTCCACCATGAATTTGCCCAAACTCTGCTGGTTAGAGGCTCAATCCACCCTGATTTTCAAAACAAATGTTGGTGCCAACCTCAACTTACTACAAGGGCCAAATTCACTGCTGGTGACAAGCTCTCCTCACTGCAAGTGCCAAATACACATGTTTCAAGGTGTTTTCCTACTGTCAGAGAGGTGGTATTGAGTGTGTAAAGTGTGTAGTTGTTAGGCTGTGATGTTGGGGTAATAGAGGGTCTTTGGTGTGTTAGATGCCCCCAGACATGCTTCCCCTGCTGTCCCAGTGTCATTCCAGAGGTGTTGGCATCATTTCCTGTGGTGTCATAGTGGACTTGGTGACCCTCCAGACACGGATTTGGGTTTCCCCCTTAACGAGTATATGTTCCCCATAGACTATAATGGGGTTCGAAACCCGTTCGAACACACGAACAGTGAGCGGCTGTTCGATTCGAATTTCGAACCTCGAACATTTTAGTGTTCGCTCATCTCTACTCCTGAACACTGTGCAGGGGCCATGCTTCCGCTTCTTCTTTCATTAAATGAATAGGAGCCACGGAAGCACGGGCCGCAGAGTAGGACAGGAATAGGACCTGTACTTTCTGATGTGGCCTGGACAGATGACCTTAATCACTGTTGTGTTTATGGGCCCATAGAAAAGAATGGGTCATTGTGCTATTCGTGAAATTCATGGATAGCACACTGACCCACACCACAGTCATCTGCAAGGGGCCTAATATTTCATTTCCCCTGTGGAGGCGCTAACACTTGCTGCTTAACAAATACAAAATAAACAGCACCTTTTAGAGACTGTTAGAAAGTAATGGTAATAATGGCTGTCCTGCACAGATTGTAATCACAGGTAAATACTCTCCATTGCTTTCTTGATTTATTGCTATCACTATTCAAACATCAGTTGATTGGAATCTCAATATTAATTATGGCTGTATTATACTTTTATGTTTTATTAATCCCGGCAAGGTTGTACTTTAAATACCACAAGGTTAATTCATAAACAAGTATTCTATGCCAACAATTGTTCCACAAATCTTATCAATGAATCGCTCTTATCAGCTGGACGCTTAAGTGGAATTTCTACGCCAGGCAGATGAGAAATCTGATTGGTAGAATTGTGAACAACGAGGAGGCCGTAGGGCTGTCAAAACAATATAAGAAGGGGCTTACAAATTCTAATAGTCATATCTGTATTAGAGAGCAGAGACCGAAACCATGAAGTGGGTGGTGATTGCCTTTATCTGCCTCCAATTGGCAGAGGGGCTGGTAAGGTGAGTGGTGGCCATACTTGATGTACAAATATGACGTATACCAGTGATATCTGCATATACTTTGAAATTAATGTATCGTCACCACGGTTTTACACACATTTTGCATAATGTGCTGCTATGGCTTTCTAAATTTTGTTATTTATATTTTTTTCGGGACTTGGTAGTGAAACATGGTATTTCTAGGATTAAACTTGAGAAGTTGCAACTTCCTAAAATATGAGGTCTGGCACTCCCCAAAGTGTGCAGCTATAACATGACAGCAAAGTTTCAACATTTACAAGGCTGTGAAGAAATTGAATACTGGGGCTCCACTGAGCACTAAACAGATAGCAGGGGGCTACCAACTCTTAGATATTATGAAGGCACATAAAATGAAAGGAGAGTGTAAGGGAAAGCCTACCATGGTAATGCATAAGCTGTGGTGGACATTACAGACATTATATGAGATCCTCAGGTGCTCAATATATATATGCCAATATGTGTTAATGAATACTTAAGGAAACTTGGAGAGAGGGGACTCAGACGTGTTTGGTACCTTCATCAAATATATGACAATGGTCAAAGAGCTTCCAAGAGCTTTAAGATGACATTACTTATCCATCTGAAGTTTTCACATTGACCATTGAGCCTCATAATAGATTGAAACTTCCTGTTCTGTAGAGATCAATAATAATTTATCATCACAGGCAGAATGATAGGGACAGATTACACTCTCTAATAGAAACACTCATTAATAGAGCCTATGGCAGATTTAGAAGTATTGGGGGAAATTTATCATCTATTTCAACTCGTTCTCTGATGTGTAAAAGCTGCATATCAGGGTTTGCAGCATTTTAAATGCCACTTGCAACAAACATTTGCACATCTGATGGTTTTATGCCACTTTCCCCACTTTTGGCAAAGGGTTGTGGGCTATAGACCCTCATAGATTTCTCATTTACTTCAGTTTTCTGTCATAAATGGAAGCAGATTTTGGACTAAGGCCATGGTAACCCGTATGGTAGACTAATTTATGATAAAATTGGTGCAGGCTCTGCAGGCTCAGGGCATAAGAAGACCAGTCAAGGATTGCTCACATAAACTCTTAGTCCAGAATGAGCAGGTATATTAGAATATGAATCTGGTCAGCGATTCCTACTCTATAATATGCTGCCTGTAGATTATATTTTAGATTTAACAGATTCCCTAGCCATATACACAAGTCTATGTTCACATCTGTGTTCACGGCTCTGTTAGAAGTGTGTCTAAAATCACAAACAAATAGAGTCAATGGTGTCTCTCAATCTGCTGGTCTGTTAACCTGATGGTAATTTGGATAGCTAACTCATTGGACTTCTACCTTGAGGATACATGCGCTCTCACCCAAGTGTATGAGTCCTCAAAGCGGGGAGGGTCGAAACTGATGTCTGGCAGCAGCTTATCTGTTGAGAAAATAATCTAACTACCCAATCTTCATCTACTCCAATATGTGGTGGAGTTCGCAGGCTTACCTGTCTATTCTTCTGTCTGAAGTAAAACCAGTCAAATACATTATAAATATGGTGGGGCAAATGTAAAAGTTTAGAGAGTCTCTTTGCAAATCGCAGCATGCCAATTATACCTGTGGAAACGCTGGTGATTCCCTTATTATTATAAAGGAAGCAGAAAGTCTGCAGAGGAAAACTTTCTGTGAAAAGCGCTGCTGTGATGCATTTCCACCACGGTTTTTCCTGTGGCAATTTCTGTCCCGCTACATGGGGCCTTAGCTTAAAGCTGGGTTCGCATTAGCATTTGACTCTCCATGTGAAATCAGTTTTTGAAACAGTCTCAAAATCCTTAAAAACTTATTTGAACAGCTTGTTTTATAGTAATCTGTTTGTGGCCATTTTGCAACCCATTTTTCAATCTGTGCATGTTCAGAATGGAGAAGGGAGGAGGGGAACGGATTTGTCAAAAATGGACACAAATGGTCAGGGCTTTTTGCAAACACCCATTAACTAATCTGACTAAAAAGACAAGGAGACCTCTTGTGGTGTACCCACTTACATGTATTTCAATCGTGAGGAAACTACATTGTATAATCCACTGGATAATTCACTGTGAATGAATCCATACATTTAGTAGATTGCTCTGCTGTAACAATAACAATGCTAAAAACATATCTACTCTTTCAGAGTCCCTCTAAAAAGATATAAGTCTGCCCGGGATAACATGCGAGAGAAAGGAGTTCTGGATCAGTATATGAAGACTCACAAAAGAGACCCTGCACTTAAATACAACTTCAACCAAAAATTTGATTTTGCTGTAGCCTATGAACCCATGTACATGGATGTGAGTTTAAATAAATATACATAAGGACACGTTTTATATATATATATATATATATATATATATATATACTGCATATGTAGACAGTGACATGCCTGTTGTTTTCAGACATATTATTATGGAGAAATCAGCATAGGAACACCACCCCAAAATTTCTTGGTTCTTTTTGACACTGGATCTTCCAACCTGTGGGTTCCATCTGCAAACTGTCAGAGTGCTGCTTGTGGTGAGATTAATATATACTAATCTAGTATAATAGTGTGGTTTATGTAGAATGTATGCAGATCCAGTCAATGATCATTTGATTGGTGTGTAAAGGAAGACAGCCCCTTTCCGATATGCCCTATTAGGTCATGAGTTCATCAGAGGAAGAAGTCAGAGTGACTCCCCCTTCTAGGAGCTAATGCTAAATGGGGTTTCCCCTGAATAAAGCTATCCTTAAAAAGTTAAATGTTTCTGCAAATAAACATTTAAAAAACATTTTTCCGATTTTTTTAACGATTTTCTCTAACTGCCAATGCATATGACCATGAATGCAGGAACCTTTTAAGGTCTGGGACATATCAGAAACCCAGCGAGGATTTCCTTATTGTGGACAGTTTATCAGACAGGGACACTACTCCTCTGCATCACGCCACTGAGTTAAATATACAATAACAAATAATTGTTGAATTTTTTTGTAAAACTTCTGCATTTTAAGATGTTTTAAAAATGAATCACAACCTAATAATGTTGTATTTATATAGGCAACCACAATGTATTTAACCCCAGCCAGTCCTCTACCTACTCAACCAATGGACAACAGTTTACCATGTCTTACGGCAGTGGCAGTGTCAGTGGTGTCTTTGGATATGACTCAGTGACTGTGAGTAAATAAAGATAAAACGTACTAACTAAATGTCATAGCTACCAGTTTATTCTATATTACATTATACAGTAAAAGTACATGTCACATACTGCAAAATCATAACTTTTAGAATATAAACATATCTTTCATATAGGTACAAGGACTAACCATCACTAACCAGGAATTTGGACTGACCTACTCAGAGAGTGGCAGCAGTTTCTACTACTCTAAGTTTGATGGTATCTTTGGTATGGCATACCCTGCCATGTCTGCAGGGGGCGCAACTACAGCTATGCAAGGAATGCTGCAGCAGAACCTGCTCAATAATCCTATCTTTAGTGTCTACATGGGCAGGTATATTAACAAAATACAACACAAAGTATAATGTAAACATACAAACCAATGAAACATTGTGAACAATATTAATAATTTAAATAATTATCAACACAATGTTTTTGTAAATAATATGGCTATTTTACTATGTTATTTTTTGTAATGAAAAGAAAATGAACTGTATATAGTCTATCTAATAATAATTTTATAAGCAGCTTCTGTAATTAGTTTAGATTTACTTCTTAGCTTCTTTGTTTGAGTTGAAGAATATATTTACTTTTTATCTTTTTCTAGCCAATCTGGAGAGGTGATCTTTGGTGGGGTTGATAATAGTCTATATTCTGGACAGATTCTTTGGGCTCCCGTCACTCAAGAGGTTTACTGGCAAATTGGAATTGATGCGTAAGTATTTTCCTACTTCTGGCTATTACATCAGTTAACTCAGGCTTCATGCACACAAGTGAGTGTTATCCAAGTAGAAGCTGATGGTTTTCTGGGTCCATGTGTAAGTTCTGACGGATCCAAATAGGATCTGCTCTAAAACTATCAGATTGGAACACCGGAAAACACTTTGAAAGCCCACTTGGTGATCTATATGAAACCGTGGAACACACAGACTTAGATTATCCAAGCATACAATTGGGGAAATATTAGTTTCTTATAACTTCTCTTTATACAGACATCTGTATACAGAGCGTATGTGGTGACAGAAACTCTTCAGATGTCATTACCATGTGGGGAACCCTGTATGGCTCAATCTTATTGCTACTAATCTCTGTTAGACCTTAGTCAGAGGGCTATAATGCCTCTTGATTTTATTATCCCTATTACAACTGCAAATCCTGTCTCAATTGTGGGTATAATCATCTGAATTTATAGTACCATAGACTCTTAGGACATCAGGCCCAAGATAAAGAAAGAGGGGAAGCTTCTTTTTTTTTAGCTGCAAGAGGGGGGACCGACTCTATATTAATGCTTTAGAATGGGATGTCATTAATCATCTACTGAAGACTCTCAAGTTTTTTGTTTTTTTATATTAAAGTTCCAGTAAGTGTAAGTGTCTTAATAAGTTTGTCCATATAATATAATATAAGCAGAACTAAAGCTGAGTGATATCCTTATTTCTTCAAAAACAATATATATTACATCATATTATTTTTTTCACAGAAAAAATGACTAGGGCTTATTTTCGGGGTAGGTCTTATTTTTCACTCCAGATAAATCTTGAAAAATGGTTAGGCTTAGTAACCCTAACTTACATTCACAATTGATGGTGCAGTGTCTCTTAAACTTACTGGCAATCTCTTGCTCTCTACACACTTACTATTAAAACAGGAATAGTAAATTATATAAGGAATTGTTTGTGTTAAAATATTTACGTAATTGTTCTGTTATATCCAATCATCTTCATAATTGTATCTTATAGGTTCTCAATCAATGGACAAGCAACAGGATGGTGTAGTCAAGGTTGTCAGGCTATTGTAGATACAGGAACTTCTCCACTGACTGTTCCCCAACAATATATGGGCAATCTGCTCCAATATCTTGGAGCTCAACAAGGGCAGAATGGAGAGGTAAGCATTGTGTGTATTTACGTGGAAAAACAAAACAGAAAATTTGTAGATACAACTATATTTAAAATAAGTGCTGTATTTGAAATATTAATCATTATTATTATCTGTAGTAATTTAAAGTAACAACAGCCAATCCACAGTTTGTAGGAGCTATGACACTGAGTAATAAGGCCTCTTTAATATATCCCCAAACTGGCAAATAACTGATAGAGGTGAATGCATTTATTATAAACCACACCTCCAACCCCACCCATGCCACACATCAATTCCCAACCATGTCTTTATGTCCCCCTTGTAGTCCCTACAAAGTATAGTGTTGAGTTTATTGTTGCCCCCACAATATAATTTCTTCATTGTGACCCCCATACAGTATATTGTCCCTTTGCAGCCTTCACATTATAATGTAATTCAGAAAGACATAGATGAGGTGGAAAGGTGACAATGAGTGGAACTGACACTCTCCATATGATATACATTTCTTAGATGACAATACTCCTTTATATTTTTGCTGTGCCCTTATGATTCAGTCTGACAGTATGGCCCTCAGTCCAGAAAGTTAGTGCATACTTCCCTTTTTCTGGCAACTACTTGCGTAAAGGTTATATACACCTTTTGTTTTTTATGTATTGTACATAGCTGGTTGTGCTATTGTTTCTGACACAGATCAGACTGTATAATGCTTTAGGCTGCTGAGGTCATCTGTTTTTTTAGCTCTTCCTCAGATTCTAGTTTTTGTGTCAGAGTTCTACTTCATAGATTGTAAACTGTTATGGACAGGGCCCTCACTTTGATTGTGAATTGATCTATTACTCTGCAATATCTCATTTTCTTTGCACGTGAACCCTATCACTTATAAAGTGCTGCGGAATATGTTGCCGCTACATAAAAATTATTATTGTTGCTTTGTACATATTTCAGAGAGAGGTGAGCACCCAGACACTGTAGTATGAGAGATCACTCAGGCTGTTCATAAGCAGGAGTAGAGAGAAAAGAGAACACGCTCACTCCACAGTGTATAGTGAGAAAGAAGAGACCCCAGGTCTGTGCAGAGGACAAAAGGTCTATCATGGACTGTATCAAAAGGTAGTCCTGGATACAAGCAAAGCGAGCACAGTACAGGGTAGTTAGCTTCAAAATCCAACCTGGTTGCAAACATATAAGGTGTCTAAAAATCAATGAAGGGATGAGGATTACTGCCTGGAACTTGGTGCAATTTTTTAATGGAAGATAACAACTAAGGGGCGTCCCGGCGTCCGTTGGGTTTCTGTCTTCATCCCCGGCGAAAATGGACAGGGAACGGAAACCCGGTGGTCAGTTTTAAAACCCCATTCACTTAAATGAGTTTGTAAAAGTGAGCACCATGTTCACCTGCGGCCTGTCTACGGAGGAAAATGTTTTTTTAGCCGGACACAAAGTCCTGCATGTCCAACTTTGTGTCCAGCTAAAAAAATTGGTTTCCCCGCGGACAGGCCGCAGGAGGACACAGGTGGTCACCTTTACAAACCCATTTAAGTGGATGGGTTTTAAAACTGACCGCCGGGTTTCCGTTCCCTGTCCATTTTCGTCAGGGCTGAAGACAGAAACCCGACGGAATGCACAAACCGAACACCGGGCACAAGTGTGATCCGTCCCTTACACATGTAAAATAATTTATATGTCAAAGGTGTCCAAAAGCTTTACAAATCCTTTTTTCAACTGTTTGGAAATATTTTCAAAATCCCTTGTTATCTTTCCTTTTCAGTTCCTGGTAAATTGTAACAATGTGCAGAATTTGCCACCTATCAGTTTTACCATAAATGGATACTCATTTCCTATTCCACCTTCTCAATACATAATCCAGGTAAGTTGTCACTTTTGCATATATTATACAAAGAATATTTTTCAGCACCTTCAGAAGACTTTGAAATTTTGGAATCTCTTTGTGTGTCTTCAATAGAAATATTGCACTATGATCACCTCTAAATGGCTTTTATCATATTTTTATGAGCTCTTCCCCTGAAACTAATCATCCAGTAGGACTCCTTACAATTTGTAGAAATGTTAGGTTTAGTCCATTCTGCTGAGGTAATATTATGGCATATGGCATCTTTTTTTGCAGATGTACATTTTAGATTTACTTATACTTTTTTTTTTTTAGAAATGTGTAGACCAAGCATTTTCAGACACAGTGATATCTAATGTGGATGTTTTACATTATTTTTTTTTTTTATTTGTGTGTATTTATTCTTTTTATGTGTTCTAGGGAAAGGGAGGGTGATTTGAATTTTTAGTTCTTTTTTTATTGAATCCTGGGGGTCTGTTCACTAATGCATTGCAGATTGATGGCATATGTATTGTAGGCTGCATAGAGCAGCCTGTAATTTAAATAAATGTCAGACAAGCCTGGGAGCATGCAATAGGCTCTAAGCTGTCATGGCGACAGATTACTGGCCCCATATCTTGTTTCGGGGACCACAAGGAGGTTTTTGACTTCCTGCCAGAGTTCGATTTTTTAAATCTGATGTGTCACTTCAAATGAAACCCATTCAAATGAATGGGTTTGAAAAATTCTTGCAGGTTTCCATCTCCTGCCCAGTTTTGGGCAGGAAACGGAAACCTGCAGAACGGAGGCTGGGACGCAGATGTGAACGAGCCCTTACTTCTATTTTTCAAAAAAAAAATGGTGAATTAGGCCCTAGTTTCTCATTTTCACAAAAAGAGAAAAACACCCGACAATTTGTTACATAATTTCTCCTAAACATGGCACTATCCCATATTTGGTCGTAAACTGCTGTATAGTTACATGGCGGAGTTTGGAATAGAAAGAGCACTATTTGGCTTTTAGAGGGCAAATTTTTCTGTTGTGTTGGGTGTGATGTCTCATATACAGACCTCTAAAATACCAGTACAATAAAAAAAAAACCTCAAACATGACCCCATTTTGTAAACTACACCCCTTAAGGAATGTATCAAGGGCATACTGAGCATTTTGATGTCACAGTTGTTCCACGGATTTTATTAACATTGTGCAGTAAAAATGAAAATCAGTTTTTTTGCAATGTGTTTTAGCCACAAATTTTTCATTTTTTCAAGAGGTTAAATGAGAGAATGTGTCTAACAATTTGGTACGCAATTCCCCCTGTGTACAGAACTACCCCACATGTGGAGAAAACTGCTGTTTTGGCACACAGCAGGAGGCAGGGAGCACCGTTAGGCTTTTGGAGGGCATAATCAATTTCAGTGCCATGGCACATTTCACCCTAAGGGGTTAATGCAGTGTAGAATTTCAAGAAGTGACTTCGTTTTGCAAACTGCGCCTGTCAAATGGTATAGTGATCATTTGGATCCCAAAGATGCTTTCTAAAATGAAATATGCAGCAGATGGTGCAAAATGAAAATTGACATTTTTCCAGATAGGCCATTTCAGTGCCCAAAATGTCATGTCAATATGATGAGCTGTGAAATGTCAGCTATCCAGTTATTATGCTATGTTTCCTGATTTTGGAAACATCCTACATGCAGCCCATGCACCATGCACATTTGAGGCCCAATTTGGTATTTTACACAGTATTATGAGCAATTGCAAAGGGTCTGAGGCAAAATAAAAAATGGGCCCCCATTATCGAAACTACTCCCTTCAATGAATGCATCAAGGGGCATAGGGAGTATTTTTACCCCTCGAGTATTGCATTATATTAATTTTCAGAAATAAATTACAGAAATTGCAATGCCATATTATTATGGTAGATATGGAGAAGGGTTTAAAGAATGACAGGAAGCAGAGATCTAGCAAACTGTAAGGAATTGATACAATTTTCCAATATATATTCTGTATTACTTTTCTTTAATCAAATAACATGTATTGGCTGAAACTGGACATCCCCTTTAATATGTTGTAAAATACCAATGCCACCCACCCCTGGGTCTATATATCCTGACTTGGAGGATGTCTGGGTGGTAGGACTCAGATTGAACTCGGCTATCTGAGTAGGAGTCACTGCATCATAGTCAGTTATGATACTGTGCGCTCCCGAGAATTCAGCATTATATCAGTTTATTACTATAGTGATCGGACTTTTCAGGAGCTCACAGCATCATAATTGATTATTCTGTTGCACATGTCCTATGCACACGACCCATTCCAGGGACAGGACTAGGTTGTGTGTAAGGGCCCATAATGTGATTGTGCAATATTCAGCATACAGATAGCGCCCTAATCTGGCCCTAATAACACCAGATAGTGCCCTGACAAGCACAGTTTAATAGAAGTCTTTGTCCCTTTTTGACCTATTGCAGTGCATCTCCCCTTTTAGGATCTTATTAATAAATTTACATAGTGTATGGCATACACTTCAACAGTATGACCTCTGGTATTTGATGTGGCAGTCCAAGTGCCAGGATCACCTGTGGTCAGCAGATAAAATATCATTTGTGATGAAACCACTGTAACAACAAAAGTCATTAAAAAGTTTAAAGTTCACATTAAGTCAAAGTCTGCTACATCTGTCAGTGGAATAAGTATATAGGTGAAAGACATGACCCTCAAAGGTCTTCTATATTGAGGAAACTTGATTAGAATTACAAGTGCATTAATATTACTCATGGATTGTATTGTTCTTCCTCCAAACTGAGAACAGCTCTTGTATAAGTAAAGTGTGATGCACATGCTCACGTCAGGTCTGAGCAATTGACTGTTGAAGATCCTGAGGAGGTTGGTTGTTCACAGTGGTGCTATTCCTCATACTCAGGACTAGAACCTTATTCATTTTGTATATTTTGTATTTTGCTCAAAATGTTACAGCTCCAGTGCTCCTCGAGCTGGTACTTTTTAGGATATATTTTTTAGATTTTAGATTTTTCAGCGTAACTAAACATTAGGACTTTTGATTTTCTGGAAGTATTATACTTGTTATGTAATATGCTATGTATGTATTATGTAATATACTTTCACACAGTCAGAATTAGGATATTTATATGCAGCTGCACAACAAGGGTTCACACAGGGTTTTTTTGGTCAGGATTTTGAGGCCGTATCCACCACAAAATCTTGACCAAAAAGACGGCTCCCATTGAAATCAAACCAGCTCCCAGAAAAAAAGAAGCGACATGCTCATTCTTTCAGGCGGAGTTGCCTCGCAACATCCGTCTGAAGACACTCCCGACTAGGCCCATTCATTTGGGCCTAACCAGGAGCAGAGTACGCCACGAGTCGCGGCTACTCGTATTTGTGTCCATAACCTAAGGCAGCCAACAATGGGAAACTGAAGAAAGAATGATTTATTTTAGTAATAACCAAATTTTAGCTTTTCTCTGGAAAAACTGCAGAGGTGTCTTGATTTTTTTGTTGTCTGAATCAGGGGTAGCATTGGGAGGCAAACTCATAAGAAAATTGACATTTCCTTTCTGTTTTTTCTCTCTAGAACAATGGTTATTGTACAGTTGGCGTTGAGGAAACCTACCTCCCATCTCAGAATGGTCAGCCCCTATGGATCTTGGGAGATGTATTCCTGAGGCAATACTACTCTGTTTATGATATGAGCAACAACAGGGTGGGCTTTGCTCAGGCAGCCTAAAAACATCAGGAAATGTTACCCTTCAGAAAACCGAAGTTACCATCCTTTAATAAATTGTGCAAAATCCACGACTGCCAATAAATTGTCTTAATGTAATCTGTTCTAATATGTATCCACATTTGGAAAGGTCAGTTACATATGTAAAATATGTAAATTCTGCTAGTCTGGAATCAGAGCAGTTTCAGTGTATTGGCAGAAATTTAATAATGGTGTATTTACAGATGGCAAGATATGGTGAAATGCTTTCTGCTACGATTCAATTCATGGGAATAGGGCCTGCAGAAATCCATGCATCTACTCAGAAACAAATGGAACATTTTCTAACAAATCTGCTAAAGTGAAAATACACTTACGCTGCATTCACATGATGGAATTTCAGCCGTGACTAAAACTCGGTCCATGTGTTGGCCGGATTTTTCTGGCCTTAATATTATGCTGGGAAAGGGACATCTAGCAATTATAGTTATCTATCCTACATATGGTCCATGCCTCCCTACAACATATTGTCCTATACCATGATTCAGTTATGGGAAAACTTTTAAAGGGATCCTAATATTAAAATCAAATTTTTTGTCCCTAGCAGAAAGGGACAAAAAGGCTATACGTCTCCTACCTTTAGATGTCTTCTCCGCGTCCCATTCCGTAGAAATCCCGGGTTTCGCCGGTATGCAAATGAGTTATCTTGCAGCACTGGGGGCGGGCTGTTTGAGCGCTGGGGCGTCCCCAATTCTGCAAGAGTACTCTCCAGCGCCGCCTCCATCTTCTTCAGGAATGGGTCTTCAAACTTCTAGGCCTCGGGTCTAGGGCAAAGCCGACTGCGCATGCCCGCCAGCCACAAGAAAATGGCCACTTACACAACGAGTGTAATCAGCCATTTTCTTGTGGCCAGCCGGCATGCGCAGTTGGCTGCCTGAGGCCTAGAAGTTTGAAGCCAGCGCCGGAAGAAGACACGAAGAAGACCCATTCCTGAAGAAGATGGAGGCGGCGCTGGAGAGTTCTCTTGCAGCATTGGGAATGCACCCAGTGCTGTTTGAGCGTTGGGGGCCGCCCCCAGTGGTGTGAGAGAACTCTTTTGCATACTGACGAACACCGGGATTTCTACGGAACGGCGGCGCGGAGAAGACATCTAAAGGTAGGAGACGAATAGCCTTTCTTAAGGCTATTCCTACGTGATAGGGACAAAAAAGTTGATTTTAATGATAGGATCCCTTTAAGTTTTGTCGATGGCAAATCCAGGTGAGGGTCATAATGTTTGAGTGAGTACTTTTCCTCTTTTGGCCGGGTTCACACGGGGTTTTTTGGTCCAGAACCTGAGGCAGAGGCTGCCTCAGGTTCCGGATCAAAAAGACGCGTAGCCACGACTGAATGCCAGTGTATTGCATCGGCATCCAGTCGTGCACTCCGCTCCGGTTTAGGCCCAATGAAAGGGCCTAGTCGGGAGGAGGGAGGGAGGAGGGAATTGTCTGTGTCCATTCTTTTTTCTGCAAGCCGGAACAAACAGCTCGCAGAAAAAAGACCTGACTGGCTCCCATTGATTTCAATGGGAGCCGTCTTTTTGGTCAGGATTTTGAGACAATTATGGCCTCAAAATCCTGACCAAAATATTTTCCGTGTGAACTCAGCCTTAAACCACTCATGGACTTAGCTATAAAACTGTGTCAAAAACCTGAATGTATATTCTTACAGACTCTAGGCAGCCTGTAATAGAACCTTAGAAATTTTACAATGCACTGCAATTTTATATTGTATATATTGTATTAATGATCAGATCCCTTGGAATTCAAGATCCCACTAGGAAGTCTAAAATTAACAATTAAAAAAAGAAAAAAGTTATAAATTATAAAAATTTTGTAATCACCTCCCTTTCTCTAGAACACATATAAAAGCACATAGATAAAGTAAAACACATATGCATTACGTCTTCCTTTGTCTATAACGCCTGGTCTAAAAAATTAGAAAAATATTTTTACCATACAGTGAACGCCACAGTGTCAAAGAAAATCAAGTGAGCCACACTGCCACTTTTTTGCTGTTTTGCCTTTCAGAAAAATTTGAATAAACAGCAATGCAAACATTAGGCATTCTTCAAAACTCCTATAAATAAAAAATTAATCTGGCTAAATCTGCACAAATTAAATTTTTCATCAATATTTAAGTCCCAAAAATCCAATAAATGTACTGGACAGACACACCAATATGAAGACAGGATGTGAAGGGATGGAGCATGATACAAGGATCGCTACAGTTAAAGGGGATGGTTACTTTCAGACCAATATTGAGAGACAAATGTTATTGTTTGTAAAATAAAAATATATACAATTTTCCAATATACTTTCTGTATCTATTCCTTACAGTTTTCTAGATCTGTGCTTGCTGTCATTCATTCTGTTACTTCTAGTGGATAAAATCCTGGTCATGTGATGAGATGTCTGATTACTGTGTTGTGCATCACATGACCATGACTGTATATCACATGACTGTGGTCAGAATTTCATCCACTAGAGGTAAGCATGAATTACAGCAAGCAGAGATCTAGAAAATTGTGAAAGATTGATACACAAAGTATATTGAAAACTTGTACAACTTTTTATGATACAAACAGTAACATTTGTCTCTTGATATTGGTCTGAAAGTGACCAACCCCTTTAAGTATTATGGAAAGGACTTCATTAAGACTGAACATGGCGAGTACAAGAGAAAAAAAACAGTGGGAGGTATTTACAAAGACTGGCTATTTATATGTCAATGTTATACAGACTGGCATTTTCTATGCCTACATTAGGAGCACACCTCTGAGTACATATGGCACCTGCTAAGCTCTGAGCACAAACATTCTTCTTCACTGGTTTTCGGCTGTTTAGTCATTGATAAATTTCACTCATTGTGCTTTTAGCCATACTTGCCTTTCTTATTATGCATTGAAGCTCCATTCTCATGAAAATTGGCATTTGGAGAAAACAAGAGGGTAATGATCCTTATATACAAAAAGTAGAGCATACATATGTGAGCCTTATAATCAGGACCACCGTTAGGGGGGATAAACTGAGCAAATACCCAGGGCCCCCATCTCCTAAGGGGCCCCGGGATCTGCAGCACCAGACTTTTGGCCTGGTGACCCAGATTGGGGCAGCCTTAGTAAGTGTATTGGCGTGCTATGCACGTCGATACTATGAACAGTTATGGTAGCGCTGAGATCTATAAAGTCCCTGCGCTGACATAGATGACTATGTATGTGACAGGACGGGGCGAGATGATGTTGCTATATCGCGCCCCGTGCGCAGGTCCTGCTCTGGAGCCACTTGCAGGGAAAGACCTCGGCCTTTGGACTCAGCAGGGGAGCGTGGATAGGTGAGAAAAAAGTTTTATTATTTTATGAGCAATAAAAAGGCGCTATAGCTAAAAAAAAGGGGGCACATATTTATAATAATACCCCTACTACATTTACTATTAATAGTTCTTCTTTATAAAACCCTCCTTATATAAAAGATCCCCTAGTCTTATTAATAATAGACTCCCCATATATATATATAGAGAGAGAGAGAGAGAGAGAGAGAGAGAGAGAGAGAGAGAGAGAGAGAGAGAGAGAGAGAGAGAGAGAGAGAGAGAGAGAGAGAGAGAGAGAGAGAGAGAGAGAGAGAGAGACTGACTATTATTAATAAGGCTGTGGGATCTATTATATAAGGGAGGTATGTATAAAAAGAAACTATTGATAGTAGATCTAGTGGGGGGAAAAATGAATGGGGGGGGGGTAATAGCTCCCCTAACTTTGTAAAATAATAGATCCTCCTTAGGTGATGTTCACACTACAGCCGCTATCTGCCCCAGGGTTTCCCTCCCAAACCCTGGGGAAACTGGACAGGAGATGGCTTGCTGGCGGTCAGCATTAAAACCCATTTATGTGAGCAGGATTTTAAAGTTAACCGCCGGTGTCCGCCTGCAGCCTCTTCACCTGGAAACTGTTTTTTTTTGCACGGACACAAAGTCATGCAGAAAAAAAACCCAAAAACGATTACCAAGCGGAGAGGCTGCATATGGACATCGACGGTTAACTTCATAAACCCATTCAAATGAATGGGTTTTAAAGCTGACCGCCGGGAAGCCGTCTCTTGTCCAGTTTCCCCAGGGTTTAGGAGGCGAACAGTAGCAGTAGTGTGAACACCCCCTTATAAATACCCCCCCAATAATATTTACCCTGAACTTATGAAAACTAGTTCCTGTTAATAAGGGGGCTATTTATAAGGAGGATCTATTATTAATAAGTCTAGGGGAACTATTATTTAAGGAGGAACTATTATTAATAAGGCCAGTGGGAGATAATTATTAATAAGAACTGTTATAAAGAAGGCTTATTATACTGTAAATAAGGGGGGGGGGGGGTATTTATAAAGGGGAACTATTAATAATAAGGCCCATGAGGCTGGGTAAACTATTATTTATAATAAGGAACTATTACATCTAAGGGGAAACAATTACTGATAAGGGGGAGTATTATTTATGAGAAGGAACTCTTATTCGTAAGGGGATTGATTTATAAGGGGGCAGTATAATAACTCATATGGTGATACAAAGGTGGTCATTTGTATTGTGTATAGGCAAAAAGGGGGGTTGTTATTACTGGGCGCAGAATAGGGTATTATTATTTTAAAGGAGTTTTCAGACATGAACTTATTTTTGATAGTGATGATCTATCCACAGGACAGGACCTCAGTATATGATTTGTTGGGTCGGATTGTTCTAGCAGCCTCCAGGTGCTTATAGCTGGACGGGATGCAGAACCGTTACTGGTACTCACCAGCCACTAATACAACTGATCTGTATGGGGGTTCAGGTGTTGAACCCTGACAGTTGATACACTGACATACCAATGAGTCGTCCCGTGGATAGATTATCAGTATAAAAAAATAGGCAAGAAAAACCCGTTTACTTCATTGATGCTTGTTAGAAGTATGTGCAGTGCACAACTACCTCATGGAGGCCATCACTGTATGGAGGTTGTGTGCTACCTGGGCCCGGTATAGAAGTACTAGTGGTCTATACAGTGGGGCAAAAAAGTATTTAGTCAGTCACCAATAGTGCAAGTTCCACCACTTAAAAAGATGAGAGGCGTCTGTAATTTACATCATAGGTAGACCTCAACTATGAGAGACAAAATGAGAAAACAAATCCAGAAAATCACATTGTCTGATTTTTTAATAATTTATTTGCAAATTATGGTGGAAAATAAGTATTTGGTCACCTACAAGCAATCAAGATTTCTGGCTCTCACAGACCTGTAACTTCTTCTTTAAGAGTCTCCTCTTTCCTCCACTCATTACCTGTAGTAATGGCACCTGTTTAAACTTGTTATCACTATAAAAAGACACCTGTGCACACCCTCAAGCAGTCAGACTCCAAACTCCACTATGGTGAAGACCAAAGAGCTGTCAAAGGACACCAGAAACACAATTGTAGCCCTGCGCCAGGCTGGGAAGACTGAATCTGCAATAGGCAACCAGCTTGGATTGAAGAAATCAACTGTGGGAGCAATAATTAGAAAATGGAAGACATACAAGACCACTGATAATCTCCCTCGCTCTGGGGCTCCACGCAAAATCTCACCCCGTGGGGTCAAAATGATCACAAGAACGTGAGCAAAAATCCCAGAACGCAGGGGGACCTAGTGAATGAACTGCAGAGAGCTGGGACCAATGTAACAAAGCCTACCATCAGTAACACACTACGCCGCCGTGGACTCAGATCCTGCAGTGCCAGACGTGTCCCACTGCTTAAGCAAGTACGTGTCCGGGCCCGTCTGAAGTTTGCTAGAGAGCATTTGGACGATCCAGAAGAGTATTGGGAGAATGTCCTATGGTCTGATGAAACCAAACTGGAACTGTTTGGTAGAAACACCACTTTACGTGTTTGGAGGAAAAAGAATACTGAGTTGCATCCATCAAACACCATACCTACTGTAAAGCATGGGGGTGGAAACATCATGCTTTGGGGCTGTTTCTCTGCAAAGGAGCCAGGACGACTGATCCGGGTACATGAAAGAATGAATGGGGCCATGTATCGTGAGATTTTGAGTGCAAACCTCCTTCCATCAGCAAGGGCATTGAAGATGAAACGTGGCTGGGTCTTTCAACATGACAATGATCCAAAGCACACTGCCAGGGCAACGAAGGAGTGGCTTTGTAAGAAGCATTTCAAGGTCCTGGAGTGGCCTAGCCAGTCTCCAGATCTCAACCTTATAGAAAACCTTTGGAGGGAGTTGAAAGTCCGTGTTGCCAAGCGACAGCCCCAAAACATCACTGCTCTAGAGGAGATCTGCATGGAGGAATGGGCCAACATACCAACAACAGTGTGTGCCAACCTTGTGAAGACTTACAGAAAATGTTTGACCTCTTTCATTGCCAACAAAGGATATATAACAAAGTATTGAGATGAAATTTTGTTACTGACCAAATACTTATTTTCCACCATAATTTGCAAATAAATTCTTACAAAATCAGACAATGTGATTTTCTGGATTTGTTTTCTCATTTTGTCTCTCATAGTTGAGGTCTACCTATGATGTAAATTACAGACGCCTCTCATCTTTTTAAGTGGTGGAACTTGCACTATTGGTGACTGACTAAATACTTTTTTGCCCCACTGTATAGACCACTAGTACTTCTATACCGGGCCCAGGTAGCACACAACCTCCATACAGTGATGGCCTCCATGAGGTAGTTGTGCACTGCACATACTTCTAACAAGCATCAATCAAGTAAACGGGTTTTTCCTCAGGAAGCCGGTCGCACGGCGAAACGCGTCGAGGTGTCCTTGCCGTTTGTGTTGGGGATTTGGGACTATATCCATCTGCTACAATGACCTCAGGTATTTTCTAAATCTTATATGATTCCAGCTTGAATTATTTATATACTGGGCTTCCTTTATTCATGTATGCACGATTTATGTGCAATTATCATATGGGCTTTAACCTTTGGAAATTACCCAGTCTGTGATATGATTTGATCCTTTTGATCAATCTTATTCAGCTGTATTTATACCTTTGGTCTTATTATCTCTTGCAATGGAGTTTAACATGATCTAATAATTGTATAGTATCTTGTCTTCAGGGTTGAAATTAATGTTTATAGTTACTTATACACTCATATATTTATACCCTGGATACTTAAGGTCTATATGTCATTTGTGATTTATATACAGTCTCAAATCCTCCGTTTGTCACTGTGTTTTCAACTCTGGCTAAACCATCTGCCCAGCTGCTATTTATTTTTTTATTTTTGTATTGGTATAATAAAGATGTATTTAAATTTTTATATGACTGACTGAAAATTATTTGAGGGTTTTTTTTCTTTTGAAAGTGCTTTAGTGGTTGAATTTAATTCCCTCAGTTATTTATATGGTCTGTGGATAATTGGTTTTTTTATACTGAACCCTGCCATAACAGTGCAGCAGACATTGGGACATTTAAAGGGATTCTATCATTGGGTTCCCATTTTTTAAGACTAACATGTAGAAGTAGCCTTAAGGGCCCCTTCACACGGAATTTATGCTCCGTGTATTCTGTATACGCTGCGCTCATTTTGTTCAATTTACACGTGTAAAAATACACGTGTAAAAGGTAGTTAGCCATTCAGTTCAATGGCATGTACGTATAATGCGCGTCTTTTTGCGTGCGCGCAAAACAATGCGCGTTATACGAATATGCCATTGAACTCAATGGCTAACTACATTTTACATGTGTATTTTTACACGTGTAAAATGTACAGAATACACAGAGCGTAAACTCCGTGTGAAGGGGCCCTAAGAAAGGCTATTCCTCTCCTTCCTTTAGAAGTCTTCTCCGTGCCACCGTTCTGGTGATATTCCTGGTATTCTGCGGTATGCAAATGATTACCTCACAGCTCTGGGGGTGTCCCCAATTCTGCTTGAAAAATGTCCAGCGCTGCCTCATCTTCTTCTGCAACACCTCTCTGCGGCGTCTTCTTCTGCCCTTGTTTTCAAAATCCTAGACATGTGCAGTCGGCCCTGCCATCGGGCAGAGCCTACTTGCGCATGTCTGTGGCCATTTTCTTGTGGTCGCTTACACATTCGTGAAGGTGGGCACAAGAAAATGGCCTCAGACATATGCAGTCAGCTCACAGGAAGAAGACATGGAGGTGAGGGGCCACACGGTGGCTCAGTGGTTAGCACTGCAGCCTTGCTGCGCTGGAGTCCTGTCGTTCAAATCCTGCCAAGGGCAAAAAACCATCTGCAAGGAATTGGTATGTTCTCTCCGTGTTTGCATAGATTTCCATTCCAAAGACATACTGATAGGGAAAAATGTACATAGTGAGCTCTAGGTGGGGCTCACAATCTACATTATAAAAAAAAAAAAAGGAAGTCAAGGAGGGTAAGTATGAAATATGGGTTGGGCTGAATAGGTAGGGTAGGATGTATAGGATAGGGAGGGGGTAGAGAGGTGAGAGGGTTTAGGAAGTTACATAGCAGGAAGCAGAAGGATGTATACAAAAGTAGGAGACACTAGGGACACCCAGAAATAACACAAAACACACTAAAAAGTATATAGGTACATTTATTAACCCATTAATAGTACCAATAGACATTTAACAAAAAAAAAACAAAATTTTTTTGCCCGGAAAACCCCTTTAAGCCCTGTCAAAAGAAACATAATAAAGTGTGAAAGAGTGTGTGGCAGGAAAGGGTTATTTACAGTCCTTCCAACCATTACAAGCTATGGGCCCTGGAATATTACATGTAAATTGGCTCTTATTCACACAGTGGGCAGGAACGCCTTTATTTTCTGTATGAAAAACAAGAGGTTCCGACAATAAAATTCTCTAGAATGTCTTTACAACATTTTAAAATGACCTTTATAAAGTATTCTGACGGCTACAAGTCATAGAACTACGGGAAGGACTGCGACATCTTCTGCTTGTGCCTTCACCAACACACTATTAATCACACGTTAGACTGTCATGGCTCACGGCAACAGCTAGGGGGCGCACTTCACTCGTGCACTCACACGTAAGATCCTTGTATTCTCGCTCTCGCAGTTTGGTCCCCGTCTGTCACTGACCTGCTGCACATCTCTCTGTATAACACATCATTACCCACACGAGGATTTCACCGATAAGGTGGACACATAAGTGAATGCCATTATCTGCGCACACACGGCTCTACGTGCCCTTGACAAAAATGGCGGATCCTGACAGGCCAGAACTTTATTTCCCATGATCCTTCAGAATGGGGAACTCCATCCCAGTCTCCTCCGTGGCTCGTGGGCTCCCCCTGCTGATTGAAGCTAACTTCGTTTTGACAGGAGCCGGTGCCAGAGCCGGACCAGAGGGGAGCAGAAAACGGGGAGCTGAGGCTAAAGCTGGGCAAAGGCGCTGATCGCATTGGAGATTCCTGCCAATACCGAGAAGAAGAGGCGCTCGTCAGGTAACCTTAGCCGCACTGAGTGACCTTCAGGGGGACACGGCAGCAGAGTCCGGAGACACAAGCCGGGGGCTGAGCGCAGTACCGGGGGCAGAGTGCCGCCACTGCCGGGTATATGTACTGACGGACTGGCAGTGGGCACAGTGCACGGGAGTCACCCGGGGAGTAACGGGGAGTGCCCGAGTGGGAGGAGCTCCGGTGACACCTGTCATCTGTGTACGAGGGACACATCCGGGCTCAGGCGAGGTTATTTGGGTCACAGCTGGTTCTGGTGTAATGTGGGGATCGGATGTTACATGGGGGAGTTCACACACTGCGCCTAGTGCTGCGGATCTGGAAGAATTTGTACTTGTAGCAGGGGTCGCCCTTAAAGCTACTTAGACACATGATACAGGCTTGTAGTAGTATAACATTGAGCCCGTCTCTGGTATTACTAGGTGGGTGTTGTGCTGACAGTCTCATCATCTACATAGGTATGGACACCATTATCTATCCTGATCACATTGTGCGCTAATTGTCATCTTGTCAAGGAAGGTAGATGGCTACAGATGATGTCAGGCTGCTACAGTCTTGGACGTCCACTATGACACTGTTCACATTTGCGCCCCTCTGTACATTGGTGTTGACTATTTAAGCAGAACACAGCAACAGTGTCTGATGGATCCGCTGACTATAATGGGATCCAGCGGGTGTCCTGTCTTTTAAACTGAAACCACCAGATGAAAAATTTGGACGTGCAGCACTTTTTCATCCGGTGACTTTCACGCACATGATGATGGAGTCTCCAAACAGATACTTCAACACAAATGCAAACATAGCCCCATTCTAGGTTCACACCTGCGCTTGGGTTTCTCTTCCAGAAACCAAATCCGCTTACAAAGCAGTAACCCACAGACTCTGTAAACTATCATAGGGTCCACCAGGCTTCCGCCCGAAAAATGCGTTGCATTTTCAAGCGGATTCGGGGAAGGAATACCAGAACAGAGTTCAAGAGCTGGCATGAACCCAGCCTGAGTTGCTAAAATGTAAGGGTTAATAGGGCGCCATAAAAGGGTATTCCAGTATTTACAGGTTAACCCCCAGCACAGGACAGGGAATGGCTGGCTGGTCTTATCGCTGGGACTGTCATTGGTCATGAGAATAGGCATCAGGTTGCACAGGACAGGGAATGGCGGGCTGGTCTGATCGCTGGGACTGTCATTGGTAGTGAGAATAGGCATCAGGTCGCACAAGGACAGGGAATGGCTGGCTGGTCTCATCGCTGGGACTGTCATTGGTCCTGAGAATAGGCATCAGGTCGCACAGGACAGGGACTGGCTGGCTGGTCTGATCACTGGGACTGTCATTGGTCCTGAGAATAGGCATCAGGTCGCACAAGGACAGGGAATGGCTGGCTGGTCTCATCGCTGGGACTGTCATTGGTAGTGAGAATAGGCATCAGGTGGCACAGGACAGGGAATGGCTGGCTGGTCTGATCGCTGGGACTGTCATTGGTCGTGAGAATAGGCATCAGGTCGCACAAGGACAGGGAATGACTGGCTGGTCTGATCGCTGGGACTGTCATTGGTAGTGAGAATAGGCATCAGGTGGCACAGGACAGGGAATGGCGGGCTGGTCTGATCACTGGGACTCTCATTGGTCGTGAGAATAGGCATCAGGTCGCACAGGACAGGGAATGGCTGGCTGGTCTGATCGCTGGGACTGTCATTGGTAGTGAGAATAGGCATCAGGTCGCACAGGACAGGGAATGGCTGGCTGGTCTGATCGCTGGGACTGTCATTGGTAGTGAGAATAGGCATCAGGTCACACAAGGACAGGGAATGGCGGGCTGGTCTGATCACTGGGACTGTCATTGGTAGTGAGAATAGGCATCAGGTCTCACAGGACAGGGAATGGCTGGCTGGTCTGATCGCTGGGGCTATCATTGGTAGTGAGAATAGGCATCAGGTCGCACAGGACAGGGAATGGCTGGCTGGTCTGATCGCTGGGACTGTCATTGGTAGTGAGAATAGGCATCAGGTCACACAAGGACAGGGAATGGCGGGCTGGTCTGATCACTGGGACTGTCATTGGTAGTGAGAATAGGCATCAGGTTGCACAGGACAGGGAATGGCTGGCTGGTCTGATCGCTGGGACTGTCATTGGTCATGAGAATAGGCATCAGGTCTCACAGGCAGGGAATGGCTGGCTGGTCTGATCACTGGGACTGTCATTGGTAGTGAGAATAGGCATCAGGTCGCACAAGGACAGGGAATGGCGGGCTGGTCTGATCGCTGGGACTGTCATTGGTAGTGAGAATAGGCATCAGGTCGCACAAGGACAGGGAATGGCGGGCTGGTCTGATCGCTGGGACTGTCATTGGTAGTGAGAATAGGCATCAGGTCGCACAGGACAGGGAATGACTGGCTGGCTGGTCTGATCACTGGGACTGTCATTGGTAGTGAGAATAGGCATCAGGTCGCACAAGGACAGGGAATGGCGGGCTGGTCTGATCGCTGGGACTGTCATTGGTCGTGAGAATAGGCATCAGGTCGCACAGGACAGGGAATGGCTGGCTGGTCTGATCGCTGGCACTGTCATTGGTAGTGAGAATAGGCATCAGGTTGCACAGGACAGGGAATGGCGGGCTGGTCTGATCGCTGGGACTGTCATTGGTAGTGAGAATAGGCATCAGGTCGCACAAGGACAGGGAATGGCGGGCTGGTCTGATCGCTGGGACTCTCATTGGTAGTGAGAATAGGCATCAGGTCTCACAGGCAGGGAATGGCTGGCTGGTCTGATCACTGGGACTGTCATTGGTAGTGAGAATAGGCATCAGGTCGCACAGGACAGGGAATGGCTGGCTGGTCTGATCGCTGGGACTGTCATTGGTCATGAGAATAGGCATCAGGTCTCACAGGACAGGGAATGGCTGGCTGGTCTGATCACTGGGACTGTCATTGGTAGTGAGAATAGGCATCAGGTCGCACAAGGACAGGGAATGACTGGCTGGTCTCATCACTGGGACTGTCATTGGTCCTGAGAATAGGCATCAGGTCGCACAAGGACAGGGAATGGCTGGCTGGTCTGATCGCTGGGGCTGTCATTGGTCGTGAGAATAGGCATCAGGTCTCACAGGCAGGGAATGGCTGGCTGGTCTGATCGCTGGGACTGTCATTGGTCGTGAGAATAGGCATCAGGTCGCACAGGACAGGGAATGGCTGGCTGGTCTGATCGCTGGGGCTATCATTGGTCGTGAGAATAGGCATCAGGTCGCACAAGGACAGGGAATGGCTGGCTGGTCTGATCGCTGGGACTGTCATTGGTAGTGAGAATAGGCATCAGGTCGCACAGGACAGGGAATGGCTGGCTGGTCTGATCACTGGGACTCTCATTGGTAGTGAGAATAGGCATCAGGTGGCACAGGACAGGGAATGGCTGGCTGGTCTGATCACTGGGACTGTCATTGGTAGTGAGAATAGGCATCAGGTCGCACAAGGACAGGGAATGGCTGGCTGGTCTGATCGCTGGGACTGTCATTGGTCGTGAGAATAGGCATCAGGTCGCACAAGGACAGGGAATGGCGGGCTGGTCTGATCGCTGGGACTGTCATTGGTCCTGAGAATAGGCATCAGGTCGCACAAGGACAGGGAATGGCTGGCTGGTCTCATCGCTGGGACTGTCATTGGTAGTGAGAATAGGCATCAGGTGGCACAAGGACAGGGAATGGCTGGCTGGTCTGATCGCTGGGACTGTCATTGGTAGTGAGAATAGGCATCAGGTGGCACAGGACAGGGAATGGCTGGCTGGTCTGATCGCTGGGACTGTCATTGGTCGTGAGAATAGGCATCAGGTCGCACAAGGACAGGGAATGACTGGCTGGTCTGATCGCTGGGACTGTCATTGGTAGTGAGAATAGGCATCAGGTCGCACAGGACAGGGAATGGCTGGCTGGTCTGATCGCTGGGACTGTCATTGGTAGTGAGAATAGGCATCAGGTCGCACAAGGACAGGGAATAACTGGCTGGTCTGATCACTGGGACTGTCATTGGTAGTGAGAATAGGCATCAGGTGGCACAGGACAGGGAATGGCTGGCTGGTCTGATCGCTGGGACTGTCATTGGTAGTGAGAATAGGCATCAGGTCTTACAAGACAGGGAATGGCTGGCTGGTCTGATCGCTGGGACTGTCATTGGTCGTGAGAATAGGCATCAGGTCGCACAGGACAGGGAATGGCTGGCTGGTCTCATCGCTGGGACTGTCATTGGTCCTGAGAATAGGCATCAGGTCGCACAAGGACAGGGACTGGCTGGCTGGTCTGATCACTGGGACTGTCATTGGTCCTGAGAATAGGCATCAGGTCGCACAAGGACAGGGAATGGCTGGCTGGTCTCATCGCTGGGACTGTCATTGGTAGTGAGAATAGGCATCAGGTGGCACAGGACAGGGAATGGCTGGCTGGCCTGATCGCTGGGACTGTCATTGGTCGTGAGAATAGGCATCAGGTCGCACAAGGACAGGGAATGACTGGCTGGTCTGATCGCTGGGGCTATCATTGGTCGTGAGAATAGGCATCAGGTCGCACAAGGACAGGGAATGGCTGGCTGGTCTGATCGCTGGGACTGTCATTGGTAGTGAGAATAGGCATCAGGTCGCACAGGACAGGGAATGGCTGGCTGGTCTGATCGCTGGGACTGTCATTGGTAGTGAGAATAGGCATCAGGTCGCACAAGGACAGGGAATGACTGGCTGGTCTGATCACTGGGACTGTCATTGGTAGTGAGAATAGGCATCAGGTCGCACAGGACAGGGAATGGCTGACTGGTCTGATCGCTGGGACTGTCATTGGTAGTGAGAATAGGCATCAGGTCTCACATGACAGGGAATGGCTGGCTGGTCTCATCGCTGGGACTGTCATTGGTCATGAGAATAGGCATCAGGTCTCACAGGACAGGGAATGGCTGGCTGGTCTGATCGCTGGGACTGTCATTGGTTGTGAGAATAGGCATCAGGTCGCACAAGGACAGGGAATGGCTGGCTGGTCTGATCGCTGGCACTGTCATTGGTCCTGAGAATAGGTATCAGGTCGCACAGGACAGGGAATGGCTGGCTGGTCTGATCGCTGGCACTGTCATTGGTCCTGAGAATAGGCATCAGGTGGCACAAGGACAGGGAATGGCTGGCAGATTTGATCACTG
The DNA here is from genome assembly GCF_031893055.1 of Leptodactylus fuscus. NCBI lineage: Eukaryota > Metazoa > Chordata > Amphibia > Anura > Leptodactylidae > Leptodactylus > Leptodactylus fuscus. The sequence continues at coordinate 99,306,135 of NC_134266.1, read as the reverse complement.
GGACTCTCATTGGTCGTGAGAATAGGCATCAGGTCGCACAAGGACACTGCCACTCTATTCACTTTTTAGGGACTTTCATAGATAGTCGAGTGTTGTGCTTGGCTTCTCTTCTAGGGTCCCATAGATAAAAGGAGAGGCAGCATGAGTATGCAACCTGTCACTCCAGTCATGCGTGGCACACAGGAACCCACCTGTCATGATCAGTGATGGCCCAAGTGGTTGAACCCGTACAATCAATCATATTGTGGATAGGAGAATCTGACACTGGAATACCCCTTTAAATCCTTTGTCATTGCTTACTAATCTCTGTTATTGAGACTCTGACATCGCATTCTAAGCAATGTGTAACTGACTTGAATGTGCGTCTACTTATCTGTTCAGACTTACACTAACAGAAATCTCCGAGTGGTGCCAAAGGGGCAGTCTATAGAGCACTTTCATTCTAAAATTCAATTGCTTGGGTTTGAGATCAATGATCTACCTTGTGTTTTTTTTTTTTTCCACATGGACCAATTGCATATCAGCAGACAGGTCTGTGACAGGAAACCCAGTAAAAACAACTTACATTTACGTATATTACAGACATCAACATTCCTCCTGACCCTCCCATACACATGAACAGTGGGCCTCGCCGAGTGTGCATGTGCTTCCAATAGGGAAAAGTGAATAAGCCATTGCCAGGCATCTGAAATCCAGCATGCCAGTCCTTTATCCCTTTTGCACTTGCTGTTTGGGGACAGTCAGGTGGTCCCTATAAAAATTAGATAGTTGGCTAATCCCACTAAAACCAGCAGAGTTTGTACCACTTGCATGTTGTTGTTACTCCTCTGCCCAGTCTGACATTGGGCTGCTAGAGACATCACTTGTGCTGGGTGGGGCAGTTACTTTGTCTCATGCATGGTTCCCATCATTTAGAATGGGAGCTGTGTACACCACTGGCTGAGCTATGGATGAAAGCCTCTGTAACTATCCCTGTGTCATGTCACGTGAGATGTATGCCTGTAAGCGTGACAGTCACATGACTCATCAAATTCCCTATTCCACAAAAGTGGTGTAAAATAGCAGCAAATTGGTCATTTCTAGCCATTTAACACCACTTGCTAGTGAAATAGTTGCACTAGGTACTTTTGTGCTAGCCTTGCCACATTTACAAAAAATGACGTAAATTCTGTTAGAATCCAGCGCATATCTACGCTTAGGTGCAACCGTACCAAAAGGAAAAGCGCATAATTCATAATGAGGTACAACAGTCATTACGTATTAGTAGCGCCCTCCGCTGGCGCAGAAGACGTCAACACAGGTCTTGATGAATTATCATCCACAAAGTATTAAGACAGTTCTGACCTGATGGAACTGTGGACATGAGCTTAGTTTCCAGTGTGAATTGGAGCATAAATAGCTTTACTGCATGATTCAGTTCATTGGAGTGTATGAAGTAGCTGCATTCTGCTTGCCTTGCTGCCACCATATTTCTGGTTTTAGGACAAAATGAAACAAATTGAGGCATCTGTTTATGGAGATGTGAGAAACATTTGCAGAACAGGATTGTTGTGCAATGTCTGTCCTGTGATTGCAACAGAACTGGAATTATTCTGCGCACCCCTTGCAGGCCGGTTACTATGTCTGCAGGCTGGGGCTGTTTAAAGGGGACGGACCACTTGACAAAGAAATACACTTTTTCTGTAATTTTTTTTTAAAACCACTTTTATTAAGAATTATTGTATATGCTGTGAGCCATTTTTATTTCTGAAAATACAGTAACTATCAGTAATGGCTATTACTGTGCTTCAGTAACAACAGTGATAAATGGAGTGCAAGATGATGGTTTTTGTGGAAATACTTTGAGGCCGGAGCCCCACGTGGTGTAAACTACAAGTCCCTGTGAATCCTATCCACACATTGCGGAAATGCTGCGATTTCCAAAACGTCCTTTATACTTATGGAAACGCTGGCGGACTTTCTGTGAAAAGCGTGAGGGCTTAGTCTTAAAGACGAACTTTCATGTCCTCTAACATTTGCCATGTTATATACCACTGCAAAGTTTATGGTGCGCTGAATTCAGTTTTGCAGGTATGTGCACCGATCCCAGAGATATTGTAGCCTTTAGAATTGGTAAAGAGGATAGGGTAGCGCACGGTCAGTTTCGCACCGGTATATAAATTGGAATATTTTAGAAGGCATGAAAGGTTCTCTTTGGGATAAGTCCCCACGCTGCTTCTTTTTGTGCCAAACCTAGTAGAGGTTGCAGAAGTAATGGGAAGTATCTTGGAAACTCTTATACTTCTCCCTTCTGCCCCACCGACTCATGGCTTTAGCTCAAAGCAAAAAAATTAAGCAAAATCTGGAACATAAAAAGCAGCTTTCCTGAAAAGTGGGGACTTAGCCTTAAAGAGAACCTTTCACCATCATTGACAAGTCCATCTCTTTGCATCATTTAATAGGTGCTGATTGGCAGATTTGGCCCCCCGCTGTTCAATCAATATTGTAATTGTTGATGGCTGTTATGTTATTTATGCTCTGTACCGTCAGATGGGTGGTGTCAGGCAGGGGCACACATTGGGCATGACACTGGCCTCCTCTGATTGGAGCTCTGAGTCACACTCCTTATCTGACAATGTGTTTATGACATTACAGAGCTGAAATATCTCATCAGTCATCAAAACTGCACTTGTTGCTCAGGAATGGTGGAGGCTAGAGAAATAATTCCAACTGTGCTGGAATTAGTGAAGCGTTTTCTGCTAACAGCTGCTAAAAACTTGAAGTGGTGGAGGTGGTGAAAGGTCCTCTTTAAGGCTGAGAAAAAAGCTTGCGGAACAGTTGCATTTTTGCTGCCGATTTCGTGTTTTTGGTTTCTTTTTTCGCCAAAACCAGGAGTAGATTCAGTAGTAAGGGGAAGTATAAGTGGTTCCTTTTATATTTCCCATTCCTTTTCAAAGCCACTCTTGACTTTGACTCAAAAAACACAATGTGTGGCTTCAGTCTAAGGGTAAGTTCACACTACCGTTATTTCATGTCCTTAATTTAATTATATCGTCACTAAATGACAGATGGAGACAGAGACCCCTCTAATTTCTATCAGCATTCACCCCATTGTTAAAAGCTTTCTCCCATCAAGTTTTTTTTACTTTTCTGACAGAAGAAAAGGTCACGCATGCAGGACTTTTTCTTTCGTTACAAAAGTAAACAAACACAATGGAAGACAGTGTATGTAACGTTGTTTAAATTAGAGTCATTAGAAACGGACATAGACAGAGGGGGCCATCCAATGATAGATGACATCATCGAACATTAATAACAGTAGTTTGAACATAGCCTTAAAGTGGACCTGTCACCATCTCTTATCAGCTGCAGTTCTTAACCTGTGTTAATAGGTGCTGCTGCACTGTTTCCAGTGAAGTTGGAAGTTTTTCCTCTTCATCCCCACCATTCCCAAGCAATCAGTGCACTTACTTTTGGTGCCTGATATGCTACTTTGGTTCTCTAATGTCAGATGGGCAGTGTCAGGCAGGAGTAGGAAAGGAGGTGTAATTCAGAGCTCTAATCACTGGTGGAGAATTTCAGAGCTCAGAATCCCACCCCTTGCCTCCTTCTGTCTGACACTGCCTTCCTGACAGTACGGAGTCTAAATAGCACTAAAACTAGTAGCACTTATTGCTCAGAACAATGAGGGCTACAGAAAAAAAAAAAAAATCATTTTGTTGTCTGTGACTGGTGGGTGGAGACTAGCTGCTAGGATAGCTCCTTAAGGCTAAGGCCCCATGGGAAAAACCAAGGCGGGAACACGTTGTGCTTCTTCCTGCAGCGCCTTGAACAGTAAGTTCACAGAGTTTTCCTCCATGGACTTTGTTACCATCATATCTATGGGAAAGCCGCCAGCGTTTCCATAGGTATAATTGACATGCTGCGGTTTCCAAAACCGTGACAATTTGGAAATCAGAGTTTGTCCATGCTGCAGTTTTAATCGCAAAGTAGACATGGGATTCGCATGAATCCCATCCACATTGCAATTACTGTAAAACGCTACGATTTTTCCTGCGGCGTTTCCACTGTGGGCAAATCGCGGCGTTTCCAGCCTGTGGGGCCCTGGTCTAAAACTGACCATACACATTTAATGTTTGTTGGCTGAACTTGCTGTCAATCAGTCATGGAAATGATGCCAACAGTGACCGTACCTGCCAAGATTGGTCCAGATATGTTGGATATTTATGGCCAGCAGTCCGCTGAGAATATCAATGTTTTGCATGATCCACTACTTTTGATCGTCCACTTTAGATGTTAATATCGCTGGTGGGATCATTTCTACAAATAATACAATTATCGATTGGATAGACGCTTCATGCCCTTTCACTATGTAATGTATATGGAGAGCTAAAAACATGACAGAGAAAAAGGAGATTCTGCTCCATAGCACTCTGTCACCCACACAGAAGTAACAGTAACATGGTATAGGAAACTATAGAGAATTATTGTCCAGTATATACTGTATGTGAATAAAGCAATTGGATTTACATACAAAACTTAGTATTAGCAGCAGCATCATGTTTGTGCTTATCTATATCATTTAGCTGCTGCTTTCCCTCCTCTCTCCATAGCCTCCTATGTAATCAGATACATCAGTGGTCTGACTGTCTGATTTAGCAGAACTTTCTCGGTGGGTTCTGGTTTTCAGATGAAGCTTTTGAAGCCAAATTCAGGAATGGATCATAAAAGGAGAAAAAGTAAAGAGAACCAGTTCTACTTTTTTCAACCCACTCTGGTTTTGTTCATTTTGTTGTTTTTTTCCAATCCTCTAATGGCTTCAAGAACTGCCTCTGATATCCAGAACACTTGAACCCAACCTAAGAGTGACTGGAGAGTTTAGTATGGAGGAAAAGAGAAACCAGTAAAAATGCCTCCTGTATATGGATCTTATGTATACAGTGTGTGTAATCATGCAGGTATGCAGAGAGTCAGACACCTGCTGATCTGATATCCAGGGCCTTGCCTAATGATGAAGCAGTTATAGATAATTCAGCATTATCCATGAATTTCCAAAGTGTAAGCAATATGCAAATCTATTCTCCATTATGTAATTAGGCAGTGAGGGCTCAACAATGAATGGATCATTTTTACTGTACAGGGGGGACTGTGTTTGGTACTAGTGGTCGCAATCCCAGTGATTAGTAGAATGGGGGCCTGCAAGATATCACAAGTGCCCCATGTACATGGAGTGCACTCTCCTCGATCAAACACAGATCCTATGGATTTGAGATAAATGTCTTTAGGGGGAAACTCCTTTAAGACTATGGCCCCACGTAGCAAAAAATTGCTGTGGAAGAGACTGCGGCTGAAGCACATCAGTTTTTCTGCAGCGTTTTTCACAGAAAGTCTGCAGAGTTTTCCATTCTGGCCCTATTCTATCTACTTGCCAATGCCAGTGTTTCTGTTGGTATAATTGACATTCTGACTAAGTGTTTCCACTTCAGATTTTTTTCTGCAATGTGTGGATGGGATTATAAAAAACAAAAAACTTGAGAGTCTTCAGTAGTTGATACCTTTTTTTAAGGGCTAACTAATAATGATGACCGATTACAAGCTTTCGAAGCTCTGGGCTTCTTCCTTAGGTAAATTTAAAAACTATTTCTGAAGGATGCATATTTATGTACAAAGGGACACATAGGAATAGAATTTTAGGAGGGAGAGTGGAAGAAGGTTATTGGTACATAAAAGAAACAGTTCATCAGTTCACAATGTTCTTATCAGTTGTCTTTTATGGCTGTCTCAGTTCAGTGATTTCTGTAGGATGCCATGAACCCATGTGACAGATTCATCCCTTTCTGGAGAAGTGTTAAACAAGGTCATCAGCTTGCACTCATAAATCCTTCTCTCTTTTCTTGATTTAAAATTTCCTCTTAAAATCAAAATTTTCATGTCATTGGTGATATTATGATATATGTTTTGACATGGGAAGGTCCATTCTATGTTCTCTATTTGTATGACGGTGTGAATTTATCCACATTCTACCGTGTTTCCCCGAAAGTAGGACACCCCCCGAAAGTAAGGCATGCGGGGGGTTTCTGTTGAATTGCCTATGGTACTAAAACATATGTTTTCCTTATACTGGATGGGATTAGTTAGAATCATTTTTGTTGCAGATTTTGCTGCTTTTTTTGCGCCAAAGTTAGGAGTTGCTTGAAAAGGAATGGAAAACATAAAGGAATCCACTCCGGACTTTGGGTCAAAAAAAAAAAAAAAACTGCAGGAAAATCTGAAACAGAAAACACAGCGTTTCTGCAATGTGGGGTCTTGGCCTTACTCTTCTGTTTTGTAGTGGCACACCTGTAAGCAAACGCATACTCTCTGGAATAAATGAGATCACTATCTGTCACATTGTTAGGCACACCCATGTCATTGAGCATTGAGGGTCACACTTGGCACATATTACACTCATGCTTTCAGCTGTCAAACACACTTAAATATCACAGCTAAGCTTGGTACCCCCCCCCCCATGCACACAAACAGAACCTCCTCACTTTTGTATCTGCAGTGCTAAATAGAGCCAGTGAGTCAGAGATACAGACCACAGGATACCTATGATAACCAGGGCTGCAGATGTCTGGGAAGACGCAGATATTCAACACCCTGCTCCCTTATGCAGGGAATGGGATTTCCTGGAGAACGCTATCATTCGTCATCTATTCAGAAAATACGGTGCTTTGGGGTGTAACAGCATTATTAGCTAGATGTGAAGTGTACATTGTGACATGTGTCCTATGTAATTTCCAATCTTCTTTTTAACTCCACACAAATAGGCTGAAGACATAGTAGCAGTTACTCTTCTGTATTGTAGAATGCAGTTTCTTATATTTATTCCTCATTGTTTATACAGTATATCGCCCATCTATTCTGCTAAGATTGCTATATGTCAAACCATCGGTTATTCACACTAAGACTTGACATTTCCGTGTCGCCGACCCCACCCCCACACACACACACAGACTTGGGGGGCATATAGATTCTTTGCACATGTTGGATTTGTAACCAGGATCCCAGCCCTACCCAGCAACGGTTTAAAAGAGAGCCCTTCATCGCCTCCACCAACTGTTGAAATCCTCCATTGGCATCACTTAATGGAGTCTGACACAGTTGTAAGTTTTCCTGTAGCGCCCGACACTCCTGAGCAGTTAGGTGCTGAGGTGCTGTTATGTACAAGTAATATTCTAATTCAACACATTCGTCAGGTGGGCAGTTGTGGGCTAGAGCGGATAGCCTGGCCCTGACCATCTGACGTCAGAGAGCTAGAGAAAAGTACCAACTTGGCTGGAGTCAATGAGCGGTGCCGTAGAGTTGAAGTTGCTGGGTGGGTGAAAGGTTCCTTTTTACCAGTTGTCTGATGTGGTGCCCTCTCTTGGCAATACTGAGGATCTTTTTTAATATAGGCAGATAATCTTGTTTAACTTCTGTTTATATGCAGTAGTCATCATGGTACAAACTGTATAGGGACACATTGTGGGAAAAACTATGGAACTCATCCATAATGCCAATGTGAACTGAGCTGAAAACAAAAATAAAATGAGGTGACACTTTTAGCAGGTTACAAGTTATTTTTATCAAGCTGTGTATGTATTTTAGACTAAGCACTGTTCTACCTAAAAACTGATTGTATCTGATTAATCCATTCATCTCTTTGAAGTGTTTCTATGCAAGCAGAATCCACTTTTTGGTTGAAGACAAATCCTTCGGATTATTTGTTTTTGGAAGCTGTAGGGGCTTCAGAGGGATCCAACCATATTACTTTTATAACCTGTTTAAAGGGGTATTCCCACGTCACATACTCGCCAGTCTTCACTGCTGTAAAATCTTCTTTCTTCCTGGTTTCTTGCATCATTTGGTGGGTTGGGTTTCACATGCAACCTGCCATTTAGCTCCGCCCCAAATTAGTGTGTAGCTCCGCCCACCGCATAGCGTGATCCTATGGGGCGGCTGAAGGGCCTGTGATGTCATCAAAGGTCCTCAAACAACACTATATGCACAATATTGGACTATGAAGTACAGGCAGAAGCAACTCCATTCTGTGTTACATACAGAGACTGCCTGTCTCTGCCATAATGAACACAATTGAATTAGCTAGCCTGATAACTGGGAGAACAGAAGATGAATTCAGAAATGAAAGCAGCTCCTCTCCCCTATCTGAGAGCAGGAAGCTAGGTCACGTGGTGTAGACACAGGAATAGCTAGAAACACAGGCTCGCTCCCGTGCACTTAGCCCCTCCTCCCTCCCCCCTGAGAGCAGGCAGATACATCACTTGACTCATGAGCAGCTAAGTCAGGGCTGTGTCAACAATGAATTGAATAAAGTAAGATAGTGGACAAACAAAGTGGTTTTGCTGAAGCAGTGTATTTAGGAAAAGTCTTACATCCACATTAACAAGCAATATAGATAGGATCCTTGTGATGGGACAACCCCTTTAAGTGAGATGCTATAAAATGTAGAAAAAATGACTGCTATGGAGCAATCCCTTTAAATCCTATTCATAACCTGGGATCAGAGGTGCTTTATGCCCAATAATAATAATATTGATGATGATGATAATAATAATAATAATTTTTATTTATATATCATCATCATATCCTGCAGCACTTATCAAATCATAGGGTTCAAACACAGACACAATGAGACATTACAGATTTATAATTCAGTTCACACAATAGCTTAGACTAGACTTCCAGTGACCTTGTACTAAAACAGCTAGCTGTGGTCACAGCCATTCCTCCCAATCATAATGTTCATTGCACGGCCTATCTCGCCTACATTCATCTCTGAACGTCTGTCCTAACTACACAGCTGCAGTCAAACATTCTGACTCATCCACAGTTATGTGTGCACAGTTGCATGTTTCAGAACAGTGCGCTTGTAAGTAATATTGGCTATGGCCGCACATACAGTGGGGAGGCTGCCATCAATGGAAATGAGAGTACAAAGGTGATTTTACCTCTAGACTGGACTTGGAGCACAGTAATCTGCCCCAGAATTGCCAAAACCACCCCGAGTGACAGTGAATATACATAATAAGGTTACAGCACATGGAATTGTGGACAGCGTGGAGCACGGCATAAGAAAAAAAACCTGAAAACTCAAAGTGTACATATGAATATATTTTAATGTGTCCCTCGCTTCACTTGTATTTCATGCCTGACACCTAAACTGTAGGACTGTAATAGTTTTAAAGAAATAATTTGCACAATTTTTAACATCCGCGGTCTGTGTTGATCATGGACGCCATATATTCCTTGTTTGTATACTGGACATGGTTGTGAACATGAAAAACAGATCAACCTTTCATTTTGTTAAAATAAATTGTAGCTTTTTAATTGTATTTGGGTTAGTGGAAAATGGACATAACAGAGATGACATCCATATGTTCTCTTTTTTTTTTCACAGATCAATAGACTTTAGGAACCGTCCATGATCTGTAAAACAGACCAAAATAGTGGATGTGTCCGCATTTATTTTCATGGACTCCTGGTCTGTAAATAAAATCAGACTTGATAAAAATTATAGTGAATCAATGGAGTGAATTTATCATTCCCTCTATGTCACAAAATTGGCATTGCGGAATGATATTAAGGCGCATCTTTGGCATAAGACACTTTCTTGCACCAAATGTGCAGCTCAAACCCTGATCCGTGCTTCACCTGCCACATTCTTTGAATGTGGGCATTGCGATGATGCCTCGGCCAAGCTGATATACTAAAACTCACGCCAGATTCCTGACGCAAGTGAAAATGGAAATCTACTCCAGTTCATTACTTGTGCCAGGAAATCCGACAGATTTATGAAGAGGCCGCAGCCTGTTCATAAATCTCTTGGATCCTACGAAGTCAGCTTGTTTATTAAGACTGGCGTATGGTTTGCCAGTCTTAATAAAATTGACCCAATGTGTCTGTATTCTGTCTATAAAAAATGCAGATGGAATCCATGTATCCAAAAAATATCTGAAGCTCCTCTCTGATGGAACTTAATAGTTGTGGTCTATAGAATATATAAGCTCCTAGGGGAAAATGAAATATTTGCTCTTCCTAACTCTAGAAGATTACCAAACAACACGAGAAGATTACCAAACGTTATTGTAGTCCTACTGAGTGGTTACTCCACAGTGAGTTTTGCCAAGCTTAGGCCCAGTTGTCATGTTAGGTTTATTGCAGAGAGGTCTATAGTCATAAAACTCATCACATATTATAATGCATTCATAACTGAAGCTATGGCATCTCTCCAGCATGCGGACAAATGACTACTTCTAGGATTAGGAGTTATTCCGGGAAATAACATTTGAAGTGCAGTCTGGAAATTCTGAAGGTTTGGTTATGGCTGTGAAGGATTTATTGTGTTATATCCTGATCTGTGAGAGATTACATTATATGTTAGCTAAATGAGGATTCAGTAAGAATTTAATCTTTTTCTAATATATATTTTTTCCAATATTCTTTTTTTTAGATTCTCCGTTGTTGTTTAAACTCCTTATAATATAAAATCTTAGTTCTGTTATGTACAGATTTGGGTGTGTATGTGTATGTGTGTGAGTAACTTCCTGGTAACGCAAATTGAGGAAGCGGAGCTGTCTGTGATGTGGGGAATGCCCAGAAACCTGCTTTAAAGGCGACTGAATAACACCGAACATTAAAATGAATGGAGACCGTTATAAATCCCAAGTTTACTAGATGGAAGCCGCAACGTTTTAGTTTCCAAAGGGTAGAAATAAGTTTCCCTTGGCACATCTTTCAACATACTAGACGCACTTCTCTTCCTTACCCGTCTTATAAAAGCAATACGTGAACAAAACACGGGGCGAGTGTGTTCAGCACATGCAGAATAAGATTGTTGGTTGTTCGAGCCCCCTTTTTCTATGGAAACATGTTATTGAAAATCTAAGCAAGACTGCAGATTTTGGGGAATAATGGATGCTTTCTGTAGCTCAGAGACATATTAAATTGTGTTCTTGCAGGAAAATAAGCTACTAGTCCTAAGGTATTAGGTTGCAGCCCTCTTGCTCATCCATATGCCCATATAGCTATTGTAGAGCATACAGATATATTGTATCTAGTCCTTTATTGACAACACATTTATAGAAATCCAGATAAAGTGTATTTATGAAGTTAAGTGATAGCGCCCCCTTGCCCAGAATATGAGATCAGTGTAAGAAGACATAAGGAAACTTTTGGTGGTCGTTGTAAAAGCTGACGCTGTGCTCTGATGTTATACTGAGTCAGACAGAAAGCAGAAGTCACACACAAACAAGCTGGGCCGAGGCAGAAGAGAGCTATTCCTGGCCATTGACTCTCCACCCATAGCTTCAAGCCCCCTCCTACGCAGGGGGACTGACACTGGCACACATACAAGAATATATAGGTGCACTCTCACCTACATCTAAAAGCAAGGTCAGACAAGCAATCCAGTGTACACAATGACTAGTGACCACTACGGTCAAACCCAGTCGCTTCTAAACACACATGCATCTGCCGTGTACTGACATTTGTGTCATCTGGGGAGGATTGGCATGTGGAATTGTGACAGATTATGGCCACCAATGTGAGAGGAGAGGGCACTGGTCCCAGATAAACATATTATCTGCCTCACTATGTGCGCACACAGCAAACTTTGAATAAATATAGTCGCCTTAGATCTGCTTAGTATTTATAACCACTTAGGTGCAGATGTTCTGCTTCATTGAGCAAGGGAAAGAGAGAGAACTTTCTGGATAAAATGTAACTGGTGTAGTGCGTTGTGTGCAGGGGGGGCACATTCTGTCCTTTACTCCCCCCACTGTAAGACACGCTAATGCCTTGTAATGCTACACTGACTGGGAAGCTGGCTTCTGTTCTATTACATATTTCATGTAATATGTAATATTATATTTAGCCTTTATTTTATTTAATCGGGGCAGAAATCTGATTTTTGCTGTAGATTTTTCTTCAAATACAAGTCAGATCTTTCCTGGTGAGAGATCACCTGTGTGAACATGCTTTAAATAGACAACATTCAATTTCATTCAGAGAATTTCTTCCATAAAATATTAAAACATCACATTTTGAGAAATTCAGAATTCATCAGATACAGTTTTTCAATTTTATGTGCATCCACCATGTAGTTTTTATTAAATCCTCTCTCCTCTTTCCCAGTATATCTAGATTAATAACCTATCTATGCCAGTTTTCTCATGTAATTATGGTGCTTTTTTGGCACACAGCATTATACTGCCCCAAGGATTCGCCACATCCTCCGCTCACCAAAGCCCGATATATTTATTAAGACTCTCACCAAAAAACTGGTATGAGTTATACAGGAAATCTATGCCGGTGCCTGACTGTTGTAGATTTCCATTCTGGCGTATGGCAGTGCACCTGACTCTGTGCCAGTTAGTGCCTTTATTAAAGGGGTTTTCCCCCAAAATAAAGTTGTCTACTCCATATTCAACCTGAGCGCAACTAGGCTGAATGTAAGTAGGACTGGTGGTGGTCAGCGCTCCGATTCACTTCAATGGGAGAGCTGGAGATATCTGGAGTACCGCACTTGGCTATCCCTGTCCTCTCATTGAAGTAACTGTGAGTGCTAACCGCCAGCAGTCATACCCACATTCAGCCTGGATGCGCTCAGGTGGAATGTGGAGTCAGACCAGTGGCATAACTATTAGAATAGCAGCCACAGGGCCCAGGACAATAGGGGACCTGATTGGCCCCTGGCGTTTTATTTTTTGTTTTTTAAACTCTGAAAAGACCCCAGAGTTTAATAATTGTTCATGTGTGGTCCACAATGGGGCATAATCATGTGTGCAGGAATGCGGTTTGTGTGGGGGTCGGGGTCATAGGGGGCACCATCTCAAATGTTCGTGTTGGGGCCTTGTCATTCCTAGTTATGCCACTGAGTGGGACATACTCTGCTTTGTGGGAAAACTCTGTTAAGACTGATGTAGGAAATGGCAATATAAATAAAGTCCCCCATTGTATGTAAGCAACATGTTCAACATGTATAAAAGTAGTATTCCTATCTTTATAATTTATACAGTATTGCATATACATGGTGTGTCATAAATGCCAAGTAGGTGCAGGCTACTCTTCTAGGACCTTCTTTTATCAGTAGAGCTGGTGTGGCGAATTTATCGAAAAAACCCTATTACAACCTTAGACAGGTTTCCTTTAAAGGGGATTAGAACACGATACTGAGAATTCCCCTTTTACATTCAGGTTTTATCCGGATTGATGAGGGTCTTAACCATCAGACCCCCACTGATCAGCTATTTATCAGAAAAATATTCTTTGAGGCATAACCCCTTTAAAGGGGTATTCCTTTTCAAGCTTTAATAGCATTGCTACAGCATGATGCAATCAGAACATCTCCAAAATTGGAATTTCTGCTTTATGTTCCTAGCATGCATTGGTTAGTATGTACCTAAAGTGGTATAAAGAAGGCCAACCAGATTAATGGCAGTGTAGTGTCATGGGCACCAATGGCTCATTGTTGCACATGGGAAGTGAAGGCTAGCTCATCTGGGCTGATGCTACAGAAGAGCTACTGAATCATACATTTCTGGCTATGTGAGAAAGACATCAGGACATACATCTCTGCTTGCCATAGAACTGCAGACCAAACATTGCTTACCTGGGGTAACATGGCAGTAGGATACACTATAAGGAGGAAAGCCAGCAGTTCTGCCGTTCCTAGCAGTAGTGTTCTCTAATGGCCGCACTTTAATTTCCTCAGTGTGAGTATAAATGTGATGTGTTGGAAAAATGAGTCTGACGTATGAAGGCCCCAACTCTCAATTTACGAGAATTAAAGGATGTTGGACTACAGAACTCCTTTTGGGGTTCATGTGTTTGAGCCATTTTGAAAGCACATTAGATACTATAAGGCAGGTGATTTTTAGCCTCAAGTAAATTCCTCATTCATGACTGATTCATTAATAAGAAGCTGGAAAATAATGGGATACAAAAAAAAACTAAATTGTTGAGGGGCTGGTTCAGAGATGAGTTCGGGGCTCATCCACGCTAGATTATTACAAGTTACAAAAACAAAACCCATGGACAGAGCTTGGGCCACTAGGTTTTGGAGCGTAAACTTGGGAATTGCTTTATTCTGACGTCTCTAACTTTTATATATATATATATATATATATATATATATATATATATATATATATATATATACTAGCTGGTACCCGCGACTTCGTCTGCGGTGATTGTAGCAGTGGGTATAGACAGGCATGGGTAAGGTTTTCGTACTGTGTATAAGGTATGGGATATGAAATGTAACTTTGTATCTTGTTTTTGCTGTAATTCAGACAATACATGAGACTTTTGTGTTGAAGTTAATTTGTATTTGAGCTGCTATATATACGGTGTTGTGAGAAACTTTACATAGTGACTTTGGGACAGAAGTATTTGAAGTTCCCGCCGATGGCATTTTTTGATTTTCGTTTTTGACTCCCCTCCCTCTAAACCCCATAACTTTTTTATTTCTCCGCTCCCAGAGCCATATGAGGTCTTAATTTTTCCTGGGACAAATTTTTCTTTATGATGCCACCATTATTTATTCTATATAATGTACTGGGAAGCAGGGAAACAATTCTGAATGGGGTGGATTTGAAGAAAAAATGCATTTCTGCGACTTTCTTACGGGCTTTGGTTTTACGGCGTTCACTGTGCAACCAAAATGACATGTCCCCTGTATTCTGTGTTTCCTTACGATTCTGGGGATACCAAATTTATATGGTTTTATTTACATTTTGACCCCTTAAAAAAAATCCAAAACTGTGTTTAAAATTTTTTTTTTGGAAAAGTCGCCATATTCCGACAGCCGTAACTTTTTTATACGTGCGTGTACGGGGATGTATAGGGCGTCTTTTTTTGTGTATACGGGTGTACTTTGTAGTTCTACCATTTTCGGGAAATGTTATTGCTTTGATCACTTTTTATTCAAATTTTTATCAGAATCAAAACAGTGAAAAAACAGCGGTTTGGCACTTTTGACCATTTTTCCCACTACAGCGTTTACCGAACAGGAAAAATATTTGTATAGCTTTGTAGAGCAGGCGATTTCGGACATGGGGATACCTAATATGTATGTGTTTCACAGTTTTTAAGTACTTTTATATGTGTTCTAGGGAAAAGGGGGTGATTTGAATTTTTTATCCTTTTTATTTTTTTTTTTATATTTTTTTTATTTTTATTTTTTTGCATTTTTTAGACCGCCTAGGGGTATTGACATGGGTGGGGGGTGTCGCGGATTGTCAGAGCGGTGGGGGTCGGCAAACATGGCTGCTCCGGAGCGTTAAAGAGAGCCTCCTGGAGTATCGGTAAGGTGAGGGGCAAAGTGGTAAAGTATATGTATATGTGATTGTGTGGGGTTAGGGGCGAGGCTGTAGAGGGCAATATGAATTTTGTGGCTTGCTATGGTCCAAAGTGTGTGAGATTGCAGAGATGGTGGTGTGAGTTTGGGTTTTGTGGGGGTCCTGGCACAAACGTATGTGCGCTATTGTGACGAAAAGTAGCCTATTGTTTAATCGGGTGTATTAACTATGTTTGTGGAAAATTTCAGCCGAAATGGTCGAGCGGTTTTTCCGTGATTGAGGAACAAACATCCGAACATGCAAATATCCAAACACACAAACCCACAAACTCACAAACTTTCACATTTATAATATTAATAGGATATATATATATATATATATATATATATATATATATATATATATATATATATATATAATTTCTCTGTATGAATAAGGCCCCTTTTTTTTTTTTTTTTTTTTTTTTTTTTTTGCATGGTTAGATGTACTTTTTATTAGTATTTATTTGGCGAATGTCTTTGAGTGCTTGTTATCAAAGTTTTTATAGGAGGCAAAAAAAGCGAATTGGCAGTTTTGATTTTTTTTTTTCCTTATTACAGTATTCAGCGTGTAGAAAAATATTTTTCTAAGTTTTTAGATAGGGTGTTTTCAGACAGAGGAATACCTAATGTATATGTGTTTCACTTTAGTTAAACACTTTGTAGGGAAAGTGGGGTGATTTGAAGTTTTAATTCTTTTTACATCTTTTTTTTTTTTTTTTACCTTGCCTGGGAGCCTTAAATAGGCTTGCGACTGTCATAGTAAGGGATCATCAGCCTCAGATCCTACACCTGGGTTTGGTGATCCATGGGAAAATGGCACCTTGGTCAGCTTTGACATAGGTGATGGGTGGGTTAATCAGTGTGGATACTGATCGCGGGCTTTGCTCTCGGTTCTCTGCTGTATAATGCATAATAACTGACATCTGCCATGGTATTAAGGCAGATGTTGTGAAAGTGCTAAGTTCATTGAAGTGTTTACCTAACACATTGCTTTATCCATCTTGCTCTATTTGTTAGATACAGCTAAATGTAGAGTGGAGGGGAGAAGAGACAAGAGGGAAGGTGAAACCCTGAGATGAGAAAACTCCTTTATGATCAATATCAAGATTGTTTCATAAAGCCATCATCTCTCCCAATATGTTTTTTTTTTTTAGTGTATTTTCCAATATTCTGCTAACAGAGATCAGATAATACTGGCTATTGTTGTAGGCCTTAAAACTCTCCAAAATTACACTTATTACCAGGGGCATAACTATAAAGGGTGCAGTCCAGAAGTGGCAATTGGCCTCTCTATAACAGGAGTCCAGTATTATAGATAAGACATGGTAAGTGGGGGCCACACTACATATTTTGCATTTGGGCCCAGGATTAAGGATTATGCCTTTGTGTATACTGCATATAATCTAGTCTAAGTGTAACAAACTTGATTTTTGCCACTAGATGTCACCAAATTCTTAAATGCTTGAGATACAGAAGCCTCCATAAACATGAGAGGCATAAACTTTCACAGTATCTCCAAACTTCCTGCCATTTACTGGCAAAATCTTTGTGTTCATGAACTTGATATAGTATATAGTCGCCCAGTATTTGGTTGTAATATGAAGATGCGTCTGATTGTTTTTGTGAACTATGTCTGATAATCTTTATTTTTTTTACAATAAGATATGTTAGAGCTAAGTGTAGGACCTTTCTCTATATTTGTCTCTGCTGGTCTATATAGGCACAACAGCACTGCCATGATGTCATGAAAATTCTCCACGTATAAGAGTATGGTTGGGAATGAGCCAAATATTATTGCATCCAGTTTATAGCTTGTATATGTCAGATATTCACATGTAACAGCAATTTTATTTTATGTCTTATTTCTCTTGGTTATACGACCAACACGTTCTGTAGCTCTTTTACAGACATTGGTGTTTTCAGTGGCAGTTTTCCTATTTCCTGCACTTCTCTTACCTATCTTATTCCCTGCCATAATCTAAATTCCCTATCACTGTCACTTTGTCTGTCTTTGGAGTGTGGAAGGAAACCTGGAAGCATAGGTGGAGTTTTGGAAAAGGAAGTTTAATGTAGATAAATGTAAGGTTATGCATTTAGGTTGCTTAAACAAAATGTATGATTATGTACTTAATATTACATCATTGAATAAACCGCCACTGAAAAAGTGTTTGGTGGACAGCAAGCTTCCCTTTAGTGACCATTGCCAGGCAGCTGCTGCCAAGTCAAGTACAATTATGGGATGCATCAAAAGAGACACAGATTCTCATGACAAGAACATGCCTCTATGTAAATCGCTAGTATGGGCGCACAAAGTATTGTGCACAGTTATGTGACCCAGTATACAAGAACATACCTGAACTAGAGAGAGTGCAGAGAAGTGCGAACACATAACTAGGGCAATGGGTGGATTGGAATACAGTGACCATTAACAATCTTGGTTTTTCCATTTAGAGCAAAGACTGCTATGGACAGATCTAAGCATAATGTGCAAATACATGAAAGAACAGAACAAAGCCCTTTCTAAGGGCTAGTTCACATGGGGGCAAGGAGGCAGATTTTGACAGCGGATTTCTCCTCAAAATCCACCTCCATACAATGGTGGTCTATGGAGACCACTAGCGTTCTTTTTTCCGCTATCGGCATGTTGCTGATAGCAGAAAAAAGAAGTGAGCTGCCCTATCTTCAGGCGGAAGCCGCGCTCGCTGATAACGGAAGGGGAAGCCGCGACCGTGACGGTCGTGGCAGGCAGGTTTTGACCCGAGAGTGACGCGGCTCCCTGCGTCACTCCCGGTGCCAAAATCCGCCCCACCTGCCCCCATGTGAACTAGCCCTAATGATGATTTTACACCTAGGCATCAAAGACAGGGATTCTTTACTGTAAGAGCAGTGAGACTGTGGAACCCAGTGCCAAAGATTGAATTCATTGTGCAACTTCAAGAAGGGTGTGGATGCTTTTGCTGAAAGGAAAAACTTTAAAGGTTTTAGGTTTTTGGAAATGACAAATTGATCCAGGATCTTTTCATCTGGATTCCTATGAGGATTGTAGAATTGCCATACTAGTAATTTTCATACTATTTACATAAATGTGACATCATGAAGGAATTTTTTTTACCTTGAAATGAGGCAGTTTGCATCAGCCTTATGTTTCTGTAGGGATATCGGAGTTGATGGGCCAACCTCATCTACAATGTTACAATCCATATCAGTCCTGCAAATGGGTAGTGATAGTGAGTATTTCTTGATCTGTGTAAATAGGGTTTATTATTATTATTATTATTATTATTATTATTATTATTAATTAATAAATAATGACTATAACAGTTTTCAAACTTCCTGCATGATTGAAGTTTTTTTTCACAAGTTCTTTCTTTGTCTGGTTTGGAAATTCTACTCTCCTCATAAGAACCTGTATGAAAAACTCCTCAGAAGATATTGCAAAGTAGAATGACTTATAATAAGAGACATAAATTCTCGAAAAGGGAAATGTATACTATACTTTGTGCATATTTTGTAATTTCCTTTCAGTATCTTGTATATCAGATGTGTGAACTTATCAGATCATAATGTATGACAGCTATAAAAACCCTTACTATGAATTTCTGCACTGGATCTCTCTCAGATGTCTGTCACAATTTCTATTATACTCTATTGTGACTGATATACCGTACTTATATACAGTATTAGGTGAAACACTACATGCGCACTATCTGTAAAGGCTGACACAGAACGGCACGTGGTTTGCCCCTGTGGCCGAATCTGCCTCCATTTTTATCTCCAGTGTTTATGCTTTATCTAATACTGATCAATTTGTAAAGACTATATAATCTTCATTATAAGTAGGGTAGATATTGGATATACATATTATATGTCATGTGAATATGGTTAGAATAATGTAGATCCTTAGGACCTTATGGAATTTTTAGTGGTCAGGCAATTAGAAGTATAGAAAACAAACAACCTATGTAGGCAGCAAATGGGAGTCTGTCAGTAGGAAAAAACTTATCAGTATCTTGTAGAGCTGCCGCTATACTCTGAGATGGAGACTTGTGCCTTGTTTGCTACTATAAGGTCACTGATCTCTAAAGTTTGTGGGATGTTCAATTATTGTATGTTCAACAGTTATTATATTGTATTGTTATTGTATTGTATATTCAACAGTTCACAGCCTGAAGTGACATGATTCTTAGGGTGCGTTCACACTTATGCCCTTGTCCACCTGCCAGGTCTCCGTCCTATTTCTCAGAGAAACTGGACAGGGGACGGCTTCCCCTCGAAGAGTTTTAAAACCCATTTAATTGAATGGGTTTTAAAAACAAACTTCTCGTGTCCGTATGCGGACTCTCCATGGGGAAACCGTTTTGGGTTTTTTTGGCTGGACACATGCAAAAACGGTTTCCCCGCAGAGAGGCCACATACGGACACTGGCGGTTTGCTTTTAAAACCCATTCAAAATGAATGGGTTTTAAAACTGGGAAGCCGTCTCCTGTCCAGTTTCTCTGGGGAATAGGATGGACACCCGGCGGGCGAACAGGGGCGGAAGTGTGAACGCTCTCTAATTGAATATTTTTTATACAATATTTATTTTATATACTTCTTCTTATGAATTGGTACCATTGTACAATATGTATTGGATACTATGAAATATTCATTTTGACACAAGTCTCCATCTTCTGCATTTATTAAAGGGATTCTATTAGTAGAAAATGATGTTTTGAAGTAATGGCACATTGGAATAGCCTTTCGGCTTTTCTACTCCTACTTCTCATTCTCTTGTGCTTTCCGGGGTTTCTTCTCATATGCAAATAATGCTCAGGGAGCACAGGGGGCTCCGAGCACACCAGAGTCATCAACTATTTGCCACCCCTTAGTGCTTCCTGTAGACTCCCCCCTGCATCGTCTTCAGCCTTGTGTAGACATTTGATGCTGCGCTATATGGTTCGGGCAGAGCTGACTGCGCATGCTCCATCGGCCATTTTGCAGTGGTCTGTTACACCCTTTCAACTGCATATAGGGTAGCGTCTGACACCTACACAAGGCTGAAGACGAGGAGAAGATGCAGGGGGGAGTGAACAAGAGGCACTAAGGGACGTGAGCAGTTGATGACACTGGAGTGCTTGGAGCACAGAGAGAACACCCGCTGTGCTCCGTGACCATAATTTGTATATCAGAAGAAATGTTTTTATACAGAAACGGGGGGAGCACAAGAGAATGAGAGATAGGAGTAGAATAGCCTTTTTAAAGGCTATACCAGCATGCTATTATATCAAAACGTTTTTCTAATGATAGAATCCCTTTAAAGGGTGCGTATATTTCCTTATTGATGTTTGTGTTAATAATACTTTGTGTATTATTATTATTCAAAAGGGGTGTAGGGGCTCTGTAGGTTTAGAAATTAGAAGTTCTGATGATTTTCCCCTCCAAATTTTAATGCTGTTTACTTGGAGGAGTTGAAAAGAAACTGAACTGGAAACATATAACCTAGGATGTGGTGTATCCACAATGCTTGTGCATCCTGTCAGTCTATACTGAATAGTTTGTTTGGCTATATGAGCCAGCAGATATGGTTGTCCTCTGCTGACTCTTGCATGTAGATTGTGTTTATGCTGCACTGAACACAATGAGTCAGCACACCAGTACTTCTGACATTTAAATACACTAAAGTCATCCATACACTTAAAGGGGCTTTCCAAAAGATTTTTTTTTTTACACATTGACAAAAAATGTGGTGATATGAATGTTTCTAATTTTTACCAAATAAAAAGTTCCTACCATTTTGCAGAAATGAGTGACCAGCACTTCCTTACTGGTCCTGATCATGTGCTTTTCATTGCACACATGACTTCAGCCACACCCACCATGAGCGTGATGTCATCACTGATGGAATTTTATAGACTGCCAGAGAAGTGAGGAGGAAGGAAGTCAGTGAGGACTTTAGTCAGGAGGAAGTGAGGGCTGGTCCTGATCTCCAGACAAGCCAGCTCCTGGTTCACAGCAGTGGTTAGAGGCACTCCTGTCTCCATCAGACTGGAATTCCTCCATGAGTAGTAGAAAAATGATGTAGGTGAACGACATGTGAATGCTTTATCATTGGCATTATGCAGTGAAAGCTGCATGCTTTAAAAATCATGTATGGGTTTCTGATAAAAACACATGCTCTTTTTTTTTATTTTTCATCACACTGTGTGAATACAGCCTTATAGGCAAGTGTGTCATGAGACGATATTGTGTGATTCTCAGTCAATGTATATACAGATACACATGCATATACTTACAGTATATACTATATAAATATAATATATATATATAGTGTGTATATATATATATATATATATATATATATAGATATAGATGTGTATAAAGAGATACACATCATATATATGTGTGTTTGTGTGTATATATATATATATATATATATAAATATATTATAAATGGATGTGTGCATAAATGTGTAACTATTTAATGTATATAAACATATACAGTTGGTGAAACAAGTATTGAACATTTCATGTCACCAATTTTCTAAGTAAATATTTTTCTAAATTAGCTATTGATATGAAATTCTCACCAGATATCGGTAACAACTAGAGATGAGCGAACAGTGTTCTATCGAACACATGTTCGATCGGATATCAGGGTGTTCGCCATGTTCGAATCGAATCGAACACCACGTGGTAAAGTGCGCCAAAATTCGATTCCCCTCCCACCTTCCCTGGCGCCTTTTTTGCACCAATAACAGCGCAGGGGAGGTGGGACAGGAACTACGACACTGGGGGCATTGAAAAAAATTGGAAAAAGTCATTGGCTGCCGAAATCAGGTGACCTCCATTTTAGACGAATAGTGGATTTCAAATCCGGGTCATATGAGAATGTGAACTTTGTGACTATGAGACAGGGATAGCTGTACAGGCAGGGATAGCTAGGGATAACCTTTATTTAGGGGGGAATGTTATTAAAAATAACTTTTTGGGGCTCTATCGGGTGTGTAATTGTGATTTTTGTGAGATAAACTTTTTCCCATAGGGATGCATTGGCCAGCGCTGATTGGCCGAATTCCGTACTCTGGCCAATCAGTGCTGGCCAATGCATTCTATTAGCTTGATGAAGCAGAGTGTGCACAAGGGTTCAAGCGCACCCTCGGCTCTGATGTAGCAGAGCCGAGGCTGCACAAGGGTTCAAGCGCACCCTCGGCT
Source organism: Leptodactylus fuscus (assembly GCF_031893055.1). Classification (NCBI taxonomy): domain Eukaryota; kingdom Metazoa; phylum Chordata; class Amphibia; order Anura; family Leptodactylidae; genus Leptodactylus; species Leptodactylus fuscus. The sequence goes on along the minus strand of NC_134266.1, from coordinate 99,283,581 downwards.
CTGATGTAGGAGAGCCGAGGGTGCACTTGAACCCTTGTGCACCCTCAGCTCTGCTACATCAGAGCCGAGGGTGCGCTTGAACCCTTGTGCACACTCTGCTTCATCAAGCTAATAGAATGCATTGGCCAGCGCTGATTGGCCAATGTATTCTATTAGCCTGATGAAGTAGAGCTGAATGTGTGTGCTAAGCACACACATTCAGCTCTACTTCATCGGGCTAATAGAATGCATTGGCCAGCGCTGATTGGCCAGAGTACGGAACTCGACCAATCAGCGCTGGCTCTGCTGGAGGAGGCGGAGTCTAAGATCGCTCCACACCAGTCTCCATTCAGGTCCGACCTTAGACTCCGCCTCCTCCGGCAGAGCCAGCGCTGATTGGCCGAAGGCTGGCCAATGCATTCCTATGCGAATGCAGAGACTTAGCAGTGCTGAGTCAGTTTTGCTCAACTACACATCTGATGCACACTCGGCACTGCTACATCAGATGTAGCAATCTGATGTAGCAGAGCCGAGGGTGCACTAGAACCCCTGTGCAAACTCAGTTCACGCTAATAGAATGCATTGGCCAGCGCTGATTGGCCAATGCATTCTATTAGCCCGATGAAGTAGAGCTGAATGTGTGTGCTAAGCACACACATTCAGCACTGCTTCATCAAGCCAATACAATGCATTAGCCAGTGCTGATTGGCCAGAGTACGGAATTCGGCCAATCAGCGCTGGCTCTGCTGGAGGAGGCGGAGTCTAAGGTCGGACCTGAATGGAGACTGGTGTGGAGCGATCTTAGACTCCGCCTCCTCCAGCAGAGCCAGCGCTGATTGGTCGAGTTCCGTACTCTGGCCAATCAGCGCTGGCCAATGCATTCTATTAGCCCGATGAAGTAGAGCTGAATGTGTGTGCTTAGCACACACATTCAGCTCTACTTCATCAGGCTAATAGAATACATTGGCCAATCAGCGCTGGCCAATGCATTCTATTAGCTTGATGAAGCAGAGTGTGCACAAGGGTTCAAGCGCACCCTCGGCTCTGATGTAGCAGAGCTGAGGGTGCACAAGGGTTCAAGTGCACCCTCGGCTCTCCTACATCAGAGCCGAGGGTGCGCTTGAACCCTTGTGCACACTCTGCTTCATCAAGCTAATAGAATGCATTGGCCAGCACTGATTGGCCAGAGTACGGAATTCGGCCAATCAGCGCTGGCCAATGCATTCTATTAGCCCGATGAAGTAGAGCTGAATGTGTGTGCTAAGCACACACATTCAGCACTGCTTCATCACGCCAATACAATGCATTAGCCAGTGCTGATTGGCCAGAGTACGGAATTCGGCCAATCAGCGCTGGCTCTGCTGGAGGAGGCGGAGTCTAAGGTCGGACCTGAATGGAGACTGGTGTGGAGCGATCTTAGACTCCGCCTCCTCCAGCAGAGCCAGCGCTGATTGGTCGAGTTCCGTACTCTGGCCAATCAGCGCTGGCCAATGCATTCTATTAGCCCGATGAAGTAGAGCTGAATGTGTGTGCTTAGCACACACATTCAGCTCTACTTCATCAGGCTAATAGAATACATTGGCCAATCAGCGCTGGCCAATGCATTCTATTAGCTTGATGAAGCAGAGTGTGCACAAGGGTTCAAGCGCACCCTCGGCTCTGATGTAGCAGAGCTGAGGGTGCACAAGGGTTCAAGTGCACCCTCGGCTCTCCTACATCAGAGCCGAGGGTGCGCTTGAACCCTTGTGCACACTCTGCTTCATCAAGCTAATAGAATGCATTGGCCAGCACTGATTGGCCAGAGTACGGAATTCGGCCAATCAGCGCTGGCCAATGCATTCTATTAGCCCGATGAAGTAGAGCTGAATGTGTGTGCTAAGCACACACATTCAGCACTGCTTCATCACGCCAATACAATGCATTAGCCAGTGCTGATTGGCCAGAGTACGGAATTCGGCCAATCAGCGCTGGCTCTGCTGGAGGAGGCGGAGTCTAAGATCGCTCCACACCAGTCTCCATTCAGGTCCGACCTTAGACTCCGCCTCCTCCAGCAGAGCCAGCGCTGATTGGTCGAGTTCCGTACTCTGGCCAATCAGCGCTGGCCAATGCATTCTATTAGCCCGATGAAGTAGAGCTGAATGTGTGTGCTTAGCACACACATTCAGCTCTACTTCATCGGGCTAATAGAATGCATTGGCCAGCGCTGATTGGCCGAATTCCGTACTCTGGCCAATCAGCACTGGCTAATGCATTGTATTGGCTTGATGAAGCAGTGCTGAATGTGTGTGCTTAGCACACACATTCAGCTCTACTTCATCGGGCTAATAGAATGCATTGGCCAATCAGCGCTGGCCAATGCATTCTATTAGCGTGAACTGAGTTTGCACAGGGGTTCTAGTGCACCCTCGGCTCTGCTACATCAGATTGCTACATCTGATGTAGCAGTGCCGAGTGTGCATCAGATGTGTAGTTGAGCAAAACTGACTCAGCACTGCTAAGTCTGCATTCGCATAGGAATGCATTGGCCAGCCTTCGGCCAATCAGCGCTGGCTCTGCCGGAGGAGGCGGAGTCTAAGGTCGGACCTGAATGGAGACTGGTGTGGAGCGACCTTAGACTCCGCCTCCTCCAGCAGAGCCAGCGCTGATTGGCCGAATTCCGTACTCTGGCCAATCAGCACTGGCTAATGCATTGTATTGGCTTGATGAAGCAGTGCTGAATGTGTGTGCTTAGCACACACATTCAGCTCTACTTCATCGGGCTAATAGAATGCATTGGCCAGCGCTGATTGGCCGAATTCCGTACTCTGGCCAATCAGCACTGGCTAATGCATTGTATTGGCTTGATGAAGCAGTGCTGAATGTGTGTGCTTAGCACACACATTCAGCTCTACTTCATCGGGCTAATAGAATGCATTGGCCAATCAGCGCTGGCCAATGCATTCTATTAGCGTGAACTGAGTTTGCACAGGGGTTCTAGTGCACCCTCGGCTCTGCTACATCAGATTGCTACATCTGATGTAGCAGTGCCGAGTGTGCATCAGATGTGTAGTTGAGCAAAACTGACTCAGCACTGCTAAGTCTGCATTCGCATAGGAATGCATTGGCCAGCCTTCGGCCAATCAGCGCTGGCTCTGCCGGAGGAGGCGGAGTCTAAGGTCGGACCTGAATGGAGACTGGTGTGGAGCTATCTTAGACTCCGCCTCCTCCAGCAGAGCCAGCGCTGATTGGTCGAGTTCCGTACTCTGGCCAATCAGCACTGGCCAATGCATTTCTATGGGGAAAAGTTAGCTTGCGAAAATCGCAAACTGACAGGGATTTCCATGAAATAAAGTGACTTTTATGCCCCCAGACATGCTTCCCCTGCTGTCCCAGTGTCATTCCAGGGTGTTGGTATCATTTCCTGGGGTGTCATAGTGGACTTGGTGACCCTCCAGACACGAATTTGGGTTTCCCCCTTAACGAGTTTATGTTCCCCATAGACTATAATGGGGTTCGAAACCCATTCGAACACTCGAACAGTGAGCGGCTGTTCGAATCGAATTTCGAACCTCGAACATTTTAGTGTTCGCTCATCTCTAGTAACAACCCATCCAATCCACAAAGGCAAAGAAATCAGACCATGGATGTGCAGAAATTAAGTTATCTGTAATAATGAGGAATGACACTTGAAGAAAGAGAAGTGCAAAAAGCCATGGAAAGTCCTGAGACCGGCTGAAATCTATCAGTAAAAATTAGTCAAAATATTGAATAATAATAATGATAAATATCAGCTGGTTTAACAGATGGTCCTATAAAAAGGTGCCTCTGTTACCAAGGTGCCACATAAGAAATTTCTCATGATGGGTAAAACCAGTGAGCTGTCTCAAGACCTCCACAACCTTATTGTTGTCAAACATACTGATGGCAACGGTTACAGAAGGATTTCTAAACTACTCTAGGTAGCACATATATAAATATATTTGTTCTGTACAAAGAAATAGGGGACATACTTTTCAGGTGGAGGACAAGTTGGTGTAGGTACTTCTGTAGGGAAGGGTTCTTTAAAGTTGGAGTAGTTGAATATGCAATGTCCTACCCCAGCAGGTCTAAGTCAGCATTAATAAAGGCCAAGGTGTTTATCTAACATCAAACGGCTTTGAGGATCATAATTAATTGAACTACAGGTTTTGGGAATTGGATTTTTGTAGATCGGGAGGCGGATCTAGGGATGTATTTTGGTTGCCATACTTGATGTCAGGAAAGATGTATTCCTTGTATAGGATCATCGGCATCCACCTCATAGGAGTTTGGTCTTCTTCTGGATCAATGCTATAGTATTAGAAGTTATACTTGATGGAACTGCATCATTTTTCAATCTCAATAACTGTATATGAAACGCAAAATACCATAAACCCATCAAAGTCTGCAAGTTCAGCCAATACGCGTCTCTGTGTGCTACGGTTTTACTCTTACACTGAATTTTGATTTGCTGGAAAAGTATAATGACAAAACTTTTTCACATATATTATGGTATAATATTTCTTGTAGGGGACATAAAGACAACCGATCTTCCATCATGGCATCTAGAATTGGACTTCGTATGCAGCTGATGAAGGAACAAGCTCAGCAGGAAGAGCAACGTGAACGAATACAACTGCAGCAACATTTTATGCAGCATCACGTAATGCCTTCCACTGCCTCGCCTGCCATCAACACACCTGCTTCATTTCAGGCTCCACCACCAGTCCCTGTCGAAGTCTTGAAGGTAACATTTGTCTAAGTGAAATTTAATGTAAGAGTGAAGCCCATTGTAAAAATCCACTGCAGCTCTATAATAATAGTAATTTCATTTATATAGGGTCAACATATTCCACACCACTTTACAAATCAGAGGGTATATGAACAGGCAATATATGACATTACAATGTGACAAACAATTAACATATCAAACAGTAGGCGTGAGAGCCCTGCTCATAAGAGCTTGCAATCTACGAGGCTATAGGGGGTCACAAGAGATAAAAGGGCTTATTTGGTACAATGGTCCATCCAACTTTTAATAAGTAAGGTCATATAACTGAAGCTGTATAAGCCAGTCACAAGCCAGTATTTGTGATATACAATATAATAGGTAAAATCACAACATGCCATTAAATCCAAAGCAAAAAAATCTTAGGGCTAGTTCACGTGGAGTTTTTTGCAGGCGGATTTTGATGCGGAATCCGTCTCAAAATCTGCCTGCAAAACGGCTCCCATTAACTTCAATGGGAGCCACTTGCTTTTTATTTTCCACTAGCTAGTAGCGGAAAAAAGAAGGGAGATGCCCTATCTTGCCGTGGATTCCGTGGCTCGAGACACGCTCCTGTTTAGGCCCAATCATTCCGGCCTAAACAGGAGCGGAATGCCGCGACGGAATGCCGATGCTGCATTGGCATCCGGTCGCAGCTAGCTGCGCAGAATGTTCACAAAGCGGAAAAGGTTTCCGAAACCTTTTCCTCTGTGTGAACATACCCATAGTGTGCTTCTGAAAAACACTTTTATTGTTTTGTCTAAAAACAGAAATTTTAGAGAATATTATTTCGATCCCTATGACATTTTATAGGGGTTGTCCAGCAAGGTAAAAAAAAAAAATGAGGGGGTTGTTAGTTTTTTTTTTTTTTTTTTAAATATTATGTAATACTACTGTAAGTCGGGCCATTAACATAAAAACCAGTGCTTACCTCCCCCTGTATCCAGCTTAGTTTATCTGTATATAGATCCCCCAGCTATTTGTGGCAGGGGACCCCTGCAGTCAGTCACAGGCCTCAGAAGTCCCTTAGTACAAAATGGACAATTCAATTATTGTATTGTATAACTAGTTATGCATAGCTTGTTGTGTATTTCACTTTCATAATTCAGTAAAGTTCAGAAATGTTAGTTGTATAATGTGTTATGTATTATCATATAAATGTTACAAATGTAAGGCTCCTGTATCAAACTGATACAGACGACCATTTCTTCCAGACCATTCTTCTTTTTCTTGACCATATGAATCTTTTCCCTCTTCCTACTCTTATTTTGTCTGCTGTCATCTAAGGGTTATGACTATACTGTCTCAGGGGGCATAGAAGCCTCTTTTATTGAGTTCTGTTGCTCCCTTACATTATCGAAATCACTGGCTTTTTCCAGAATTATTGGAGATTGCTCCTATCTGACCATGGCTGGCAGCTAGTTTTGAAGCTGTCAATAAAGAAAAATATCTTTGTACCGTGTTAGCCAGTGGATATGAAATATAAAAAATTGAGAGTCTTCAGTATCTATGCCTGATGAAGGGACCTAAGAAGTCCCGAAAGCTTGTAATCTGTCATCATTTTAGTTAGCCATTAAAAAAGGTATCAACTACTGAAGACTCTCAATTTTTTATATTAAGATGTCAATAGTCACTCTGTATAAAAATATACGGTAGTAGTCTGAGTCGGTGGTTTGGCCTACAATTTTCACAGCTCTGGCTGTAAACTTTAAAACCATGTGCTCCATGTGCTCCATGTGTTCAACTATATATAGTGTACATTATTTACTCTCGTGTATATATTTCATACAGCATGCATTTATATTGAACTGTTTCAAGATGCTGGTCTTTACTGCTAAAGCTTTTGTCTACCACAGGTTCAGAGCTACCTGGAGAATCCAACCTCTTACCATTTGCAGCAGTCTAGAGACAAGAAGGTTCGAGATTACCTGTCTGACACTTATGGAAACAAATATGCCTCCCAAATAAACCCACTCAGACTGTCTCCCAAACCCCCGCCTGCTCCATCTTCTCCTGCACACCGCCCAGCACGCCTTTCTTCATCAGCAGGAAACAGCGCACCTAACAGTCCCATGGCCAGGATGAACTTGTGCTCCAACACAGAAAGAGAAGTGAGTGATATGAGACACTTACTATATCTATTGAATTGTATATGCCTAAAGCTAGTGTTAACACCATTATATGTACGTATAGAGCAAATCTATAAAAAAAAAAAAAAGTCTAATTTTGTAAATATATTTTATTACTTATCTTTTGTTTATCCTGAGTTACACTCTGTATTATCATTCAGAGCTACTTTTACAATTCTTCATGCTGAAATCTGAGTATTCCTAATGTAGCACCAGCTATCTGTGCCATTGCTAGCGGAGAGTAAACCTACATTAGCTTGTAGTGGTGACTTAGCACCTGTATAAACCTTTAGGAAGTTTCTTAAAACAAAGACAATAAAAACACCACATTTACATGTTTCAAACATACAAGGTTTCCAGTAGCAACCAACAAAATTCTGGGGTAATTCTGGGGCTGTAAGCAGAATAAGTACAAAATAAATAATACAATAATATGCATTCAATCACTTCTAAAACACTTATATGCTGTTGCAGGCAGGACCGGTGTCAGCACTCAGCGAACGCAGGCAATTGTACGGGACCATAGCACCTGGGGGACCACTGAGTCCACAAGAAGCACTTCCATCAGTTTAGATGGAAGCACTGTGCTGGTAATGGGCCAGGGAGCTAACAGTCAGTGTGGGCACATAACATAACGCTCCCTTTTGCCCTCACAGATATGGGGGGCATAAAGGGGAATTATATTGTATGGGAGTGAGAGTACAGCACAAAGTAAGAATTACAGAGATTCCAGTAGGTGTGCTACAGCAAAAAAACACAAACTACCCAATAGTAGGTGCTATTTGCTGTGGCAGCTTTCACTTCCAATGCATGAGTTACACCACAAAGTGGCCCTCACTAAACTGGAGCAGTCCCTGGTTGTCAGTTAGTGACAACCAAAGTGCAATCTTGCTGCTGAGAAAAATCTAATTTTAATAAAAAAAAAAAAACAAAAAAAAAAAAACTTTTTTTTTTCAACTGTATGTTTATTAAATTTTTAAAGAAAAGGGTTGAGCAAACAAGGTGCAAGAACTGTCAGCACCATGTCTGCGTTACAGATATACGGCTTTGTTACAGAAGATACTCTGACTCAATAGCAATCACTGCATCCAGGGGGTCTGGAGGCAAGATCACTCCCCACCATCCCCATCACATTGCTCCTCGGACCATCTGTGATAAGACTGCAGTTTCCAAGGGGCCACTTGACTGCCTATGCATAGTTCCAATAGGAAAAACTGTGCAATGTTCTGCAGTACTATGTATCGCAGTACACTGCACAAGAGATGTGAGATCCCAGCTTCAAGTTCCCTTGTGGGATATGTAAAAAGTGAAGATCAAAAAACCCACACATAGTAAAAACACACAAAATAAATAAACAAATAATAAAAAGTTACAAAGAAACCAATCTTTATATTTAAAAATATATAATACAAACTAAAAATAAACTACCACGTATACTCAAGTATAAGCCGCCTTTTTCAGCACAGCTTTTATGCTGAAAAATCCCCCTCTGCTTATACTCGAGTCAGGGTCCAACTCGGCACAGGACTGCAAGGACCTGCATAAGTTAAGTGAAGGGGGAGTGTCCTTCAGTGGTTGCTACAGTAATGATATAGGACACTCCCCCCTTCACTAGTAAGAGAGATGTAAGCCCAGGAGGCGGCAGGTCCCTGCTCCTGTGTCTGCATCGAGGAGAGGAGAGCTCATACAGTAAAGTGAAAGTAAAACACACAAGTACATACTGGGGTTACAATTCCTATTAATGTCAGGCATTTGGGGTTATTAATTTAGTTTTAGTAACTCCATGTGCCTCATATTAATAGCCGTTAACCCCATCATGTCCCTCACATTAACCCCTGTGTGCCCCATATAAGGGTTACTAATACGTGAGACATATGGAGGTAGTAATAAAGTGCCTTAATAATGTTTAATGTAATGATTATTACCTCCATGTCTCTCACATATCAGTAACCCTTATGTTAGGGACACTGGGGGTTAATGTGAGGGACATGATGAGGTTAACTGCTATTAACCTGAGGCACATGGAGTTACTTAACTGTAATACACATGACCCGACTTTTTATCTGCAATGGTGGATAAAATTATGGACTATTACATTTCAATGGGCACGTACACATAGATGCCGTTGCTTTTGCGGCTGCGTGTCCGGGCCAAATTGAAGAGCGGAAACTTATGGAGCAGGTCCTGTATGTGTCCTATACCTGTCCTATATCTGTCTGCATTTACAGCCCTGGCAATTCATTCTTAATGTACAGATCGGTAATCAGTTAATGTAATTTTATTGGTATCTATTTAAATTTTTTCAATTTTCCAATAGCTGCTGCATTCCCCCCCCCCCCCCCCCCCCCTTGGCTTGTACTTGAGTCAATACGTTTTCCCATTTTTTGTGGTAAACTTAGGGGCCTCGGCTTATATTCAGGTCGGCTTATACTCCAGTATATACGGTAATAGGGAACCAAGTATTGGAAAGGCTGAGAAAGCATTGTTTTTATTCTCAAATAAAATCTTCCTCCTCATGATAACTTAGAGAAAATTCAGGTTCTTGTTATGTTATGGACCTACCCATTGCCCTAAGAAAATTCAATCTTTCATTCATAATAATGTTTACTGGAGTTTGCAGACTCTAGCGGATCCCTCAAATGTCTTTCTGATTTCCCAGTCAACGACATATTGTATAATAGGGATTATATGTGCTGGAATGATTATATGAAATGATATTGCTTCGGATGGGGAAGTATTTATTTATTGACGTATTTCACATTGGATGCACATACATAAGTAATACACAGTGACTAATCGTTGCTGCTTCTTTTTAGATGGATGACGTCCTTGATAACATCATAGGTCTAGATGACATGTTTGTATACACAGAACCTGCCCTTTCCATGCCAAACACGGTATGTTATAAGTGTTTATGGATGTTATTTGCTATCTTGTATATATAGTCCATATGTTTTCTCATCATTATTCTTATTTCTTTTGTTTGCAGCTGCCATTTTCCAGCAGTCATTTGGGCTTGTATAGTGATAATTCACGTCTTAGTGATACTGTTGTTGGTGTCACCAGCAATTCCTGTCCAGCCGACTTACCTATAAAGAGAGAGCTAACAGGTACTTTCCTAGTGTATACATCTAAAACTGTACGTACATATTTACCAGAGCCATAGATATTCCATCATGTAAGAACGAAGTTTGTCTTATTTGATGCTATAGTCTACACCATATCACCCCCATCTCCTACAAATAGCTGATGTCAGAAAAGGTAACAAGCATGACAGAAGAAAGCTTCAGTCATATTTTTTGCATTGGGATAGATGCGGACAGATGGAGGAGGCTCTGTCATTTAATGTCCATTGTTCTCATCTTGTGACAGATGAGAGCAGTAGGCATTAAATAATGGGCTCTTGATTTTGTCAGTACTGTGGCCTACAAGGACTACGGCCCTTTAGAAATTACACATCTGTGATCTGAGTTTTCACCATTCCTGGCTGTTAGTAAAAGAGGGCAGTAATTTATGTACGGATGTCCACTACTTGGCAATCACCTTCACATACATGTTCATCAGTTTCTTACAGAACAGAATCTATAGGCAGTCTGTAGACACTTGAAGTAGCTAATATTAGAGGTAGTTTCAGTCTTTGATATTTAACCCTGTAGACGCTGCTGGCATTTGCAAATTTGTCACTATGAACTCTCATGTCATCACAGCTTACTGATGCTCTGCCATGAAGCCTACTAGGTCCTGTCAGAGGCAAAACCTAATAGGTTGCTTGTCAGTGTAATACTGACAGGTACAATATGTTAGACTACATGAGGAGTGCTGTGTATTATGTAATCAAGCAACTGCATGTTCAAGTCAACTAGTGAGACGAATAAATAATGTAAAAAAGGGGTGGATATTGTAAAAACCAATTGTGGCATTACTTCTTTTTTATGCCATTACCCCAAATTATGCCATTTAAAAATACACCCCATCCAGTCAAAGCAAAATCACATAGGGACATAATAAGTGATGGGGAGAAGTCAAGTCGAGAATTTCTTTCTACACACCAAATCAAATCTTACACTTTTTTGTTATGTTTGTACATTAAAAAAGTAAAAAATAAACTAAAAATGAATGTCAAGTATATAAATATGGCAGGTGCTCGGGAGCCAGCCCCAAATCAAGATACGGGAGTGTCAAGCCATTGCTATGACAGCTGGGAGTCTATTGAAGTCTGGATATTTTACTATGTACTGCTATGCACTGTATTAGTAATCATGTTCCCCTGGGGTTCAAGACCCTTAGATGGTCTAAACATGAAAGTAATAAAAATTGAAATCATCCCACCCTTTCCCTAAAACACTTATAAAAATGTAAAATACACGCACATTACGTATCCCTGTGTCTGAAAACGCCTGGTCTAAAAACTTTGAAAAATAATTTTCTCATATGGTGAATGTCATAGGCAAAAAAAAAAAAAAAAATACGAAAAGCCGAACTGCCATTTTCTGGCTGTTTAACCTCTTTGCAGTTTTTCTCCAGCTCCACCCCCATTCTGAATTTTTTTTCCAGCTTCACAGTACATAATATTAAATTATACCATTACAAAGTAGAGTTTATCCTTCAAAACTTAAGCCCTCATATGGCTGCGTGAATGGAAAAATAAAAAAAGGTATGGCTTTTGGAAAGTGGAGAGTAAAAATGAAAAAAAATGGCTGTGATAAGAAGGGGTTAAAATAGCTCTAGTGGAACATCTCCTTTAAGTCTCAAACAAGACCACATCTTGGAGGGGGCCACATACGTTACATTACTGTTGCACTGTTGAACCAAACATCTGCAGCTTCATAGTTGACTCTTGTACTATGCTGAATGTTCTCTGTTTACAGATGCTGAGAATCGCGCCCTAGTACGTGAACGCCAGAAGAAGGACACACATAATATGAGTAAGTCCTAGCAATGAAAACTACAGTTCTCTGCATACCAATTGCTGAGCATTTAGCTAACACTTTACTTTGGAGTATAATTGTAATAAAAAACAAACTGAGGAAAAGCTTTACTTATTCATTATCATTCATTTTTGTTCAATCTTGTCTGTTACAGTTGAAAGAAGACGGCGATTTAACATCAACGATCGGATAAAGGAGCTGGGCACTTTAATCCCAAAGACAAATGACCTGTATGTTACATAATAGAACGAAAAAGATTCAATTTCCTGCAGAAACTGGTTTCAGAGGTTTAGAAGGTTACATTTGGGAATATTAGTAAATACATACATAAAAGCACCCTGGCAATATTTTTGGACATATAATGCTAGCACATCAGTAATATTTTTGTAGTATTTTAATCACCCCCACACCTGCTGGCCAACTCCACCCCCCATTGCGGGCGGTTATCTAGAGGAGAGAGTGAAGCCCTGGCAGGAGAAGAAACACCCCTAAAGCCCTTTTCAGCTAATTTACATGATAATAAAAAACTGATTTTTGTGAAAATGGAGCTGCAATCCAGAATAAGAAAGGCATCTTTGGAATGTGCAAAAGCAGCCCTACAAGGTACTCTCATTAGCTTCATACCCATTTCCTGCTGACAGACTCTTGTTAAATGGTAACAACTAGACAATTATACACAAGGCACAGCTTTCCTTCCTTCTCCATGGCCTTTTAAGATAAGTCATCTAAATCCACTGATTTTCGTGTGATTGGCACCTTCCGACAATAAGCATTGCATCTTTGGGAGAATTGTTTTATACACAAGATATCCAGTGAAATAACCTGTAATTTTAATTTTGCTAGATTTGTATAATTTTAAAAGGAAACATAAAAAATTAGTTTTGATGGAAACCTACAGAGAGATATTGAGGTACAGTCAGGCCCTGTAAACTTTTACTGTATTATGACACTGAAACTCTAATAATGACTCTAATAATGAAAAGGAAACTCTAATAATGTCGTGTGCTGGCAGGGCAGGCTCTTCCCGGTGTGGTGCGGTAGAGTTTAGCTGTGTGCTGCAACCAGGTGTTCATTCTGTTGTCTGCCATTGGCAAACATTACAAATGTTAAACAGATAAATGCAGAAAATGTGATGTGAATGAACTTTTACAGTGTTACAATTATAGGTGATAATACAGTTTGTAGATTTAACCTCTAAAGTAATAAATCTGCTTTTATTCAAGTATAATGTTAGGTGGCATTCACACTATCGTCACTGTCCGTCCAGGGGTTTCCTTCTTAAACCCCGGAGAAACTGGACATGGGACGGCTTGCTGGCGGTCAGCTTTAAAGCCAACTCATTTGAATGCGCTTTAAGAGGAAACCACCGGTGTCCTTATGCAGCCTCTTCGCCTGGTAACCATTTTTTTTGCACGGACACAAAGTCGTAAATGCAGAACTTTGTGTCCCTGAAAAAAAGAGGCTGCATGGAAGTCAGATTTGCATATTCTTCCCATGTTCCTTTGCAGTGGAGCGCTCATGGCTTAATAAGACTCCACACACCTATATAATGGTCTCTCCCTATGGAGTGACGATATCCCCTTAACCTTATTATAAGGTATTCATGGTTTGTAGTCCATAAAATATAAAAGTAACACTTTCATGCATTGAGCGTAATATTGTATGGACGAACATAATGATTATAAATCTCTTCTCATGTTCTAAGCAGTGATACCCGCTGGAATAAAGGCACCATCCTAAAGGCATCGGTGGAGTATATCAAACACATGCAGAAGGAGCAGCTACGGAGCCGTGATCTAGAAAGTCACTCCAAACAACTAGAACAAGCCAATAAACAGCTGTGGCTTCGGATCCAGGTGACTTGTTTAGCTTGTCTCATAAGTCACTTTGCTATAGAGAGGCAGTATATTGGTTGTTAACCATGCGCTTGCGGCATTTACAGGCTTGCGTGCCTGGCAAAATATTCTTATTCATTATTATTTCTTCAAAATTACAGGAACTGGAATTGCAGGCACAGGCGCACGGCATTCCCACAAGTTCTCCTCGAAATATGAACACTGAGGCAGTCAAGCAGGAACCTGAAGCAATGCCTATTGTTTCGCAGCAACTTACAGTCCCACAGCAGGGACCATACCAACAACAAATGGACTTTTCTTCGTCAGGAATTGGTTACCAAAGCAGTGCCTGTGCAGACACCTCATTTCCTGCTCTCTCTAGGACAGAGCTAGACCTCATGCTGATGGAGGACACTATGCTAAGTTCAGACCCCATGATGACCTGTGACCCTCTCCTCTCAACCCTTTCTCCTGGCACTTCAAAAGCCAGTAGCAGACGAAGCAGCTTCAGCATTGATGAGGTAGATGGCCTGTGACATTAGAAGCCAGGAGTGGAAACCTTTGCTACCCTGTAGTGTAAATGGACTGTGACAACTCAAACACAATTGTATGAAATGCCTTATTTATGGGACAGCCAGAAGGTCACAAATAATATGCACAACCTTTATGTGCGGCTATACTGAAACTGTACTGGTAATCCCGAAAATCTTGGCCTTGATGGATTCTTCATAGCTGTGACCATGTAAAGTTATATGGAGAACCTTTATTCACTTCTCTACCCATCTTCATTCTAGAAAGTACCCAGTTACTGGAAGCCTGCATGGATAAGCGCCATCACTTGTACCTTAGTGCCATTTTATTTTAGATAACAGATTTATCACTGCCTCTGACTTTTCTGAGATATGCCAAAAAAACCAAAGTGCCTTTACATGTTGAACAGAGCAGGACCTGTGTGCATGGATTCTGGTCAGAATGAGTGTTGTTATAAATTAAGGGTACCATCGTGCACTTTGGCAACCGACCACCTGTGGTTAAATCCCCAGCTTGGTGTTATCGGCAACGTGTTGTAAATGATTTGTGGCCAGCAGAAGGTTAGGCCGAATGCACTTACTACAATGCGTGGCTGTACTCGAAGACTGGACTTGGTAATTCTACATGAAGGATGTAACTAAGACTTATTAGCATAGTGTGAGCATGTGTATGATTGTAGAGAGTGCAAACATTGCAGCTTTGTCACGCTGTATAGGTCATCAGAATGTCAATGGTGTGTATGTATACATGGTCTTTGCTAAGCAAATAGATGACCAGAATCCTCCTTTGCCAGGGTCTATATTAAGCAATATAAGCCTTGTCAGCCTTTTTCATGACCACTTTTGTATTGTAACTAGTTAATAAGTATCTGCTGGGATTGTGTAAGTGCTCAGGGTTACAGGTGCCTTGATGTTTCTATTTGACTATACAATGTTGTAATACTCTCAGAACAGCATGTTCTTGTCTTTATGGGTGTTTGCTAAAATATTTTCTTCCTAATGCATGCAAGTGCAGATCGGCATCTGTGAGTGTTTGCCAAGTTAGTTGTGAAAGGCGGCTATATGCACTAGTAGGGAGATGGCTGAACCCGCTCATTTTGGGGAGACCGTCTGATCATCTAATGTGTATGGGATATCCAAACTCTTACTTAAAGGCAAAAGTTACAGGAAAAGAAGGAATTTCAACATGCCTGATTCTTTGTTCTCACAGGAGATGAGCCACCTCCAAAGGGGTCTGTTAATGGCATATTCCCCTCTCTCCACTGAGAAGACACGTGCTCTCAGTCATGGGTTGGTGGTTGGGAGGAATAGCTGTTGGCGGACATGTATTCAACCAACAGTTGTATAAAGTGTAATTGCCGTCTTTTAGTTTACTGTGTTTTCAGACCTTGTGCACATAAAGAGATCTTGTTTGTTAATAGCCTAGTGATACGAAACTCTGCCTGTACAGCTAGCCATACCCATTAGACTAATGTGAGCTTGGGTGACCATCTCATGTGCATTGAGGCCTCATATCTCTCATAAATAAGCGCTAGGCAGTTGGATTTTTCCTCTCTTGCCGTAGAATACATGCATGCTTATCTGAGCTGAGCATGCATAGTTATGTAGCTTTTGGAAGAGATAGCTGTTAGACAGACAAGTATTCAACAGGTGATACAAATTGCCAACCTGTATATGATATACCATACTCTCTCAAAACTTCATCTTTTTTGGTGACAGGGCTTCTGGATCAGAATTTTAGCAATAAGATATGATAATCCGTTAATAGTCCCACCATGGGGAAATTAAGTGTATTACAGCAGCATGGATAATACAGTAATATATTACAAGAAAGAACACATGCGAGCTCAGGATATCAGATAGAAAAGATACTAGGAGTCATAGCAACTAAAGAAAAAGAAAGACTTCAGGATCATTTAGTTCTCTGTGCGGAGTGATCTTCGCTTAGTCTGATGTTGATTATACAGCCTGACCACAGTTGGGAGGAAGGACCTCCGATACCGCTCCTTCTCACACTTGGGGTAAAGCAGTCGGTCACTGACAGTACTGTCCAGTTCTGTCACAGTCACATACATGGGATGGGAGTTGTTCTTCAGCATGGAGCTCATCACGGACAGTGTCCTTCTGTTACCAACCACCTGTACTGGGTCCAGGGGGCTCCCCAGGACAGATCTGGCCTTTCTAACCAACCTATCAAGTCTATTTCTGTCCCTGGCTGGTATGCTACTCCCCCACCAGGCCAAGAAGACACACTGAAGAAGATGGCTGATGCTACCACCGAGTTGAGAAAGGCTCTAAGAAGTGCCCCCTGGACTCCAAAGGCCCTCAGCTTCCTGAGCAGGTAGATCCTGCTGTGGCCCTTTCTGTGCAGTGTATCCAGGTGATCAGCCCAGTCCATCTTATTATTGAGGAACACACCCAGGTACTTATAGGTCTTGATTATCTCAATGCCTGTCCCCTGGATGTCCATCGGATTTGGAGCACTTCTCTGATTTAGGGCTCAAATTTATATTTTAAAAGTTTATGAATATAGTTAGTTATGCGAGTATGTGCCCTCAGATCGCTTGTCTGCCAAGGAATGTTTCACCTGAAATGAGGGATATTGGTTAATGGCCATAGGAGGTTTTGTTGTCATCTTCTGGATCAACGCTGCAAAATAATATGTTGAACTAGATAGACTTTAGAGAGTCTTTACACAAGTCATTGGTCAACATAATGCTCTTTCCCGGTCATTGCCCAATGTAAATAGGGCCGTGGTCAGCCAAGAAGCTAGCAAATATTTAATAGTTCTCTGATCCAATGCCCTCTGGCCTGTAGCACATCTCACATGTAAGCAGGGGGATATGCTGTGACTCCATTGGAATTGTATGGGGCTGTAGCAAACGTTCTCTCCCCGTGCAGTGTGAATCCGCTTGTCAAAGTGTTATATATGTCAATTGCGCTTATTTCGCCCAAGCATATGCCTGTGTAAAGGGCCCTTACTACTGCTGATTTTTCTTTATAGCTATTGGCTTTATAACAAAAGAATTCAGAATAATTTCAGTAAGGTTTTATGGAGGACTATAAAGTATAACGTTTAGGATACAGTCCTACATGGTCTTACTATAGGCAAGTTGTGTCATAATTCTGAAGACTCTTATCTGTATTAGTCACCTAGTATGGGTATTAAGTGCTATAGATTAGCCTGATTGTAACCACTATAATCCTGAGGCCATGCACAGATGAGCACCACTACTGGACATCCTCTGGGAATATCTTCTGCCACTGGACAGCACTGGATTTGTGCTTCTTGCTATTGGTAATAAAAGCAATATATTGTATACTTGTAATCCACTTGGCAATTCATAGAGTCTTGTAGATTTTACTGCCATCACTGTCACCCTAGTGTCTACTGTAAATGAAGAACTATTCTATTATTGGAGAAGCCCCTCTCCTTCACTGAGGGCCCCCTCCCAGGTCTTCTGTACCCTTAAACTCTGTGTGTTGTTTTTTTTTTCATTACTTAACTGAATCACATATTAATTTTGATAAAGAACTGGATTCTGCTTGATGTGTGCGTCCATTCACAATGCAACTGTGTAATCTGTTTTTCTCCTGTAATTTTACTTCCCATTACTTTCAAACAAAAACCACCAGAGGGTGCTGCTTGTATTAAAGAAATACTGCAGAAAGTACCGTAGATGTTGGCGTATTTAATAAGAAAATATGACCGGCTGTGTCATTGATTTTCATAAATGTCCATATTTTAATTTATTCATTTGGTACTATGAATGATATGTTTGCAAAAATAGTTGAAATTGCAACGTTATATATATATTGATTGAGGGATTAAAATATAAGGATCAAATTTATGGCTGTTAAGTTTGAAAAAAGGAGGTTAGGGGCCGACCGATTTAGAATGTAGAAATACAGAATATAAAATTTACCATACAGCCCTCTTCCTTATGATCTCTTTATATCTAGGACTCTAACGTGAAGTTTTGATCAATTCCAATTTTATGGAGGCAAAATGCCAATTCATCCATTTCGATTTTTTTCCATTTAGAACAGCCACCATAGTGAACTTTTGATCGCTAGCATTGGTTTAATTCCCCATCGGCTCTGTACTTTTGTTATTGCAGGACGGCTTCCACATGGCAAGCTTGCGTCCGCTGCTCTGTTCATATGTCAGCCAGGAGCCGAATGCGTTTTGCACAAATGCAGTTTTCCTTCAATACCACCCTATTCTGATTTTTTTTTTTTTCTTTTTTCCAGTACATCCTACCAAATATTAAATGGTATCCCTACAAAGTCTAACTTGTCTCGCTAAAATGAAGTGCTGAAATAGCTTTGTGAATGAAAACATTTTATAAAGTTATGGTTCTTGGAAGGCGGGATGTCAAAAACGAAAATCGAAAAGTGGCTGTAGCGGGAAGGGATTAAAGGGATTCTACCATTAAAAAACTTTTTTTTCTAGGTATCACGTCGGAATAGCCTTTAGAAAGGCTATTCGTCTCCTACCTTTGGAAGTGCTCTCCGCCGCGCCGTTCGTTTGAAATACCGGTTTGTACCAGTATGCTCGTTAGTTTTCTCGCAGCGATGGGGGCGTCCCCATTGCTGCTCGAAGACCGACTTCAGCGCCACCTCTATCTTCTTTTGCATCCTCCCCTTCCTTCTTTGGCTTGACGTCGGACGTCTGCGTAGTACGCTCTGTTCGGCGAACTTCGCCGAACGTACTGCACATGCCCGCGGCCATAGTGCCGACACCGCAGGTTTGCCGAACAGAGCGTACTGCGCAGGCGTCCGACATCAAGCCGAAGAAGGAAGGGGAGGATGCAGAAGAAGACAGAGGCGGCGATGGAGTCGGTTTTCGAGCAGCAATGGGGACGCCCGACCTCATCGCTGCGAGAGAACTAATTATCATACCGGTACAAACCGTTATTTCAAACGAACGGCGCGGCGGAGATCACTTCCAAAGGTAGGAGACGAATAGCCTTTCTAAAGGCTATTCCGACGTGTTACCTAGAAAAAAAAAGTTTATTAATGGTAGAATCCCTTTAAAGTTACAGGAACACTGTAAAATAAATGTAAATGACTGAACAGCCCTTTTTTTGGTCATTTTACCTTCCCACAAAAAATGGAATAAAAAGTGATCAAAATGTCATACAATCCCCAGTATGGTATTATTACAACCTTCCCTCAAAAAAAAAAAAAAAAAAAGAAGAAAATAATAATCTAAAATTATTCTTCAATTACATAAATAATTAGAAAAAAAGACTGACAATGTGGATCATCTTAAAAATAACAGGCCTTCTCCTCTACTGTGTTTACTAAGAAAATCCAATAGCCATCAACATGATTACGGGGAAAGTAAATTCTCCAGTAAATGTCACCTGTTTAACCCATGAGGATGTGCGGCACGTCCTTCAAAACACAAATATAGAGAAATTGCTGGGTCAATATAGTATACACCTCTGAGTTCTGAGGGAAATTATGCACGGTGATAGACAGACACATATCTAATATTTAAGGATTTGGTAATGACTTGGTCTGTTTCACATTATAGGTGACTAGCAAACATGCTGCCAATTTTGTAAAAGTGAGCCTGGAAACCATTGGCCGCTAAGTTTGACCTCTCTGGTGGGTAAGATATTTGAGGGCTTTCTAAAGTGATGCTATCCTGGAGTATCTCACTTTAAATAATCTTATAACGCCCAATCAGCATGGGTTTATGAGGAATCGGTCCTGTCAGACTAATCTGATCAGCTTCTATGAGGAGGTCAGTTCTAGACTGGACATGGGTAACATGGTAGATGTAGTATATCTGGACTTTTCAAACGCAAAAAGAATGTTGGGACTGGGGGAAAACATATGTATTTGGGTTCGCAACTGTCTCACTGATAGGAAACAGAGGGTACTTGTTAATGGTAAACATTCAGACTGGGCCACAGTCACCAGTGGCGGTGCCACAAGGGTCAGTATTGGGTCCTCTCCTGTTTAATATCTCTATTAAAGACCTGGTAGAGGGTTTACAAAGCAGGGGGTCCATATTTGCAGATGATACTAAACTTTGTAAGGTAATCAAAAATGAGGAGGATAGAAGAATATTACAAGGGGATCTAAGGAAGCTGGAAGCATGGGCGGAGACTTGGCAAATGAAGTTTAATGTTGACAAATGTAAGGTTATGCACGCAATGCAATAAAATGTATGACTATGTACTTAATAGTAAACTACTGGGTCTACTGGGTAAGACTGCCAATGAAAAAGACTTAGGGATTTTGGTGGACTTACCTTACAAGCTTACCTTTAATGACCAGTGTCAGGCAGCTGCTGCCAAGGCAAATAAAATTATGGGATGCATCAAAAGAAGTCTAGATTCTCATGACAAGGACATAGTTATGCCTCTATACAAATCACTGGTTGGCCACATATAGAGTACTGTGCACAATTTTGGTTCCCAGTATACAATAAGGACATAATTGAACTAGAGAGAGTGCAGAGAAGGGCAACCAAGATTATTAGGGGAATGGGTGGAATGAAGTACAAAGATAGACTAATAAATTTTTATTCTGTTTAGAAAAAAGATGACTATGGAGAGACCTAATAACAATGTACAAATACATAAAGGGGCAGCATGAAGAATTTTTTTTTCCTTTTTTATTCCAACTGTAATTTTTATTAAGATATTTTCGATGTCATAAACAAAATACAACAATGGTACAAACTAGAACGCATTGTGCAAAAATGTGAATATAAGACATGAGAAAAAAATGTGCAAAAAAAAATGTCTCAAAGGCAGAACACATAAGGAAGAGGGGGAATGGGATCAGAGACCTTGTAAAGTACAGTAAGTATCCCATGGGGACAAGACTGAGTCAAAAGTCAAAAGCAGCTACAGCATTGTTCATGCTGGCTCAATTATTCCAAATTACAAATGCCTTTGATGCAAGCATGGAGACCTGTACTGGATGGGAGGGGGTTAGTGGACTTCTACCGAAGTGCTATTAGGGACTTAGCCACTGTGCAGAGATAGAGAAAGAGTTTGGAGGTTTTCTTACCCAACTGCCTTGGTAGGAGGTTAAGTAGGTGGTTGAGAGAGTGAAAGGGGACTTCCTGTAGGAAAAGATTATTGGTGATATCCTTGACCCTGGTCCAGAAACCTCTAACCAGCGGGCAGTCCCAAAATACGTGGTAAAGCGTATCCACAGCCGAGTCGCACCTCCAGCAGACTGAGGGTATTGTGGGATTCAGAGAGTGTAAGAGGGCTGTTATATGGTACCAATGCATCAAGAGCTTAAACTGTCCCTTTTTGAATGACACATATGTTGAGGATTTAGTTGCATATGACCAGATAATCTGCCATTGAGCATAAGAGAGCCCTCTTCCCAAGGCTTCTTTCAATTGGGCCATATACCTATGGACCAGATGGGAGCAGCCATCAAGGGAAGAGCTAGTAAATCGAAATAATCAGGCCAGGCCCTTAGTGGATACACCCACCCAACACAATGTTTCAAAAGTAGTTGGAGGAGAAGCCTTAACCCCTTAAGGACCAGGCCATTTTTTGGTTTCGCATTTTCGTTTTACCCTCCTCACATTTCAAGAGCCATAACTTTTTCATTTTTCAGTTCACAGAGTCACATGATGGCTTATTGTTTGCGGGACAAATTGTACTTTGTAATGGCATCATTCAATATGCTGTGCAATGTACTGGGAAGCTGGAAAAAAATTCAGAATGAGGTGCAATTGGAGAAAAAATGCATTTGCGCCATTTTCTTATGGGTTTAATTTTTACAGCATTCACTGTTTGGTACAAATGACATGTTACCTGTGTTCTACGTGTCAGTACGAACGCGGTGATACCAAATTTATATAGCATTTGAAATGTTTTGATACTTTTAAAAAAATGATAAACTTTGCAAAATAGAAAAAAAAATTTGTGTCATCATGTTCTAACACCTGTAACTTTTTCATATTTCCATGTATGGAGCTGGTTGTGGTGTCTTTTTATGCGGGACAAGATGACGTTTCTATTGATACCATTTGGGGAAAGATCTGATGGTTTGATCACTTTTTATTCAATTTTTTATAGGAGGCAAAGTGTTGAAAAAAACGCTTTTTGGCTGTTTTTATTTTTTTTGCCGCTACGCCGTTCGCAGTATGGGATAAATGTTTTAATATTCTAATAGTTCGGGCATTTTGGAGCGCGGGGATACCTAATATGTTTATGTTTAATGTTCTTTAATTACTTTTATAGCTAATCTAGGGAAAGGGGGGTGATTTGAACTTTTATATTTTTTTTTTTTTTTTTAATACTTTTGAAAACTTTTTTTTTTCTTCTGTTACATTTATGATCTTGAAACCTAGGGGGTCTGATCGCTCATACTATTCACTGCAATACTACAGTATTGCAGTGAATAGCAAAATCCCAGCACTTCTATTAGACGATGCCTCTGGCATCGTCTAATAGATCTCGTGCAGAGACAAGCCTGGAAGCCTTCAATAGGCTTCCGGCTGTCATAGCAACCGATCACCGCCCTCATGTGACGTTCAGGAGGGCGGTGATCGGCGAAACATGGCGGCGCCCATGCCGCCGGCGCCGTTTACACACTGCGGTCACGTTTGACCGCAGTGTGTAAAGGGTTAACAG
Source organism: Leptodactylus fuscus (assembly GCF_031893055.1). NCBI lineage: Eukaryota > Metazoa > Chordata > Amphibia > Anura > Leptodactylidae > Leptodactylus > Leptodactylus fuscus. The sequence goes on along the minus strand of NC_134266.1, from coordinate 99,260,788 downwards.
CAGCGATCGGCTCGGGCACCGACCGCTGCTGTTATTGGCAGGTCCTGGCTGTATGATACAGCCGGCATCTGCCCTGTATGGAGCGAGCTCAGCGTGTGAGCTCGCTCCATACATCCCCATGCGACCCATGACGTAAAGTTACGTCAAGGGTCGCTAAGGGGTTAAGTGAGCTGAATAATAAAAAAAAAAAAAAAAGGGAAGTGAACCATCTGGCGGTAGTGGAACCACTCAGAATTTGGGGAGGTGCAATGTTGTGGTTAAGTAGTCAAAGGGCCTGAGTTCCAATGTCAGAGGGTCAACATTGTCCGCTAATCTAAATAGGCAAGCGCTAGGCCAAGTATGGACCATAGGAAACAACAGTCTCTCCGGGAGGAACATATTGTACAGCACGGAGATGATAGAGGAATTCTGAGAGGTAAGAGGTAACAGTTTACTGCAATCGAGCCAAATTGCTCAGGTGAAGCATATAGGGCCTAATATGGGGAGGGGGGCCCAGGGATGGGACCGACCCCACAAGAGAGCATTAGGGTGCACAGGGGTGAGCCACATCTTTCCAATCTTCACCCATTTCGTAAAGGCATGAGGTGTGGCCCAGAAGGGAATACAACGGAGGTGCGTGGTCTAGTAATACTGAAGAAGGTGTGGGACTGATAGACTTCCAGCCCACCACCCCGCCAGCATGATGGATCTGGAGATCCAATAGTGTCTGGAATTCTATATAAACTGAAAGATAGCTCTCTGGAGATTCTGGAAGTCAGAACAGCAAAGCACCACAGGGAGGGTTTTAAAAAAGTAGAGAAGCTTAAAGAGTAAATATTCAGGGGGAAGGCTTCTGTCTTGGTGGGGTTGACCTTATAGCCAGATGAACATTTGTAGTCCCGAAGGACAGCCATCTGCGGGGAGAGAGATATGAGTACTAGTGAAGATTAGAAGAAAATCATCCGCAAACAGGCTAATGGTAAAGTTCCTGTCTTGAACCTGAATGCCACTTATTTCCGTGTTGAAACGTACACTATGTGATCAAAAGTATCTAGACACCCCCAAAAACATACGTTTTCATATTAGGTGCATTGTGCTGCCACCTACTGCCAGGTACTCCATATCCGCGAACTCCGTAGACATTAAACATCGTGAGAGAATGGGGCGCTCCGCGATACTCACGGACTTTGAACATGGTCAGGTGATTGGGTGCCACACATCACGCAGGTCAATGCCAAATGACTCCTCGCTTGGTGTAAGGAGCGTAAACATTGGACGATTGAACAGTGGAAAAACGTGTGGAGTGACGAATCACGGTACACAATGTGGTGATCTGATGGCGGGGTGTGGGTATGGCGAATGCCCGGTGAACGTCATCTGCCAGCGTGTGTAGTGCCAACAGTAAAATTCGGAGGTGATGGTGTTATGGTGTGGTCGTGTTTTTCATGGAGGGGGCTTGCACCCTTTGTTGTTTTGCATAGCACTATCACAGCACAGGCCTACATTGATATTTTATACATCTTGCTTCCCACTGTTGAAGAGCAATTCGGGGATGGCGATTGCATCCTTCAACACGATCGAGCACCTGTTCATACTGTACAGCCTGTGGCGGAGTGATTACACGACAATAACATCTCTGTAATGGACTGGCCTGCAGAGTCCTGACTTCAATCCTATAGAACACCTTTGGGATGTTTTGGTACGCCGACTTCGTGCCAGGCCTCACCGACCTACATTGATACTTTTCCTCAGTGCATCACTCCGTGAAGAATGGGCTGCCATTCCCCAAGAAACCTTCCAGCACCTGATTGAACGTATGCCTGCGAGAGTGGAAGTTGTCATCAAGGCTAAGGGCGGACCAACACCATATTGAATTCCAGCATTACCGATGGAGAGCGCCACGAACTTGTAAGTCATTTTCAGCCAGGTGTCTGGATACTTTGGATCACATAGTGTATGTGCGCCCGTATGGGCTCAATACAGAGCACAAATATAAGGGGGGAAAGTTGGCAGCCTTGGCGGGTCCCATTGCCAATGTGAATGGGGTTGGAGGAGGAGTGTGGGAATTTAACTATAGCTGTGTGGGAGGAGTAAAGTGCTTGGATCGCTTGCAAGAAAGCTCCCAAAATCCAAAGCGATACCATCATGAAAGACCAATCGATGTGTTCAAAGGCTTCTTCTTCAGCAAGACTAAGGAGGAGGGAGGGGGACAAAGAACTTTCTAATGATCTTTTTACTCTCAAGCCAATGACAAGGGGATATCCACTACATTTGGAGGAGAGAAAGTTTCTCTAGCAACATAGAAAGGGATTCGTTACTGCAAAAGCAACAAGGCTATGAGACTCATTGTCCAAGGAAATGGTGACTGTGGATTCATTGAGCAAGTACAAAGGCGCCTGGATGTTTTTCTCGGACAGAAATATATTACAGGCTGTGGGTTCTAAATTTTGTTAAGGATAAGTTGATGTAGGATTTTATAGAATTTTCCCCCTGACATGAGACAATTGGCATTATCCTCATGGTTGTTTTTGCCTTTCTCTGGATCACCACTGTAGAGTTACAGGTTGGACTTGATGGACCTGTGTCTTCATCCAAACCTCATCTACTGTATTATGTAACTATGGATGTCAGAATATTTTTTTATTTATTAAAGTTTGGGATTTTTATAAAACATAACAAAAACTATGTTAGATATTGCCATACCAACCCACAGCACGCCCAGTGAATGCCATAAAAACAAAACCAAGATAAAAATGGTGTAAAATTAAGACTTTTTTTCCCCAGCTTCCCAGTACATTGTATGGAATATTTGGTACCTTAACATAGTAAAAATTGTCTTGCACAAAAAAACCAAAAAAAACTCTTGAATGGAAAAATAAAATGTGGCTTTTTGAAGCTGTGAATTAAAATTATTTACTACCATAGATGAGTACTGGTGGGGCGTTCCTCACCGCTCAGCGTCATGGCTGGGCGGTAAGGAATGCACCCTCTCACAGTACAGCACTATAGACGCTACTGTGAGGAAGGGCGTTCCTGACTGACTGTTAGAAACGCCCTTCTGACAGTGAAGAGCTACAGTACTGGCACCGATAGCTCTTCACCGGGGCACAGAACATGAAAGCCAATAGTGCGCTGAATTCAGTGCACTGTCTGCTTTCAACTGGTGTATAAAACCAAATGTGCCCCAGGAGGTGAAAGGTCCTCTTTAAATGACACTGTGGCCCATAAGGTAAACTCACCCTATTGCCTTTTGTTGTGTTTTTTGACAAGCTATCAGGCTTGTCAAGGTAAACTTTAATACATCTATAGATAAAAATATGGTATTCAACGGTACACAAAATAAATGGTCTTGTAAGATACAGTAAAACCCATTTATTTAGCTTCTCTTAGTTGTGACTTCTTAAGCTGTATTACTAATGACAGGCAAATATATATTTTTTTTTTATTGCAGCATTTTTAAATTTTTGTTTTTGACTCCCTGCTTTCCAAAGCACATAACGTCTTTATTTTTCTGTTCACAGAGCCATATGAGGACTTGAAGGGGTATTTCCACGTCGCATACTCACCAGTCTTCACTCCTGTAAAATCTTCTTTCTTCCTGGTTTCTTGCATCATTTGGTGGGCGGGGTTTCACATACAACCTGCCATCTAGCTCCACCCCCAAATTCGTGTGTAGCCCCGCCCACCCATATTGGACTATGAAGTACAGGCAGCAGCAACTCCATTCTGTGTTACATACAGAGACTGCCTGTCTCTGCCATAATTAGCACAATTGAATCAGCTAGCCTGATAACTGGGAGAACAGAAGAAATGAAAGCAGCTCCTCTCCTCTATCTGATAGCAGGAAGCTAGGTCACGTGGTGTAGACACAGGATTAGCTAGATACACAGGCTCGCTCCCGTGCACTTAGCCCCTCCTCCCTCCCCTCTGAGAGCAGCAGATACATCACTTGACTCATGAGCAGCTAAGTCAGGGCTGTGGCCACAAAGAATTGAATAAAGTAAGATAGTGGACAAACAAAGCAGTTTTGCTGAAGCAATGTATTTAGGAAAAGTCTTACATTCACATTAACAAGCAGTATAGATAGGATCCTTGTGATGGGACAACCCCTTTAATGTTTGCGGGACAAATTGTTCTTCTTGATGCTACCATTTATTATCCTGTACAATGTATTGGGAAGCTAGAAAAATAATTCAGAATGGGGTGGAATTGGAGAAAAAGTGCATTTGTGCGACTTTCTTACAGGTTTGTTTTTACAGCCAAAGTGACATGTCACCTGTATTCTATATTTCAGTATGATTTCAGGGATACCAAATTTATAGAGTTTTATTTCCATTTTAACCGCTTTTAAATTTTAAAAATTTTTTCTTAAAGTCGCCATATTCTGACACCGTTAACGTTTTTATATTTCCATGTACAGGGATCCATAGAATGTCATTTTTTGAGGGGGTCTTATATACCTTTTAGTTATACATTTTTGAGGAATGTCTATTGCTTTGACCACTTTTTTTTCAGCATAGATGGTGGTTCGGCACTTTTGATATTTTTTTATTTTTTTTGTAGTCTGGGCGTTTTCGGACACGGATACCTATTGTGTATGTGTTTCAAAGTAATTTTATACTTTTATATGTGTTCTAGGGAAAGGCAGGGTGATTTGAATTGTTAATTCTCCAAGTGGGCGGAACCTTTATACCTTTCTAAAATAAAAGGTCCCGTCCACATGGAGAATAAAAGCTAGTTTACATGTACTCTTCTTGGGGTCATATCTTTTGGATGGGTAGACAGATTTGAAAAAGAAACACACCAAATTGTCCAGGGAAACAGTGAGAATGTATGTTCTTCTTGTTTGCATGGGTTTCCTCCAGGTACTCTAGTTTTCTCCCACACTCCCAAGTCATACTGATAGGAATTTATATTGTGAGCTCTGTAAGGGACAGTGACTGACAATGTTGTGAAGCAAAAAAAAAAGAAAAAAAAGTGGATTGTATATCGTGTGGTGGCCAAATGAGGGAATTTTTTGATGTGCCAATGAGCGGTTTTATCTTACTAGCCACAAGGTAAGGCCTTATTCACACGGCAGTGATGTGTTTCATGAAAAACTGTTTGAGAAAAACAATTTTGTTAGTCCATTCAAGTCCATAAGAGAATTTGATTCACATGACCCATGATTGTCTATGGGTGTAGCCACATGGCTCTATCTATGACTGTTTTGAGCATATCAATTTTTCAATGGCTGTGAAAAACGGTCTGTCAAATAAATGGACATGTGAATAAACACATTTGGGGTTATTTATTATCTCCTTTTATATCTATAATTTTCACCAGTGCATCTTTTTTTCTCAGCTTTTTCAGTTGTAGATATTTGGTAAACTGGTTCTGTTCCTTGCTAAATGTTGAGCATGTGTTAGTTGTTTTAACTGCGCCTTTTTTGATCATGTGCACTTTAGGCCTAGATTTCTAAAAGCACTTGCATAACCAATTTGGAATGGAGCACATGGAATTGTAATTCCATTGCTGTGTGACATGACTGCTTTTTAAGCTACCCCATGTTCAACTTTTTTGTGCCTTTTTAATTCCTTCAATTGTTTGATTGTTTTTTGACTCCCCATCTTCCAAAGCCATAACTTTTTTATTTTTCCATTCACAGAGCCATATGAGAGGACCATTTTAATGTTATATACTTTATTAAGTTATCTTACTTAATTTTCATTATAAAACAAACTATAACATTCTTCAACTGTGTTTTTAACTAGTGACATCTCAGATTCTGTCATGGCTAGTACTTAAATAGTATGGCATGAAAGAGAATCTCAGCTTTCTTATGATGCCATTTTTCTAGGTGGCATAAAATAGCAGATACAGCCATTTGAAGTGCCCATCCCCCTTTGGTAAAAGCCTCCGCTCTATATACTACATTGAGTACATATGTACAGACCGAGTCTCCCTGGCTATGCATTGTTAGACTAGGATCAGATGTATGAATCTGACATGGATTCAGGGGCAGAATCCACCCCTGAATCTGTGGCAGATTCAATCCCAAATCTGTCTCCTATTGCTTTCAATGGGTGGCAAAGATTGCAGCAGAATGTCAAAAAATCAGCATTGATCTTGACGCAGATACTGCGGCTCAGCAGTCCCTGCTGTTTAGGCACATACATCTGCATTGGCAATCCTGCGGCTGAATACGGTGATGGAAAACAAAGAGGAATTTATATTTATAGGAAGTAAAACAGTAAAAAACAGTGGTTGGACTATTTTGGTTTTTTACCGCTTTGGTGTTCACCATATGGGAAAAAATACACAGGTACTTATGTATTTTTTATATGTGTTCTAGGGAAATTGAAGTGATTTGAATTTACATAGAACAGCCTACAATACAACTCTATGCCAGACAAGCCTGGGAACCTTCAATAGGCTCCCTGTTTCCATAGCAATGGAAGGCTGGCCATGGATCTCATTCCGGGGGTTGGAGATCCACTCCAAAATGGTTGCACTGATGTAACATTGGTAAAATGGTGCCTCAGTGAGCTTTTGACCAAGCTGTCAGACGTGTTAATGCCTGTGATCAGTGCAGTCACTGATTGTGGATATTGCAATGGGGTCTCCACTAAGCTCCTGAGTGGCCACCATATTTATATACCCAACAAGGTACTATTACAACGAATGTTGATAAACAGTTAAATAAGCATAGGTTATAGATAGATAGATAGATAGATAGATAGATAGATAGATAGATAGATAGATACATTTTGTAAAGGAAAAAAACATTTGGAGCTCACATCCCCATATTATACTTAAAGTTCTTAGCATATATTTCAGCCACATGACAGCAACCTCTAAACATTACTGTTGTACAATAGCTGAGGCCACTTCAATCTACAATTGCAGACTAAGCACCTAGAAAAAAAAGTTAAGTTTTTTTTTGGTGGGGAGGGGAGAGGGCAGGAGAAAAAAACCCAACCCTTTTTGTCTTTATCTCATGCACCCTGTAAGATATGCAATTACGTCTGCGCTGTAGTAATTGAAACTGTTTCGATATCTTAATTTGTTTAGATTCTCAAGAGACAGACAGATGCCTCAGAACGGCAATATTTACGCCTTTAAGTTCCTCCGAGATTTTACTAGTACTCAGCCCCATAGTTTGTTGGTGCGATTTTAAAGGTCAGTAGATGCTCAAAATGTTTCTGGGCCCAAAGATGATATGGAATATTTTGTTAGCAGACAAATTAATTAAAATATTCTAATCAGCCGCTGTGTCTTAGTCCTCAGTGGTTTATATATCTGATTGGTTTGGGAAAAGCAGAATTCCATCCCTTATCTAGATTTAGATTATCTCCCTTTAATTTCCACCACTTGGAAAGAAAAAGCATTAAATGGACTTCATTATATGAAAGGAGAAGGTTCTGAAGGATATTTACAGCGTTGGTTTTATTAGAGGTTAAATCCAATTTTATTTCATTTCTTTACATGGTACATACAGTAGTTTAGGCAATATTTGTTGCCTGCCTTTCAGCTACTGCCAAAGAAAACGGGTTGTATCATAAGCAAATAATAGTATGAAGACATCAGCATGTACGATACGCTGCTTGTACCTCTTGTGTAGCATTTAGTGGATATTATACAGTATCCATGTCATCCAGACCCACATCTATGCAACATTGCATTTTCTATCTTCACAGGGAATGCTAATGAATTCACAGCTTACACTAAGCTAATTAGCTGCTTAATTACTTGGCATAACATAATTAGCAGGGCGCTTAACACTAATTAGTAATTAGTCAAATGAAATCTGTTGCCAGTTTTGAATCAGTGAAAGCCGTATTGATGCGACATGCTGAGCTCAGTGTGGCCATCCAGCTAGAATAGACCTTGCTAGCAGAGGAATGGGTGTAGCAGTTTGGGGGTAATGAATTGGTACTGGAATCTTCATCAGTCATAATATAACATTTGCCTGTGACAGGTATAGTAGGCCATATTGTTTCAGCCTAACATTATTGTCTGGAGGTCGTTTAGCATACTATGGGCACCCACTCACTTCTATGGGACCCTGCCCTACTAATTCCTAGAATAATAACCCCATAATACAGCACTACATGGAGCACCATGTGGAAACATGTGAAGTGCCTATGGCTCTGCAGTATATCACAGGAAAATGTATGCGTCAGTACATCCTCATGCACAAAGGCCTATTGTGTGCACCAGCCATACTGTCAGAAGAAGGATGGCATTTTACAGATACTGCTTCAATTGTAGCTTTGACCTTATAAAACTTTATCTGGTTCATGAAATGTCACTATCTATCTATCTATCTATCTATCTATCTATATACACATACATATTGACTAAACAAACTTATTTACTTCTTTTTTTTTTTTTAATGTAGATTGTGAGCCCCATTTAGGGATCACAATGTACATTTTTTTCCCTATCAGTATGTCTTTGTAGAATGGGAGGAAATCCATACAAACATACAAACTCCTTGCAGATGTTGTTCCTGGAGGGATTCAAACCCAGGACTCCAGCGCTGCAAGGCTGCAGTGCTAACCAGCGAGCCACCGTGTTGCCCCTCAAAGTTTTTTTGCTCTTAACAGTAGGTGTGGTTATTTTTATTATGATAGTTGCAGAAGTGTAGCTAGGGGTTCAGCACAGGAAGGTGTGAACATGTCCAGATGGGCCTCCAACTTAGATATATCGATATTATCACTATATGGTGAACGTATAGTGGTATATATCGGCTCTACACAGGACTCTACAGATGATTTAGGTGAATACAGTGCAGTTACATTTTGTGACTTACAGGTGACGTCTCTGACTAATTGTTCACATTCCCTGTCTCTTCCATCTGGACCGCCATGACCACTTCTTCTCGTCTCTGTAAAGCAAAGACATCTTTGGCTCCTTACTTTTCCAGGCACCTGATCCACATTGTCCTCACCTGCACACCCATCCTGCTGCTACCCCCAGTTATATAAGATAATAAGATATTTAATTGGTGCAATGGCCCCTTAAATCAGCTGATCAGTGGGGAGTCACTTATCTCTTATTGATGATCTATTCTAAGGATAGCTCGTCAATAAAAATGAGCTGGAAAACTCCTTATGGCTGGGGTCCACATGTGGTGTAAACGGCACGGAAAAAACTCAGTGTTTTACAGTTAATATACAGTTTTAGTGAATCCCATCCACACATTGCCGAAAAATATCTGCAGTGAACATACTGTGGTTTTGGAAATCGCAGCATGTCAATTATACTTATGGAAATGCTGTTGGTTTCCCTATAGGTATAATGGAAGCAGAAAGTCTGCAAAGGGAAACCTCTGCAGACTTTCTGTGAAAAGCGCTGAGGGAAAAACCGTGATGCGTTACCGCCACGGTTTCTGCTGCAGTGCTTTTTTGCTTCAGCACACTACGTGGGGCCTTAGCCTTACTAAAGCCCAATTGCCACCTTAATTAAATTACACGCCCCCTTATAATATGCCCCTGATTCGTCCTGACATAAATACTAAACCCCTAATGACCCCTTATATAAATAACCTTTGGTGAATAGAGCTGCCACTTCTTCTTCATGACCCACACTCTGCGAGCAGGATCCATGCATAGGATGTCTGCGTCTCTGCGCAGGAGGCGCAATGCTATGACGTAATTGAACGTGCCTGTGCCGAGAGTAGACATGTTCTGTCTGGTCTCAGTGTTTTGTAAAACACAGGCCTGAAGTGGCTTGCAGTATACAAAACAGTTATTTGCAGGATGGTTTTTAACTAGATCGGTGTCTGCAGACACCGATCTAGTTAAAAGTAAAGCTTGTATTAATAGCGGCCCCTGGAGTGAACCCCCACAGAGTCAAAGAGCCTGAGGCAGCCACCCCCTCTTTCCCCCTGCTAGCTACACCACTGGATAGTTGGCAATAAAAGTACAGATATAAATATTTTATGTACCTCTCATAGACATACATATAAAGAAAACTGTCCAAAATCATGTACAATTACTTATACAAGGTATTACAAACTATGTAATATTATTAAAGGGGATTTGTCACCAGGTTATAGGCAGCCCTATCTAAAGTTCAACCATGTGTCACTGCCTTGGCAATATGCAGAACTTTTATTAGGTGCAGTGCAAGCTGAGCACACACTTATTATTGAGAAGACTCCAGGGTAACCGCACTAGCTCGCACTGCCTCTAATAGACTGGGACTTCATGAAAACCACTGCATATTGCCAAGTAAGTGACACACAGTAGGAATCAGGGTTGCTTTACTACTTTATGGTGCCCTTACAATATTTTGCATAGAATTTCCAGCTGTACCATCTTTCTTAAAGAAGCATTGCAGTTTGCATTGCTATAAATAAGTTTTTTGACTATCCAGTACAGCATAGTCCATTACCATTAATGTAGAGGCTCTTGAGTGTGGAGAGAATGTTCCTTCTGAACATTCTGGAAATCAAACAGTTAAAAACAGAATGAGGTCGATGCGCTCAACTACACATTTACCTATCTGCATGGTGTAGTATTTTGTATCTCTATTGTTTCCAATTTGCACAGCTTATAAAAAACACTGATAGTGTATACTTGTTTTAGTTGATGTGCCATTTATGGTTTGTCGTTCTGGTTTCTTCTTTCCCCCTGATACGATTCTCTAGTACAACCAATTAGTTTTATTATATTCTCTGACAGATACAACAATATTCATAATTCTTTGTGTTCACACACATGCAGCAATAAGATACAAAGGGAAACATGAATTTCTGACCGTAACAGATTTATAATAGACTTCAGTACGTTACGTAAATGTGGTTGTATCTCTGTATTGAATACTTACTCATATCACATGGAACAGCCAAGGTAAGCCAAAGAAAAGTAGTTTTATTATGCCATGCTAACTAATAATAAAAATGTTCAATACGTCTATGAAAAACTACATGCTTTGACTTTGACTAAATCATGGCAAAGTTTTGTGCTGCTGACAGCATTGATGGTTTAGGGCCGGACATCATTCCAGTAGGCAGAAGGATATAATGCAAACTTTGACAGATCAGTGACATGCAAGTTTACATGAAATGAACAGAGCATGGTGTTTTAGCCATAAGTCTTTACATAATACATAATTAAGGGATCAGTTTTGTTCCATTCCGTACCATTTCCTTGTCTTAATGTAAATGTTCCATTTTGTGGCATATACATTGAGTATAATCCCTAAGGCGGGGCAATCCAGTATTTTGTTCACATTTCAATGTCTGATTTGTGGCTCTCGTGTCTGTATCTTCTCAGCTCAAGAAGAGAAGCAAAGACCACAGCATTCCATACAAATCTCCAGGCAATCTGCAGATTCACAGCAGGCATCTACAATGCCACAGTCAGTGCTGCAGGAATCCCCACAGTCTGGACAAGCACCTATAGAGCAGCAGGAGCAGCAGAAGCCGGCAGAGTCCTCTGAACACGAACCACATGTCAGGACATCCAGCAGCAAGTTACACACAGAAAGAAACTGACAGAATAACAGGGCCAGGGTACAGCGCACACAGCAATCTGCGAAAAAGGAATTATATGATATGAGACACTGCAGGGTTAAGGTCAATACAAATTCACGTTTCTCTCCTTATTATATCCACTTCATAGATAATCATTTTAACACAAGTGCAGTGTAAAGGTTGGGACACTAGTTTTGAGCGAGTAGTATTCGTCGAATACCTTGCCGGCATAGGAATGCGTGTAATCGGCCGAACACCAAGGGGTTAAACACTTCAAAGATTCGATGTGTTTAACCCCTTGGTGTTCGGCTGATTACACGCATTTCTAGGCCGGCGAGGTAGTCGATGAATACTACTCGCTCAACACAAGGACACAAATCTGACACATCTGTATAAGTGACACTGTACTGTAACATAAGCTGAAACCAACAAAAGACAGAAATGGTAAAGGAAGGTCACTGTGTTTGCATACTTCCCAATTTTTGGGTGGGGACTGCAAATTTTTTGGGAGTAACCACATTCCTTTTTGCAAGACACTTTCTGTGATGTGGGTATAAGAATGTGCAGAATACGCTCTTTTTTGTCTGCATATAAAACGTGCCCATACCATGTATAGTTTAAGAAAGCTTGTCAGATGCAGAATTGCCAGCTTGTCTGGGAGGTCACTCCATATTTCAGAAGACTTCCGGACATGTATCTTTAATGGCAGTAAATCAGAATGTAGCTGGAACCTACTTGTATAATATTGTTTTAGTGAAATTCTCAAGCTCGTGCTTTTTCAACCAAGTACATAAGGATTCTTCTATTTCAGACTCTCTCTAAGATGAGAGATCCCCCTCACCCCTAGAAATCGTCTCCAACCCTCTAAGCTATATAACGGCCCTTCACAGACCTCAGGAAGGACTTCTCCGAAGGATGCAGCATCCTGCATGGACCATGAATAGGCTAAGTAGCCTGCAATAGAAGCCCCAGTATTTTGCAATCCATAGCAATGCATTAGACGTCTGGGGCATTATCATACAGGCCCAAAGCATTATGGTAGCAGTAGCAGCCTGTTGCAATACAGGCCCAAAGCCTGTGCTAGCAGTAACAGGCTATTACTACTATCACAGGCTTTGGGCCTATATGGTAATATCCCAGACCACGTGACGTCTGGGATATTACCATATAGGCCTAAAGCCGGCTAGAATTAACATGAGCACAAACAGAATGTCATGCATTTTCCCCCCTCAGCTTATACTGGAGTCAATAAGTTTTCCCCGTTTTTGTGGTAAAATTAGGGGGTCGGCTTATATTCGGGTCGACTTATACTCGAGTATATACGGTAATCAAAACCAGAGTCTCCATTAAAAGATAAGAACTACTGTCTTTAGACATCTAGCTTAACCATTTGCATCCTGCAAGAATACTATCAAAACTGAAAGGAAGAAAATCACATAATCACATGTTTGCAAAGTGAAATTTCCTGCAAGCACAATGTGATACATAAAACCTCAGAAGACGCAGATATTTACTTACTTTACAGTATGTCTAGTTTTAATCTTGTCTGTTTGCAAAACAACCTAAACCACAAACCTGCAAAAGCATGAATAGCAAAATTATGCTAAAACCATAGATCTGTTATTTTTTTTATTTTTAGTTGCAATGTTTGCTAAGCAGCGGCCTGAAGATTTCCACTGAACACTATAGGGCCCTGTATTACAATTATTTTAGAATGAATGCTATACCAATCATTGAGGTGGGGGCTGGGGCTATCATTAGTTGAGCTTTAAGAATTTTTCCTCAAGTTTTATTGAGATGTAATAAGAAATAATATATATATTTTTTTTTATATATAGAAGCTATAATGATTTGATAACTAATTCCCAGAAAAGAATGGTGACAAATGGTGACAAATCCTTACTAATATTATAAATGTGAAAGTTTGTGTGTTTGGATGTTTGTGTGTTTGGATGTTTGTTCCACAATCACGCCGAAACAGCCGAACGGATTGCACCGAAATTTGACACATACCTAGAATGGCTCCCGGAATAGAACATAGGCGCTTTACCATCCCTGTAGATTGCCGGGCTTGGCGACCGTGAGCACCATATCACGGTCGGTGTATGCTGAAGGACCTGAGATGACGTCATGTCAGGCCCTTGCGCTGTTCTCACATTGGCTCTTGCGATAAAGTGGGCTGAGCTATAGAGGCTCAAGCCAGACACAGAGCAAAGAAAATGGCGTCGCTTGTGTGGGTAGTTGAGTGCCGAACATGCCGCCATCGGTGGAGCCCGGCATGCGGCGTGGATCGGTGAGTTTGCCGAGGCCACGGGGGTGGGAAGGGGTAGGGGGAACTGTGACAAAGTTCGGCAAACCGCCGTCTACACGTGGAGCTCCGTGCATGGCCACAGCTGCTGCGTGACACAGTCTGCCGCCCATATGCACACCTGTACACTAGGCGCATGATGGGGCTGGGGGCCAGGGTTGCAGGTGGGGGGGAAACAGAAGGGGGGAAGGGGGTTTGGGTTTGCGGGTGCTGGGGGGGGAAATGAGGGGTGGAAGGGGGTTTGGGGTTGTGGGTGCTGGGGGGGATGAGGGGGGGAAGCGGGCCAGGGGCGTGGGTGGGGGGGGGGAATGGGGCGTGGGTAGGGAGCAAGGGAGGTGGGGAGGAAGGTGGGAGGGAAAGGGGGTAGAGGAGGGGAAGGAGGGCGGGGAGCCAGGAGCGCATGGGTGGGGCCAGGTGTCCGCGGGTGCGATGGTGTGGGAGGGACCCGCAGAAGACTCAAGGCAACAGGGGGGGAGGGGGCTGCGGATGAAGTCGTGGGTAATGCTATTCAAAAATAATGAATGTAACTTTTATTACTAACCCAAAAATAAAAGCATGCTACTAAGTCAATGCCAAATAAATGTCCACAAAGTGATAATAAAAAGGTCTAGGCTCTAAACTACTGGGTAGACTGGGTTACTTAGTAATAGAGCTCACCATCAGAGAATTGCCACCATCATTTGGGAATTGCCGCTATAACTGCAAATTTAGTTATTTTCTCGGCATTATCTGGTCTAATTAATTTATTTATAGATCCTCATTTTGTAAGGGAAAACGCGTCAGCTAGGTTGTGGAGACAAGTGTAATTGACCAATGGTTACGTGCACTTGTACACTCCTCCTCTACATATTGATGCTATTCCATTTTTCGGTGATGGGGAATTTACTGTATGTACACCTCACATTTAGTGTCTACCTAGTAGTTTAGTGACTAGACCTTTTTATTATCACTTTGCGGACATTCGCTTGGCATTGCCTTAGTAGCACAATTATTTTTGGATCAGAAATAAAAGTTAAGTTTTATTTATTCAATTTTTTTTTTTGTTTATTTGTCACTTGATTCCTTTTTGTGAATTAGTTCTCTGGTTTGAATGCTCGCCACATTCTGTGAAATAATAGTGATTTGTATTCCATGAAAGAAATTTTTTTTTTTTTTTTAATGCGTAGTATGTATGCATGAAGAATAAGCTTGTATAAAGACTCTACATACTGTACCTTCTTGGGCACCAGGAGGAAGGTATAGAGGTTCACTTCCTTCATTACTTGTTTGACTGGGCTGTTTCTCAAGAGGTGGTTGGGAAGACACCTTTTTTTTAGAACTGGTTTTAGGCTTGTGAATGGAAATAGCTTCTGGGTAAGGATTACACCATGTCCCATTGGTGACTTGAGGAGCTTGGGTCACTGGAGGAGCCACAGAATGACCTGCAAGGAGAAGGCAAACAAACTCATTACTATATTAATTAATACATATTTGAATTTGCAATATCTATTTGTACGCCATGCTAAGTTAAGCTTTAAAAAAAATCTTAAAATACACTACATACATGACCTCTTGGCCATCCAGTCCCAAAGCTGGAGTGGGTATAAATATGGACTTGGGCATCCTATTGTGGCTATAACACCCTCCAGTCATCTGGGAAGACTTTCCATAAGATTGGAACATTGGCATCTTTGAGGTCAGGCTCTCATAGCAGAAGAAAAGGTCTGATTAACAATTGGCATCTGAATGATTCCAAAAGGTTCAATGGGGTTGACGTATAGGGAACTCCATTTTTTCTACCCCATACTCATTGAACCATGTTATATAGCCCTACTTCATGCTCAGGGGCACATTTATGTTCCAACGGGTAAGGAGCTGTATGCTTCCGCAAAGTTGGAATAAGAGGTCTAGCCCAAACCATTGCAAACAGCCCCATATCATATCTCCTGTACACAATTTTACATTAAGCTCTATGCATTCAGGTGGGTGTCTTTCTCTGGGCATCTGCAAACTCAGATTTTTGGCAACATGGACAAGACCTTACGACTGTTACTGTGCTGCCCTGTGAGCTGCTTTACCTGTGTTCTCATCTGCGATAGTGCTGCAATCTCCCTCATTCTGTCCCCCCTTGTACTGCCATTTCTGCTGTGATCTCTGTCTGTACCACTTTCTCCCTCTCCTGGCTACTGGATAACCCCCAAGTCAGCAACAGATCCTTTCTGGGAAGCAGATTCTATTTTTTTAATATAACCCTTTGTACCATGGTCCTTGTATGAGATACTCCTACTACTCCCAAGCCAGACTCATCATGGCCTATAATAAGTACATAGGAGGGGTTGATCTATCTGACCAAGTCCTGAATCCGTACAGTGCCATGCAGAAAACAAGAGTGTGGTACAAAAAGATGGAACTGTATAGCGCCTATGTGCGATCATAAAGTGCAGGCAGGACAGGAACATTCCTTCAGTTACAGAAGGCAGATATTTGGGTCCCAGTTCTTCTGGAATTGAAGGTGCCTGTATTGTAACAGGCAGGGCCGGCTCCAGGTTTTTATGGGCCCTTGGGCGACAGAGCTTCATTGGGCCCCCTTGTAAAGGAGGTGGGGGAGTCGAGACACTGTGCGTTGCAGATGAAGCGATTGACGTCACGCAGGAGTGTGGTGTCACCAACGCCATACGTCCCAATTTTTAAAGAGTAGAAAGAGGGGTAAAATGTGCGCCGCAGCAAATTTGGCTCCACCCACTTTTATGTTGACTCCGCCCATTCTCATTCATATATCATGTGCTCCCACACCGTATAATCCTCCTACAGTCACCTGTAAATTATATGCCCCCCCTCCATCTCTCCCCCAGTTTCATATACACCCTTCCTCTGCCCCCAGTTTCATGTCCCCCCCTCCATCTCTGTCCCCAGTTTCATCACGTTCTCCCCCTTCAACTGCCCACAGTTTCATGTCCCCCGTCTCTGCCCCACTGTCATGCTGTTCCACCCCCTTCATCTTCCCCAGTGTCATGCCGCTCCCCCCCTCCCCTTCATTTGCCCCCCAGTTTCATTGGGCCCCCTCCATCTCTGTCCCCAGTTTCATGCCGTTCTCTCCCCACCCCCTTCATCTTCCCCAGTGTCATGCAGTCCCCCCCCCTCCCCTTCATTTGCCCCCCAGTTTCATGGACCCCCTTCATTATGTTCCACCTTAATATTTAATACAAAACAAACACTTACACTCACCTTCCATCGCTCCCCCGACGCTCCTCTCTCCGCTCTCTCACTCCATTCACATAGGCGATTAAAGCAGGAGCTGTGAGCTCAGCTCCTGCTTTAAAGCTGCGGTCCGGCTTGCGTGTGTAGGCGCGAAGTGATGACGTCATTGCGCCTACACACGCAAGCCGGGCCACCGCTTTAAAGCAGGAGCTGAGCTCACAGCTCCTGCTTTAATCGCCTATGTATTCAGCTCATCGGCGTCCGACGGAGAGGCTCTGGGGGCCCCGGCACTTGCCCGACTATGCCGTGCGCTGACGCCGGCCCTGGTAACAGGGTAACACTTTTCAAGTGAAGTCCCACAAACTGGAACAGAGGGAAAACCCAAAAATGGTACAGAATGTGTTCCTAAAGGGCAGTAGGAAGAGCACCATTTATCAGTGTGACACCTGCCCCAACAAACGGGGCCACATCCATGGATTAGTAATTTTATTTTCCCTATCATCACCTTCAAGGATCTGTGCAAAAATTAAAAGTGGCACCCCATCTGGTGAAATACAGTAAATGGAGTGTAGCGCTTCAGTGCAGATCTCTTCGTTTTTCACTACTCTGATTGTCTCTGCTTCATCATGCATAACCGCAATGTTCTGCCAGCTCCAACTCCTGTTTGCTGGGTCAGTCAGGTCACCATGCAGGGGATACAACAAGTACAACTGTTCACTACTGAACAAGCTCATGTGCCGCTGCTAGCTTACAGTAATTATAGCTGTGAACCGTAAGAACTTCACCTACCATGGACATTGGACATTGTAGAGGAAGAAGGACAGTGAAAGTCACAAGAGGGAGACCAAAAGGCTATAGGGGATCCTATTGGGGATAGCCCAGGTTGCCCTCACCACCTTCATTTGTTGGGGAGTTCCACTGTACTGTTATCGCAAGGACTTGGCACCTGGAAACTACTGCAAAATTTGCCATGTCCCACTGTGTGCTCATACAGCAGTTTACATCCATACTGAGAGGTAAATGCTTAACAAATTATTACTGTGTTTCCTTCTTTATTTCTCTTGTGAAAATGAAGAATTAAAGTAACATTTTATTGATAAAAATGTCATTTTCACAGCACAATTCTATGAAACAGCTGTAGGGTCTCACCCATTGATACATTCCTTGAGGAGTTTAAGTTCCAAAATAGGGTCACATTTTGAGGCTTTCCATTATTCTGGTACCTCAGGGGCTTGGCAAGTGTGACACAGCACCTGAAAACTATACCAGCAAAATCTGCCCTTCAAAATCCCAATGGTGTTCCTTCCCTCCTGTTTATTGCTGTGTGCCTATGCATCAGTTTACATCCACACATAAGCCATTTTCAAGCTATGGAGAAATTGAATAACAAAGTGTGGAATGCATTTTCTCCTTTAACTCTTTATGTAATTTCTAGGGGTAAATGAATATATTAGTGAAAAAAATTCAAATATGTAAAATTTCAATTACATTTTATTTTAATTCCTGGGAAACACTTAAAGAGATTAAAAACACTTCCTATATGCTGTTGTTAATATATTGCAGGGGTGCAGTTTTAAAAATGGGGTGAGTTATTGACAATGACTTTTCCAGATGTCCTAAACAGTCTGAAATAAGGACTAGTGATGAGAGAGTAGTATTCGATCGAATACCTCGCCGGTATAGGAATGCGTGTAATCAGCCGAACACCAAGGGGTTAAACGCATCGAATATACCATGTGTTTAACCCTTTGGTGTTTAGCCGATTACACACTTTCCTATGCAGGGCGAGGTATTCAATAGAATACTACTCGCTCGTCACTAATAAGGACTTTTTGCGAAAAAATAACTTTACCCAGTCTTCTGCAGTGCAATCCGTTCCTGAGTTAGTCTTGGAGAAAAATGGCTTCTAGAAGAATGATTTGTGAAGTAACGGTGAGCTCCTCCAGCTTCTAATGATCCAGGAACAATTTGGTGATGATTAATGCTTTTCCTAGCATGATTGAGCACAGTGTCAGAAGGCAAAAGTGATGACTAAGGCTAGGTTCACATCAGCGTTCCAGTTTCTGTTTGGGAGGTCTCCTTGGGGACCCCATACAGAAACCTAATCCACTTAAAAAAGCAGTTACCCACGACCCCATAGTCTATAAGTGGGTCCACGTGGTTTCTGTTCGGTGTCAAGCTGAAAAGGACGAAAAATGCAGAGAAAAGCGCTGCTTGTGGAGAGGGGAACGGAAACAACATATAGAGTACAAGTGCTAGTGTGAACCCAGCGTAAGTGGTTCAGTGAACAAAACATTTAAATGTTGGGTCCATGTCCAGGAAACTCTTCAGATCTCAATCTCATTGAGAACCTGTGATTAATCCATAAAAAGCTGGTGGACAAACGAATACATAGAGGTTGTGATAAACTACACGCACAAGAATGGGATTTGGCCCAGAAGCTAATCTGCAATTTGCTCTGGCATGCTGGTTAAGTCTTAAAAAATAGGGGTCAACACTATAATATTCATTCTTTGCGTAAACTTGAAGTAAATGTCAATAAAAGTTTAAGAACTTATGAAATGCTTATAATTGTATTTCAGTCTACCATAGAAACATCTGATTACAAGAACAAAAAATCATGAAACATAAAATAAAATTTGTGAAAACCAAAATTTGTGTTACAGTAACTTTGTAGATACTGTTGGATAAAGTTAAAGGTCCTCCAAGTTCAACCTATATCCAGAGGAAGGAAAAAAATACCCACATGGCTGATGCCAATTTTCCCATAAAAAGAAGAAAATTCCTTCCCAACGCCAAATATGGAAATTAGACTAAATTGTGCTGTACAGTAAACTATGAAGGATTCTCCAGATAGAATGTGGTCTGTCTGCAACTGTCATTCTGTCAGCTTTTTAGTCTGTTGTTCTGATCCTATGACAAACCAGTAGCCTTATAGAAGCCTCAGACATTTAGTTGGTGCGCTTCTGACTACTGAAATAGCTGGTAAACGTATCACCATGTATAGGTCTCTAGCACTTTCTAAGGCCTTTAGTCTGTAAAAGGATTTGAAGTTTTCCGACAAATAAGTTTTCATAAATGAATATTACAGGTGAATGTATCATATTGTAAATTTTATGAAACTGCTTACCTTCCCTAACCTTCCTTCCTTTACCGAGCCTGTTATCTCCCTATATTATAAAAATGAATTTCTGTCTGTCTGTCTGTCTGTCTGTCTGTCTGTGCTCTAATGCGAACCAAACGACTGGACCGATCTTCACCAAATTTGGCACAGAGATACTTCAGGTATCCGGGAAGGTTTAAGACGAGACTCCAACTCGCTCGGACAAACCATTGCTGAGATACAGCATTCCAAACGCAATGCCCCCCCCTTAGCCAATACAAACCTGCAAGTCTTTCACTCATATTCCAACTGCAATACACATGGTCACTCCACATGCACAATACAACACTGATATCCAAACTGAGATACATGCATCAGAGGATTAGATACACAGATCAGCACACAGTCCCACACGCCAGAAGATAAATACGCACTTCTGCACACAGTTCCACACACTGAAGGATTTGATACGTGCATCTGCACACGGTTCCACATGCCAAAGGATTAGATACAGGCGTCTACACACAGTTCCACACTCCAGAGGATTAGATACGCGCGTCTGCACACATTTGTACACGCCATAGGATTAGATACACGCGTCTGCACAGAGTACCACATGCCGTAGGATTAGATACACGTGTCTACACACAGTTCCACACTCCAGAGGATTAGATACGCGCGTCTGCACACAGTTGTACACGCCATAGGATTAGATACACGCGTCTGCACACAGTACCACATGCAGTAGGATTAGATATGCGCGTCTAAACACAGTACCACATGCCGTAGAATTAGATACACGGGACTGCACACAGTCCCACACACCAGAGGATTAAATACGCACTTCTGCACACAGGTCCACACACTGAAGGATTTGATACGTGCGTCTGCACACGGTTCCACATGCCGAAGGATTAGATACAGGCGTCTACACACAGTTCCACACTCCAGAGGATTAGATACGCGCGTCTGTACACAGTTGTACACGCCATAGGATTACATACACACGTGTGCACACAGTACCACATGCCATAGGATTAGATACACGCGTCTACACACAGTACCACATGCCATAAGATTAGATACACGCGTCTAC
This sequence comes from Leptodactylus fuscus, assembly GCF_031893055.1. Taxonomy (NCBI): domain Eukaryota; kingdom Metazoa; phylum Chordata; class Amphibia; order Anura; family Leptodactylidae; genus Leptodactylus; species Leptodactylus fuscus. The sequence continues at coordinate 99,239,658 of NC_134266.1, read as the reverse complement.
ACACAGTTCCACACTCCAGAGGATTAGATACACGCGTCTGCACACATTTGTACACGCCATAGGATTAGCTACACACGTCTGCACACAGTACCACATGCAGTAGGATTAGATACGCGCGTCTACACATAGTTCCACACGCCGAAGGATTAGATACGCGCCTCTTCACACAATACCACACAGGGGAGGATTAGATACGTGTGTGTGCACACAGTATTACACTTTGGAGGATTAGATACATGCCTCTGCACACAGTACCACAAGCCAGAGAATTAGATACGCGTGTCAGCACACAGTATCACATGGAGGAGGATTAGATACGTGCATCTACACACAGTACCACACGCCATAGGATTAGATACGCGCCTCTTCACACAATACCACACAGGGGAGGATTAGATACACATGTCTTCACACAGTTGTACACGCCATAGGATTAGATACACGCGTCTGTACACAGTACCACATGCCATAGGATTAGATACGCACGTCTACATACAGTATCACACGGGGAAGGATTAGATATGCGCACCTGCACACAGTACCACACGCCAGAGGATTGGATATGCACATCTGCACACAGTTCCATACGCGGAGGATTAGAAACGCATGTCTGCATCATTAGATACGCGCGTCTGCACACAGTTTCATTTACTGGAGGAATAGATACGTGCCTCTTCACACAATACCACACGGGGAGGATTAGATATGTGCATCTGCACAAAGTACCACACCAACAAGGATTGGATACTTGCATCTAAACACAGTACTACACGGGGAAGGATTAGATACAGCTTTACTCCAGGTATCCATAACAACTGATCACAGGTTTTTCACTGACATTCAAAATGAGATACACATAATCACATGACGCTTATGGACATACACACAAACAACATACAAAATACATCAGTGCAAAATTGAACAATTCTTATGGGGCCACTACACAAACATAAAATGTAATATACCCGTGCGAAGCCGGGTCCTCCCTCTAGTCAATAATAAAAGCCAGAGGCAAAGAGGAGTTGGATTATCAGCCTCAAACACTAGTCTATGGAGAGGAGGAGGAGGCTGCTAGCTCGTAGGTAAGATAGCTCTCTATCATTGTAGACTGTTACAGACTTTGTTATATGCACTTATATTATTTGTTTCATTGCTTACTAACTGGAGGTACACTTTAACTGCAATAGACATAAAGTCAGCTATTTCAGGTAACATGGAATTCTACCAACTCTACCATAGAAGCTCAACAATGCTAATCTGGAGATAACCTTCAGGATCCCTCATATGAGATTATTGGCTAATCGCGTTGATACCTACGGTATCAGCTGAACTCCCCCCCTCCCCTTTTCTAGCTTTATGAAAAATTGCTAAACACATTCACATAAATCAATGTTATCTTCTGGAAGATCATCTACTGGGGGAGAGGATTGTAAGTAGCTGCCAAGTACCCAAGCTATCCCCATAAGTTCACTGCAAGAACAGAATACAGAATACTGAAATGAAAGATCCAGGTAGCTCTTCATCTGGGTGAGCCCTTGAAAGGGATGTGTGGTGTGTAGACACAAAAAATCGTAGAGGCCATCTGTAGGAAAAGGTATGAAAATGAGTGCTCTCTCTCTCTCTCTAAAAGAAAAAGTACCTTTACCATCACTTGGTGAAAAGCCGCCATGTTATAAATCCATGTGAAACATTTTAACAGGCCTTGAAACATAACATGTTAACCAATCCAATCTGCATCTGTTTTGTTGTTCTTACTTCTTATCAGTGCAGATTGCAGTCTACACCCAGCTACACCAAACCTCAACTTTTATCTCTTCAATCAATCGACTGATGGTGTCAGACCCTCAATCTGATATTGATATTATATAAAAAAATATTTGAATGCACCTTTTATTTTTTAATTTACAGAGATACACTCAAATCCCATATATCTCTCTATATTATAAAAATGAGTTTCTGTCTGTCTGTTTGTTCTTTATTCACGACCAAACGACTCGACCAATCTTCACCAAATTTGGCACACAGATACTTCAGGTGTCTGGAAGGTTTAAGATGAGGCCCCAACTCACTCGGATGTACCGTTCCAGAGATACAGCTTTCCCAAAGCCCTGACCCCCCCATTAGTCAAAACAAACCTACAAGTCTTTCACTCATATTCTAACTGCAATATACACAGTAACTGCACATGTACAATCCAACAGTGGTATCCAAACTGAGATACATGCATCAGAGGATTAGATACACAGGTCAGCACCAAGTATCACACACCAGAGGATTAGATACGCGCATCTGCACACAGTTCCACATGCCAGAGGATTAGATACGCGCGTCTGCACAAAGTACCACATGCCGAAAGATTAGATACATGCGTCTGCACACAGTTCCACACACCAGAGGATTAGATATGTGCATCTGCACAAAGTACCACACTCTGGAGGATTAGATACACAGGTCAGCACACAATTGCACACGGCAGAGGATTAGATATTGTACACGCGTCTGCACAAAGTAACACATGCAGAAAGATTAGATACATGCATCTGCACACAGTTCCACGTGCCAGAGGATGAGATACGTGCGTTTGCACAAAGTGCCACATACTGGAGGAGTAAATACACAGGTCAGCATATAGTATCACACGCCAGAGGATTAGATGCACATGTCTGCATACAATGCCACATGCTGGAGGAGCAGATAACAACCACTGTACACAATACCACACGCCGGAGTATTGGATATGTGCCACTGCACACAATACCTTATGTTGGAGGATTAGATATGCACGTCCACACACAGTTATACATGCCGCAGGATTAGATATGCGCATCTATACACAATTCCACATGCCGGAGGATTAGATACGCACATCTGCACACAGTTCTACATGTCGTAGGATTAGGTACGTGCGTCTGCACAGAGTACCACACACCTGAGGATTAGATATGCACGTCTTTACACAATACCACAAAATGGATGATTAGATACGCGCCACTGCACACAATACCAAACAGCGGAGGATTAGATACACGCGTCTGCACACAGTACCACATGCCAGAGGATCAGATACGCATCTCAGCACACAGTACCACATGCTGGAGGATTAGATACATGCATCTGCACACAGTACCACACACTGGAGGATTAGATACACAAGTCAGCACACAGAACGACATGCCACAGGATTAGATATGCACGTCTGCATACAGTTTCACACACCAGTGGATTAGATACGTGCATCTTTACACAGTTCCACATTCCGCAGGATTAGATATGCACGTCTGGCACAGTTCCACATGCCAAAGGATTAGATACGCACGTCTTTACACAATACCACATGATGGAGTATTAGATACGCCCCACTGCACACAATACCACACGATGAGGGTTAGATACACAAGTCAGCACACAGTATCACACGTCAGAGGATTAGATACACACGTCTGCACACAGTTCCACATGCCAAAGGATTAGATATGTGTGTCTGCACACAATACCACACGCCAGAGGATTAGATATGCACCACTGCACACAATACCACACGCCGGAGGAATGGATAAGCGCCACTTCACACAATACCACGTCGGAGGATTGGATATGTGCCACTTCACACAATACCACATGCCGGAGGATTAGATACACGCCACTGCATACAATACCACATGCTGGAGGATTAGATATGCACGTCTGCACACAGTTCCACATGCTGCAGGATTAGATACGCACCACTGCACACAATACCACACGCCAGAGGATTGGATACATGACAATGCATACAGTTACACACACTGCAGGATTAGATACGTGCATCTTTACGCAATACCACATGCCAGAGGATTAGATACGTATGTCTTTACACAGTACCACACACCGGAGGATTAGATACATGCTACTGCACACAATACCACATGGGGAGGGTTAGATACACATGTCTGCACAAAGTACCACACGCCAGAGGATTAGATACGTGTGCCTTTACAAAGTATCACATGCTGGAGGATTAGATATACAAGTCAGCACACAGTATCACACGCCAGAGGGTTAGATACGCGCGTCTGCCCACAGTATCACACACTGGAGGATTAGATGCATGCGTATGCACACAGTAGTAAGCGCCAGAGGATTAGATACACGCGTCTTCACACAATTCCACATGCCAGAGGATTAGATATGTGCCACTTCACACAATACCACATGCCAGAGGATTAGATACGCACCACATCACACAATACCACACGCCGGAGGATTAGATACACGGCTCTGCACACATATTAGAGTTTTACTCCAGGTTTCCATTGCAACCCAGCCATTTTTTCCTCACTTCTTTATGTCAGCTTTAAAGGGGCAGGGTGCTGTTGATGACACTGTTACACAAGGTCACATACACACAGCTTTACTCCAGGTCTCCAGAACAACCAATCGCAGGTTTTTCACTTATATCCGAAATGAGATACACATGATCACATGATGCTTATTGACACACACACAAATGATATACAAAATATACTAGTGCAAAACTGGACAATTCTTATGGGGCCACTACACAAACAAAAAATGAAATATACCCGTTCAAAGCCGGTTCCTCCTGCTAGTATGTTATATATGGGAATGGCAGGAAAGTTCTGAAAGATGGAAGCCTCGAGGTGGTAAAGACTCCTGTACTGTTTTTGTTGCTCTCCATATAATCTTGTCCTGATAATATGCAGCTGATATAAAAGAATTTAAAAAAAATTGTCATACATGATATTTCGAAGGGCTCAGCAGATTCCATAGACTCAGATGTCGCATTTAATGATTCCTTGTACTCCATGAGTTGATCTGAGAAAACAAAGATAATGACATTTAGAACCAGCCAGATATAGATGCAAAACATGATGTATGGCTAAGACCCCATACAGAGGATCACTGCAAAAAAACAAAAAAAAACGCTGAGCTAAAGACCATGGCAAAAATGCGTCACTTTTTTTTCCGCAGCGTTTTTCCCAGAAAGTTTTCCCCTGCGGACTTTCTGCCTCTATTATACCTAGATGAAAAACGCCAGGATTTCCATAAGTATTAATGGCATGCTGCAATTTACAAAAACTAAATTGAAATTGCAGCATATTCAATGAAGATTTTTTTCTGCAACATGTGGATAGGATTATCCAAAATCCCATCCAATTTGTAGATAATGTAAAAGGAAGAGTTTTTGCAGCATGTGGCCCTGGCCTTAAAGAGTTTGGTAAAAGAGAGTCCATCCAACAACAGCTTTTTAAAAAATTTTGTTTTTGACTCCACATATTCCAAAGCCCTTAACTTTTTTTATTTTTCTGTAGGAATATATATATACATTTTAACTCATTAAAAAAAAAAATGATGGCTTGGCTCTTGATTGAAGTTTACTTTATGAAATACCAATAAAGTAGAATCCAATGAAATACCAATAAAGTAGAATCCCCTGATATATGATCCCCATTTTGATGAAACTGATGCGCAGTTGTTGGTAAAAAGTGAAAATGTTAATTTTTTTCAGAAACACGTAATTTCAATGTGCATTAGGTTGTCAGAGATGAACACTCCAAAAGCTGTTATGCCCAGGATAACATTTTTTTTTGAGTATAAAGATTGAGTCTTCAGTAGTTGATACCTCATCAGGCATGGTATGACACAATTTCTGAAGGCAAACAAATTTATACACAAAACGGGTAAAGTAATCAGGTGACAAGTGATGGAAAGCAATACACACAAAAATAAATAAGTTAAAAAACAAATTATTAGTTCACAGGACGGCTCTCTGAGTTTTATGGTCCCTTTGATTAGTCATGTGATGCCTAGTTGTTGTAATATGACATAAAACCATGGGACAGATTTAATCCCCTCTGGAATATGTCAAAGGTCATCATGAGTTTATATTCCCATATTCTTCTATCTATCTTTGATTTGAAATTCCCCCTTAAAACCAAAATCTTCATATCATTGATGATATTATGATTTTGATTGCAGAAGAGTTTTGGCACATGGAGGTCCATTCTCTGCTCTGTAATCGTGACGGTGTGAGTTAATCCGCATCCTGAGTGTCTGTCCTGTCTCTCCTACATACAGACCCCCAGTGGGACACTTGGTAAATATTATTAAATACACCACTTTAGGTGTGCTGCAGAGGAAGGTACCTGGAATCTTGTAGTCCTGATTAGAGTTGGGGATCTTTATCTTGTCGGTAGTCAGTGTGTGCAGGCATGTTTTGCACTTTTTCTGTCCACACGGAAATGTTCTGTTTGTAGTTGGAGGTAACAGTGGGCTCCTAATGATCATATTTTTGAAATTAGGTGGCTGTCTATAGCACAGGAGAGGGAGGTCTGGAAAATATGGATTTTAGTTGGTCATCTTTTTTGCAGTAGTGGATGTAGTTTGCGTGTGATTCCTTTCAGCATCTCCAGGTGTGGGTTGTATGTGAAGACCAGGGGCACCCGATTGTTTTCCTGTTTGGTATTGTAAATCTGATCTTGGTATTCTGGTGGCCCTGGCTATTTCGTTTTCAACTGTTCTTGGATGATAATCCTGTCTCAAGAATGTATTTTTGAGGTCACCAAGGTGTTTGTTCATATCTACAGTGTCTGAGCATATGCAATGGTATCTGATAGCCTCACTGTAGACAATGGAGTTTTTTATGTGTTTCGGTTGAAAACTATCCCATCTTAGGTAGGTTGGGCTGTCAATTGGCTTCCAATACAGTGACGTCTCAACTTTGTTGCTCTGTATCTTGATGACTGTGTCCAGAAAATGTATTTCAGAGAAGGAGTAATTGAGTGTCAGGTTGATGGTGGGATGGAACTGATTGAAATGTTCATGGAAGGTTTTCAGCTGTTGTTCAGACCCAGTCCAAAGGATTAGGATATTGTCAATGAAACGGTAGTAGGACAGAGGCTTGGTGGTGCAAGTGGATAGGAAGTCAATCTCAAGCTTGGCCATGAAAACATTAGCATACTGTGGTGCCATTTTTGCTCCCCATTGCTGTGCTGGTCTGTTGTAAGTAGATGCAGTCACCAAAGGAAAAGTAATTATGGGTAAGGATGAAATTTGTGAGTTGTACCAAAGCTTCAGCGTTCATACCTTGCATTTCCATGAAGACCTGACAAGCATTTACACCATCCTGGTGTGGGATGTTGGAGTACAAGGATTCTACATCCATGGTAGCCATGATGGTTTTCCTCTGGAAGGGGACCTATGATAGATTGTTTATTCAATAGGTCTGTTGTACCCTTAATGTAGCTGGCTGTATCCTTCACTAAAGCTTTAAGAATACCCTCCACCCATCCAGAAATTTGTTCAGTGAGGGTGCTCACACATAATCTGTCTCTCTGGATTCCCAGGTTTGGTAATTTTGGAAGCATATAAAAAGTCCGTCCTTGGACTTGCTGGTATGAGGCCACTTAAGCTTTTCGCTCCATCAGATACACCGATTATCTTTTTTAGTTCTCTGGTATAATGTTCAGTGTAAATGCCTGCCAGGTCTTCATGAAAAAGCAAGGTATGAACGCTGAAGCTGTGGTGAAACTCACAAATTTCATCCTCACCCATAATTACTTTTACTTTGCTCAGCATTTTTTTGCAGTGATTTACTGCATAGGGCCTTAACCTTACATAATGTTTTGTGTCTATGTCTGGCTGTTCTAAATCTTTGGTTTCTCGGATCAACTCATGGGGTAAAATGGAAGAAACAAAACAAAAGGAATCATTAAATGCGACATCTGACTCAATGGAATCTGTGGAGCCCTTTGAAATGTCATGTATTACTTTTTTTATATATATATCAGCTGCTTATTATCAGGATCCTACTAATCCTTCTAATATTATAAATGTGAAAGTTTGTGTGTTTGGATGTTTGTGTGTTTGTTCCTCGATCACGCAAAAATGGCTGAATGGATTTGGATGAAATTCGGCACATAGATAGATTGTAACCTCAATTAAAATATAGGCTTTTTATCCTGGTAAATGACATGACTTCACGACTGTTATGAATTTCACATACTATATGTTATCCTATTAATATTATAAATGTGAAAGTTTGTGAGTTTGTGGGTTTGTGTGTTTGGATGTTTGCATGTTCGGATGTTTGTTCCTCAATCACGGAAAAACCACTCCACCGATTTGGCTTAAATTTTCCACAAACATAGTCATTACACTCGATTAAACAATAGGCTACTTTTTGTTACAATAGCGCACATACGTTTGTGCCAGGACCCCCACAAAACCCAAACTCACACCACCATCTCTGCAATCTCACACACTTTGGACCATAGCAAGCCACAAAATTCATATTGCCCTCTTCAGCCTAGCCCCTAACCCCACACAATCACATATACATATACTTTACCACTTTGCCCCTCACCTTAACGATTCTCCAGGAGGCGCTCTTTAACGCTCCGGGGCAGCCATGTTTGCCGACCCCCACCACTCTGACAATCCGCGACACCGCCCACCCATGTCAATACCCCTAGGCGGTCTAATAAATGCAAAAAAAAAAGTTTTAAAAAGTAAAAAAATATATAAAAAATATAAATAAAAAGGATTAAAAATTCAAATCACCCCCCTTTCCATAGAACACATATAAAAGTAGTTAAAAACTGTGAAACACATACATGTTAGGTATCCCCGCGTCCTAAATCGCCCGCTCTACAAAGTTATACAAATATTTTTCCTGTTCGGTAAACGCCGTAGCGGGAAAAATGGTCAAAAGTGCCAAACCGCCATTTTTTCACTGTTTTGATTCTGCTAAAAATTTGAATAAAAAGTGATCAAAGCAATAACATTTCCCGAAAATGGTAGAACTACAAAGTACACCCGTTCCCGCCAAAAAAGACGCCCTATACATCCCCGTACATGCATGTATAAAAAGTTACGCCTGTCGGAATATGGCGACTTTTCAAAAAATAATTTTTTAACACCGTTTTGGATTTTTTTTAAGGGGTCAAAATGTAAATAAAACCATATAAATTTGGTATCCCCGGAATCGTAACGAAGCACAGAATACAGGGGACATGTCATTTTGGTTGCACAGTGAACGCCGTAAAACCAAAGCCCGTAAGAAAGTCGCAGAAATGCATTTTTTCTTCAAATCCACCCCATTCTGAATTTTTTCCCTGCTTCTCAGTACATTATATAGAATAAATAATGGTGGCATCATGAAGAAAAATTTGTCCCAGGAAAAATTAAGACCTCATATGGCTCTGGGAGCGGAGAAATAAAAAAGTTATGGGGTTTAGAAGGAGGGGAGTCAAAAACGAAAATCAAAAAATGCCATCGGCGGGAAAGGGTTAACTTCAAATACTTCTGTCCCAAAGTCACTATGTAAAGTTTCTCACAACACCGTATAGCAGCTCAAATACAAATTAACTTCAACACAAAAGTCTCACGTATTCTCTGAATTACAGAAAAAACAAGATACAAACTTACATTTCATATCCCATACCATATACACAGTACGAAAACCTTACCCCCGCCTGTATATACCCACTTCTACAATCACCGCAGACGAAGTCGCGGGTACCAGCTAATATATACTAATGTTCACATACTATATTACACTGCTCTTATCTCAGCTTCTGAGAGAGCCAGAGCTGTTATCTATCAGTGTAAATACACACTAACCCTCAGTGTTCATGCATTTGCATATTATCTGATCTGCTCCAGGCACTGTTGAAAAACTGACATGGGCAAACACCTTTAATCCAAATTGGCAGTTTGCCAATTTTCAACATGCCTGGGAAAAGAAAATCTAATTTGTCGCAAACAATGACAGCTATGAAGGTAGCCAGATAGTCAGAAGTCAAAGAGTTCTCCTCAATCGGAGCTGAGGAGGATCATCGACGCTAACAACACATGCATTATATGTGTCCATGTGAGCTGCTGAGATACCAGAACAATCACGGCACAGCCCGAGGAATGAGTTCAGCGGCAGGCTAGCTTGACAGCTGCTGGAACGCCAGAGCAGGCGGATCATCAACGCCAACAACACGCTCATTATATCATGTCCCAGCGAGCTGCTGAGATACCGTAACAATCACGAGCACAGCCAGTGGCGTAACTATCGGGGTAGCAGGGGTAGCAGCTGCCACAGGGCCCAGGACTTTAGGGGGCCCGGCGACAGCTGCTACCCCTGCAGGGTTTTTTTTCCTTAACAGGCCGTTAACTGCTGGAGTTACTCCAGCCAATAATGGGCCCCAGGGTCAGAGTTAGGGGGGGCAAACTGAGCAATTGCCCAGGGCCCCCACATTCACAGGGGCCCCATACTTTCCCTACCATAAGGACAAGATTGCCAGCAGAGAAATCATTTGCAGATGCAGGGGTTGCCGATCGCTTCTTGTAAAACTTTCCCTGCACACAGCAGCTTCCTGTGCCGCCCCTCCCCTTCCTCAGCATCGGAGTGTGAGGGGAGACGTCCTCTGCGATTAGCTGCTTTCTCTACTGCCAGACAGAGCTGCACATCAGTTTCCTCCATGTCCTGGGCACCCAGCAATGTAAGTATATTTTTGGGTAAAATATGTATAGATGTGTATATGTGTTTACATTATGTGTTTTATATACTTTGTGAGTCTTGTATGTGTGTAGATAGGAGTGTGTGTATATGTTTTATATGAATGTATGTGTGTGACTAGATCTGTATATGTGTAAGTATATACATCATATCAATGTCTGTCTATCTATCTATCTATTGTAAGCCGATGGCTGGTCAGGTAATGGAGGTGGTGTACATGTCACCCAGACTACTAAGGTGGGTGAGGTGAGAACACTCCAGAAAGAACGTTTCTCAGCAGATAACTATTGTCTGTTGAGGGTTATTTCAAAGATCCGGTTACTGGGCTGGATTTTTAGGAATGGCAGGTAGGTTGGTAATGGGATTTGTCATTCCACCCCCCTCCAGTCCACAGTTTGGGGATGTTCCGGCAGCAACTCAGCTGCAGAGAGTCTGCTCATTAAAGGAGCTTAAGAAGTCATGACAACCTCTCAAACCCACTGATCTCTTTGGGGGTGTGCAGTGTGCTCTCACCCCCATAACCACCCAGATTCTGTGTTTGCTATTGATCATGTAAAGGGTTAAACTGTCAGAAACTGAGCACTTTTTGGGAGCTAGTCCTGGGTGCCTCCTGGCTTTGTAAAAACTGTGGGGACATGTAATCCATGTAGCAGGCCCAGCTCCTGTTCCTGCTATAGATCTGCACCATACTATAGTGGCACTGGGCACTAACTATACTTTCAGTGTTACTTTATAGTACGGTGGTAAGTGGGAAGGGGTTAAACTCACATAGAAGAATTTTGAACCATCTAATGTGGAATTTATGTGTACATAAATAGTAACAGATAATGCTTCTATTCCAGTTCTAGGGCTTGTGCACACTGAAACAAGACTTGTAGAGCCGAGCACACTGGCTGTACAGAGCAAAACTGCTGTTTGGTCCAAGCAAAAGCAGCAGAATTATCTGTAATAAAAGCAGCTATGTACAGTATATGACTAGGGGAAACAACTTAAAATAACTTGAAACCAATCCAAAAACACCCAAGCAAATCATTACAGAATTTTGACATTTTCTAAAAAAGTTACATTTTACTTCAAAGTTTTAAGTACAAAATAATATTTTGACAGCAGTGTTACCTGAATTTAAGCTAGAAGTCCATTGTTCTTGTTTTAGGTATAGGTTAATGAAGACATATGTACAACCCGAAGACCTAAGTATGATTCACATCAATAAAGCTTTAAAGAGCTATGGGGAAGCCTCAGCCAGTCAGATTATCCAAATCTCACACCAGAAAACATGCACAAGTTATATTAGAAACTTACACTAGTACCCGAATGGTTAAGACAATGCACCAGTCTTTATAAATCAACCCCATTTTTTCCATATTTCAGTGCCATGTTACATCTTAGTATCCGATCCCCGATTATGGGTCTACTGACCCAAACTTAGAACATCATACTGTTCTATGATTAATGGTGCAACTAAAGTCTTGTGGACCCCAGTGCAAACTTTGACCGGAGCCGCCTACAGCATATTTATTTATAGCAAGGGTTATGGATACAGCAGCAGTATCTCAGATACCTGAAAGGGATACAACTATAATACCCACATCTACAGTCATCAAGAATGCGATGAGTGAACAGTACAGTGTAGTACAGCATATTGGGAGTTGTGTGCTCTGGAAACAGCCAATCTGCAGGGGTCCTAACAGTCTAAGGTCTAAGAGGTCAGTGGAGGTCCAGTTGCCTCACACAGTTTAATATACTCCTCAGAGGCCCAACAGTATAATGCTCCATAGCAACACTATACAGTATAATATGCTCCCCAGATCTTCCCCCACAGTTTAGTGTTTCCGCATAGTGGCACCACAGAGTATAAAATTCTATCAAAAGGTATAGCTGCCTCAAGTCTTGTCAGACAAACCCCACAAAATTAGTTTCAATTAATATTCATGAGGTTGGGCCCTCTGGTTCTTTTCGGTGCTATTATTGCACTCTGGGGTCACCTCTGACCCCAGAATATAACATGTGTACCCCCAGCGAATGAGTAAAAATAACAAAACACTTGCCATACCTCTCCAGCATCCTCTTTGAGCCTGTGGCTGATTTCACCACCCGACCTATTCCCTCAGGATCACCACTAAGACCTGTGATTGGGCCACAACTTTGATCCCCGGGTGCTTGACATTAGTTGCAGCAAAGAAGAGTTCCAAATGGGACTCTGGGGACTGTCAGAAGCCCAGGAGAGGTGAATACAAGTGTTAGTTATATTTACCCACCTCTCCTGGGCAGGCGTACAGTGTTCGGCCATGCCCGCTTTCTCCATTTAAAATCCCTGTCTTATAAAGCTACACTAACTTTTCCTAAAAGTCATACATTGGTCTTATAAGGTGGCTAAAATACTTGATAACTATAGTATAAGTCATGTTTTATTTTATTTTTTCTAAAGTATTTCTTTTAAATCCAATGTGGTTACATTGGTTTACATTGTTACAGATTTGCCTAAAACATATCTGCAGTGTCTAAACTAGATCTGCATAGTGCCTGATAAGGGTTATAAGAAACTGCACTTACTAACATAACATTGGGCCACAAAAAATGTCATCAATTATTTTTTTTAGCTTCAGGGCCATTCACAGATGTTAGACAGTCCAAAAGCCTAAAAAAGGACAAAAACAAAACATAGGCATAGCATAGAGATAGACAGTGGTGAATTGTTGTGCTATTTGTGTTCGGGAACCTGTAAAGTGGTTTTTCCACCATAAATTGGTTCCATTACGTGCAGGATAACGTAATTATCTTTCCATTGATGTCTTTCTATAATTTACTAAAATTATAGATGTTTGAAAGCATAAAAAGCCATCTGAAAATTAACCCAAGTAGTCACAGATTCAGCCTAGTCATGCCGTCCCCTTGTTAATCATGCCGCCTTGCCATGATGGACATCTGCCGGGAGAGTGTAAAATAAATGAGAAAGCACTGAGCCGATCCTCGTCTATTAATGGAGTGGTACAGTAGTCTAGGTAAGACAGAATACTTCTCACCTTGGTGGGTTGTGATGTGGTCACCACAACCCAAGCCTTTGTAGTAAACCAATTCAAGGTTTTTCAGGGTGGCTGCTGCTCCATGTCATGAAGACGTACCAGAGAACAATGTGAGCAATTAGCAAGAGGAAAGCGCTCACCCAGGAGTAAATTCTAGGTTTCTTTATTGTGGCAGGGAAACACACAATGCGTTCCATGTCCTACACGGCCCTTTCTCCAGTGCAACCTTGAATTTAGGGGCAACATGGTGGCTCAGTGGTTAGCACTGCAGCTTTGCAACACTGGAGTCCTGGGTTTGAATCCCGCCAGGAACGACATCTGCAAGGAGTTTGTATGTTCTCCTCATGTTTGTGTGGATTTCCTCCCATTCTATAAAGACATACTGATAAGAAAAAAATGTACATCATGATCCCGATATGGGGCTCACAATCTACATTAAAGAAAAAGAACAAAACCTTGAATTTACTCCTGGATGAGCGCTTTCCTCTTGCTGAATCGTTTGATTGGCTGGTCCATCACATTGATCTAATAGGAGAGGTCAGGAACTTAGGAGGGACTGAAAGCAATGCCATCATGCCTTGGAGGGGTGATTATCAAGGGATAGCGTGACTCGGCTGAGAAAGATTACAAAGGGACTCCAATGGAAAGGGAACTGCACATGATGGGACCAATTTATGGTGGAAAAACCATCTCATAGGTTCCCTTTAAATTTAATTTACTGTTTTATGAAAGGAGATATAGTTGTATGCAAAAATCATGCACATACAGTTACATCCATCTCAATTTCATAGATAATAAGAGACCTTCCATATGTAGCAGCAGGAGCAATAATAGTGTAAACTTACAATCTGTGCTTGGGTGCGGTTGCTAGCCATAGCATTGATACAGCTAATGGCTAATGTATATTGACAAGTGACACATTTGCTGCAAAGATTTCTGCATTTGTTTCATACATCTAAACATGTTTTGGTGCCATAATATTATAGTGGACCTCTGTATGCCTTCAATCTTCCGAAATCGTAGCATTTTCCATCTATATATATGGAGAAATATCCCTGTTGACATAAGCCCATATTTACTAAAAGTTAAACAGTATAAACTTAGCCATCACAGTGGTTAATGCTGGATGCTAAATCTGGTACATCTTTAGACTGTGTAGTCTAAGTTCATAAGCAATATTAGTTATCTTACTTTGGTCCAGGATTTTTACACATTTTAAGCCATGCCCTCTTTCCCTTCAAAACCATGGCTCTTTTCTGTAAATCCACCCCCCACTTTCAAGCAGGTCTAAAGCTAGATGTGCCTAAATACACCAGTTTTGGCATAGTTTATATTAAGATATTGTCAAGATAGAGGGTGTTGTACAAATAGGGTGTTGTACAAATGGAATATAGTATGATTATTGAGGTGATGTTGCCCCTTGACCCTATTGATCTTTGTGATGGTAGTGGAGCCATTGGCAGTGTGTATTACGAAAGACCCAATGATCTGATTTTGAGTTTGGAGGGATAGGTGAAAACATTTTACTATTTCCAGATTATATTTTGGTAAATATAGGATAGCTTCCTTTGAACTTGGCAGGATCAACCAGGTATGTGGGCTTCTGGCAGCCCGGGGTCAGGCTGTGGAAAATAGGTATGAATGTGCTGCTGGGGAGCTGATGGGGGGAATCAGGCAGTGGAAACTTCTTAGATGCTGCGGTCGTGTTTGACAGCAGCATCTAAGGGGTTAAAAACCCTGATTGTAACACCAACACCTACTCCGGAAGACATAGGATGTAATAAATAGAGATGCACCATGACCATGGCATCTAGGATGTTCCATTATGTCCTGCATCACTAAGGGATTATAGGAAAGTGTAAGATCTGGGGGAAACTCAATATTCCATTTTTTTAAGTGGTTTATCTTTCTCGATGTGTTATATGTTCATAAAAATGACTCTGTGTGGATTAAAGTTTGTAAATAAAAAAAATGGGGTTCTATTAGACTTTATTTGGGCAGGTAGAAAGAGCATTTATGTAATTATCGTTGTTGCAAGCAAAGGAAGGAGGTTTATGGTTCCTGACTTCCATCAATATTTTATTCCTACTCAGCTGCAATATCTTAAAACTTTCTTTTTTTTTCAAAATTATGTTAGGCTGGTTTAATGGAAAAATTTGCATCTTTATTTCATTTTTTTGGAATCTGGACAGTTGGCTACAGTGAAATATAGGAAATAATCTCTATGGGTGTAAAGTCAAGTGAAATCAAAGTATAAGTAAATCTGCATGCACTCAGGCATGTATAAGAAACACAATCCACTTCAGTAACAGATAAACAATTTGAATGTCCAAGGGCTCAGTGTTTGATAAAGACACAAGATGGTGGCTATTATTTTTATGTTGGCTATTGGCGGCGAATCCTACTCCTGACTCTGAGAAGGCACAACAACAAGGGGATTGCATTTAGGTGATGAAGGTTCCCCAGGGCACTCTCTGCTTCTTCTGTGTGATATTCTTTCAAGGTGCACTTGGTGTTATGTGCAAAGAAAAGCACAGACGACAGACCGTCAGTTAAAACAAACAATGCTCGTGGCACAACTTCTTCAACTACCTGCCAACTGTCTGAAACAGGAACTACCATTGGCTAAAGACTGGGATCTCCAAGCAACTACTAACTCTTCCCACAATTTAGAAACCAGAGTAGAAGTCACTCATGTTTGCACAGCAACACAGAAATGGCCAATTAACTCTTGAGTGTCAAGCATGAAGCTGGAAAGTGTAAAGAACAGCATAAAACAATGGAAACATATTTCACATAAATAAAGCAGTTTAGTCATTAGAAGTGGCTCTTTTGGGGAACACTGCAAGAGATTCAACTGTGTTCAGTCTACCACACTAAGGCCTGGTTCACATCTGCGTTTGGCATTCCGTTTGGGGAGTCTGCCCTGCTTGGGGACCCCCCGAATGGAATACCAAACTCATTGACAAATGAAAGCACACAGACCCCATAGACTATAATGGGGTCCGAGAATTTCCGCATTAGTCATGCAGAGAGGAAAGTACTTCATGAACTACTTTCCTCTCTGCATGATTCTCCCATTGAGACTAAGACCAGATTAACACGACTGTGTCATTTTTCAGGGACCTAATGTTCATGACAAGCTGCTATGTCAGTGTATAGAAGGTCGGTGCTAGCAGAGTGCTATTACAACTTTTTGTGTTTGCATTTCTATTGCAGCCACAGGAACATGCACCTGCAATTTTTTTCAGTGCTGACAATTTTTGTGAGTTTGTTGAATTTTTCTTTTGAGAGTCGTGAGTAAACTCCATCTTGGTACAAAAATGCCACACTTCTGACTTCTGACTATGGCTCAGATCCAGGGTGAGGAGGCTGTTTGTAGTGTATGCTAAGCATCAGGGGCATAACTACCATGGTAGCAGCGGTAGTGGCTGCCACTGGGCTGGAACATTAGGGGGCCTGGTGACAGCCTCTACCGCTGCGTTTTTTTTTTTTTTTTTTTAATAGGCCGGTAACGGGCCCTACTTACTTACCTCTCCTGGTTCTAGGCAGGCTTCAGGCCTACTTGAGTAACATCCCTGACGTCACATGACCAGAGCCTGCATCCTTATGCGTCAATGCAGGCCCCGGATCACGTGATGTCCAGTACATCATTGAAAATGGCCGACATCAGCCAGGTGTGCAGTGGAGCCAGGGATAGGTAAGTAACTGTGTTTTTTATGTTTGTATCCCCTCTAGGTCTCCAATTATTATACTCTGGGGTATGAAAAGACCCCAGCTCTCACAGTACAGCACTATAGGCGCTACTGTGAGGAAGGGCGTTCCTGACTCACTGCCAGAAACACCCTTCTGACGGTAAAGAGCTACGGTACCGGCACCAATAGCTCTTCACCCAGGGCACAGAACATGAAAGCCGAGCTGAATTCAGAACACTATCGGCTTTCTAGCAGTATACAAAACCGCATGTGCCCCAAGTGGTGATAGGTCCTCTTTAAATTGTCATGAACAGACTTTCTCCAATGTTGGCTATTACTGCTAAAGCATAGTTTCTACATTTACATGGATACACATTACTTGTTTTTTCTTCTCTTCCCCTTGCTGTTGGGGTTCCTCAGAGCTCGGTCCTAGGCCCCCTGCTCTTCTCTCTACACAGCCCCCATTGAACAAACCAGCACCAGGTTTCGCTTCCGGTACCATCTTTATGCTGATGACACCCAATTATATATATCTTCCCATGACATCACCCCTGCACTAATACAGAACACCAGTGACTGTCTTTCTTCTATCTCAAATATCATGTCTTTGCTGTATCTGAAACTGAATCTCTCAAAGACTGAACAACTGCTGTTTCCACCATCTAATAGATCTGTCCTTGCTATATCCATTGCAGTCTCAGGCCTTACTATAACTCCTAGGCAGCATTCCCGCTGACTTGGGGTTGTGTTTGACTCAGACCTTTCTTTCACAGCCCTTTCCTTACCAGAGATACATTAAAGACACTTATTGTTGCTCTGATTCATTCTCGCCTTGACTACTGTAACTCCTTACTAATCGGTGTTCCCCTTACTAAACTCTCCCCTCTATAGTCTATTCTGAATGCAGCGGCCAGATTCTACAGAGATGCCTCTAGCAGTGGCGTAACTACCACCATAGCAGCGGTAGCAGCTGCCACAGGGCCCGGGACATTAGGGGCCCGGTGACAGCTGCTACCGCTGCTATCATTATGCTCGGAGGTCTTTTCGGACCCCCGAGTATAATGATCGGGGCCCCCTGTTGGTGGAATACTTTCCACCAACAGGGGGCCCCGAAGCTGCAGCAACGGCTGAGACACAGGAGCTGCAGGTCTGGCTCCTGTCAGCGCTGCAGGACGTTCCCCCTCTCTCCCCCCTCCCTTTCTCTGCTGTCCTCTGCCCACCAATGAGAGGAGGAGGCGGGGCTTATCCCTGCCGTCCAGCACAGAAGAGAAGAGGAAGAAGCTGCTCTAGGAAAATGAAACTGAAGATACACAGGTACGTACTGGGGTTACTTATTACTATCAGGCATTTGGGGGGATTACTTGTGTTTTAGTAACTCCATGTGCCTCATAGTAATAGCAGTTAACCCCATCATCTCCCTCACATTAACCCCTGTTTGTCTCACCACAAGAGTTACTGATATGTGAGACATTTGGGGGTAATAGTAATGAAGATACTTTATTATTACCTCCATGTCTCTCACATATCAGTAACTCTTATGGTGAGGCAGACAGGGGTTAATGTGAGGGAGATGATGGGGTTAACTTCTATTAATATGAGGCACATGGAGTTACTAAATTGTAATGCACAGGACCAGATTTTTTTTTATCCACAATTTGTCCTGGTATAGCGGTCAGCGGTGACAGTATTTAGTCCTGTAGGGGCCACTAAGGGACATAATACTGTGTGCAGGGGGCCACTAAGGGACATAATACTGTGTGCAGGGGGCCACTATTGGGTATAATACTGTGTGCAGGGGCCACTATTGGGTATAATACTGTGTGCAGGGGCCACTATTGGGTATAATACTGTGTGCAGGGGCCACTATTGGGTATAATACTGTGTGCAGGGGCCACTAAGGGACATAATACTGTGTGCAGGGGCCACTATGGGACATAATAGAGCGCGCAGGAATGCGTAGGAGGGACTCGGTCGAGATCTTCGGTGTCGGGGGGGCCCCATGTCAAAAGTTCGCCACGGGGCCCCGCCATTCCTAGTTACGCCACTGGCCTCTAGTCTGTGTCAGTCACTACATTGGCTGCCTATTCATTACAGAATAAAATATAAAGTTATCACCCTCATCCACAAGGCTCTCCATAATTCTGCACCTCCCTACCTTTCCTCCCTCATCTCTGTCTACCACCCAACCCATGCTCTCCGTTCACTAAATGACCTGAGACTTACATCCTCTATTATCAGAACTTCCCACGCTCGTATACAAGACTTCTCCCAAGCTGCACCACTCCTCTAGAATGCTCTACCCCGGACAATCAGATTAACTCCCAATTTCTACAGTTTCAAGTGCAAACTAAAGACACATCTTTTCAGACAAGCCTATCACAATTCCTAATGTAAACCCTTCCGTATTGTAATTAGAATCCTTAAGACGAACTCTTCCCTGTTCCAGCTCCCACATTACCCCACACGATATGATGCTGTTTCAGGCTAACCTTATATGTCCAGGCATCATCTGCACGTTAAAGGACACCAGTGGTGACGGCTCATACAGTTTTATGTTTGTGTAATAACAGTAACCTCTATTACAAAAGTGTCTGACCTCTGTATAAGCAATGCCGCCCCTGCTACCTCTTGTGTCACCCCCTCTACCTCATAGATTGTAAGCTCTTGCGAGCAGGGCCTTCAGTCCCATTGTGTGAAGTGACTATTTCCTTTTAATGTATCTTTCTGTCTGTACTTGAACCCTACAAATTGTACAGTGCTGCGGAATATGTTGGCGCTATATAAATAAAATGTATTATTATTATTATTATTTACTTTGCTGTAAACCCTAATAATATTTCATTTATGTTGCTTCTATGGCACCAACATACATCTCAATGGCTCATATAAACTGAATTCTGCATCACAGTAATGACATTGTAAGTTCCTGAACTCCTGCGGGTCTAATGTCCCTTATACAAAGCATCATATACTAATAGCATACGATGCACAGAGATTCATTGTACAGAGCACTGTATTGAGGTTCTTGCCTCTCATCTGTATGGAGCACCTGAGCTGAAACCCAAATCAATGCACTCTACATACGCATGTCTCTGACTTGGCTGGTGTTTAGTTAATTTGCATACTTGTTTTCCCATGGAGCTTTGCCTGAAAATAGTCTACATACTGTACAATGCTTTGCAGTTGTATCTCTTAAATGAAAAATAGTATACCTTAAGTTTTCCCAACATGAAAAATATGGATTTGGTCCATGGAAAAAGAGACTTGCTCTATTCCATTCATATCTATGGGTGTGTGAAATCATTGACAGCACATGTCTGTTTTCTAAGGACCCAAACACATTGTAAGGGTGCATTCACACTGAGTAAACGCTAGCTTATTCTGAACGTAAAACACGTTCAGAATAAGCGGCGTCTAAAGCAGCTCCATTCATCTCTATGGGAGCCGGCATACGAGCGCTCCCCATAGAAATGAATGGGCTGCTTCTTTCACTCCGAGCAGTCCCATTGAAGTGAATGGGAAGTGCCGGCGTGTACGCTCCGGCATGAGCAGAGCTTGCCGTATACGCTGGCACTCCCCATTCACTTCAATGGGACTGCTCGGAGTGAAAGAAGCAGCCCATTCATTTCTATGGGGAGCGCTCGTATGCCGGCTCCCATAGAGATGAATGGAGCTGCTTTAGACGCCGCTTATTCTGAACGTGTTTTACGTTCAGAATAAGCTAGCGTTTACTCAGTGTGAATGCACCCTAAGATAGAATTTTACATTGAAATGAATGTTGATCCTTTTTTCACAAATTTGAAACAACTATGGGTAATACACGAACACAAAATCCAAAAGATGTGTGAATAACAAAAGCCAATTCTGAACTGTTAGTGTCATATTGGATGTGACATCTAAAACTATGATATCTATTATTGAATATGACATCTTAGGGTGATAGATTTTATATGATCAAAAGTTATATAAAAAATGTAATAATACATAGTAATTCTCTGAACAGTAATTTCCCTTTATACAACATTGTCATAGATAATTCTTTGGAGCCATGTAACAATTTATAACATTACTAAAGCAGCAGCATTTGTTTCCTTTTTTCCATCACGTACCTGTTTGGTGCTCTTCTTACTGGTTTTAGTGGTCTCTTCGTATGCAGGCATTCTAGTGCCATTTTCCAGATTTTCTTCAGCATGACATTACTTCTCTTTCGTCTCCTACACCCCCCTCCTAAAGCCTGTCTGCATTACTCTCCCCCTACTTCTCTGAATTCCAATTATTTAATCTCATACGGACTATTCTGACCCACTCCCCATTCACGTACCTTTACTTTTCTTTTCTCTTCATAAAACTCTAAAGTTTTTTCCCCACTTTGCTGTGATTCTCTTTCCTCTTCTGAGGACCTCTGTACTCATGAGACGTTTACCTCCTTTTACTTCTCAATCTGTCTTTACTTGGTTTTGGAAGTCTCACTGGAGTCTGTCTGTGAGTTTCCTCTCTGGGGACAATGTGGGAGTTTATGTTACCTTAATAAGTAGGTTCTACAAACATAGTCCATAAATATACGCTTGTATTTACAAATGTAAGGTGCTATTTTAAATCCCTCACTCTAAGCCTGAAATTTTTGCTAATTTTATATGGCATACATATTTTAAAAAAATGGTGATATTTATTTATTTTGTATGTGATTTTATATTCAATAGTCTTTACATTGCTATAACGTATAACCTTATAATAATAATATAATATGTTATAATAATAATATGTTGTTGTAATATACATTCTGGATTATTGCTCCTTTCCCTGAAATCCTTCATTTTCTATTCCTTCAGTATTCTTCACCTTGATTCTCATACTACTTCTCACTGGAGTACACGTGTATGATCTGTAATAATGCAGGGAAACAGATTGGGGGCAGGGGTAAGTTACTTCAAACCTGGATCAGGGGTTAGCACTGCAGCCTTGTTCTGGGTTTCAATCCAACCAAGGACAACATCTACATGGAGTTTGTATGTTCCCCTGTATTTGTGTGGGTTTCCTCTAGGTACTATGGTTTCCATCCATCGTCTAAAGACATACCTGATAGGAAACAGACTGTGAGCTCTACTTGGGACAATGCTGGCAATATCTGTAAAAGCACTTCAGATTATGATGGTAGTAAATAAATATCTTGCAATATATAACTGTGTCCTATGAACGATGATATTCAGTTAAAACACAGTCAGGACTGTCTAATGAAAGATGATGTTACCTTTCATATGATATGAAAAGCATTGATCTACAGTTTATAATACATATAACTGTTTGAGGTGACCCTCCTAAGACTCAGTTTCCCTGCATTATTAGAGTCCTTGCTCCCTCACTCTAGTGAAAAGACAGTAAAGAATACACAGAAGAGACAGGAGTGGATTTGAGGGAAGGGTTTCACTTAAAGGAACCAAAATCTGTTAATAAAGTATATTATGAAGTATATTGTTGTAGCCTTAGGGCAAAACGTCATTGGGGTGAGCGTGTGGTAAGGTAAGAATGGTGTTCCTATATTTATTATTGGGGTGTATTCTTGTCTTTATGGGGTAATGGGCAGACTATAATGTTATGTGCTATGTTCTATGCTGAGGTTTCTCTTATGCTATTTAGTCCTGCCCTTTCCTGTCCTACCCATATCCTGACTATTATGTTGTGACTGTCCACCATTTCTCCTTGCCACTATCATGGTATAGTTTGTTCCCCTTATTATATGTTGTGTTGTTATTGTGATGTACTAATAAAATGAAATTCTTTTATTTATTTCTCTTAGTGGTCATGGTATTTTTTGTTTTTGTTGTCCATATTACGTGATTCACATATTATTGTATTTATTGGCCCAATATATTATTTATATCTCAATTCCTGTTTAAATGGAGTATGTCAGCAGTAAATTCATTAGAAAACAAATCAAAGAACCTTGTAGAGGTGGTTCTACCATTTCCAATATGCCTCTATTACTCAGCTTTGGAGCCCCAATTTTATGTACATTAATATTTCATTCTACTGTTTCCAAATATGCCTCTATTACTCAGCTTTGGAGTCCCAATTTCACGTAAATTAATATTTTATTCACATACAAATGACAAGAAAGGTGCTTTGGGGCCATGTCTTTGCTTGCCTGGATTAGGTTCTCAGCTCTTCCCTCTCATTTGCATATTAATAAAACAGCTATTTACATTAAAATGGGCCCCAAATCCCAATAATAGGCATATTTGTAAACTGCAGAATCACGTCTACAAGGTGCTGGGATTACGTTTATAGCCAGTTTACTGCTGACAGAGTCCTTTTAATTCTGTCCACAAAACGTTAAGCACAAACTTCCAGTACTTTGCACATTCATAAATGTTTATATGTGTTTTTATGTCATAGTACAGGTACAGTTCACTGGTGTCATCATTGCCTCTGATGCCTACTCTTTGCCTGCAGATCTGGAGTTAGACTGTATCCTGCCTGTCTGTGTATTTGCAGACTTTCACAAAGCCCTCTTTGTTGCCTGTACAGCACACAGTCACATAACTTAATTGCTACCAACTCTGTATTTGTTTTCTCAAGTTTTCTGATTTTTTTTTTTTCTATAAATGTACTTCTCTGTGAAAGTCTCTGTATAAGGCTGAACCTGATAAATTTCATTAAGTGACTTTTGATGAAATCTATGTAGGTTTATATTAATGTATTATTCAGTGTCATCAGACTGCTGAGTGACAACCATAAAATCTGTGACAACTGACAAATGACATGCATCAAGTCCCAAAGACTTAAAGAAGACCTATTATTTATTTATTACTAGCCTCTGCCTGCGACTTCGTCTGCGTGTTGTTGGCATCAATGATCCGCCTATATTCAGCAAATTACTGCGGTTGATGGTTCACCTGCTCCAGCGTTTCAGCAGTTCTCAAGCTGTCCGGCTGCTGAACTTGTTCCTCACGCTGTACCTCTGATTGTTCCGGCATCTCAGTAGCTGGCTGGGATGCCATATAATGAGTGTGTTGTTGGCGTTGATGATCCGCCTGCTCCGGTGTTTCAGCTGCTGTCAAGCTGGCCTGCTGCTTTACTCGTTCCTCGCGCCCTGCCCATGATTGTTCTAGCATCTCAGCAGCTTGCTGGGGCGCCATATAATGAGTGTGTTGTTGGCGTCGATGATCCCCCTGAGCTCTTCTTGAGGAGAACTCTGTTGAATTCTGGCTACCTTCATAGCTTTTAGAATATTGCGACAAATTAGATTTTCTTTCCCTTCATGTTTAAAATTAGCAAACTGCCGATTTGGATTAAAGAGGTTTGTGAGAACACTGCCTAGAGCAGATCAGATAACATGCAGAAGCTTGTTCACAATGGACTCAGAGTTATCTGTGAGTTTACACAGTGAGTGTAAGTGGTTTTTTTTTTGTGTTAAACATTAAGCTGGAATATAATGTAGGGGGCCTATGAGACTGGGGGCAGATGAAGGGGGGGAGAACGGCATGACATGGGGGCAGATGAAGGGGGGGAGAACAGCATGACACTGGGGCAGATGAAGGGGGGAGAATGGCATGACACTTGGGTAGATGAAGGGGGGAGAACGGCATTTATTATTATTATTGTTTATTTATATAGCACCATTAATTCCATGGAGCTTTACATTTGGGGGTTACATACAATTCACAAAATATACAGGTAGATATCATACTAACAGTGATCGGCTGGCACAGTGGGGTAGAGGGCCCTGCCCGCGAGGGCTTACAATCTATGAGGGAAGGGGGTAGAGACAGAATGAGAGGGGGAGACTGTACAGATGGGGGTGCGGTGATAGTGTTAATGGAGGTTGTAGGCCTTCCTGAATAGGTGAGTCTTCAGGGCCTTCTTGAATCCTGTGATTGTGGGGGTCAGTCTTATGTGTCGTGGTAAGGAGTTCCAGAGTATGGGGGATGCACGGGAGAAGTGCATGACACTGGGGCAGAGTCGGGGGGACATGAAACTGGGGACAGAGATGGAGGGGGGGACATGAAACTAGGGGCAGATGAAGGGTGTATATGAAACTGGGGAGAGATGGAGGGGGAATATAATTTACGGGTGACTGTAGTAGGATTATACTGTGTGGGAGCACATGAAAAATGAATGAGAATGGGTGGAGTCAACATAAAAGTGGGCGGAGGTAACTGTTATGACCCGGTCTCAGCAGTCTTGGCCTGTTAGGTTCAGGCGCAGAGTGTCCGGACGGCATTCAGTGCGTGAACCACCTGATGCACGGCAGGGGAATGTTCACACCAGACATGCAGTTTCTGCTCTGGCACTCGGGCGTGGTTCACGTGGTGAGTGGCCTGGTGGATCAGTGCCTGGTGTGTCTTGGCCTCTGAAGGGGTTAAGTTCTCTGCAGTGCTGAATACTTTACAGGCCATGGGCGAGGCCTTCTCTTACTATATAAGGTTCTTGCACATGCTACCTGATGCCGGTCTTAAACGTCTGTTCCTAGTGAATGTCTGTTTTCTGAAGCTTCTCCATCTGCATCCTGGCCCATCCAGTTTCTTGCTCCTGTTCACACAGGACTGTTCACTAAGTATTGAGCTTGTATCCAGACATAGTGTTCCGGGCGCAGCGAGCCCTAGGTATTTTTCTGTTTGGAAGTTTGGAATTTTGATAGGGGTTTTTTGTGTGTGATCCTAAGTTCTGTTTTTTCCTATCCCTTGCTTAGTTCAGTTACTCTGTGTTTCACGTTTATTTTCTCCCTATGCTTTTGTGTTTTCATGTTCACCGTTAGTCCAGTCTGGACATCCGTGGGGGGCTTGTTCTGTATCTGCCTCTCTTTCGTAAACGTGAAGCTAGACAGGGGCTCTATTTCCCTTTGCAGGTTAGCTACGTCTCCGGCTGTGCTCGTGCCCCTTCAGGCAAGTTAGTCGGGCCCACGGCTACTTCTAGTTGTGCGAGGCAGGGTGTAGGAGGATCCACACTAGAAGTCCAAACTGCTCGTACTTATTATTGTTGGTTTTTATATATGTTTTTGCTGTACCGTACTGAGAAGTTATCAGTCCGGGGCCAGTCCGTGGTCAGGGATCCCCAAACCATAACAGTAACTTTGCCTCGGCGCGGTGCGCGTGCCGCACATTTTACCCCTCTTTCTAATCTTCCACCCCCAGACCTCTCGGTAAGTAGGGTCCTGCCAAAGTCAATTGCCCAGGGCCCCGCAAAGCCTGGATCCACCACTGCTTCTAGACCAAGTTAAAGGGATATTGTCACTCCTTAGGGAGAGACCACCATGTAGGTGTGTGGCGTCTTATTAAGCCCTTTACGCTCCACTGTGAGGGATCATGGGAAGAATATGCAAATCTGTCTCCCGAGATGTAAATGGAAAAACAGTCCCTCAGTCATGCTGCCCACTAGGGGGAGCTCCCTTTAACATCATGCCTGACCTTCCCAGAGGGCTTAGCTGCAAGACTCCACACACCTACATGGTGATCTCTCCCTAAGGAGTGACAATATCCCTTTAACCTGGTCTATAAGCCTCTCACCAAGTCAGTCTTCTCTGCGCTGGGCTGAAGAGATCCAATCAGAGTGAAACAGCTGTCCTCGGCTGAGAGTATTGTAAGTGGTGTATCACATGCGCTGCGTCGCAGTACTCTGTAAATACTTTGCTTGATGACTGATTGTGAATAAAAGTTATTTTCAATCAAAAAGCTGTCCTCGGCTGAGAGACTAACTTGGTAAAATCCCAAATCATTGCAGCAAAGGCCTCTGGGAAGTTCACGCATGATGTTAAAGGGAGTTCCCCCTAGTGGGCAGCATGACTGAGACGCTGTCTCCCATATTCTTACCATGATCCCTTACAGTGGAGCGTAAATGGCTTAATAAAACTCCACACACCTACATGGTGGTCTCTCCCTAAGGAGTGACAATATCCCTTTATCTGTAATGTAGCAAACTGCCCAAAATGGGTTGCCCTGGAGTCAGCACTAATCGCTCCAGCTTCCTAACAAGCCCTTCTTTGGACCCCAAAATCACCCTTCCATACACTTTAATCAGCAGTCAAGATTATTGATTTCATGTTTCGCTATCTCACTGGTTTTCCTCTGCGACCTTGGGTCTTTACGAAGGAATACTTAATCAGTACTTACTCCCTGACTCCATCAGAGACTTTTAGAGGCTTTTAGGACTACACAGGTCTTTCATTTCCTCTGTTCTCCCACTCAACCCAAAAATTTCCCCCACCAGTTTTGAGATCTACGGTAAGTTTATTTAGAGCAACGGATAAGAGTACTCTTTTGTTTATATGCAGTTTACTAAATGCCCCTCCCCTGGATACTAAGGGGACTTTATGACAGCATGGGAATGAGATCTCAATTCCACTTTGACCCATGGCCTAATGGATTGACTATTGCACATCCATTAGCAAGGGCAGTTGGCAGGTCACTCTTATAGAACCCTCTCTGAAGGTTTCCCATTGCTTACACAGCTTTTATCCTTCTGTTTCACCTGTTTGTCTATGAGGCACTACTTTCCATATTTGGTGGTCCTGTACTCATGTCTGTCGCTTCTGCGTGACAGAATGTGGTGCAGCAGCTTTTTGGCCTGTCATTTCCATTTTCGGCCACTACTTTTCTCCTTAGCCTTAAACCATCTAGCTGTTAATATGCCTAATTTAAATTGCTACAACACATCTTGATGTCTACACGTATTCATGTCACCTTTAACTGGAGGAGGCTTTCTCTCTCGGTGACAGATGTTATTCAACAAGCTGATTCTATATTGTTCCACAAAAAAAATCAATGCCTCCATCTCTGATATTCGCCGAGTTTTTGATAAAATTTGGGCACCCTGGGTCGCTAGATCCAATGTCCCAGGCCTACCATACTGTCTCCAGTTATAAATTAGAAGTAGGCCTGAGGGTGGTGTCCTGCTTCCTTTCCTCAGGCAGGATCGCTCTCCTGTTCATACCCTGACCCCTATACTACAGTGCTACTCACCACCCCCCATTCCCATTGTATCTATTGTTTTTTTGGGGTGTTATACCTACCCTATAGCCAGTGGCATAACTAGGATCGGCGGGGTGAACGTGGCGAACATTTGACATGGGCCCCCCCCTCCGACCGACGCCTGCCGAAGACCCCAACTGCCCCTCCTTGCATTCCTGCACTCTCTATTATGCTCCATAATGGCCCCTGCACACAGTGATATGCACCATAGTGGCCCCTGTACACAGTATTATGCCCCATGGTGGCCCCTGCACACAGTATTATGCCACATAGTGACCCCTACACACAGTACTATGCCCCATAGTGGTCCCTACACCCAGTATTATGTCCCATAGTGGCCCCTGCACACAGTATTACGCCCAATAGTGGCCCCTACACACACTATTATTTCCCATTGTGGACACCCATGAACAATTATTATACTCTGGTGTCTTTTCAGACCCCAGAGTATAATAATCGTAGACCAAAGGGGGGATACCAACATAAAAAAAACAATGTTACTTACCAATCCCTGGCTCTGCTGCAGTCCTCAGTGGTTTTGGCCATCTTCAATAACATCCAGGACGTCACATGACCCGGGACGCAGGCCCCGGTCATGTGACGTCAAGGAGAGTCACAGAAGTAGGCCCGAAGCCGGCCCGGAGAGGTAAGTAACACGTTTTTTATGTTACCTTACCTCCCCTGGACCTCCGATCATTATACTCGAGGGTCTGAAAAGACCCCTGAGTATAATAATGATGTTTGTGGGGCCCGTGGCGTCACTTACTGATCACTGCCAGGATCGGTAAGCAAATAGGGCCCGTTACCGGCTGGAGTAACTCCAGTAACGGTAACGGCCTATTAAGAAAAGAAAAAAAAAGCTTTGGTTGCGACCCCTAATGTCCTGGGCCCTGTAGCAGCGGTTACCCCTGCTACCCCGGTAGTTACGCCACTGCCTATAGCTCTTCTTAGTGGATCTATATCTGTTTCCTTGTCCTGTGCTTACCTTGTTTCGCATATTTACATTGTAGATATGGCTGTTCTCTGTTTTCTACTTTGTTCTGCATGTGTTATTCAATAAATACCTTTGAAAATAAACTGGTACTAGTCAAACATACAACTAGTCAAATGTATTGTCAATATGGACGTGAATCTTGGTTGCAGATGTTGCTAAAAGAAAGAAAAGAGGGAGACTACGAAAGAAGAAAATAAGATGATACATTAGGAGCCAAATCAAAAGTCAGACAAAACATAGAAACTGCGAGTGAGTGCAGCAGTAATTACATTGTAAGTGAAGCTTATTGCAGTAGGAGTAAGTTAAATGTGAAGTCCAAAGTCCAGGAGCAACATCAAAGTTATGGAGGTAGAGAGAGGGTGTCTATAGGATACCCATGGTAGCCATTTTTTGCCAATGTATGCGTCTCTGAAAACACAGAGGGAAAGGATCTTTTCAAAACAGTAGGTTTGGTGGAGGATGTCTGATAGTTCTGGAATGGTTGGGATGTGCATGGACTTCCACCGTCTCAGAGGAGTCAACAGAACTGAAAGAAAACATGGTCCATGATTGTCCGAATGTCCGATAGTTAGTTGTGTCTATTCAAAAAGAGTAAGGCCATTTCCGGAGAAGGAGGAATTGGTAAGTTCACGATGGAGGACAACCAATGGAAAACATCCCACCAGTAGGAGTTTTCTGTAGGGACATTTCCCAACTTCAAATTAGAGCAGTTTTAATGAAGGATTGCTTGGATCCTAGGATGTGATAAATGGGGCCAAAGATTTTAGCAAATTGAAAGTCCTTGTTATATATGACATCAGAATTATAGGAGGCCGTTAGAAATTGTTTAATGCGGAGAAACGGGCATTGAGACAGGAAGTTATAGTTTACTTGCAAGTGCTCAAAGGGCATCATGGTGCTATCATTCCAGAGCTGTAAAATGTGAGAGATGCCTGCGATTTTCCAGGGTTTCAGACTAAGATTCGGGACACTCACTTCCAACAGTTCTAGTGGAGCAAGTGATAAACTTATGGGTTGTCTTTTCGCCATCAAGTTGTGGGTATGCTTCCATAAGTAGGTGAGATGTAGTAAGATCCTGGATGGAGGTGGTGATACTTTCGAGTTTAAGAGGGAGTGGTAGAGCCATGTTTTAAGGTCATGTTGTGGGATCAGAAAGGTTTCGATATGAGACCAAGACTTGTCTTTGTTGCTATACCACCAGTCTCTCAAAGTGGATAGGTGAGAGGTCACGTAGTAATCATGAGGATGGGAGTGCCTAGGATAAGTTATGCTTTGTATAGGTTGAAAGTTCTTTTTGATGCTTGCAAGTAAAATTGTCTCCAGATGTTTGGTCAAGAGAGGGGGTAATGTTTATGCCAAAGTAGTCCCTCAATCAATAAGGGAAGGCCTTCTGTAGCTCAGTTAAAAGAAAGGGGGAGGGGTTATTCAAAGGGGAGGATTTGAGTTTTGGTTTTTATTGATTTTGTAAAATGAGAGTTGTCTAAGAGTTTGATTACGTCTATTGCGTGTTCAAGGGAGGTGGCTAGACTTGTCAAAGAAAGTATATCAGCCGCATAAAGAGAAACCAGATATAAGGCATTTGTCATAGTCACTCCATGGATTGAGAGATCTGGATTACTCCTTTAAAAAAAAATATCTCGCAGTCAAAACTCGGAAAGCCTCCTGACTTCCTGCAAAACTTCCAGCCAATTTCACTATTGAACTCTAACATAAAACTCTATGCCAAAGTACTGGTATGGTTGCAAAAAACTCTATGCCAAAGTACTGGTATGGTTGCAAAAAACTCTATGGCAGTACATGGTTGCAAAAGTTCAGTAAGTAGGGAAAAACAATGTGTTGGAATTGCAGGAGGTATTCATTGAAGCATCCGTCAAGACCAGAGAATTTGCCTTTAGGAAGAGACATGAGGATCTTCTGGAGTTCTGGGAGGGTGATAGTTTCATTCAAGGTAGATGGTTGTTCTGGTAATAGAGTTGGAAGTTGCATATGAGCTAAGAAGTCGGAAATTAAAGCGTGGTGGTTCAAGGCTAGAGGAGATTGTTCATGCAAGTTGTAGAGTTGGATGTAATAAGTCCTGAAGGATTCAGTGATGTCCCTGGAATCTGTTAGTTTCTTAGCCATGGAATGATGTTTTATGCATGGGATTTTGGATTTCATGGATCTGGATTTTAATTCTTGTATTAAGAGTTAGCGGTTGACCGACTTGTTGCTCTGTAAATATTATTTAGCTTTGGACTTTTTCAATGCTTTCTCATAAACTTGAACAAGGAGACGTAACTGGTCTTCTTTGGAAGATTTGATTGAGAGTTTGGGGGAGGACTGAGCCTTATTTCAGTTCACTACAGTGGTCAATTGGGACAAGGTGTTGGCTATTTCCTAATGGTGAGAATTTTTGTCTCTACGAGCTAGTTTAATCAGGGTGCTTTGGATGAACACCTTGTGGGCGTTCCATAGAACACAATGGTCAGATACAGAGAGAGAATTAGTGGTAAAAAAAATCTTTAAGATCCTTCTTGATGTTTGTTGGGAGAATAAATCAAGATGAAGGTATTGTTTCTCCAGTTTCTTTTTTTAGACATTGGAAAGGTTTCCTCTATTTCAAGAGCAATAGCTGCGTGGTCTGACCATGTAAACAGTCCAAAGTGAAAGACTGTGCATAGTAGTGTAGGCATGTCCACTAACAAGTTGATGCAAGAGTACGTGTGATGCACCAAGGAGAAGTGGGTATAATCTTGTTCTGAGGTACGTTGTGCCCGCCATATGTCAAACAAATGTTCTCTGAAAGAGAATTGGGAAAGGGCCCCTCCACATGGCTGATACGCTGGCTGCTTTAGAACGTGTAAACGTTCCGTAGCAGCAGCGTCTAAAGCAGTTCCCATTGTTTTCTATGGGAGCCGGCAGACGCGCGCTCGCCATAGAAATGAATGGGCTGCTTTTTCCATTCATTTCTATGGGGAGCGCACGTATGCCGGCTCCCATAGAAAACAATGGGAACTGCTTTAGACGCCGCTGCTACGGAACGTTTACACGTTCTAAAGCAGCCAGCGTATCAGCCGTGTGAAGGGGCCCAAAGACAATTTTTTGTCACTCTGGAGGGGTTTGTGGTGTCTACACCTGGGTCCTTGATATCGTTGAAGTCCCTGCAGAGCACCAGTGCGCCCCTCTGGAATTTGCTAACGTGTTCGTATACTTTGTTCAGTAAGGAAAAAGAGTGCTAATGTGGTGCATAGATAGCAACAATAGTGTAAGGAAAATTGAATAAGGCACACTGCAATGATATACATGCCTTTAGGGTCAGTCTTATGATCAATGAGGGAGAAGGTGGTTGAGTTATTAAATGCTATGAGCACCATCATCTTCTTCTTGATATGGTTCGCATTAATAATGACTGGGAAGGAGGGGTGTTTAGATGGGTCCCTTGGACACATAGGAGTTCCGTCTGCAGGGAGAGCCCTCTTCTCTGCTTTTTGAGCCCTGAGCATTATTGGAGGATAATTTGATCACCATAGTGTAAATGTGAAGATGCTGCACTCAGTCGGCTAACGTAAGGGTATATGAAGTGTAATAGGTAGAACAGTAGGATAACAATTAACAGTTCACAAGAGCGACAGAGAAATGCTGAGTATGGTTTATCGTATTCGTAACAAACAAAAAAGAACAAAACTTATAGTCCAGTAGTCAAATACAGAAGTACCGTATGCAGGGGAGAGGGGACAACATTCCAGAGCCAACGTTGAATGTTGATTTTGTGCCACTTTGCACCGGGTTCAATGGAGTGTATATCCCTTGTGAAGGTCAGTACTGTATTGTAGATGTATACAGTTATACTGTATATAGGATAGGGGTATCAGCACAGGTTAGCAAGAAAAAAATGTTCATGTAGTGGCCTTTCACTGAGTCTGAAAAGGCTGGAGCACCAAAGTGAAGGCGGGTATTTATGGGGAGGTCCTCGTATAGCTGGTCATCACAGAATCTTGATATGATGGCGGAACCATCCGTGACATGTAGCAGGTGCAGGTCTCCATCTCCTGGCTGGCAGCCTACGCTTGAGTCTCTGGTCCTGACGTCTCCGAGGTTGTGGAATCAGCTGGGGAGATACAGGGGGTGGACTAGACAGCAGGTCTGTGTGGTGCTGTGAGGTAGAGGTAGGCCGCACAAGTAAGGCCACGTCAGAATAGGACCAAAATACGCCTGCCGCGACTTTCGTGGCCTCCGACAGTTGCAGCTTCCCGCTCTGGAGTAGGCCCAAATGAATGGGCCTAGATCGGAGCGTGCTGCTGTGAGGCTGAATCAACATGCCGCTCACAGAAAAGAGTAAGCTAGCGGTCTACATAGACCTCTATTGTGAGGGGGCGGATTATGACGTGGATTCAGCACCAAAATCCGCTCCCTCTTGCCCCGTGTGAACGAGCCCTTAGACAGAAAAAGATGACAGATCAGTCATGTAGCAATACTAGGTTGCGGTCCCCGAAGTCCGGCTTATACAGGTATGGGATCTGAAATCGTACCCCAAATAGGTTGACTGAGGTCTGGGGGAGAACCTCGGGGTAACTAAGTTTAAAGCAATGCAGGGATACAGCAATATTATGTTAGACAACAGTCTGAGGAGCTCTGTAGAGTATGTCTGCTTGCTTAACCGGCTAGACATGTCCTCCCCCCATTTTTATGTTTTAATTTCTTTTCAAAAATTCTAAACTTTTAAAAATATTTCTTTGAGTCACAATATTGATACATTGCATACAATGTATTGCAATACTAATGTATATTCCAAAATGCCTTCACTTCTATTAAAAATGTAATAGAAATGCACTAATGACAGGTCTAGGAGCCTTCAGTAGGGCTAGGCTGACAGGAAGTGATGGGGGGGGGGGGGGTGCAGCGGCTTCTGGGGGACAGACCACAATGAATATGGCAGCACCTGAAAAACCCTACAAAATGTGGAAGATTACATAGGAAACCAGAAAATGTCAATTTGTTTTCACAGTAGTCAGCTTTAAATTGAGCTTTCATCTTTTATTCAAGGGACTTCCTTTTCTATATTTAAGGTAGCCCTGAATTCAACACAGGAGCAACTTTAGGAAGCTGTTGCTAGACACTTGGGGGGAAATGTAGTATTTCATGCCGTCTGTACACATGTAATAACCAAATGGCTGTTTGCAATTCCACTCCATTCTGACTTATAAAGGAGGATCCTAAGCAGGGCGCCATTTTTTATAATATCCAATATGTCCTATAGAAAGGGATTAAACAGCTGTGAATGAAATGGTGTCTTTTCCTTTTGGAAGAGATTCCCTTGTATAAGCCAAAGTCATATCACAAGGCTATTTTGAAGGTAACGCATTGACTTATAGTTTTCCTTTGCCAGAAAGCAGAACTGATTTGAATGCCTCTTCCCAATTTTCCTAAGGTAACATGCATAGCCTTTAAAGGGAGTCTATCACTTCCCCTAAGCATAATAAACTTCCACAACGGTGTTATACAGCACATTTCGTGGATAAACAGTTTACCTCTGTAATGTATGTCATTGTTGTAGATGTGGAAAAGAAGCAACTTTGAAGACTTTTGCAAATTAGGTGGGGGGGGGGGGACATCAGTTCAGAGAGCACTGCTCTTACTGCTTAGATGAGTGGTGTGATCATATTTAGAGGATCAGTTCCCATGCAAGGGGTAGTATATACAGTAAAGGGTGCTGAAGGCCTGCACCCTATGCACCAACTGCCTCATAAGACTTCAAGGTTATTTTTCCCCAAATCTACAAAAGTGACTAGCATAACAAAAGGTGCTCTAAAGTGAAAGGTGTTGAAAGTTGAATATCTGACCAACCCCTTTAACATATAATATCCCAACCTCAAGTGTTCAATAAAAGTCCTGAATAATGTGCATGTAGGTCTAGTGGTTTACACTGTTTCACTGGTCAGCACTGTTGCCTTGCAGTGCTGGATTCAAATCCAACCAAGAACAATATTTGAGATATTATAAGCAACTGAGTAACGCATGTCATCATTGTTGAGAATATTAAAGCAATACCATAGTTAGATAGATCAGATTCGCCTGAATATAACACCTTTTTCCGCCATGAAAATTGGTGCCTCCTTTGCTGAGATATTAATTTATTTCACAATATGCAAATGAGCAGGCTGGACCACTGAGGGTGTGCTCGGGCTACACTGCTGTAATACGATGACTTGAGTTCATGGAACACCAGGCCAGGCAAGATTTCAGCATAGCTCCTTGACCCGGTCACTCAATGGAACGAGGGCGTATTAGAGCAATGTGAAGCAATGGAGTTGTCCTCGGTGCTCCTGACTGCTCATTTTCATATTGTGAAATAAATATCTTGGCAATGGAGGCATGAATTTTCATAGGAAAAAAAATATTACACTCAGATGAGCCTGATCTGTGTTCCTGGTTTAATAGACTCCCTTTAATACTGTGAAAGTGGCAGAAATCCTTAATCATGTTCATATAGGACATGGACACACTTCTTTGCTTACACAAGTAACAGTTGTGTGACAATTATATTTATTGCATTTTATATGCCAATGTCCATACATATTTATTTCATGCACCTAGAACCTACTGTACACGAGGATTCTGTACCAGGCACACACGTGATGTTGGTACAGTGTTGGATCCTTTATACAGAGACCCCTGCACTGATGAGGTAACAATTCCTGCCTTTTCTCTCCTTTTCCCATCAACCAGCAGCATAATGGCAACATATGGGCATTTCCATGGGAAAGGACAAATGACATGGACTGCAGTGTGTACATCTTCTCAACCATGGCTGTACACAAACATTGCCAGTAACATTTTAAACAATGATCATGTATACCTTGTAAATGTAAAAAATAGAAACATAAAATACACACACGTTCACCAACAACTTGCACACATAGTGTATCTGGGCACAAAATTATCAGTGTGCAACACACATTCAATTTATGATATGACTTCTATATGATTAAAATTAATACTTTCTCTAGTCTTGCAGTCTACAAACATACACAATCAACAAATGTTAACACAATCAAATAAGTGGAGGATGGAAGCAACGTATGCGACACCATGCCTCACAATGTACTTATGTAGACCAATGATCTAAAGAATGAGGTGAGATTAGGCTCCAGCATGGATGGGATTGGGGGGCACGATTTAGTCTGTCTTGCTAAGTGTTGCTGAGACATAAGAACCTTTGGCTTGGGGTAACCTCCATACTTGTACCAGGACCATAAAGCCAAAGTAAGAGGTGGTTTTGGTTTATTTGGCATGAAGAGGTATCTTTGGTCAGGGAGGCATAGGAGGAAGAAGGGTCCTACTAATCCTTCACTTGTGCAGGAGCTATGGGAGACCATATGCACATTAAACCATGAAACATCAACATTTCAACAGACCATGTAAGTCATGAATAATAGAAAATGTATAAGAACAGTAGCTTTTTATGTAAATGTTTGTGAGGGGCGTCAGAAAGGAATGATATGAATGGCAGAATTGGCTTGTGCCCATCATAAAAAAAACCCAAACCAACATTCTTAGTATGTAGCTGTATTTTTGGAAGTCTGATATTCCTAAATGTGTTGGAACATTAT
Organism: Leptodactylus fuscus; assembly: GCF_031893055.1. Classification (NCBI taxonomy): domain Eukaryota; kingdom Metazoa; phylum Chordata; class Amphibia; order Anura; family Leptodactylidae; genus Leptodactylus; species Leptodactylus fuscus. The sequence continues at coordinate 99,202,883 of NC_134266.1, read as the reverse complement.
AATTATATTCAGCAAGGAAGAATGTACTGTGTTAACCACTGCACAATGTAGGAAACTAGATACCTCTGTGTCACATTTCTCAGAGATGTCATTTTTCTAGCTAGCCAACAATAAAAGCTATTTTTATTCAAACGTATCTAGCGATGTACAACCCTGTGACTGTTACAGACAGCTATATAAGCCTTTAAAGGGAATGTATCACCTATAGATTTTCTAGTTCAAATCAGAAACTGACACATTTTCCTAATTTAATTTTATTTAATCATTTTAGTTTTGTTTTTTTTAGTAGTTCTATTTTCTCTACAAGGTGGCCATCCTGCGTGAAGTGCTTTTAACAGCGGTAGTGATATGCTTTATGGCAGGCACAAAGACTATTGGAATAATGGATAGAACATGTTCATTTAGTTCTACAGGAGGTTTTTTTAGTAACATTCTGTGATTTGTGCAGAGGTCATTGTACAGGTCAGCAATGATCATTGTGAATGTTGTGTTCTTGTATATATGTGTTACATTTCATTAGTGGTGTCTATGATAATAAGGAGATGACTGCTGAAAAGTGATCTTTACAGAACAGGAAGAGTATGGTTACTGTTAGACTCAGTGGCCACAGTGAAACTACTTGATTTTAGTATAAGAAAAATATAAATGTATAGATAATGACATGGAAATGAAAAAAACACCAATAATGCTTTAAAAATATGTTTAACATAAGAATGTGATTTAAACAGTAGGTCATTTTCTGATGACACATTCCCTTTAAGTGTCATGTCTGCAGCTTATGAAAGGAGATCATAGGTTCTATTGTAAATGGGCATTAACAGCTGACTTTCAGCAGAAGTGTGTAGTCACTTTTGCAATTTTTATTTGCACCATTCCTGGAGCAATATATCTAACTAGTATAAAAAATATTTGGAAAGTTTTTAAAGAGATGGTAATCCAGGTGTTCATGGTTTTTTTCTTTTTGTTGTAGACAGACGAAGCAGCATTTGTCCTATATGGTGCACAAATTCCCTCCAAGGCACAAGCAACACTGCTCTTGAAAGTCCTCCACACCTGCATTTGTCTACAAGTGAAGAATGAATTTTGTATTCACTATGTTAGTATTTTGGATGTGTCTAGACTCATCTGTTAGTGTACGTACCATGTACTCACAAGTTTGAGTGAGGAATGCCAGCAGTAACATTGTTCCAAAACAAGCAAAGAAAATAAATAAAGTCTGGGTTTTGGTACCTTCAGAAGTGACCAGACATAAGAGCTAGAAAAGATAATTTGATAAGGGACACCCAGTCCTGCATGCTTAGTAGGACGGAGAGAGAAGTCCAGATATGCTCCTCTGAGTCATCATAAAAAAGGAGTCCATATGTCCATAATGTGCAAAAGGGGTAAGAAAACAGGAGTGCCCCTTTGCTGGTAATGTCTTGCCATATAGCGTCAGTGCCTATTCCATATCTGTTTGGTGATAAATAGATTGTGGGACATCCCTCTTTTGTCCATAAATCACTGAAGTGCTGCTGTCTGACTGAGGAAGACCCAAGGGGTTGCAAATAGTCATGTTCAAGTCTCATTCAGTTTTAACTGAAGTTTGGGGAAAAAGGGGTCATCTTGGTCTCTGATGGAAGTGCTGAACTTTGGGACAAGGGAGGTAACACTTGGGCCCTACTTAGGCTTGTCTATTAGGACAAGTCTTCCATAGCCGTCTCTGATTCCAAGTCATGGTCTTCGGGCAGCACTGTGCTCTGGTTAGGTACTGAGATAGAAGCAGGCCTGACGTCCTCTTCAGCCGGCTCTTCTTTGACATGAACAGACTGACTGCAATTCCAAAAAAATAAGAATTTGAGAAACTTAAAATTGTGGTACACAATTCGTACAAATTCCTAAAATAACATAATGGAAAATACTTAAACCTGAACAGAAGGTAAGCAAGAATTTTTCACAATTGTTACCTGTATTGAGGAGAAAGGCGAGGGCTGCTCCCATTACTGTTCCCAGGTTCCCCAGTGCTGGTGACATCATCATGTCCACCATGAATTCCACTGCCCGAACTGTTGTGCAGCGGCGGGCTGTTGAGTAGAGGGAAACTACTTTCTGCAAGTGCAGCCTGGGTTGGAACAAAGACACATAAGTGTAAAGGAAGGAGAATAACACACTATTTACAAGACTAAATATTTAACGCATTTGTCTCGGTCATAAAGTTAGTGGCTTCAGTGGGTGAGGCCAAGGAAACAGCGACATGTGAGTGGCATCACCAATCCCTCTCCAGTGACCACCGATTGGTCTCAGTGGTCACATGTGTCTCAAGGTTTCCAGCAGCAAGGCCTTAGCACGAGACAGAAAGGGCACCACTGGTAGACAACAGAAGACAGGCGAGTTTTTTTTTTGCTTCACACTTTCCCCAGCTGCTAAAGTAGGATTCCATAATGTAGCACCCACAGAATGTTATCACCAATAATGTACCTACACTTGTTACTGAATTTGGTGGATTATTACAGGCTATTACAAAAAGTATTTTCCCCTATGGCACTTTATTTCAAAGCCACAGGCAATCTGTGTGCTGGTACAAGAGTTCATACAAGTAGTTTTTAAAAGAGTATGAAGTATAAATAGCAATGAAATAGTCAGATTGACAGTTTTTTTAATAACCTATGTAATAGCCTTTAATCAACTGTCAAACTTAAGTTTTATAGTGTAATTACATTGCGAACAAAAATAGCAAACTAAAGTGGATCTCTCACCGAGAGAGAGAGAGAGAGAGAGAGAGAGAGAGAGAGAGAGAGAGAGAGGCAAAAAGAAGTTGCTGGAATTGAAAGAAACTTTGTATGTCTGATATATGTTAGAGATTACAAAATTAGAGCAAAAAAAAGGCTTTATTGGGAAAAATGTACGAATGAAAGGAGAGTCTAATGACGTGTTAGGCCTCCTCTAGCCTGGATACAAGTCGAGATGAGACTATTCAGCATGGAGACATACAGGTTCCATATCATATCCTTCAGCACATCAGCCCAAAGTTGTTGCAGCTGGAGTAAACGCGCTTGTATTTTGGCAAAATTTAACATTTTACACGTGTATTTTGACATGTATTTTGATATTTATCTTGACGTGTTTTTTTACACGTGTAAAAAAATGTCATTGAAGTCAATAGGAGTCTTATTTTTGCACGTGTATTTTTTACACGTGTATTTTACTAAAATACAAATTTCCTTCTGCTAAGTGTCTAGAAATGACATAGGTAGGGGCAGAGAGGTTTTTAAGTTGTTTTTTTTTTTGTCAATAAGGGTATTAGTATTCCTCATGATAACTCTGGAGAATTTTTTTTTTTTTTAGCATTCTGTGTTGTGTCCCTGTTATTGCTCCTTTTAGAAGTTTATGAATAAATTGCCAGTTGGGTGCTAGTATTCCCTTTGTTACAGTGTCCCTACACAGTCTGACACCGTCAGTACTAACTGAACAGTGTACAGACAAAACCCTAAGCTGGTAACACCCAATTGTCAATAGCTTCAGAAATGTCTATGTCTGACTGAAAGACGTTGATGGTTGCATGTGGTAACGGGCGACTGATCTGCAGCAGTCTGTATTTTTATTTTCTGAATCTTTATGTCTGATAAGATGTTTTTATTTATTTATTTTTTAATGGTGTGAAAGCTGCATCATTGTATGAATGAATGAAAGGAAGTTTAGTTTGGCATATATCATTCATTAACACTCTAAAGTATGACTATGTGTTGCTCTTTTATTAAGCATTTCATAACTGAGTTTTCGTGCCCATAGCAATAGCAATATTTATATATATATATATATATATATATATATATATATATATATATATATATATTATTTTTCATATATATATATATATATATATATATATATATATATATATATTTATTTTAGGCTACACCAAAATGTGTCTTGCCAAAAGAGAGACAGAGGCTTTGTTATAGTTTAAAATTGGAGAGATTATAAAATTTCGTAATATTGATGGCCTTTGCTGAAAGAGAATATATCACCAAAAAAGGCCTATTTTTTTTAATCGAGTTTTTATTGGAAACACATTTTTTCAGAATTTGTGATTCCCATTGATTTCAAAATCACGGCCGCAAAATAGCGGCGTGTATACGTTCCACGCTCCCATTGAAATCAATGGGAGCGTGCACGGCCCGCAAAAGCTCACGTGGCGTCTACGTGCCACATCACGCGGCATGTAACTCCGTGTGAACTCTCACTAAGGCAGTGTTCACATGGAGGAATTTGCCGCAGATTTCGACCCAGAATCTGAAAAAGCAGTGTCCTGGTCAATCTTTCCGTGGCTAATTCAGGTGTGGTGTCCGCGGCTCAAGACTCCCTGCTGATTAGGTCCATTCATCTGGGCCTAATCAGTAGCAGGATGCCGCGATCCTGTTGTGACTAGACCGCAGTGAAAAATGAAGAGGAATTCCTCTTCATTTTCTGTCGTGTGAACATAGCCTTAAGCTTCTATAAGAAAACACCCATTGTGACCCATCATAATATCTGCTACTACAAACAGATGATATCACAGCTTATCTATTTCCCTTTAAGACAGATGGGAGTCATATTCTTGGTGCCCCCTGCAATCAGCTGTTGGACACGGCTGCACCTGCACTGCATGGTAATTGGCAGTGTGACACAATCCGTGCCATTTAACATGTGGAATACATCATTAGATACCAGTCATTTGATAAACTACTGTGGTGATGACTGCCACAGTCAATATGATCACAAAGTTGTGACCCCATCACAAATGTTCCATCTTACCTGGTAGCTTGCGTTTAAGGCTCCATAGCCAAGGCCTGAAATCATATTCTTAACAAGGGTTGGGCTCCTGCAAAAATTTAGCAGTAAAAAATATGTTACTTGAGGTAAAGAATACATGTAAAATCTTACAAAATAATATTAAATTTTTTTTATCTGGATAGAGCCTAGAAAGTCGAGCTTCAGTACAAAGTTTTGATATACTCTGCTATGTTCACTTTTGAAAAAAAATGTATCACTGCTGCCATCTGCTGGAAATGTTTGGTGAATTCTTAGCGATGCATTGAGTAAGTTTAGTTAGGGCGTATAAGCCATAACTTTGATGACCTACTATTTATAATTTAACTGCCTAGTAGACTGATGCTTGGAAGATTGTTGTAGCTTAAAACTTTGGCTGAATTCTATCTTAGAAGGCAAACATAAGAACGATACTGTACACCTAAACCAACCTATACAATATGCAGGACCAATTTCATCTTAGGTGATGTGACTTAAGGAGGCCCACATGACGTGACCTAACATCACCCAGTTTGTTCAGTCTTTGAATGGCTATATGCTCTAAAATAATGTGCAGTGAGGGAAGATTCCCTGCACTCCTCACCACATAATTCACTTTTCACACTTAGGTCATATAGGCCTCACAGGCCCCCTTGCCATACAACCGGGCTTCACATCAGCACTGTACTGGGAAAAAAAGTAAGTATGTAATTCCCTCAAGAAATAGAGTGGCCTTTACTATATGTGATGTGGGGTGGCATTGCGTGGTGGGAGGGGGTTGGACTTTATTACCTGGGGATCAATATGTAGCTCTCAGGGCACTATTTTCTTTGGGGATATAAATAGGAAACTATTACATACGGAAGTGGAGGAACTATTACATTACAACTATAAGAGCACTGATAACTATGTGGGGAACACTTTGCTTTGCCATGTCAATTGGTCACTTAAAAGACAAAACAATGCAGCTTAAAATTAGGCTAGGGCCACACAACGAATTTAGCAGCACATTCCCTCCTTCGCTAAATTAAGTGAATAGGAATTTCATTGCGAACCCGAGGGTGCTGCAACTGCGACTTCTAGTTGCATAAAGCAAAGATCCCATAGGTCCCACTCTTTCACCCAGTTACATGAGTGAAAGAGTCCAATGTTCTTTGGTCATGCAGCTGGAGTCATGACCAAAGTTAACATGAAGCCCTTGCCTCTGCAAACTTGCCGTAAACCATGTCACTAGTAGTCCATTCTATCGTGTCACAGTATATATAGTTGGCATGTAATATTAAAAGGGTTGTCCAGTTTGGTTATTGATAACTTATCCTGAGGATGTCATTAATAAATATGACCTGTGGGGTCTGAAATCTAGAACCCACATCAACCAGCTGTTTGATGGGGCTTGTGCAAATGCATTGATCCCTTCACTAACATTGCACGCTGTCTATATTATAGCGGCCATGTGATATAACTATAGTCTGTTCACATCTATGGGATGAGGCTGCTATTTAACAAACAGCTTGTGATGTAAATCATGAAGGGGTCACTGCCTTTGCCCCAAGAAGTTGGGTTGAAAATAATATCACATAACTTCATTAACCCACAGGTCACACTCTTTTGCTCTAGTCTGTTAGTAACATTCATTAACCAACTAGTTTTATTTTTCAATAACTTACCCTGTCATCTTTGGTGGTCTCCTCTTTTGGTATTCCAGCTCATCTACTGTCCACACGGCACCCTTCACGTTTTCCACACGCACAAAGCACTTATGCAAGCTCAGATTGTGTCGAACCGCATTCTGCAGAGCAGTCAACAAGGACAGTTATTTATCTTTCTTGTTTTAACTTTTTTATTTGTATTTTCATTTAATATACAATGTACATTCAGCATGAACAATAGGATGCTACAGTTTTTAGATATGGGGCTTCTTTTGGTAGTTACTTGATGTCCCTGTCCACTATATAGAGAAATGTAGCAAGGCTGCCAGTAGTTGAGCCCTGCACATATGTTCAATACTGATGTTTAGGCATGCTCTCATGTATTGTATGGTACTGCATTATATTTGTTATATTATGAGTAAACGTGACATAATCAGTATAGTTGACAAAACAGATATGTCCAACAAGTTCCACCAGGCAGCTGTATTGAGCGCACTTTGTGTCCCTGTTTGATTTATATGTTACTTGTGATATTCTCATTGCTGTCACTTCTCAGAGATTCCATGTTGGGACAAAGATTATATGTTTTAAACCTAATCCTGGCAATGTCCTCCATGTGATGCCTGGTTGGGTCTGGCCGCTGATATGGCCCAGGCTACGCGGCTCTCTGACAATCCTACATAGGTGTTAGAACTGCTGAATAATGACCATGTTTTTGTATGGCAAATGTAATTTTGGATGTGTTCACTGTATTTTATAATGTTCAAAACTAATAGCATGTGAAATATAAAAAAAAATAATTAAATAAAACTGGCCCAGTTCCTACGACCATTTCCTATATAGAGTCCACCCAAATCTTCCCTCTAGTTTTGATTCTAAATACCATTTGGTGTATGGGAAAAGTGTAATGATTCTTTTCCATAAAGCCTTTTGGTTGAGCTTGGGAGAGAAGGCAATAACAATTTTAGGAGATGGCATCTCGTAGCTCAGAATTGGACTGTTGCAATAGTATGAGGCATTGTACCCTATGGTAGACTACATAAAGTATAGGTTCTGGATCAAGAGGCAGATGCACCATCCACACCTCAACCAGTCACTTGTTTCCAATAGCCCTGAATCATCATACACTGCCAGATACAATGAAACAGATCTGCTTTTCTCAAGTCACAATTAGGGTACGCTGGTAAATGGGTGGGTCATTAGAATGTGACAGGATAGTAAATGCATGTAAAAAAAAAAGTCGCTTCATTTCCTTTATTATCGCCGTTTTCATTTGCTTTTATTTCTATACATAAGCAAATGTGCAGTTCTGAGTTGGTGAAATACTTTAACTAGTCTCTGGCCTAAACCAAACAAAAACACTGAAACATTTCAAAGAAAACCAATTAACACTATCTTTGCAAAAATGTACTGTGTGCCATCTAAAAATACAACAGTGCATGGGACCTTCGTAGTGCTTTGTACACTTTTGACTTCTTAGCAGGAATGTGCTGCCAATTGTTTCATTTATTGAAATCAGAAAGTGAAATATGTAGAAATATACATTTTAACAAAAAAAATAACAGTAATTTTTCCATTGCAATATTTAGCTAAAAGATATTACGCCATTCTCCCCAAGCTTAACCCGTTTATGCCAAGAGTTCCATTATTGGATCTCAAAAAAATACAACCTCCGGCATAAATGGGTTAATGTCTTCACTGTCCAACTTGGCAGGCGTGGGTTAATCTGAGAAAGTGTGCATCACGTCTTAGAGACAAATGAAGCAAGCAACTGATATGAAATATTCCACTTTCTTTTTACGCAAACTAATTTGCCTCTAATCAACAGAGTACAATTGAAAGAGTCTCATAAGCTGCCATTTCTGATTACCAAGGAGTTAATGGCAGGGCAAAGATGGCAACACGTGCATATCACCACCCTTTCCTGACACTCCCACACTCGAATGATATGACCCCAATTTCAAAGCAGCGCCCCTTCTCTCATTCTAAGCCCTGGCTGGAGATGAGAGACTAATTCGTTAGGCTAAAACATTAACAGCAATTTGAGAGGTCAGAAAGGGGTCAGGCAACCAGAGCTCAGACAGACGGGAGGGAGTGGGCTATAGGAAGAATGAGAATCAGAAGGGAAGAGAAGGAAGGGAAATGAATACACAACAGAGATAAGGGCAGTAGAAGAAATCTAAATGAAATGTGTTGTAAATAAAATCAACACTGAAACCTTCATTTTACATGTATGACTTATAAAGCACCTGCTATAGCTGACAGAAATTCATTTGTGGCTGGACACGGACTGATAGTGGTGGTAAATGGGTTTTCTTTATAAGGATACACAAATACACCACTCGCTGCTTACAATTCCTAAACTACTAATGTACATGATAAGTAATGAAATCTGCTTTAAGGCCCATGTATACGGCCATAACTAGGGATGACAGAAGTGAATGGGACCTTTGTAGTGCTTGACTTCTTAACAAGAATGTGCTGCCATTTTTTTCATTTATTGAAATCAGAAAGTGAAATATAAAAATATACATTTTAATAGAAAATAAGAGCGATTTTGCCGTTTAGCCTAAAAATTCTGCGCCTTTCTCCCCAGGCTTAATTACATGGATATGAAATTAGTATTTTTTTATTTTTTTAAATTAAACTACCTTTGTAGGAAACTTTTTTCTTTCATTCCCGTTTTCCAAGACCTAAAAATTAATTATTTCTTTGTTAATGGAATTGGGTGAGGTCATATTGGGCGAGACCTGACCTTTTTATAGATGTAATTTGGGGGAATATAACTTTTTGATTGCTTTTTATAACATTTTTCAGATTAACAAAAAAAAAGAAGCAAATCTGGCACCATTTTCATTACACTGTTAACCATGCGAGGAAAACAACAGGGATTTGGCCACACCCTGTATATGGTTTAGGTTTAATTCTTTTAAAAATATTTTTATTACTTAGGCCCAATTGCCATGTAAAGGCATAGGCACCCAGCAATAACGTTCACGGGGTGACCATTCCTAAAGGAGGGAGCCCACTCACTACAAAACAATTTAAATGGCCCTGTTACTATTGACCGTGACATGTAAAAGGTTAAATATCCGGCAACAGTGATTTTCCGATCAAAGGCGTTAGGAGCAGGTGTCTGGCTGCGACTGCACATGACTTTTTCATCTCCCGCTTTCAGTTTAAAAACAAAGGGTACATGACATACCCCATGATAGTCAATTAGGTCCAACAGGCTACCGTTTTTCTCCAAAAATAAGGTAGGGCCTTATATTACTTTTTCTTCAAAAAAAATGGCTAGTGATTATTTTTGGTGTAGATCTTATTTTTCATACACCAGAGCAAATCTGATTTTTTTAATGATTCGCTTTGGATGAATCTTGTAAAATGGTTCCGGTTAGTAACCCTAACACTAACTTACATTCACAATTGATGGTGCAGCGTCAGTGGGTCTTTAACTTACTGGAACTCTCTCTCAACACTTTGTGTGGTAGTTGCACTGTGCCCTCTATCTCCTCTCCTTTATGCTATGGGGGAGCTGCTGTAGTGGAGTGGTTGCATCTGTGGGCATGATGTCTGGTTACGTTGGTAGAAAAGCCCACAGCATAGTAATGGCCATGAGGAGGCAAAACTCGGAAGGTGGTCTCAGGAGGAAGGAGATGGGACTATAGTGTCGGTGAGCGGATTTTGCCATGTCATGGCAGTAGGTAGCAGAGCACTTGTCTAGGACGGTTGGTAGCTATAGAATGTCCATTCTCCATCTCTTTTATGCGAGTGACGTCATTTGACATAACCTAGTGCTAGAGGCGCTACTCCAAAAACGTGCAAAATCAAGCTAGGGCTTATTTTCAGAGTAGGGCATATTTTTGAAGAAACAGGGTATTTTAGTGGACCAGCTGTGTGCTGTTCTGTTCCTCTGATGGATTAGAATCACGACCAACTGCTGCCAGTGTGAACCTAGAGTAAAAGGTTCTTTAGATTTCTGGTCACCTATGAGTCAAGTATAATTGCAGAGGTTGATACAACCTCTTTTACCATAAAAACTATTGAAGTTGTAGCCATACTGTGATATCCAGATCTGTCTATCTGCTGGCTTTAATAATGTGTTAGGAGACCCTCTCATTGTAAACGAAAAATACATGTAATATAACTAACTGCCTGCACGTTTGGCAATTTTGTGTAGCCAAAAAGAATGCTTTAATATAATGCCACTGCTTTTCAGGAACTGCATCTACAAATACAACATACCACAAATAAAGGATTTCATAGACTTGCAAAGGCAGTAAAGTATTGTGTTTTATATACAAAGCTATATAAAGTTGGGCTGTATCATAAACAAACTTTATGTAAAACGCACAGTTAGGAATTTATCAATCCCTGCACTTCCGAATTCTGCTGTATAAATAGTTGTGCAGAAAAGGTGTGCAACTTTTTCTACTTATTTGTGCAAACATTTTTCAACATTTTGTATTTTTACACCAATCATTTCACCTTAAAATGTGGGTAGGAAAGTGGTAGTTTGTAAAGCTGTCGGTACACCAGATGCAACTTTTTAAAAAGTCACAAAAAAAACAGAAAATATCTTCGGATAGAAGTTTTAGACTTATATTGTACATACTGTGACATTTGGTACAAATTACAGCAACAAATATTCCAGCAAAGTTGATTTTAAAAATTCCTCTCCCCCATACAATCTAGACCTTACCTTCCACGTGGCTGTGTTTCGTCTGAAATATGCAAACATGCGAGTGAACCAATTGTAGATCTCGTTCAAAGTCAGCTGCCTGTCAGGTGTATCTAGTATTGCCTGTTAAAATGTAAATGGTTGGGGTAAGCATTTTGAGTATGCTTAAAGATAACCTGTCACAGAGAAAATGAAGCCCAACTAGCGGACATGTTATATAACAGGAAGATCCAAGCAAATTTATAAATGGGAAATGATCTATATGAAGAGATTCTGCATCACTTGTCATATTTTGATCTATATCTGCCAATTCTGGGATTTATTTGAACAGTCCTACTCATTCAGGGAAGTCTTTCAAATCACTGATCAGACGTACCCAGAGTACACTCAAACCCAGAATAAGCAAGGATCTAAACCAGACTTGGGTAAAGCACGGCCCCCGGGCCATATCCGGCCCTCTGACTGATTCAGACCGGCCCGCATAGCTTGACTAGGGAGGCGTGTCTTAGTGCCGGCAGGACAGTGCAAGAAGATGGAGACACGTGGTGTTTGTCATAAGGTACTGAGAGGGGAGGGGTATGTGAGATGCAGGGTGGAGTGTGTGTCTATATGTAAAAAACAAAAGAGACACCGAGCACACTATATAGTGTAGAATGTCTGATAAATTTTGGTGGAAATAACCAGAAGATTTAAAAGGACCAAATGGCCTCTCACCTGATGAGGTTGTGACAATCGCTCACAACTACGTTTGGGGTTTACCGTCAGGTGGAGGAGGCAGCACGTCTGATGGACACCGGCCAAGGCCGGGGAAGATAGCGTTTTCAATGAAATGGAAAGACGGCGCTCTCAGGTCACAACAGGATTTTATTCAATAAGACAATGATGCACAACGCTAAAAAATCGCCGCGTATGTATATGGGGCATACAATTTGTATACATCTTCCAGACTGACCGAGCTTTGTGTGAAGTTACGCACTTGAAAAAGGGCAGGTGTGCCCGAAACGCGGCGATTTTTTAGCGTTGTGCATCATTGTCTTATTGAATAAAATCCTGTTGTGACCTGAGAGCGCCGTGTTTCCATTTCGTTGAAAACGCTGTGTGTCTATATGTGTCTGTCTGTGTGTGTCTGTGTCTCAGTAACCTAGGGGCAGAGATGGAAGGGGAATGTTATACTAGGGCAGAGATGGCAGATGGAGGGGGGGGGGACATGAAACTGTGGGCAGATGGAGGGGGACATGAAAGGGTCAGATGAAGGGGGATATGAAACAAAGGGAGAAATGGAAGGGGGGACATGAAACTGGGTGTAGATGAAGGGGACACTTAAACTGGGGACAACTGGAGGGGGCATTAAACCGTGGAGGTAGCTATAGGGGGACCTGTCTGCCTCTAGTTGCCCCCAGTTTAATGTCACCCTCCAGCGAAACCTACGGTTTAATGTCTGCTTCCAGCTGCCCGATTTTAATGTCCCCCTCTAGTTGCCCCAGTTTCATGTCCCACTCCAGCTGTCATTAATTTATTGCCCCCCTCCAACTACCCCCACTGTTTAATGTCCCCCTCCAGCTGCTCCAGTTTCATGCCCCCTCTAGTTTCCTCCAGTATAAACTGGGGCACCAGGAGAGGGACCTAATACTGTGGGGCAGTTGGAAGGGGACATTATAATTTGGGGGCAAATAATGTATGGATGACTGTAGGAGGATTATACTGTGTGGGTGCACATGGAAAGATGATTGGGAATGGGCGGAGTCAACATAGAAGTGGGTGGAGCTAAATTTACCGTGGCGCGGCCCTCTAGTATAGTTTCAATTACTTATGTGGCCCCATGGGAAAATTAATTGCCCACCCCTGATCTAAACTATACATATTTGTAAAATACTTTATTAACCTATATTACTTTTTTTTTAATAGGAAACTGACTCTATCTCCCTAGCAGCCCTCTAATTGCAAGGGAAGAAAATCTGTAAAAATCTATATTACTAATATGTATAACTGGCACAACACAGGGAATGGTTGCTTCATATGGCTGTATGGCTCAGGAATATCAGTAGCTAAAAACACAGAAGTAAAAGATCACTCTCTGAAGATGTGGTGCTAGTTTACTAGAGTTCTCCAACCCAAAGCAACCATGAGAAGAAACCACAGCACACATACTTCGTAATGCAACTCAGTCAGTTTTTTTTGACAATTCACATATATTGTGTAACGAAAATATCATGTAATATTCTATAGGATGAAAGCATTGCCATCACTCACCGTGTGATAGATAACTCAAAAAGACAGTATCCAGATTAATATGCAACGTTTCAGTCCATTTATAATTATAGATGAGCGAACAGCGTTCGATCGAGTACATGTTCAATCAGATATCAGGCTGTTCGAGATGTTCGATTCGAGTTGAACACCAGGTGGCAAACTCACTAAAAATTCGTATCCCCTCCCACCTTCCCTGGCACTTTTTTTGCACCAATAACTGCGCAGGGGAGGTGGGACAGGAACTATGACAATGGAGGCATTGAAAAAAAAATCGGAAAAAGTAATTGGCTGGCTAATTCAGGTGACCTCCAATTTATACGAACACTGGATTTAATATCCGGTTCATATGAGACTGTGAACTATGTGACTGTGAGACAGGGATAGATGTACAGGCAGGGTTAGCTAAGGATTACCTTTATTTAGGTGGGAATGTCACTCAAACAGCTCTTTGGAACTCTATCTGGTCGGGATCCCTGTCAGCTTGCGATATGCGCGAGCTGACTTTTTCCCATAGGAATGCATTGACCAGTGTTGATTGGCCAAATGCCATACAGAGTACAGCATTCAGCCAATCAACGCTGGTTCTGCTGGAGGCTCGTCTGCGAGGAGGCGGAGTCTAATATCGGCCCAGAATGGAGACTGCTGTGGACCGATCTTAGACTCCGCCGTCCACATCATCACATTATGGATGCCGGCATTGCTTACATCTCATGAAACGTTACACAGCATATTCTTTACACAATATGGATTGTCCAAAAACAAACTAAAAAAACAACTGATAATTTGCGTTGATCAGGCGTGCATGCTATGGTTTCTTCTCTTAGTTAAAAGCACAGAGCTCAGTCAGGAATCTGAGCTTTATTGTGGATGGATCTCTCAGCTTTCATATGATAACAGAAACACTATTCTCACTGGTATAGATACAACCACATAAAGTGACTCTGGCATTGGCAATTGCCACAAATATACCGACTGGCAATACACACTTGAGTACAGGTGTACAGGACAGACTCTCTTTGGCACTACTTGGTTAGAGCATTGGTAGTGACAACTTTAGAGTCTGTTTTCAACTGAAAGTAAAATATATATTAGAAGGATGTTCACTAAACACCCCCAACACAAGAGCGAAAAGTTAAACCAAACTTACTTTAAGTGTCGGAACTAAGAAAACAGTGAATTGTTTCTCACAAAATTCTTTCTAACTTGCACTGTAACATGCTACCTATGGATCTGACTAAATTTTCCAAGTGACAGTATTGCTTCAAATACATTCACTTTTAGCTTCGTTGCGCTTTCCATGCTCTTACCTGCCGGATAAGAGAGGCATATGTGAATGGTGGGCGAACCTCAGCATTTTTATAAAACTCATGATTCTGAGCAAGCTCTAAAAATCAAAAGACAAAAAGGCTGCATTAGCACTTATGTAACTGCATATACTCACAATCCATTTATACGGAATAGTAACAGTGGGGAATGTGTAGCCATTGTGTTTACTGTGCATCATTTTGTTCTTTTTCTTTTAAGGAACATTTTAAGCACACCTCCATTCATCCATAAAATTCCAGTTTGACTGTAGTTAAGCTTAATATCCCACACCCAAGCCACACTCACCGGGGTCCAGGATGCTGTGGAAGGTGGAGATGTATGCTGGGGTCCTCACACTGTACAGCTGTTTCTGTGCCTGCAGAACTGACATGGATGGAACAAGCTAGTCCCAGTGAATTTATTTTCTGACTATCGAAATAATGACTCTGTTTAACAATGTGGAGCTTTATGAATAAAAGGGTAATAATTGTCTATTTCTAACTATTTATTCCTGCAGAGTCACTATTTAAGTCAAGGAAAAAAAAAAATCACTGGTGACTATCATTTCTCTCCATGTAACAGGGAGGCTTAAAGACAAATAAAGCAGCCTTTACATGCAAATACCCTGCATACCCAGCTCCGGAGATTTATGTCAAAGAGTGGGAAATTAGGGTTAACCTCAGTATAAACTGAAATCTTGGCTTTTGGTTAGAAGTGTGCTTTAAGTACTATTGTGAAAACTTCACCTTTTATTACGCAGATTTGTAAGATAGTGTACTATTAACGTAGGAGTCTATGTGTTTGCATATCTAAGAAAACAGAAGTTTCATATAGCAACTACCAGAGAGACATACAGAGGCCTACTTAATGCTGGAAAAATTGTTAAAAATGGCAGACAATACACAAGTTAGAGCAAGCATAGAAAAAAAATGTAATGCAAAATTGTGCAGGAGTAAGGATTTGCACAAAGCAGCATTCACCTGAAGATATTGGAGTGCAGAACTTATCCACTATCCTTCTCCGTACAGGACCCATGCTAGGCAGACTTGATGAGCTGATCACAGATGTACCTGCTCTCATTGGAGTGATTGGGGCTGTTGCAGAGGTTGGAGGTTGAGGTAAGCCATCTGGGTAGTTGTCTGGAGACATTTTGGTATGGGATGCACTGGAGACCAAATTAAGCTGGAAAAAAAAACAAATGAATGAGATGTGCAAGGACATGAGCACCTGGCTAGAAGAAGAGGGAACAGGGATAGTGGTTCAGACTTACTGGTTGGCTGAAGGGTTTTGGTTCTGTTGGCCTCATGTGCAGATGTGTCATCATTGCTTGTAACCGCTCACTCTCTTTTGCCAACTAACATAAAAACAATGTACCATCGTGAATCTTTTATCAATAAGCAACTCAGGGATTGTGATTATTAAAAGGAATTTTTGCACTAAGTCACAGGATAAGGAATAAAGGTGTGGTCGCTTGACTGCTTGGACTCCCATAGATCAGAAGTTTCCCTGACTGCTCTATGTGAAGAGCTCCATACTGGAAGTTCATCCAAAATATTGAATGAACCAGGGGCTACACATGCATAGAACACAGCACAGCCCTTTTACCCTATAAAGCTTCAGGGAAAGTGGCAGGCACTATTCTTCTGATCACTGGAGATTATGTTATAACCCCTTTAAAACATTTCTAAACACATGAAATTAATGGAGAATGGATTTTACTGCCATTTACCTGTATTTCCAGCTGCTGAACTACCTGCATCTGTACCCGGCACTGCGCTGTGCTACGATCATCCAGCGCATGTTCTGTGTTTAAATGCCTTTAAAGAACATAAAAGGTATAGGATTATAATACTGTATCAAGCAATACGAAATAGAACCATTGCTCGGCAAAGTTGAGATCCACAGACCTAAATGTAATCCATTCAATACTAACAATAAATAATAACAACTAATATTATGATGTCAGAACTTATAATAGTGCACAATGTATAGATAAATGCAAACACATGCACACAACTATATGTTTAACTAGACTAGATCTAATAGTAAAAATCTGTAAAAAATGCTTTTAAAAAAAAAATTTGGATGCATTGTTTGAAAGTCTCTGTCGCATACAATAATATGTAGATCTTGGGGCCACACGGTGGCTCAGTGGTTAGCACTGCAGCCTTGCAGCGCTGGAATCCTAGGTTCAAATCCTGCCAAGGGCAAAAAAAACATCTGCAAGGAGTTTGCATGTTCTCCCCGTGTTTGCGTGGATTTCCATCCCATATTCCAAAAACATACTGATAGGGAAAAAAATGTACATTGTGGGGCTCACAATCTTCATAAAAAAAAAAAAAATGTAGGTCTTCAGAAGCTGCATTTCTCACATACACCTGTAAATAGGTTTGGCGTCAGTTGCAAACCTGAAGTTTGTGACTTTTTTGTGTTCTAAGAGGGTAAAAAATCTCCCTACTGTCTCTTGTTCTGGAGGTCCTGTCCAGCATTACAACTGAAAATCTATTAATCTGAATTGGCTCTGTGTAATGCCGACTTTCTCAGGAAAACTGAATACTCACTGCCAAGTTTTCCCACAGACATCTGATTTTCAGGGCTTCTAACAGCAAGATACTTTTGAGTCAGCTAATCATCAAGGAACCCTCTAAAAGCTATGGGTATTCCAAAGCACCAATAACCTCTTCCCACTCAGTGCCGTACTACTAAGTAGTGCTGAGTGAAGAGTTAATGCTCAGTGACATAATAGTACAGCGCTGTAATGCCTTGGGCACAGGAGCACTGCAGCATTGCCTCCAGCAACCCATCCAGATGGATTGGTCCAGTGGTGGTCCCTCCACGGTATCCAGGTTGTCTGGGGGCAAGATGTCGCCCCTCCTCCTCCTGAGATAAGATTGTGGAGTCCAAGTGTTTGCCATGGCAGTCAGGAGACCAAGCAACATACATGTAGATCCCAGGTTCAAATTCCCTTGTGGGGCAGTTAAAAAAACCCATAAAGTTTAAAGTCCAGACAGTACGGCACACAGTAGCAGAAGTTTGACATGGAGATCCCAATGTAGATCTCAATTCCAGACTGTGTTTTTAACAGCAAATCATGGTATCCCCTCTTCTATCAATCAGAGTGCATACTATACTATTGCTCTCTGATTGTCAAATAAAGGGATAAATAAATACCTCTCAAGAGTTCTTTTTTCTTATGTCCACAGTACAAACAAAACACCTGGACATCCAGCAGGTCATTAGATCTAGAATTATGGCTCTCTAACACCAGTATTGATGAACCTCAGGAACTTCAAAGGTTGTGTCCATAATATGTGAGCAATAAAGCGGCTGCGTTACACCAATCTGAAACTGGCCTTAGCTGGCTATAGAGATTATAATTATTCATTGGAGTTACAATTATATATATTATATTCTTATGTAAATCCCTATTTAATTTGTATGCACAGAATTGCTTGCTGCATTTGTACCAATTTTGGCATTTCTTTAACACCTGCACTTGTAAATATACATTATATGTTGTTGGCGTCGATGATCCGCCTATATTCAGCAAATTGCTGCCGTCGATGGTTTGCTTGCTATGGTGTTTTGGTAGTTCTCAAGCTGTCATGCTGTTGAACTTGTTCCTTACGCCGTGCCTGTGATTGTTCCGACATCTCAGCAGCTCGCTGGGATGCCATATAATGAGCGAGTTGTTGGCATTGATGATCCGCCTGCTCCGGCGTTTCGGCAGCTGTCAAGCTGGCCTGCTGCTAAACGCATTCCTTGAACTCGATCCTCGCACTGTGCCCGTGATTGTTCTGGCATCTCAGCAGCTCGCTGGGATGCCATATAATGAGCGTTTGTTGGCGTTGATGATCCCCTTAAGCTCTGCTTGAGGAGAACTCTGTTGGCTTCTGGCTACCTTCATAGCTGTCATTGCATATTGCCTGGTGCTGATCAGATAATATGCAAATGCATATACACAATCCACTGAGGGTTAGCTGAGCTTTTACATAGAGAGATAACAGACCTGGCGTTATCAGAAGCTGAGATAAGCTGCTGCAAGAGCAGTGTAATATAATATGTGAACATAAATTCATAACAGTCATGAAGCCATGTCATTTACCAGGATAAAAAGTAGCCTATATTTTAATCGAGGTTACAAACTATGTGCCAAATGTCATTCAAATCCTTTCAGCCGTTTTTGCGTGATTGAGGAACAAACATCCAAATATAGAAACATCCAAACACACACAAACATCCAAACACACACAAACATCCAAACCACACAAACATCCAAACCCACACAAACATCCAAACCCACACAAACATCCAAACTTTCACATTTATAATATTAGTAGGATAGGATATATATGTGTTTGTGTGTATGTGTGATATGTATGAATTCTTCACATCTTGCAGGTTTCTAGAAAGTACATTTTGTTTGCAGAAATGGATTGCTTGAGCAAGCACTTTAACGACAAATTTGAATTTTTGTGCAATTTTTGCTTGTAATCTCTGTTTACTGCAAAGTTGCATGAAGGTAGTTGTATATATGAAACATTAAGTTGTGTTTTATATACTGTATGCTGTGCAATCTCAAAAAAAGTAAAATTTTGGTGTCACAGGGAATGACAGCAAATATTGCTTGTCTTCTGTATCAGTGTTTTTGAGAGTACAAACTCTTGTTATAGGTTTGCAGTATATATAAACACTTTAATCTATTATTTTATGTGTGTTTTGTGTGTGAATGTACGATTGAATATGAATTTTAGCTGCAAATATAGGCATTAGGGTGCATGCACACTACGTAACGCCGGGCGTGTATGAGAGCCGTACACGCCGGCGTTACAGCAGGGCTGCCGAACACTTCCCATTCACTTCAATGGGAGCGCTCGTAACAGCGGCGTTTACGAGCGCTCCCATTGAAGTGAATGGGAAGTGTTCGGCAGTCTGCTGTAATGCCGGCGTGTACGGCTCTCATACACGCCCGGCGTTACTCAGTGTGCATGCACCCTTAGTGCATTTTTTAAAAAATTATTTATGTTTGTCAAAAAGTTACATGAAGGTGGACATGGCTATTGATAACCTATTAAGACACATGTATTCTTCAGGTTGTCTACTTTCAAGAAATATATAGGGTTAACGGTTGCACTTGCTTTTCACAGTGTGTAATCCCTACATGATGATATTTTTTTAAACATTTCCAGCTTCAAAGTAGATTTTTGTTCCTTCCAGTTCTGGTGATTTGCACATGTTAAACTTATTTTTAGGAGATGTGGTGCATATAACTTTTTGTTTGTTTTCAACTTTTAGCAACTAATTTTTTTTTTGTATTATTTGATAAAACAAACACGTTAAATCAAAATTGTATGAAGGTGCCAGTTCCTATACAGTACCGACATTTTGACAATGTTGCAGGTGTCTACTTTCAAAAATATTTAGGTATGGGATAACAAAATCTGCAACAAAAAAACTGCGTTTCTGCAACATGGGACCTCAGCCTAACAATGAAATCATGAAAAGTCTGATTATACAATGTGCATACATTGTAATAGACTGTGCTTATTTAAAGTTGATACTAACTTGATAAACTGTCCCATATCCTCACACAAAGCCTCACAGCCCGGCCATCGACATTCGCCATGTCCAAAAAGTGGGTGTGAACTGGGAGGTACCTCATAATGTGATGAACTGTGAAAAGAAATGAAACAAACAATAGAAATTACAGAAGAAAGTAGTGGATGAAGATTAAAAGAGTTTTTCATGATCAGATATCAATGGCCTATTCCAGTGATGGCGAACCTATGGCACGCGTGCCAGAGAGGGCACGCAGAGCCCTCCATGCTGGCACGCGTGCGGTCGCCCGGATCGCTCACCAACAGGGAATCCGGTACAGGATTCCCCGTTGATGAGCGATCACTGCCTTCAGTTGTATGTGCAAATGCACATACAGCTGAAAGCTGTCAGGGTAGGCCGCGGATCGCGCGACCGCGGCCTACACTGGCTGCAGAGTTTGACCTCTGCCCCGACGCGGGCGCGATGACGTCATCAGCGCCGCCAGTGACAAGAAAGTGGATGCCGGCGGCTCTTCAGGGGTGAGTATGAGAGTGGCTCACTGTGTATATGATGTTGGGGGGAGCGCTTATAATACTTGGTGGGGTGTATGATACTGGGGGGGAGTGTATAATACTGGGTGGGGTGTATAATACTGGGTGGGGTGTATAATACTGGGGGGAGTGTATAATACTGAGGGGGCTTATAATACTGGGGGGAGTGTATAATACTGGGGGGGCTTATAATACTGGGTGGGGTGTATAATACTGGGGGGAGTGTATAATACTGGGGGGAGTGTACAATACTGAGGGGGCTTATAATACTGGGGGGAGTGTATAATACTGGGGGGGCTTATAATACTGGGGTGGCTTATAATACTGGGGGGTGTACTAAAGAGCATATAATACTGGGGGGGGGGGCTATTTATAAGCACACAATACTGTGTGTGGATGCCACTGTGGAGCATATAATCCTGTGAGGGGGGGGGACACCTACTGCGGAGCATATAACACTGGGGGGCTACTGTGGTACTGTGGAGAATATAATATTGTGTGGTGGGCCCACTGCAGAGCATATAATACTGTCTGGGGTCCCCTCACTATTTATATCACACAGTATCTGTTTTATAGCAGACGTGATATTAGTACAGGATGTAAGAATATTACACGGTAACTATAAAACAGATCCTGTGCGATGTAAATAGTGAAAATTAATTGTTCAAAGTACCAAATGCCGAGACCTTTACATTTCAGTACATCGTTGTTTGTATTATTGAAAGCTCTGTAAAGCCCCACATGACTGTAATTTTTGGTCAGTAACTGTCCGCAATTGTGGATCCGCATAGTATTAAGTCTATATTGTCGTGTTGGCACTCCGCGGAAATTTTGTGGGTTTTGGGTTGCAGTTTGGGCACTCGGTCTCTAAAAGGTTCGCCATCACTGGCCTATTCTATTGGTCAGGTCATTGATATCAAGTTGGTGGGAGCTCAATAACCCCATGATCAGCTGTTCTCAACACAGTGCGGGATGCTAGAAACAGATACACTGTGTAGTGACTGTGCCGAGCAGCAATAGTGTGGCACTACACAATGTATGGAGCAGCCTGCTTCTGGCTCTGTGCAGCACCACTAAGGATAAATTAACAATACCTGATCTTAAATAACTCCCTTGGGTAACAGTAGCAGAGTGGATATGTTCTACCCCTATACCCTTGTTAACTTGCTTTGTGAAAAGACTTTATATAAACAAGTCAGTAACTACTGATGGATACAGGAATCAGGCAGAAAGGCAGCCTGACCTGAGATATTTACAGTACTGCACTTATAAATGCCTGTGCTGCTTATGTCATTACCTGTCCCGCCGTGGATTCTGTAGGGCACTTTGACCATTGGGTAGAGAAGGGTGAACTGTGGGAGGAGACACCTTGCTGCTTGAGAATGAGGTAGAGATTGTGCTGCTCAGTTCTGCATTATCTTGTTTGCTGGAATCCTCTTGACTATTACTCATCTCCTTCAGGAGCTGCTGAAGATCTGATGGGGATACAGCTAGCAGGAGATTCCAAAATCATGTGTAAGGAAATATTCATGTCAGACGCTTCCTATCCCTTACAAATAGTCCTTTTCTGCCATGTTCTGTATGACAGGACATTGCAGGCTTCATCATTCATGTCAGAGTACAAAACATCAGGCCAAACAAAATACCTTTTTTATGCAGATACTTATGAATACTAACCTTGTGGCAGGCCTGGCAATGTCACTTGTCCTTGGCCTGGCTGCAGTCCTACTAGGCTTTGTCTTTGCAGATTTAATAAGTGCTGCTGTTGTAGCTGCTGCATCTGTAATAGCTGTTGTTGGAATGCTAGCTGTTTATTCCCCAGCGCTGCCTGGAAATCAGATATCTCAGTAAGAATTACACAAGCAATAACAAGCGTTTATACAATGCTATGTCAACATATGGAAAACAGTCAGGTATTTAGAGGGATGAACACAGAGCAGACAGTGACTAATATGCAAGACTCATAGTTTCCTGAGAGTTTAACCTCGTAAATTCATGTAAGATGACCATAAGAACGACCATAGTTTTTTTTAATGTAGATTGTGAGCACCATATAGGGCTCACAATGTACATTTTTTTTCAGTATGTTTTTGGAGTATGGGATGGAAATCCACACAAACACGGGAAGAACATATAAACTTCTTGCAGATGGTTTTTTCCCTTGGCGGGATTCGAAACAAGGACTGCAAGGCTGCAGTGCTAATCACTGAGCCACTGTGTGGCCCCTCTCCCATAGTTTTTGACAAATGCAGCACTTGAAAGGTGGTGGCTGATGCACACCTTGAGAAGGTGGTTGCACAGGGAAGGGTTAAACCTCTGACTGCGCATTCATTGTGCCCCTATGCACAGTGTTAGTAAAGTTAGTGCACCGCAAGTATTATTGTCCGTTGGTTCTATCATGGGTTTATGATGTATTTGTACTGTGTGTTCTGGTACTTTCTAGATGCTGTATTACACTAGGCTTCCAGAGAGGAAGACTGAAGCTGCACTCAGGAGTCGAGCCGTAGAAGAAATTGTCTGTTGCTCCACTATAGTATGACTTTACTGATGTCATGTTACCGTCGCTACCTATGGCAGGAAATGGCCAAGCATTTAAGGGTCATTCCCACACTTTGGAGCCAGGAAGACAGAGAAACAACTTGCAGGAAAAGAAGGGCAACTAGCAGTAGGATCCTGGGTACTGCGGTGACAGAACCCCCATAGAGATTCATTGCCTGTCATCTCTGCAAATACCATCTGCTGCGGTAAAAAGGAAACCATAATATGTAACTAGGTGTTATGTGTTCTATCTCTGATAGTGGAAGACTTCAAATGACCTACAGAGACTCTGTAAATCAAAGTGTCCATAAAGGAACTCACTCCATTTCACAAATAAGTAAAAGCTGCAGACATTAAAATGTAGTGGATCAAGTGAAGGTATGTCCATTGGAAAAGTCATTCCACTTAACTATTTTACAGCTTTTCTTTCTTCCCCAGTAGCAGTCTCACGTCTAAGGAAGGTCCATGGACTGGAGTCACAGTGTGACTGAATGTACATGGGTTGCATTTCCATTGAATATATCATCACTTAATCCACTACATCTGAATGGCAGAAGTTTTATTTACTTGGACAGTGACTCTGTGAAGGCAAGACAGTGAAGCAGTACCTTGATGGTAACAGGAGTGCAGTGCCAGTTGTATTGAGCACCATATTGCTACTGTCCTTGTAGCAGCAATTGCCCATGATGCCTGCTACACCCTTGTCTTTTAATGCTATATACTTTAGCAGACAACCTATAGTTATTGCCCTTTTTTGTTTGATTCAACAAAAACCTTTTACAAGGTCCTCCCTGGTAAAATAACAAAGAAGAGTGGTCAGATACATTTGAGACCACTATCAATTATTTTTCTTTTTTCTCATTGGAGCACCCTAAATTTTCTGGAGTCACCCATGTTAGTTACTAGAAAGCAATTAATCTTTAAAGGGGCTCTATCAGCAAAATTAAGAGCCCCACATATGCCTGAATAGCCTTTAAAAAGGCTATTCAGGCATATGTGGGGCTCTTAATTTTAACCACCCGTTTTAAAATAATACCCTAAAAACGAATATGCAAATGATATTTACCAGTGCACGGTGGGTGGTCGTGCACTGGCCGACGTCATCTTGCTCTCACGCCTTCCACTTCTTTCTTCTTCCAGCGATGCCCTCCTGTCCTGGCTCTTCCACGCCTTGATCTTCTGTTCTTCCGGAATGAAGAGGTTCGCAAGCGTACTGCGCATGTGCAGTACGCTCGCGTAGTTCTACGGGGAACTTAGAACCACTACAAAAATGGCCCCACAGCATGCACAGTAGCGCTCCGAAGGGAGCGCTACTGCACACGCGTGGGATTTGAATCAAACCCGCTGGAACAACAGAAGATCAAGGCGGGGAAGAGCGAGGACAGGAGGACGTTGCTGGAAGATGAAAGAAGACGAAGGAGTGACAACAAAATGACATCCGACCACCATGCACGGTTAAGTATCATTTGCATATTCGTTTTTAGGGTATTATTTTAAAATGGGGGGAGTGTTAAAATAAGATTAGCGGTGCCTGAATAGCCTTTTTAAAGGCTATTCAGGCATATGTGGGGCTCATACAGCATAATTTTGCTGATAGAGCCACTTTAATGCTGGCTTCTCATAGCATGAGATGAAGATGCCATACAATTTCACTTATAAATCTGCAGACATATTGGCAGCTCCTTGTAGTCAGATAAAAGCCCTTAAAGCTTATATGCATTTTAGAAGTCTTCTGATATGTCTGCAAATGGTATTGGTTGCATATTTGGATATTGGTTTTATAATGTACGTATTCATGCACTTACATTCAATGACCTCATGGTACTGGCTAGTTGTACCAGTCATCCGCTATCATACATTGCTCTCTGTAAAGTTGGAATTGTTGACCTGTGGGACTGATTTGAGTGGAGTTGGAGTAGAAATTTACTGATTCTAACTCTGGCTTGGAACTGAACTGATGAAAAAGTATATGTTACTCACTCACTGCCTAGTATACATCTGGTGCTGATAGGGGCTGTGTGACTTACCCTGTGTACAAGCAGCACTCTGCAAATCTAAGAATTGATGTCACATGGAAATGGGATGTGTATTAGTAAGTACAACCACCAGGCAAGTAGTATACTGTGGAATAATGTAATTGCCCACATATCCACTTTAAATGGACTTTCCAGCCCTAAAAGCCATTTTCATACTGATGACCTATCCATAGTATTGATCTTCAGTGCGTGATCAACTGTTCTGGCAGTCTCCAGAGGCTGGAAGTTACATCAGTAGATGGGCGGGGGGAGGGGACCTATTCACATCAGTGAGGAAAATTATTTTGGGACCGGTAAGACCCTTTAATATTGTATGACAAATTTACTGGGCTGTATTCAGGGGGCTGTAGTATACAGTCTGTAAATTCTTTCCTTATGATCAGTTAAATAAAATTAACTAGTGTGTCCTGAGGTAGGGACTGGATTTGCAGCCATAACACAGATGTGTTACTATTATCTGAACAGAGTTTTAGGAAAGTTCATAAATTGTAACCATAAAAATATATGCTATGTTTAACTGAATGAATCTAAGGTTCTTATTTCTTAAATTTTTTTTTATAAATAAATAATAAAGTCCGCCATTTATGAAGGAGTAAGCTGGAGTCAGAATCAGTCTGCATTAGCTACTCCATAGCTTTAATTCTTAGGGTAAAATAAGTGTGCATATTAATGGATGGATCAGGATTAGAAGGATGAGATTGGAAAGTATTCAGTTTAGCATCTGCTCACCTCTTTAGACTGCTGTTTCCCTGCCTGTTGTTGGGAAAGTAACTGGAGGTGTAGCTGTTCTTGTTGCTTCTTGTAATATTCTTGAAGCTGCCAAGATAAAAAGGAAATACAATAACTACCCGGAAACAGTGATTGAAAGTATTTTGTCTGCATGCTAAATATTGGAAATAAAACATATATAAGGCTAGGCTCACACTTGCGCTGAGCTCTCTGTTGTTCAGGTCTGGCAGAGTACTCGAACAATAAAAAGCTATCCGATAATACTAGACTATATTGGGGTCACCTGAGTGTCTGTCAGGTTTCTGGTTTTATACTGAAACCGGTGGAGAGAGAAAAGTTCTTCGATCAGGACTTTTCTCTCCGTCGAATATCAGCAGTTTCTGCGGCGGAATCTCCAACCCAGATGTGAACTAGCCTAAGACTTACAAGTTAGTGCTGCAGCTTCTTCATCATTTATACGGGACATTGCCATCCATCTGATGGAGGTTGTATATGCAGATTACTGTAACTCTGCTTCATTGAAGAGAATAGGGGAAAGCTATGTGTAGTACCATGCAAAGCCCCATTCAAGAGCTGACTGGCATAAAGTCAAATCATAAAGATAGGGAATCAAAAACCATAAACTGTGCAAAAATATGAAAACCCACTGAGGTCACTATCCCAGCCTCCTTCATACCCTCACCATACCCCCTTTGGGAAAGTCGGGGAGGAGGTACAGCATTAAAAAACAAATTGCAACTTTTTATGCCTTGCACACCAAAAAATGGATTTAAAGGGATTCTACCATTAAAAAACTTTTTTCTGTGGATAATACATCGGAATAGCCTTTAGAAAGGCTATTCGTCTCCTACCTTTAGATGGGATCTCCGCCACGCCGTTCCATATTAATACCGTTTTTTACTGGTATATAAATTAGTTCTCTGGCAGCGCTGAAAATGCGATGAGGGAGTCCCCACCGCTGCCCGAGAACAGGATCCTGCGCGCCTCTGTCTTCTGCTGGATCCTCCTCTTCTTTCTTCAGCAGCGTCACCTCTGTCGGCTCTTACACTAGTAGAGCCGACTGCGCATGCGCGGCCATAGTTCCGAGGCCGCAATTGCGAGCATGCAGTCGGCTCTACTAGTGTAAGAGCCGACAGAGGTGATGCTGCTGAAGAAATAAGGGGAGGATCCAGCAGAAGACAGAGGCGTTGCAGGATCCTGTTCTTGGGCAGCGGTTGGGACGCCCTCATCGCATTTTCAGCGCTGGGGCCCGCCCCCATCGCTGCCAGAGAACTAATTTACATAACAGTAAAAAACGGTATTACTAAGGAGATCCCATCTAAAGGTAGGAGACGAATAGCCTTTCTAAAGGCTATTCCGACGTGTTAGCCACAGAAAAAAGCTTTTTAATGGTAGAATCCCTTTAAAACCCATAATAAATCTAGGCTAATGTGCATATATGATATCTATACAATAATATCTCTTGGCATAATATTCATAAAGAAAAATTGGCTTGGAGTATATATTAATATTTAACAATTGTTTTGCATATGTAGCTCTAGTCAAGGCTTCTAATCATATTTTCATGTGTGAAGCAGAATTTACCTGTTGTAACATAAGAGCTTGCTGCTGTTGCATGACGGCCTGGAGCTGAGCTGGAGACAATATCTGCTGCATCTGTTGCTGTGTGATCATTTGTGGGGACATCATAGCAACTGAAACTGGGACCTGTAGTAATGATACAGAAAAGATATGATCTTTGTAGCCATCTGCTAGAAAATACATCTGCTTCACTGCACAACTGTGCAATGGTCTCACCTGAACTGAAGGCTGCTTGTTCTCAGTACTGCTCGGAGTGCTCAGTCCTGTTGCCTGCTGGAGCAGAAGCTGCCTGGCCATCTGTAGAGCCTACAGGAAAAATGATGAACATAGCCAGTTTATCTGCTGTAATGCATGTAGCATAGTTTATAGTTATCAAATAAAATGTCATCCATGTTGTCCTCTGTTCATTCCTTTACTTTCAACTTTTCCCTTAATTTTCCTTTTCTTATTTTATAACTTTCCCTCGTAAATATATATAGAATAAAATTCTTTAAATGTAAGTTATTATTATGTAAGCGTAATTATAGTTTTGGACAACTTTTGATTTTACAGCAGTATTTGTATCATTAAAAAATTTTGTGATATACTTTATTAAATTTTGGTTCCTTCATGTGAAATCCTATATTACTTTGAAAGTTGTCCAAAAGTTTAGTTATGCTTTATAGGAGTAATAATATTGAGCTCACTCAAATAATGATTTGTGACAATTTGTAATTTGCTAAGAGATGTAAAATTTGACAATTTCATTAAGAAGGAAGACTGAATACTTTGCTCAGATATATATTTTTTAAGGTGACTTCCAGTCTCCATGTGGTTTCTCAGACTAATGAGAGACCACATCAGTAGCTGATTTGTATGCGTTTCGGTTGATCTGTCCACATGTTAGCACTGGAAGCTACTGCACAGGACAGGGTCAGAACCAATTCTGCGCATATTCAAGTAAGGGCGGGTTCACACAGCGCCCAATTTCCGTTTTGCATGTTTCCGGTTTATGCCCGAGAAACTGGACAGGAGACGGAAACCTGCAGTCAGTTTCCAGACCCATTCATTTGAATGGGTTTGGAAAGTGTCCAGCCATGAGCGCCCATGAGCGTTTTGTGGTCTCCGCGGTGAAACTGGATTTCTTTTTTAACCGTACACAAAGTCGGACATGCAGGACATGTGTCTGGTCAATGCCTCAGAGACTCCAAGCAGTTGTTAAAGCCAGAGGTTGTGCAACAAAGTGAGTGCTAGTGATGTGTTGGAGTGTTATTTTGTTTGTTTTTCATGATTCCATAATTTTTTCCTCAGAATTGAGTGATTCCATAATTTATTCCCTGGCTACCACAATTATTTTTCTTGATTTATTTTGGTGTTTCTTAAAGCCAGAAAGTTGCCATATGAAATGCCTTTAGTTCTTTTCATGGCTGTGATCTGCTTTTTTTCTACAAAATTAAACAACTGAAGGAACATCCTCAGGGACCGGTGATTCCATAATTTTTGCCAGGGTTGTAGCAAAGGAACAGTGGCAACGTGAAAGTGGGGTGCTATCACTAGAAAAACTAGACAAGAGACAAAATGTCCAGAGCTTGAAGAGCCAAAGATGGTGATATGCAACTGCTTTTATGCTAAAAATTTGCAATGTAAGCCAGTCACCTACTGGCTTACATTAACAATTCACATGTTCTAGTATTCAAAAATTGCTTTAAATTTCCCTTTACCTGTTGCTGCTGGAAATGCAGGAGCTCTGCTGTGCTTAGTTCTCCATTAGTGTCCCCACTGGCGCTTCCTTCCCGTGTACCACCTCCATCTGATTGGTTGGGAATAGTACCAACTCCATTTTGACTGGTTGGAGTTGATCGAATTGATTCAGATGCAGATTCCACCATCATGACGTTTTTTACAACCTGTGTAAGACAGAGAACAATGAGTCCTTCCTGTAGTAAGCTAATTTACCACTGTTTAACGCTTCAGAAAATAGTGATTTTGCTCATTACTGCAGTTCTCCTTCTCCCCAATTTTAATTTGCTAGAAATGATATCTGCAAGTGAAAAGAACAGTGTATTTTTCCATTCAGTCTGATCCATTTTTCTACGCATTTTTTTTCTGGTACCCGCTTTTTCAAGCTTGCTGAAAAGGAAATTTCAAAGACACAGGTTTTTGAAAATCACAGCATGTCAATTATACCAATGGAAATGCCACCATTTTCCATATTGGTATAATACAGACGGAAGGTCTGCAGAGGAAAACTCTGCGGACTTCCTGTAAAAAAAAAAAAAGCTGCAGAAAAAAAACAGATGCATTTCCAACGCGTTTTTTTCCACAGAGTTTATTGGCTATAGCTACGTGGGACCTTAGTCTAAGTGTGCATTCACACTACGGATACGGTGACTGATTCTGAATGTTAAAACACGTTCAGAATCAGCGCGTATAAAGCACATCCTATTCATTTCAATGGGAGCCGGCATACGAGCGCTCCCCATTGAAATGAATGGGCTGCTTTTTTCTGTACGAGTGCTCCCATTGAAGTGAATGGGAAGCGCTCGTGTGTACGGCTCGCCGTGTGAAGGGGCCCGGCGCTCGGCTCATTCCGAGCTCGTATGCCGGCTCCCATTGAAATGAATGGGATCTGCTTTATATGCGCTGATTCTGACCGTGTTTTAACGTTCAGAATCAGTCACCATATCCGTAGTGTGAATGCACCCTTAGAGAGTCACTTTGCACTGAATCCAAAAGATATGTTTCCTGTTCAGGTAGCTGCTCCCAGATATAGCTGCGCTGTTAGTACTGCTATCAGTGTTGAATGTAAACTAACATTTGATCAGTGGGGATCCCAGGTTTTGGACCCCCGCTGACTCCGAGTGTTGGAGACCCCTGTAATGGTTTTGAGGACATGAAATTGTCTTCTTTAATCAAACAAAGGAACACTTCAAAGAAAATACTAGGAAATGGTTCCCTCTTTCCTTGTGGCGGTCATACCCTTGAGCATCGTTTCACTATTATGATTTGTGCCCAATCCTAATGCACAAAAATCAATGATTGCTCGTACTAAAAGGGCTTTAGGAAGACTTTTACAGAAATCTCCCAGGCAGATTCGAGCTTTCTGGCATTGACCAAGCAGCTAGAAAGCCGGTCAAATACACATTGCAATTTACGTAACCCAAAGAATGTGTAAAGCAATTGTTACAATTGTGAGAATTCTGCAAGCTCTGTGGTAGAAATATTATACTTGTAATTTTAATAAATCACTTAATATTTATTATATTATTGTAGTGTACATGAAAAGCATTTTTTAAATCAAATCAAGTTGCCTACTTATGGTCCAGGTGAGCACACGATTGGGGGATTCAACCATTAGGTTGGATCTTGGGAGGTCATATGTTTCAGGGATTGGCACAGATTTTAGCTACAACTCAGGCTAGTTTTCTGGTGCAACTTATAGTAAATCTGAAGGGCCCTGGTCTGGCCACTTTAAAGGGGCTCTATCACTGGGAAAAGTCATTTTTAACTAATCACATGCTTGCATAGCCTTTAGAAAGTCTATTCCACACCTACCTTTAGTATGTAAATTGCCTCAGTGGTTTCTGAATAAGTCCGTTTTTATTCATATGCTAATTAGACTGTTGCACGATAAATCGTGCACACCTCTCCTGTTCTTTCCTATGGGAGGCTGCTGCTGCTGATGATGACTCAGCTTCCTGATTGCCTCACACACATAGGAGATAATAGAAGAGAGGAGGTTGCTGGGAACTTCCTGAGCTGGCTGGAAGCTCATTAGCATACTAAAGGTAGGTGTGAAGTAGCATTTCTAAAGCCTATGCAAGGATGTGATTAGTTAAAATGACTTTTCCCAGTGATAGAGCCCCTTTAATAAAAAGTGGCGAGTGGGGTGCAGAAACATCAAAGTGGGGGACAAAAATTTGTCACTTTTACACCAGTTTTCTGGCATAGATATGTTAGTAAATTCCCCTCAATTTGAAAAACTGTATGTGGTTTTCAGTGGAGATTTTGCAAGCTGTAACGTGTAAAATAAGAATTTTGCCTTTAAAACAACTACAGCAAAACCACACGTATTTTTTCTGTTTCAGGCTAAGGCCACACAGAGCAAAATGCAGCTAAAGTATAAGGCCCCAAGTTGCAGAAATGGAACATTTTTTTGTTGTGTTTTTTGAGCCAAAGCCAGAAGTGGATTGAGCAGGAAATAGAAGCACTTCTATATATTTCCCATTCCTTCCACAGCCATTCTTGACTTTGGCTAAAAAAAAAACGCTGCAAAAAAAAAGGCTGAATTTCCACAACGTTGGACCTTAGCCCGCAAAACCAGAAAAGACAGTCCCAGAAAAAAAATTGTGTTTTTCATTGAATTTCCACAATAATTTAAAATTTCCCCCCTTTATAAATCTATGGGGAAACAATAAGAAGTGTTTAATAGGTATAAATAAAACGTGTTTTTCCCAAAATGAAATTGTACAGATGAGAGTAAATTAATACTCGTTTATTATTTGCCGTTAGTTTTGGGCATGTACCGTCAGAGTTGACAGTGCGTTGAATTCAACTTTCCAGCGGTATATAAAAACGCCAGTGCTAGAGGATGTGAAAGATCCTCTTTGGCTGCACCTCCACCCTACCATGTTGAAAGCACTTGTAGAGTTCTCTAATCTCCTGTATTGAAATAATCTGAGTAGCCTAACCAGTGTTTAGGAAATATATTGGTAAGGGAGCATTTACATGTTCAGGTTTTCAGATGCAGGTTTTTATGCCAAAACCAGGAGTAAATTGGAAAAGCAATAGAGAAGCCACAGCTGTCTCTATACTTTTATTCACTTTATGATCTACACGTGGTTTTGGCTTCAAAAACTGCATCTGAGAAGCTGAAAGTGTAAAAACACCTTCTGTCTATTAAGGGAACCACCTGACATGCACAAGACCTCAATCTGAACATGGCCAGGTGACATGCAGTTCACACAAATGAATCCCGTCTGTGGCCTTCCTGGACTGAACTTGGTCGTGTGCGTAGGAATCACTGCCTCATAGTCAGCTCCCAAACGGCCATATATTATATACGTGTCATGTGTCATATATTATATACACACATGTTATATAAGGGTGTATGCTAACACTGTGGTAGTTGCACACAAACAGAACTCCACCCTCCTGCTATGTGAGCATGAGGCCTAACACAGCTGCCAGACATGCTGAAATAGTGAATAGGATCTTATAAGATCCATTCATACTATTTGACAATAATATTGGCATAGTTTTAAGCACTGCCTTCCTTATCTGTGCAGTCGAATGGACTTCCCACTCTGATGTCCACAATCTGTATGAACACAGGCTTATACTCGCGTTATATTATCATTTAGATTGTAAACCAAAATGAGGACAGGGCCGGATATATATAATGATAATCTCTGTTCAGCATCACAAAATATGTAAAATAAATAACCCTGCTCATTATGATACAGTCGTATGCATTGTTATTTCTGCAGCATCAAATGTGAATTAGAGCTGAAAGAAAATGGTTATGTAAATGAACGTACGGAAGATTTTACTAGAAAGAGTTAAACTTATGCTATTATGTATGAGAATATGCGTATAGTCATTAGTATAAGTATTGGATAAACTGACTATTGTAAGAAGGTAATTTAATATGACACTACTCACACATGGAGTACAAATCCTGGAACCGTAAGTGCACAGCAGGTTGCCTAAAATAAAGAATCCATGTCAGTTCTGTCAGTGTATTGATCTACTTGAGACTAGTGGGGACAGCTCAAGGTACGAGTACCCCTCTAAGCAAGTAAACATTACAGGGCGTTAGTTTACAGCCGACACTCAAAAGTGGCCAATCCACATTCTACTCCTGAAGGGAGGAGGTGACTGCGATAAGAAAAGGACAAGGCGGAGACGTACTCATTGTTTTACTTGCACACCTGACACAAGTAGCCGGGTGAAGGGTCTTGGACTCTGTCCTCCCACACCCCACTCAGATAGGAAAATCCTGCTCTGCCCATTACTTGTCTGAAGAACTTTACAACAACGTACAAGAAAAGACTAATAAACCTTACACTTATAGCTGAGAAATAAACAAGTATCCACAGATCTCCTGTAATAAATATACAGTATATGTATTTATATACACATACACGGCAGAGCAATATACACAACATGCTTAGAAGATGTACTGGGATGTCTTTTTTACTTCTTTTTGTTTATCTTATCTTTATCTCACATCTGCGTTCATATTCCGATAGGGGAGTCCACTTGGGGACCGAATGGAATACCGAACGCATTAAAAAGCAGTTAGCTAAGAAACCACAATGGGGTCCGTGTGTTTCCACACGAAAAATGCGAAGAGAAAAGCGCTGCTTGCAGTACTTTTCTCTCCACATGATTTGTGCAAACACAGAGAGGAAATCACATGGACTCCATTATAGTCTATGGGGTCAGTGTGGTTTCTTAGCTAACCGCTTTTTAATGCGTATAGGTTTCCGTTCTGGGAGTCCCCAAGCAGACTCTCCGAGTGAAATACCGTATGCAGATGTGAACCGTGCCTTACTATCTGCATTGTATAAAAGGAAAACTTAAATGGATCAAAAGACTGATGTGTGCATATAACACAAAGATATATGTGGGATGTATGGAGCAGATATGGTGTTTATGGTGCAAAAATAGAGTCTATGTTTGCAGAAACCTATGAAGCAATGTTCCTCAGATAGCAAGTCAGTTTCACACGATAAGATCTTATTTTATGTCCACCCGACATACAGATGTAGCAGAGTAAGGGAACATTCACATGACCGAGTTTAAGCCGTGAAACTCAGTCCGTGTTCTGGTCACTTTTACCAGCCTGCACCTTATGCCAGGAGAGGGACTCCTAGCAGTATAGTTATCTATGTAGCAAGGTGGCTCAGTGGTTAGTCCTGGGTTCGATCCCTGCCAAGGACAACATCTGCAAAGAGTTTGTATGTTCTACATGTGTTTGTGGGGGTTTCATCCAAAAGACATACTGATAGGGAATGTAGATTGTGCTGGTGTTAGTGTAGCATGTCGCCACACGTTTTTGCTCTAGTGTAGCATATCTTCACATTCGAAAAAAGCGTTTTACTTAAAAAATATCGCATTTTTTGCTGCCGAGACCACACTAGTGCAGCCTTGGGTTCCCAGCAGACAATGTTGTTGTTGCTGCTGATTAAGCTGTTGATCCGACAGAAGTAATCGAATTTGCTTGGCAAATTCAATAGCCAGATCTTCAGTCGACGTTAGCTCACAGAATTTGTAAATATTTGGATCTAAAGCCATGTATCGCGTTGTTACTAAGCCTGATATTTATACCTACTCTGCATTTTCGCGATGTGGAGAATGACAAGGGACCCCCAAAGCAGGCTTGCTTGGGGGATACATGGCGGCATGGTACCCCAAAATGTGTGGTAAATTAATAAAATATACCTTTTCTCCTCAGGTTCACTCAGGGAAGTAAAGATAGTGTAAGCTGTGCACTGTAATTCAAATTTCCCGCCTTTTTTCACTTACCTCAGCTGATGTCTAGTTTAGGGTTAAAAGCCATCACTAGACAGATTTCACTGGTTCTTCTGGAAGATATGGAGAATGTGGAGACATACTGCACTACGGTACACATTATGTGGAAACGCGTCTAATCATTTTCGCACGCTTTCGCGATGTGGAGAATGTGGAGACGCGTCTAATGTGGAGACATGCTACACTAATACCGATTGTGCGCCCTATATGGGACAGTGACTGACAATGTCTGTAAAAGCGCTGCAGAATATGATGGTGTTATACAAGTAAGCAAATAATAATAACCTATGCTACTAGGGGTCTCTGCCTCCCAGCAACATACTAGAGTACACATAATAGGAAAGAGAACTATAACGTTAGGAGTCCCCCTCCTATAAGATGCAGGCTGGTAAATCTGGTCAAAACATGGACCAGACTAAAATTCGGTCGTGTGAATACGCTGTAAAACTGAACTCAATGAAAAGTCATAGAACAATGTTTTTTTTTTTACCAGTTGCAGAAGTTTGGGTTAATTCTGCGACATCTGTATTTCCATGAACAAAACAAATAAAAAAGCTAAAGTTATCAGACACAGCATCTACTACTTCAATAACCAAGTATAGGACATTTTGTTGTTTTAGGCCGGGGCCTCACGTGGCTTAAATGGCACTGCATTAATCACTGTGTTTTATAATCACCATAAAGAGGATGGGATTCTAGCGAATTCCACCCACACATTACTGAAAAATACATGCAGTGGAAACACTGTTACTTTTGTTACCATTGTAGTTTTGGAAATTGCAGCATGTCAATTATACCTACGGAAACGCCGGTGGCTTCCCTATAGGTATAACTGAACCAGAAAATCCGCAGAGGAAAGCTTTCTGTCAAAAGCGCTGCAGCAAAAACATTGAAGCGTTGCCGCCACGGTTTTTCCCACATTGCTTTTTTGCTGCGGGATGCCACATGGGGCCTTAGGCTGGTCTTAAACGGCCGTAATGTAAGTCCGCAATTGAGGGTTTTCAATTGCAGACCATTTGCGGACACATTATATTTAAAGTGGCCTCTTACACCACCGGATATTTTATCCATGGTGTGGCCGGGCCGCAACCGTGGTCCGCAATTTATAGGACATGTCCTTAATGGCCGTGAATTACGGCACTGCATGGACTCGAACATAGAACTCTATGGGCGAATGCGGCAGGACACGGACATCTGCGAAGCCTATGTTGCCGATCAGCAACTAGTATTGCTGATCAGCAACTTGCGGACCATACATTCATTACGGTCATGTAAGACCAGCCTTAGCCTTAAGTTGTTTTAGTAAATCTTGGACATCCTTGTTAATTTTTAAAGACAATCTATTATCAGAAAACTATATGCAGTGTTTTATCTTTCTCCTTGTCACTGTTTACATGACAGTGCAGTGCAATAAAAGATACTGGAGGAAGATAACACAGGATAACACTACTGATAATAAACTGTAGACACATCATGGCTCATTACTTCCTCCCTATACATGAATATAATTCTATGTGTGTAGGACAGCACTTGGCTGATACTGCACAGGTAGGTGCATGATGGGGTCTGACCATTACCCCAAAGCTTCAGTAAAGTAAATAAAATTGGGATGGCACTCCATGTATTTTCTGCTTGCAAATCAGTCATTATTCCAGGTGATCACTATATACTGTATATATATATATATATATATATATATATATATATATATATATATATATACAGCAAGGTCTGAAACAGACCAATAGCCCAAAAGATGCAAACATTCAAAAAACCTAAAGAAAGCAAAGCAGGCTGGAAACACCCGAGGAGACCCCCAGACAGACCCAGCCAGCAAGGCTACAGAGATATAAGAAGAAGAAAAGGATGAAAGTGTAAAAGGGGGGGATGGAGAACTAGAGAAAGAAGAAAGGCAGAGGAGAGAGGAGAAAAGGAAGAGAAAGAAAAAAAAGGAGGGGTATAGCAAAAGGGTGTGAGTAGAAAATATATTTTCAGGTTTTTTTTTTATAATCAGGAAATACAGTTCTGTTTAAGGCGCTATTCAAACTACTGAGTTTCTTGTGTGAAATATGACTGAGAGATGGCATCAGTGTGCCTCCATTTTCTCACGGTTGATTTTGGGGGAAAACAGTGGGGTTTTCAGTGTATGCTCAACCTTGTTGAGTTGTTGCTATGTTCCATTAAAAATTCTGTAGGAGTCAGGGCCAGTTTTAGGTGCAGTTGGGGTCAGACTTGGGAAAAAAGTTACCGACTTTGACTTAAAAATAAAAATATTACTTTTCAATATATTAAATTGATAATGACATGCATAATTTGTTGCATATTTACTTTCATAGGAATTCAACCACTGGCTTTTTAATGAATTAGAGGATCCTTACAGCTTCTCACTGACCATAGCTGTCAGCAATTTATGAAGGAGTCAGAGCAGGAATTGGAATCAGACTGAGGAAAAATCGAGGGGTCAGAGTTGGTGGTTTGGCCTACTAGGCATACGAGCCCTGAGATGCTGTGTCAGATTTGAATTGTGGCCTACCCTCGGTGGTCCAGGCACTGACTCAACACCTGTGTGTTTGGCCCCAGAGGTCACCTGGTATTGTTCACGATGGACAGTCTGCAGATAGAGTAGATTCATGCTTGTCAAAGAACTCAAGCAGTGACTCTTGGAAATGTCTAGTACAACCAGGACCTGTATGTTTATACCCACTGAAGTACTCTTGCTTTTGATTTGTTATTGCCATATTGCTTTCTGTTTGTATGTGTCATTTTTTTCATCTTTGCCCATTTATTAAAAACTCAGCTTCAAGAGAAGATACAGACCCTATATAAATGTGCTTACATGTAAGTGTCCATCCATTTTTAAATATAATACAAACACATAGTTACTGTCAGACAAAAAATATAGGGCAAATCTAGGTAGTATTTATAAGAACTATCCACCTCGGCCTATAGGCCAACTACCACAAAAAGACAGAATAATCTCTCAAAAAATATATAAATTTATTGAAAATTACATAAAAATTAACAATATATTCAGAAGCAGTGGTGCAACCAGCAATAGATGCAATGAACATACATACTAGTAGGTTTTCATGGTATACTCAATAAATAGTCAATGCAATGCTCCATGATATAACATTTTAAGAAAGTGAATGTCACTGGCTATATAAGAATAAATATAAAAACTTGGAATTACCAAAAGCATACTAGGTTACAAGGCCAATGATTTAACACTTAGTGTTGTAAGAGCAACATTGCAGACATGAGAAGATAGCATATGAACTACTAGGACATTACCTTTATGTATTTCATGCACCGATACGCGCCCCAACGCGCGTTTCACCACACAAGTGGCTTCGTCAGGGGGAGATAGCTATCTCCCCCTGACGAAGCCACTTGTGTGGTGAAACGCGCGTCGGGGCGCGTATCGGTGCATGAAATACATAAAGGTAATGTCCTAGTAGTTCATATGCTATCTTCTCATGTCTGCAATGTTGCTCTTACAACACTAAGTGTTAAATCATTGGCCTTGTAACCTAGTATGCTTTTGGTAATTCCAAGTTTTTATATTTATTCTTATATAGCCAGTGACATTCACTTTCTTAAAATGTTATATCATGGAGCATTGCATTGACTATTTATTGAGTATACCATGAAAACCTACTAGTATGTATGTTCATTGCATCTATTGCTGGTTGCACCACTG
Organism: Leptodactylus fuscus; assembly: GCF_031893055.1. Classification (NCBI taxonomy): domain Eukaryota; kingdom Metazoa; phylum Chordata; class Amphibia; order Anura; family Leptodactylidae; genus Leptodactylus; species Leptodactylus fuscus. Next base: position 99,164,040 of record NC_134266.1, on the reverse strand, counting down.
CTTCTGAATATATTGTTAATTTTTATGTAATTTTCAATAAATTTATATATTTTTTGAGAGATTATTCTGTCTTTTTGTGGTAGTTGGCCTATAGGCCGAGGTGGATAGTACAAACACATAGTGACAAGTTACAGTATAAATGACATATTCACATGAAGTGCAGTTAAGCTATGATTGTCGTGGCGAGTCTAAAACAGTGATCATAGTGACAATACAAAAAAGCCTATTGCTTGTAAAACATTATGAAGAAAAGAATGAGACATAACAGTGATACCTCTGTATCTCTCAGTAGCTTATACATACAGATTGAAATTCTAAAAAGCAGAAGGACAAATGCTCAGTACAACTGGACAGGGCCATTGTAGGAACCCCAAATGGTAATGGCAAGCTTTTAAGTTGTTTTCTAAATAACAATGATGGCAATGGTGGAATAGGAAAACAATAAAATTGTTCTGATAAAAAAGCTGAATTTCTTGTGGGAACAAAAAAACAAGAACAATGCCATACCCAGAACATGCTGCATTTTCATATAAAGACACCATGAACGAAACTACTGTGTATGTTGACATAGGCTTTAAAGTAACATCTGCCTGCAGGGATTTTGACCAAAAAGAAACACCATTAAAAATGGTAGGAAAACATAGTGAAAAAACACTGGCCAGATTTACTGTGAGGCTGCAGCCTCTTCATAAATCTGTCTGCCGTCCCTACGCCAAAGTGGAAAACTACGCCAGAAAACTGATATGAGCTATAATAAAGCAGATGGGTAGCGGTGTGAGGTGCATGGTTGGTACAACAAACAGCCTTGCTCCAAAAGTACTCCTCAATATCATGTATGAACGCAGCTATAACTGTGCTCAATTCTGGGGCTAAAAAATACTTCCACTTATAAGTCACGCTAGGTTCACACTAGTGTTGGGGTGTCTGTTGTTTTGGCATGTTGGAGAATAGGAAAAATGAGCAAATGGCCCACTAATATAGCAGACACCAATGGAGCCACACAGACCCCTTGACTACAATGGTGTTCTGTCAGGTGTCTGCTTTGTTTTTTTTGTTTTTTTAAACTCAAACCACTAGATGAAAAAAATCGGACTTGCACGACCTGGCAATTTCTGACGGACACTTTGACAAAGTCTCCAATGAAGATGTGAATTTAGATAAAGTAAAACACTCCATGGTATTTCTTATTACTGCCCTAAACAACAGTAGTAAATGTATGTCACCAGTGACCCTGTAAGGGTGCATGCACACGATGTAACGTGGCACTGATTCTTGCACGATAAATCGTGTAATGATCAGCACTGCAAAACAGAATCCTATTGATTTCAATGGGTTCCATTTAGCGCGCGTAACACATTGAAATCAATGGGAGGCTTTTTAACCCATTGAATTCAATGTGTTACGCACGCTAAACGGAACCCATTGAAGTCAATGGGATTCTGTTCTGCGGCGGTGATGATATGGGACTGCATGTCAGGTAAAGGCACGGGGGAGATGTCTGTCATTAAATCTTCAATAAATGCACAGGTTTACATTGGTATTTTGGACACTTTTCTTATCCCATCTATCAAAATGATATTTGTGGATGATGAAATCATTTTTCAAAATGATAATGCATCTTGCCATAAAGCAAAAACTGTGAAAATATTACTTGAAGAAAGACACATAAGGTCAATGTCATGGCCTGCAAACAGTCCGGATCTCAATCCATTTGAAAATCTGTGGTGGAAGTTAAAGAAAATGTTCCATGACAAGGCTCCAACCTGCAAGGCTGATCTGGCAACTGCAATGAGAAAAGGCTGGAGCCAGATTGATGAAGAGTACTGTTTATCACTCATAAAGTTAATGGAACATCCTCAGGGACTGGTGATTCCATAATTTTGGCCAGGGGTTGTATAAAAAGTGCATAAAACACGTGTTTATCTGGCAAAAACACACTGTGAACGCAGACTAAAAGTGATAACAATTACCCTATAAACAAGCATTTGCTCATTCATCAGGTGATCTGCTGATTTTGGAAGGAAAAAAAAAAAATTTTCCGTATGTAGCACTAAGGGCTATACTGCTGATGGACGATGTAAGTATACGGGTGTTCGGAAAGTAAGTACACAAAATGAAAGGGTGGACTTTAGCCGGTATATGAAGCATTTTTTATTAATGAACATGTGACTGGAAATGCACCGTTGTGGCGCTGCAGGTAGACCGAGATGTCGGTTTCCTATCCCTCGCTGCGCCATGTGAAAGGAGAAACGAAGAAGAGTAAGCGCTTTAATGGGAAATCAGTTTAATCACTATTACTTATTTATAAGAATTGCTCGAAGTGCTGTCCGCCTGCCTCGATGCAATCAGTACAATACCAGGAGATGGACTGACGCACCCGTTCACAGACTTATGACCCTCACCGCGATGAATGCAGCCAGGATACGGTTCATGAGCTCTTTGCGGGTTGGCAAAGGCTAGACTTGACATGTCTCTACAAGAAAAAATAAGTGGGGTCAAATCCGGCGAGCAAGGGGCCACAGCACAGGTCCATCGCATCCAATCCACCGATTTGACCATCGGTTGTTGATGTGTTCACAGACGATGCGGCACCGTAGGCTAGATAAATGTCTGCTTGCTCCACCCATGTGAATCGATGCATGGCTTATGTCAACAAAATGCCTGAAAGTGAATACGCTTACATTCACTGTGTTGGTCTACTTGCAGCGCCGCCACGGTGCATTTCCGGTCACATGCTCATTAATAAAAAACACTTCATATACTGGCCACCCTTTCATTTTGTGTACTTATTTTCTGGACACCCTATATGCTGGGGAACAATCACCTTACCTGCACGAGCTCGGCATGAGCCTGTGTAATCTGTCCGACATGTTTTGTAGCCCATCAGCACTGGTTCAGGAATATCTCTAGGTTGGGCTCACAGGGAGCATTTCAACTGTACGCTAACAACCAGTAAACCAAAGCTTCTAAATTTAATGTCCATTAGCATGCAGGTGAAATGTATTGTAATGTGTGCTAGTCCTTACTGTAATCAAAAGCCCCATATAGACCCAGCCTTTAGGTGTAATTTCACCCTTATACAAGCAGTCTGAATATGCACCTTATTTATCACAGTGCCATGCTTTACTCTATGAATTTCAACTTTATACCTTTTAGTTGGCTTACTTTGAACCAGAATTTTGCAAAGCAAGTTTGCCACATTTAAGCCCCTCCCTTTTACTTAGAAGGCACACCCACATGTCTAGTAAGTCAGAACTCTTTAGCCTACTGTATACTAGATCCCCCGAGATGCATCAGAGATGTGCCAAGTTGTGTCACATTCACACAATAATAAATCTGGGATATTGTGTGTGAATCCAGCCTAAAGGGACTATTGCCAGGTCACTGCCTTTGTACAAGACATTCCTGCATAGACAAGGGCTATTTATTAGCATTAAAAATTTGGGGCCCATAAAACGTGAATTTTGTAACTTATAGATAACAAAATATATGGCCACTAGGATTTATTCATGAATGAAACAAATCAGTATCGTGTCTATTTTTTACTGTTACTTGTTCTGTATTGGCACATCTTTCACAAACGTATGGTTCTCATTCATTGGAGTAAAATGTAATATATGTTTGTCAGCTATCTGACTATAGTTGGCAGCCTTTATCCTGAAAGGCAGATAAGCCTGTGCTATATTGTGCAGGTCAAATACCTCAGTAGTCCTCTGGTTCTTGTTTTGCTTGTAATGAATGGCCTGCATAGCCTTATACTAGCAGATCTTGAAAGTTAAGTAGTGCTGTACTAGATGAGGAAGCTTCTCTTCTCCATCTCATTAAAAAGGTAAACATGAGAGCCAGCTAAGTGTCTAATTAAGCTTCTAATTAGTCCCTGCTTGTTACTAATGCAAATTAGATTACAGCGCTTAACTACAGCATGTCCACAACACCCTTGTTAATTGTGGCCTTTGAAATTAAATTACTCCCTAATTAGCATATCAAAGCCATTGATTCTGAGCCAGAGAAGACAAGGGCAGGAGAGAGGCGAGTGCCAAGTTTTGTTAATTAGGGTCGCCTAATTAAATTGTGACGTGTGACTGCATGGTGAGGTCTTGAGTAATATAAAGGCACGTGTTTGCAGAGTGCCAGCTCATGGGCCTAACAAATGGCTAGGTTTACGATGATGGTATTACACCAATATACCTGCCAAGAATAATAGGATATGCACTCCCACCATCCGGAGTAATTTCAGGTGCCTGGTTACAACTACACAAACTCTGCAATTTGCTTGTATAATGTTTAAAGATGTGGACTTTGTGGTACGTTTACTGTAGATCTGTGCTGCAGAATTGTAAATAGCATTGAAGTCTATGAAGAAATTCTGCAAACTCCGTAACACATAGGGTACCAAAAGGTGCTACATTTCTGCACATCTTGGAAAATCGAGTTAAAAATTTTCTGACATTCTACACAAGAAAATTTAACCCTTAAAGTGGCTGCTTAGTGGGTGTTCCTGGGTGTAAAATGGACATTCCCAATTGAGCTGTTGGTAGGGCCAGGGCTAAAGGCCAGGTTCACACGGGTTTTTTTTAGTCTGGAAACGGAGGCCGCCTCATTTTCCAGCCCAAAAAACAGGTAGCTGCGACTTGATGCTGGTACAGTGCACTGGCATCCAGTAAAGCACTCTGATCCGGATTAGGCCCGATAAATGGGCCTAGTCGGGAGGAGGGAGTGTCTTCAAGTGGATTTGCAAATGAGCATGTCGCTTCTTTTTTCCGGGGTCAGAATAAATGGCTCCCGGAAAAAAGATCTGACGAGCTCCCATTGATTTAGCTGGGAGCCGTCTTTTTGTTCAGGATTTTGAGGCGAATTCGGCCTCAAAATCCTGACCAATAAACTATGTGTGAACTCAGCCAAAGTCTCCTGGAATTTTGTTGGCAACTATGCTTAAATCTGGCAAAATGCACCAAATTGTGTCAAAATTTTGGTATAACATTAGGTCTCAAAAGAAGCCAACTAATAAGTGGTATAAACTTAGTTTGCACTCACACGACCGAGTTTCAGGCATGAAACTTCGTCTGTATGGTGGCTTAGTAGTACAGTTATATATACTGCTAAGAGTCCCTGCCTACCAGCGACATATACCAAATATAGCAATTTTTTGTTGAAGATTTTGTTGCGGTTTTTTGATCCTGAGTCAAAGCCAAGAAGTCTACAAAACGAATGGGAAATATATTAGAATTTCTTAAGCCGGGTTCACACAGGGTTTTTTGGAGCAGATTTTAACCCGCAAAATCCGCTCCAGAAAACCTCTCCTGCGGCTAGCCGCGACTGGATGCCAGTGCAGTGCACACTGAGTTTCCAGCCAGGTTCAAACGGGGTTTTTTGGTCCGGATTTTGAGGTGGAAACCTCCCCAAAAAACCACCCCCCCCCAGAAACTCTGTGTGTACTGCACCTGCATCCAGTCGCGGCTAGCCGCGGGAGAATTTTTTGGAGCAGATATTGCACGTCAAAATCCGCTCCAAAAAAACCTGTGTGAACTTTCTGGCATCCCACTTCGGATTTGGCCCAAATGAATGGGCTAGTCGAGAGGAAGTGTTGTGCCGCAGATTCCGCGTCAAGAAGGGAATTCAATGGGGGGCAGTTTTTTGAGCTGAATTTTGAGGATCAAAATCCGGACCAAAAAAACCCCGTATGAAACCGGCTTTACACTTCTAGCTTCTACTCAATCCTCAACAAAATCTGCAAAAAAATAAGTTGCGTTTCCGCAATGTGGGGCTTCAGCCTAAGGCCTGGGCTCCATGTGGCGTAAACGTGGCAGGAAAAATCACGGCGTTTTACAGTCAGAGTAAAGTGGTTTTTACTTTGTGGTATAAACTGTGCTGCGGACACTCCGCGATAACTGGCACAATTTTGAAAGTCGCAACATATCAATTATATCTATAGAAACGCTGGGGGTTTTCCCATAGGTATAATTGTAACAGAAAGTTCGCAAAGGAAACCTCTGTGAACTTTATCTAAAGCGCTGCGGGAAGAACCACAATGCATAGCCACTGCTGGATGCCACATGGGGCCTTAGCCTAAGGGCGGGTTCACACCTGCTCCTGTCTCCGCTTTGTGGGTTTCCGTCTTCTGCCGACAGGAGACGGAAATCCAGCATTCAGTGTCTGCCCGTGAATGTCTTCTGGTCTCTGTGGCAAAACCGTTTATTTTTTTTACCGGACACAAAGTCCTGCATGTCTGACTTTGTGTCCGGTTATAAAAAAACGGTTTCGCCGCAGAGGGCAGAAGACGCTCACGGGCAGACACTTTGGAAACCCATTCAAAGTTATTATTCAACTTTGTATGAGTAAAGCGATAAACCCCCAACCCCAACACACACTCTTCAGGCCATTGATTAAGCAACTACTGTATATGCAAATGTCCACAGCAGCCTGTCAAGCACTGGTGTAATGGACAGGGCAAAGAGGGAGGATATATATAACTGTATATATACAATGGACTCATAATTGTATTCTTTCAGTGCTCTTTACATTAGATTTCATATCTAAATATGAAGCAGAACTCTACAGAATAAAGTACATTGTAAACCTTGCAAATACAAATGAATAAATACATTATTTTATCATGTACAGTGATGCTTCATTTTTACATATAAGATTACTCAACTTTGTGTCAAGTTTCTATGTCGTGAGTTTTTTGAGGGACCCTGTGACATTGGACATATCCTTTTTTTTTCCTTTTTCACAGGCCAGGCTACGTTTACATCCTTTGGAGGAATGGGATTCGCCAGAATCCCATTCCCTTTGCATATAATGAAAAATGTTGAGTTTCTTGCTGCAGAGTTTCCACTGCGGCCAAAACATTGTGTTTTCATAAATGTGGGGCCCCGGCCTAAAACTAACAGACACCCTATTACAGGCAATGGGGTGTGACGAACTTCATGTATTACTGTGATTTTAGCTACCTCTCCATTGTTCTGGACCTCTGACGGACCTGAACAACGGAGAGGCAATGTTAGTGTGAAATAACGAAACAACTTAAAGGCAATATCTTATCAGAATATGATTTATTTTTTTCAATCAATTATTACGTTAAATATATTTTTATGCCGAGAGCCCATGTTGCAGAAACGCAGCTTTTTTGTTGCAGTTTTTTGAGCAAAAGCCAAGAGTGGAATGAGCAGAAGGTGGAAGCATAAATACTTCCTATATATTTACAATTCCTTTTGTAGCTACTCTTGACTTTGATTCAAAAAACCTGCAACGTGGGCCCCATGTAGGGCCCCAATTTTGCTGTGGTGTTTTACAGTACCTGCAAAGTGGATGGGATTAGCCAGAATCCCATCCACACTTTGCAGAAAAATTTCCAGTGTACGTGATGTGATTTGAAAAAAAATGTTGCAGTATGTCAATTATAGCTGTATAAAACTGCGCATTTTCGGTGACAAGCGCTGCGGGATAAACCACAATGTGTTTCTGCCATTGTTTTTCCCGCAACACTTTTTGACTTTGGCTCACTACATTCGGCCTTTGACATAAAGAGTTTTTGGTGAGGGTATTAAAATTTTTGTTATTTGTTATCTGTTATTTGTTTGTTATGTTATTAACTATCTACCTAATACCTAAAAACCCTGCATTTCTGAAATTCTCCACTAGGTCATATAATAATGCTGAGGCTTACTGTTTTCTATAGATTTCTTTGGAGCAGCTCTCTGACTTATCAGTACACTGATGATATGACAAAGAATCCACCACTCAATAGAGGATTTCATAGCTTATTTACTCTCCTCTCTACACCATGACATTTGCCCAGGTCAAAGACCATGCCTAATAAACTCTCCCATACAAATGAATAGGGTCTGCTCCAGACCTTTGTTTCTATGGCCCATGGTCCAACTATAGAAAACAGGAAGTCACAAAATATTTTAATTCTAACATTAAAACCTTTTTTTTTTTGTGGATAAGACGTTGGAATAGCCTTTAGAAAGGCTATTTGTCTCTTACCTTTAGACGTGGTCTCAGCTGCACCGTTTCTTAGAAATACCATTTTTTACCGGTATGCAAATGAGTTATTTCGCAGCGATGGCCGCTTGCACAGTACTGTTAGCGTCCATTTTCCCGTGACCTGTGTGCCTGCGCAGTCTGCTCTGCTCAAGGCCCGACGCCTAGAAGTTATGAGCCTGCGCCGAAAGAAGACATTGAAGATGACGCTGCGGACGAAGAAGGAGGCGGAGCTGGAGACAATTCTATGGCAGCGGTGGGGAAGTCCCCATCACTGTTTGAGCACTAGGGCCCGCCCCCATCGCTGCGAGAGAACTCATTTGCATACCGGTAAAAACCGGTATTTCTAAGGAACGGCGCAGCGGAGACCACGTCTAAAGATAAGAGACGATTAGCCTTTCTAAAGGCTAGTTCGACGTCTTAGCCACAAAAAAAAGGTTTTAATGGTAGAATCCCTTTAAGCTTAGTGGCAAAAGCAGGATTTGCAAGAAGCTTAGGATTGAAATATAGCTATTAAATTTAAAAAAAATTAAAAACACCACCAAAAATTCTTAAAATAATGTTATACATAGAAATGTTATTTAAATAATAGTTAATAGTTATTATACACTTTCCAGTTAAATAGAATGAATAGACTAAAAAAGGGACCATTTGATCTGTTTTTTAAGAGAAGTTTTGTTTTTTTAACCTAATCTGAATACAGCCTTAGGGGGCATTCACACGGAGTAACGCCGGGCGTGTATTACAGCCGTACATGCCGGCGCTACGGCAGGCTGCCGAACACTTCCCATTCACTTCAATGGGAGCGCTTGTAAACGCCGCCGTTACGAGCGCTCCCATTGAAGTGAATGGGAAGTGTTCGGCAGTCTGCCGTAGCGCCAGTGTATACGGCTGTAATACACGCCCGGCGTTACTCCGTGTGAATGCTCCCTTAGCCTAGCCTGATCATAGAATAACCTTCCTTAGCTTAAAGATGGCCTTAAACAGAAGATATTTATCTGTAGATATTTGTCAGGTCCAGCTAAATTGTGTAAAATAAGGCGAAACAGGATGTCTATGGTGTTCATATACATAAGATTAACAGCAGATACTACTAAAATAATCTGGATTTACAAATTGTCTGTAGGTTTTTTGGTGAGTTGCATGCCTTCCCATCTGATTTTGAGGGACATGGATCTTTTCAGTTATGTATGGATATCATTTAGACGACATCTACACAAGACTGATAAACAGACGTGTAAGGTTGGGTTCACATGGAGGCCGCCTCAGTTTCCGGACCAAAAATCGGGTAGCTGCAGTGTACTGGCATCCAGTCGCGCACTCATGAATGGGCCTAGTCGGGAGGAATGAGAGTGTTTAGGCAGATTAGCGAGGCAAATCCGCATGAAGAATGAGCATGTCGCTTTGTTTGTTCCGGCTCCCGAAAAAAGGAACTGACCGGCTCCCATTGATTTCAATGGGAGCCGTCTATTTGGTCAGGATTTTGAGGCGATTTTGAGGCCTCAAAATCCTGACCAAAAAACTATGTGTGAACTCAGCCTTACAGAATAACGTTGGTTAAAAAAAGGACATGTCCAATTGTTTTTCTGGCCTAATGGATCCAATACAAGTCAAATACAATGAGGGGTCAGTTAAAAATATAAACAGATGAACTTCTTTGGTCTATTTTTTCTTTATACCCCACCAATTCATCCTTTATTTTTGATGGCCATCAAACAGATGTACATTTGTTTTGATGGATGTTAATTATGGGCCCATTGACATGTATTGGTCTATCCTTCTGTATGCACAGGTCTTATTTTTTAATGGCCTATCAAAACATTCTGCTAAAAAAAAGGACGTGTATGAGGAACCCACTGACTTCAAAAACAGACATGTAATGTCACTACCTGTGATGTCATTTCCTTAGGCCAAAACAAGATCACCAAGCAGCAGGACCGGACAACAATGGTGGACACTGGAGCACCAGTGAGTATGTTTTTTTTCTTCTCCTTCTCCAGCCCCTTGCAAAAAAAATCCTTAACCTGTGCCACCCCCTTTAAGAAAATATCAGTAACACAGCTGTTTTCCACATTCGTTTGTATGAGGCCTTAAAGTGGACTTTTATAATTAAAAGTTTAAAAAACAAAGGATATGGCCTCTATAAGGAAAATCAGATTTAGTTATTCTGTTGTCAAGGAACTGACTGACTAGGTACAGATATTCCAAAACATGGAACATCTCCTTAAATTGAAGTGGCCTTTGTGGGCACCTAAGAAATTACAGGACTCTTCTTTCTCTGAAGCTTGGAAGACAAGAGGAACAATCTTTCCTCATTTCTTATTCTAGTGAAAATGTGTAAAAATGGGAAAATAAAAGGAAGGTTTCATAATGTTGCAGTGTTTGAAATAAGAAAGGGAAAAGAAAGCCCAGAGAGAGGCCGCTTTTAATCACCCTCCACACAAACCTCGTCCCTGAGCTGATTCAATTAACTGATAACAGAAGCATCAAATTAATTTTTCAAGGATGTTAGATTTTGATGAAGAAAATCTTTCTGATTTTAATCGGCATGGTGTTTAAAAGGCATAAATGAATATCCTTTTTGAATCATCAGGGGCACGAAAGGACACTGGCGCCTCGCTTAACGTGTACATTCCAACCGTTTAATTGGGGAGGGGGTGTGAGGAGTAGCAATTCTGTATGAAGAAATTAAAAAAAAATCCCACGCCCATTTAATTATTAAACACTGCATGGTGAAACTTCTCTCAATATTTCCCAAAGTAAAGTACAAGAGGGCAGGCATGCAGCTAGCAGGAAAACAGACATTCAATAAATACAAAGCTGTCTGGAAAATCACATGAACGCCTTCATAAGGCTCTAATAATATTGTATGTATTTTTCTAAGAATGCCAATTTTGGAACATGGATAAAAGAAAGAGGCCATATAACGCTATATAACGTTAAAACTTTGATGAATTGTTTCTATATTGCCATGTTCATACAGTGCTTTTTGGCAAATTCAAGAGCCAATTTAAAAAAAAATTAGAAATTTGTTTAGTTCTTCTCCTATCTCTTGGCTGTAAGAATTATTCACAAAAATGGACCAAATTATAATAAAGGGGACCAATATATTACATTTTACTTCTGGATGGATAAGATTAAAAAGGGCCATGTCACAAATTTTGCATCGGGACCCAGTAACTATAAAGTGAACCTGACAGGGGTATTTGACACTCATACGTCCTTATGGACTAGTGTCCCAAATCTATACCAATCCAGGGATGATTCATCTCTGGGAGCTGCTGGGTCTTTACTGGAGAAATCGGGGAAGTACACCTCGGGTTCACTGCTCATCCACCCACGGAACGGTAGATGAGCGCTAAGGTGTAGTGTATTCTCTTGTTTCAGAGAAGGGCTATGAAGTTGTCAGGAATACAACAGCTGGGGAAGTACAAAGGTTTGTTTTATTGAATATTTTGGCCATAGACAACATTAGCATTAGGACTATTTGATGGCACTAATTCAGTGATCCATAAGGACCTGATAGTTTTGTGCCCCAAAGTGCCCTGACACGTTGCTTATACCTATGCTGCCCTGTATGAACCCTGGCACATTGGCTTGAGCACATTGTTAATAGAGTAACGTTTAATTCTTATCCCTGAGTACATGGATTTCTGTGAAGATCACCAGACTAATCATTCGTATTCATAATATTCGTATTCATATAGAAGAAATGTATTTAATAGAACTGTAGGAAATATGTTCATATGTTCAATTCTTTAATGGGTGCTACGCCACTTATTCTGGCACAGTTGCAATTTCTTCTCTAGCACACATCATTCCTGAGCAATCAGTGCAGTTATTTATTGTGCCCTATATGAAAATTAAACTTTCTACTGACAACTGGGAGGTTTCAGGCAGAAGCTGACAAGAGGGCTTGATTCAGAACTGCTCAAACAGAGGCAAACAGTTTCAGAGCTCAGAATCATATCCCTTTATCTGCTCTTGCCGAGATCACCCACTAAACAGTAGAGGACCTAAATAGCATATGGGTCATACCACATCAAGTGGACCAGTTTTTAAAATCGGCCCCACTCGACCTTCTCCGATTTTGCTGAAAATTTATAAGGATGTACATGTATGTTTGAAACGAGGTTCTGTAAATTTTTAGGGCCAGATATCACATTTCTGGGGCACTGTTGACCTTTCACTGGACATGGAATGACCCATATCAGTCACAAAAATTAACTTGCTAAGGAAAGGTGGGGAAAAAAATTCCCAACACGCCATAATGTGCTAAATGGCCAGGGCTGATGTCAACACCTAGAGCCTAGAGTCCACTGCCTTGCTAACAGTCCAGAGAGAGAGTGTGCCATGCTACATATTTCATTATTGCTTCCTGCTCATAGCTCTATGGACAACCCACCCATCTTGCTCCAGTGATCATACACTTATCTGCTTTGGTGCCGGAGCTCAGAGAAAGGTCTGGGAGTCCGGTGAGCTATGAACAATAAGTAAAAATGAAATCTGTAGCACTGCTCGTTCCCTACAAACAAAGATGGCGGACCTATGGGGCCAGAAGCCATTATATTGTATTGGGACAAAAGGGTTGGATTATACTGTGCATGGGGGCCATTTAAATTGTGTATGGGTATATAGGGGGGCTATTACACTGTTATGCTTCAGACTTGCCATCAGCTAACCCGCTGCAGACTATAATAGCAGCACTTGGTATGAGATTTTTACATGTGGCTGCCAAAAACACCATGGTTTTAAACCCACAACATGTAATTATAGCAGCAGGTTTAACGGCACAAAGCAAAGGTTGGAGGCTACAGGAGACATACAGCAACTCCAGCAGGGGATGCCACAGCCAGACCACCCAATTTCAGGTGTTATTTGCTGCTACAGATTTTAGAGGAACCCAATGTTGTTGATTTGAGTGCTGTGAAAGGTTCTGTCATCCAAGGGCCCACACAATCCTGGAGCCAGCCCTGGCAGTGGTAACTATTAAATAATGCAAGGTACTTGAGTTGATGGAAGTGATGAAAGGTAGCTTTAGGTTGGCCGTACAGTATCTATCAGCTACACAAACATTTGTCTGATGGTTATGTTCCCCCACTCCCCAACATACATTCCCATTCTCCCACACAGTAGTGAGTGTTCAATAGTCACCACTGTACTTCCTGGCCCTTCCTCTGCTCTGGCCACACTGCTTGCTCCCTGGCAGCATGTAGCCAACAAGTTGGAAAGTGGTAGAGGAGGAAGCTTATGACCTCCTGCTTTTCCAGGATGAGGATTGGTGTGGGGCAGAGCTTTTCCCCAGTCTGCAAACCAGATGTATTTTTAAGACCCAGAAAGAATTGGCTGCATGGAAATAAATTACCACTGAATAGCATTGATGCTCCTTATCTCTAGAAAAAACCAATGAACTGTGATGGTAAAAATCCAACCCTTGTGAGGCCTTATCAACACAACTGTGTGTGTCCTTGCAAGTGCACAGACACATTATTCACACTCTTGCTTTCCATGGTGGGAGACTTCAGGGGGTGGACAGGCTGCCCTCATACTTCCCATTGATTACTGGAGGATCGCATGGAAATCTGCAGCTTTTCCATCAGTAATTAACCAAAATAACTGGGCTCCTACTTTCTTTTTTAAGCTATTTTCACCACAATGGACAAAAATCTATGCAGAAATTTTTGCAAAGCATGTGAACAAAGGAACAGCATGAAGAATGTCTTCATATTTAATATGGACTTCAGGGCAGAACCCACGGCGAAATACATGTCAAATCCAAAAATAATGTACTCTTACACACAGTGGTTCAATAATTTTCCATAATCATAATTCTAAGAGTTGAGTCTAGAACCATAACTAAAAAAATAAGTAGAATGTAACCGGGGCAAGTTTTGAAGCTCAACATATTGATCTTCATTACCGTTGCAAAATAGCTTTTGGTGGGTTATAAAATTTGGCAAATAAAACCTACACTTGTAGCTTACCTTTAATAATGCCCTTGCACTTAATTATATCCAAAAAATATCTGCTAATTTATTGACGGATTTTTAAATAAGCCTGCTTTAGGCTTGGACCCCAAGTGGCAGAAACGCCACAGCAGAAACCGCAGCGTTTTACTGTGGATTCCATCCACACATTGCAGAAAAACATGTGTAGCGGGAACACTAGGGTTTCCAAAACTGCCGCGGTTTTGAAAATCGCAGCATGTCAATTATACCTACAGAAATGTTGGCGGTTTCCCTATAAATATAATGGAAACAGAAAGTTTGCGTAGGAAACCACTGCAGACTCTCTGTGAAAAGTGCTTTTTACCACAGCGCTTTTTCGCTGCAGCCCACTCCGTGCGGCCCTAGGCTAAAACCACATGTTGTGGTTTTAGTCTAAGTGTTGGTTCACATCTGCTTTTGTATTCCATCCAGGAAGAATCCGCATGGAGGCCCAGCGAACGGAATACAAACGCAATTGCAAACGCTGGGCTGTAAAAGCATACGGACCCCATAGACTATAATGGCACTTGCAATTGCGCTTGTATTTCATTCAGGGGTCTCCATGCGGACTCTCCCTGGACGGAATACAAAAGCAGATGTGAACAGGGCATAAGGCTGTTGGTCAAACCAAATGAAAAAAGTTCAGTATTTTAGAGTCCCAAAAAAGTGAATAAGATTTACTTTAATCTCATCCACATATTGTGGGAAAAAAGTGCTATAAAAATGCATTTTTTGGAAAAATGCAATATGTTAATTTTATCTGCAGAAACGCTGCAATTTTTCCCATAGACTTATCATATATGGTGGGAAGAAAAAAAAAACTATAGAAAAACAGTGACGTATTTTTTTATAAAACAATAGAAAAACAGTGAAATAAACACTTTGATGTTTTTTTTCTGCAGCATTAATTAGCTGCAATTTGGTAAGTATGGCCTTATGTTTCCTAAGCACGGGCTGCATTTTTCAAAACCTGATCTATTAAAAATGCACCACAATTTCACAAGTGAAGTTACTGTTAAAGGGCGGGTGTATGTCCATAGAGAACCTTTTGACATATTTTTCAGTTTGGATTAGGAAACAGTTTGTCTTCTTTTTTTCTGCTTTTTATATTACTGAAAACTCTTTCTGGCAAACGTATGGATGCATGTGAAGAAAGTCAACATATTAAAAAATGTCAACTACACTATATATCAACACTCATGTGTGTATCCTTTTATAAAATAAGTTTTCTATTCATTTCTATTTTTTAAAAGGCATATGTCTGAAGTGGGTTTAAAATGAAATTGAAAATAAAAGGAAATGTGTCAAGGTTTTGCTGATTAAAAAATAATGGTATTACTTTATATTAAAACTGTAAAAAAAAAAAAAAAACCTTAACTGTTGTAAATTTCACATTGGCCACTGAGCTAACAGTTTCTGTTCTGTAGAGATCATTCAGAACACGAGGATCCCCATTCACACTATGTGATGGTCAAAACGTATTTACTTCCCTTCACTGGACAACCTTTGCACTGGCACAGGTCAGACAGCATATCTAGAATGCTAGAGGTCTATAAGATACCTTCACACAAAAGGGACTTATGATCCATGTGACTGCTGTAAAGCTTAACTCTGAATGTTGTTAAAATATTGGAGCATCTGTTCAACCAAGATGGAGGTGCTCGTAATCATAGTACAAAAAATAGAATTAAAAAATCCACAATTAAAAAAAAAAAACTTCAGACAATGTTATTTCACTTGATGCCAAGCAAGAACCTACATGCTTTTATTCCAGCAGCCAAGAGATGAATCTTACTACTGGCTTCATCCCCCTACTCCAGCAGGGCAGGAAAAAAAGATTTAACACTTCTTATATATAGAAACAGAAACAATGGCGAAGGTAGAAGCAGATTCTCAATAAAAGGTAGACCTCGAATCGAGATCCACTACTCACTGGAATAACCAGACTCAGCTTTACTCCAAGTGCAATGGGGAGAGTCCCAGTTATTGGGTTGCTGGGTTTCATCGTATGTTAAATTGTTCTTTTGGAAAAGATGGTCCATTGCATCATGAAATCTCATGCGGTGTGATGGATTATGTTCAGTGTTTTACTTATATACAATGAATGTACTGTGATGGTTTTTACTTATAGGAAAAAAACTAATAAAAAGTAGAGACAACCAGGTTAAAAGCAGAAATTCTTGGAATGAGTGTCCTACAAGGGAAAACAAACAGAGCAGAGAACACATTCTCCATCTACTCTTTTACCCCTCCCCACTTAACAATTTCCCCATGTAAGCACAGAGCCTGGAAAAATGAGTTAGTTAGCATATGAAGGCTTTGTAGGAAGTTGGAATTTAGCCAGTAAAATTATCTAATTTGAACGACTCCGCATCCGTAAAGTTCAGTAAAAACGACTGAGAACAATCCCACAGATACCAAATATTCACCCTCCAGAATACCGAATGCCAGTTGTGCGTGGCTTCTTCATGTAGTCCTTTACTCTAACTGACCTACTAGTCTCATTGTTGTTTTCCAGATTCTGCAGGCAATGTTATATTTCTGTGGCACAGCAAAAATATGTGGCATAGATGAAATACTGTGTAAGAATTAACTGGGAAGCAGGCTAGAAAGGCAATGAACCTGCTATGCACATTTTCTAAAATCCTACATTTGGTTCCAGCATTCAATGATCACATTCCTTTTGTCTATTTATTGTAGCTGTCATTATCCTGGAAAATTATAAGAGGTGGGGGCCGGACAAGAGGCTACAATGCAGTGCCAAAGAGGCGCAGATCACTGCTAGGTCACTGCCTATTTGTACATTTCTATCATAGTCTTAGAAATAATTATGAAAAACAATTCCAAATCTTATTCTGGGTAAACATTGGCATTATGACATTGGATAGGCAGGTGCATGATATGAAAGTATCCCATGTGAAAGCAATACATGAAGTGAATTAAATACGTGATCACATACTGTACCATATTCCTGTTTGTGTTTGGAATAGCCAAATCTTATTTTACCATGTATTATAAATGGCTGACAGTTGTTCCTAGAATCTGACTACACTATTAATTGTTGTCCACTTACAGTAGGAAGAGTTAGGCTGCTTTACATCTGTGGAGTATTCATTTTCATGGATCTCTTACAGACTTGAATCTATGAGGGATATGTGAAAATGGGCAGAGATGGCACATGTCCTGTTTTTTGTCGGTATGCTATAACGGATATGTGAATAGACGCAGAATAGATGTGAATAGACGCACTGAAATTGATGTGTTCTAAAACCATTTCATGGCTGTTACAAAAATAGCCACATGGCCCATTTCTGACGTTCGTGTGAATAGAGCCTTACTGTCACTGATTTTGAGTGCGACACAGAAATTACAATTTTCCATAGAAGTACTTAAAGAACATTTCCTACAGCTACTGGTTTGCTTGAGGCAAAACCTTGTATCACCTGTGGGTCTGGTTTTTGGTGCAGTTGCTGTAAGTTGCTGCACCACACCACAATGTAAAGAGTTAACACTCTTAAAGTCTCATGCTGCTGAAGATCTACAGAAGATGTAATAAATTAATAAATTGAATATATTTATAAGTATTCACAGTATGCTATGAATAAAAAAACAACCAAGACATTATTTTACTAACATCTGCCATCCTTTCAATCATGGAAATCCTTAGGAAAAGAATAGTCTAAGCTCCATGAACTAAGTAGCATTATACACCATGTTACAGACGCCAACCATTGTGTTTGAACCTACCTAAGTGTCACTTGGTTCATTTTCACATGACATAAATCTCTAAAGCCTTATGGCAAAGTGATCACACATATGTATCTTTCTCTAAGACATTGGAAACTTGTGGCCCTTCACCTGTAATGTCAAAGGTTGCAGCTTACCCAAAGACTTCCCAGGCTTTTAAAGGGGTTGTCAAGCAAATAGAAATCATTTTAAGAGCAGGTGAGAATGATGGTGAACTTAAAGGCATACACAACTCACGAATTCCCTGCTGGTCTCTACTTCCTCCTGCAGTGGGGATTTGTGGACAAAAGGAGCAACAATTACCGGCCACAAAGGTGACTCACTACTGCCAGTGGTCACATGTCCCTGTGCAAGCACAACATGCCTGCAGCAGGATACCAGAGATCTCCGTTAATAAAGTAATTATTCTAGTTTTACACAACCCAAATGGAATTACATTAATATGAATTGCGATTTGGTGTTTTTTTTTAAGGTTTCTCTTTTATTTTGTTCATTCTACCCTATTAGGATGCAACCAAAGAGGTGGTAAATGACAAAATAAAAAATCTTTCAATTTAATACTTGATGAACATTAATCTTACTTTTTCCATATGATATACATTTTAGGCCAGACTCTAAAGTGCGGTTTGATGTTGTTTTTGATTTGTTACTTTAGCCAAAATAGAGTATAGAGGAAAAAAGGAGACATAGAAGTCTTTCCTTTATACTTAGTTACCTTTAGGATCCCCTCCTGACTTTGGCTAAAAAACACATATCAAAAACTACATTGATCTGTCCAGTGAGAACTCCAAAGCTGTATCATGTTAAAAGTCTTTAAACATTTGCTTACTTCATTGTCCATATTGTTCCATTTGTCAGAAAACTGTACATATTTTGTCCTGTACTGTATAAAGTGTCCATTAATCTCATTACTTTAAAGGTGCATATATTAATCATACAACCTGATCCCTAGCTCAGACCTGGCACTTCATAGGATACAAAAAAACAGACAGTACATGAAGTGAAGAGTGATAGAGATTATAAGAGGTATGTTAGGTATCTGCTCCAAAGCAGCCTTATGTATTTCTGAAGCACAAGACAAGTTATAGAAGTAGACAAGACAGGGATATACAGACACAACATACAGATATAATAGGCACATGTATAATACACAAAGGGATGATGTACAAGGACAGTCCAGAAAGCAGAGACAAGAAACAGATGTGCAGCTGGCACTCACAGACAAAATAAAGTATGTAATGATAAGCCTGAGATGTATAGATACTATATGGAAAGAAATAATCCAAGGGACAGAGGGTTCAGTAACACTTCTCTATCGCTGGAGAGCGGGCCTTTTCACTAGTACTATGTAATGCATCATATCTACTTCAGACAGACTGAAAAGCCACTTCAGCAAAATAAAATAAACACAAAATCAAAGTTTTAAGTTACTGAAATATTTGAAAAATCGTGAGAGATAATCCTTCAAGAGGGTCTAAAGTGCCATATTATTAAACAACGTGTTTGTTCTTTTGATGTACAGCTGATGATTTCTGTTATCAGCCAGTTCAGGTGAGACAGTTCAACCGTCTGTGGTTGCAGATAAACATTAAAGAAAAAAAAATGAACATGTAATATTAGTATTATCTTTTATTAATACATTTGGAGTATGGATTACAAAGGGAGTTATAATGGGGTGCCTGGGCTGTATGAGAGTACACTGACATCGGTAAGTACATGCGCTATAGCCAGCAGATCGCTTCATTCTGAATAGTACTTACCTAGCACTGCCTACGCCACACTGTGCTACTACCTTCACATGGCTCCTGGTTTCCTGGACATCTACTCTCCCAATTCTATTTATGTAACTGAAACAGTGTTCTTCCCAGGTTAACAAGGTACTCACGTCTATGAAGCAGTATTGCCATACCAACTATACAGCCCTGGTGGCAAAGAGTTTAGCAATCACTATAGGGAGGGAAAATGGAGGGCAATTTTACTACAGCAGTTGCATTATAATATAATACAACTTTTGCAATCATTCGGTAGGTGTTCCTTAGGGTCAAAGGTGAGTTGAACAAACTAACTCATACAAGTATGCATGGGTGTTTCTTGATACTGGTATTTTTACTGCAACAATACCAAACAACTCATTCCAGTATCAATAGAAACTAAATAAAGAATAGGCAAATAAGTTACTACATTGTACACTTGCATAGGACCTGTCTGAAGCGAAAAGTTAACATATCAACTATACAGCCCTGATGCCAAAGTGTTCCATATGGGAAGCATTCTCCATAGGGAAGGGAAAATGGAGGGGTTGCAAACAAAATCCAGAATAGGCAAATAAGTTACTACACTGTACACTTGCTTAGGGCCTGTCTGAATGGAAAAGTTAACAATGCAAAGATACAAGATTAATAAGGAGTACTCAAGACTGTGGGGGCTAACAAAGTCTATCCCCTATGACTTTACACGAGATTATTTTTGCACTGGGAAGACATATAGTGAACTTTCAGCTATATGTTATCCTAATAGGATTGGTGCTGCATTTCCAGTGGGTGCATGCTGCTTCAGACCACTATAAGTTTGCCAGATGGAAGTCAAGTTATTAAAAGGAACAGGACAAAGAAGAAGGACAACCAATATTCACATACATAAAACACAGAGGAGCAAGCAGATGTACCAGGACATGGCACTCGTTGCATTTGTCATAGGTTTGGATGTATTGAGATACTGTTAAATTCAGCTGTAAAAGCACCAGTAATACCCCAGTACCATACATTCACTAAAATGGTGTCTCTCCTCACTTCCTGTACGTTGACCCTCTACTCTGCTCGTATTCTGTCTGCGATGCTCCACCACCGAGACAAGTAATGTCTTGATGGAAGTATGTCTTAATTCTACATATCAAGTTACAAATTCTGACTGCATACAAGTTTCTATTGTATTGCTATATTATATACTGTATTGGTATGCTGTGCATATTGTACAAATCTGAATTCTTCTACTATACAATATCTTGAACTAGTGATACTTTTGTTCACTATCAGGTCACCATTGGCAGATACACTATAAACAAAGATTAGAATTGCACATTATGAGTGGTATTATTTTTTAACTCAAGATAGCAAAGAATTATACAATAAACATCATATAAAAGAGTCTAACAAATGTGCAGAATATTGTCATGTATTGCTGCTTCAGCACACACATAGCGTTATCATCAGGATATTGTAGGACACTGGATAGGAAAGGAAACATGAAGTCATACTCTGTCTTAGGGGCTCTGTGTACAATGTGCCACACACTAGTACAACACAAGCAGTGTCGCAAAGTTTTGCAGGAAATGGTATATGTAGCAAAGACAAGATCTCCTACACAATTTCATACAGGACAGCAGAAGACACAACTGTGGTGGCCTCCCTGCACACGCTTGGATTTTAATGGCACATTTCCTGCTTCATTACACACCAAAGTTATGGGGTCTGAGAGCCACTGTAGGGTGACTGTGCAGTATCATGGCCCCCTCCCTGCAGTCCTACTGATCTCAGCTGTGTAAACATCCCATCCTCACCCCCTAAAATTCCTCCAGGTTCCGAAAGGGATATGCAGACGGCTCTTTGGCCTTGTGAAGCTCTATGTAACTCTTACACTAGTTTCTGTATTCTGATATATCGGCTATAATACAGATCTGCACATATCTAAGATGTTGACATATCTACTGCTGTTGTTAAAGCGCTGGAAAAAATGACACTTCTGAATACATGCAATGATCTGTAACACATAGCAATTCACTTTACAGCAAAATGATTCCTCATATCCACAAGCAAAGACTTTCTTTCCTGCTGTAATATACTTCACATAAGGCAAACTTTCAGACAAAGCCCCTGCTCCGCTACATAAAGCGAACCATTGTACTCAACAGGTGTTATTTATTTTCCCCACATAAAAATATTTATCCTTAAAACTAAGCAGGTGTCTGAAATAAATGTGCGGCATCTACTTCTGTAATACAATACAAGATACAAAAAAGCTAAACCCTATAAAAAGAAGTGTTTTCATTAACGTATACACAGCTTCTTGATGCCCCAAAACTGCTTTAACTCTTTCAATACCATCATAACCATGTATCATTTATATCATTTAGATGTAGATGCTGAATGTCTACTATCCTTAAATTAGCGGAGCCCTCTTGTCTACATATTTGGGAAAAGTTTGGGGAAACAATAGAAACACACCGAAACGTTTCATCCATCGTAAAAGGTTACTTTTCCTCAGGAGCAATATGGGCACCAAAACGAATTGTATTCCAGGAGCACAACGTACAATATGGACATTTCATCCTTTATAAGACATACAGTCTAAGGAGAATTTTAGACAACAGAGATAGTGAAATAAAGAACTGTATTACTGTCATGTAAAGTAGATAAAAGGTCAAAAAAAAAAAATATATATACATATATATATATATATATATATATATATATATATATACTGAAATCAGTAACAACAAAAATTAATGACAAGGCAGAAGCTGTAATTTTGAGTACATATCTTGAATGAAGCTATAAATGTCAATATACTATAGTGCTTACATATGTATATATATATATATATATATATACACACAAGCACATATTCATATCCATACATGGACATTTAGAAAAAGCAACTCGCACACTAATTTCTGAAAACTAAGATTTTCTATATTTTTATTTATAAAAAGACACAAAGACACCTGTGATCTTCTTGACTAAAGGCCTATGCTTTCACTGAATTTCACTTCCGATCTATAACATATTAACAAATAGTAAAGTCCTGCAATTAACACAAACTATATGTGATCTGGTTAAACTACAGAATATAGAAATAAATGATTTAGTTTATTTTATTCACTAAGGCATAGGCAGATGGATCTAACAGTAAGTATTTCATCCATGCATTTACTTTTAGGTACTGATACTACAAATGGTGGATAGAGGACCTCAGGACCATTCCCAGGACCATACCTAACAGCTTGCTGAGAACATTACTGTTCCGTAAAGACACATAAAAAAATTAGTCTCAAAAAAGTAGATAGCGTGGAATTTTAGATTATACACCACACTTTCACAGCAAAATAAGTTTTTAAACCATGTGAGCCAATAAAGGATTTCTCCTTAATGTTTGGAAATTACAGGTAAACATCAAAATGTTCTATTCTCTATATATTAGAAACAGATAGAAATATCATAAATTATTAATTATAATGCAAATAATAAAGAGGATGGATTTGGTTTCGTTAGAAATAAAAATTATATGTGGAACAGAAAGGCTCAACAAGTTCCAGCGTTTTCCTAGTGGCAGATATGATAGAGGGTTAAGTCCCCCAACATCGGAGCACAAAGCTCAGTATTGTTATATAGGGAAACAAGTGCATGGATCTCAATCCCAGGAATACATTTGTATCCCCAAGGTAAAATCCGAAGCTCTCCACCTGCAGACTGCTCATCCCAGACTCTAGGAACTTTGTGCTCCCCACTTTCCAACTTTTGTGCGAATTTATAGCATCTACATATGTTTGGTCACCCCAGTTTTTTACTGCCTACAAACACACACACAAATATATATATAAATATAATATATATATAATTATTTTAGATATATGCCCTACTATATAGAATATAATCCTATTTATATATTTGACAAGACACATTTATGTATTCTCCTTTTTGCAAATATTCATAAATTCTGCCCATTCCATATATTGTTCTTAAAGATTAGTCAATAAGTACTCTATATGTTCAAGCAAACAATTTTTATTATATTTTTACATATTGGAAAATGAAATAAGCCTTTATTACACATGAAAATGTCCCATGGTGTTTCCACTTTGATAGTGATATTCCTATGTTACTTATACATATAATCATTAACCTATATACAAACAGAGGTGCGCATACTAGCCATCCTGACGACAGTACACAAACAAAACCCACACAAGAGGCTTTCTAGGAAGGAACAGTCACTTTAGTACCAGGATCATAAATGAAGGTTGAGTCTTTAGAGGTCACGCAGAGGTGGCCAGGAAAAATGTCCCACTTAAGATGGATGAGGGACTTGTTCAGACTTTAGAAATCTATAAACTATCATTACTTTCATATAACGTTGAGTACAAAAACTCTTAAGTATCACTTCTGTATGTGAAAGTTCAGGGTTACACTCATAAGATGCCACTCCCAAGACAGCACTCACTATCACAGAAGTTGTGTCTGAGCAAGACAACACAAAAGAGCCATGTGGGAAAGAAGATCCTTCAAAGCTACATTCACTCAGGCTGAGAATGGGGGCCCTGAAAGACATACCACCCAAACCACATGCAGAATATAACATTACACTACTGTAGCACTTCTTCCAACATAGAAATGCACACGTGTTATTGAAAATTATGCTGCCACTTGGATTAATAAGCAGGTCAATTTTACCATCTATGTTCCCACTATATCTCCATATATTTACATACCAAGCACAAGCTTAGAAACACCCACACAGATAATGGAAGCCATCATTTCTTGATCACCGTCACCTCCTTAGCATGTGCACAATCTGACAGGAAGGTCGCCCAAGATCTACACCGACACCGCCGTACTTAGCAAGGGAGACAAGTCATCTTACACCTTGCATTTCAATTATTTACAGTAGCAGACTATAGCAAGGAGGTGACCAATAAATATCTATAGGTACATCTTATATACAGGTGTCCTACTAAACTGAACCAGGACTGGGAGGAAAGAGAAGTGACTGGAGACCATCTGCAGAAAGGACTGGGCACACATCACATCTTATGTTTTTTCTTTGGCTCCAGTTTCACCTCAGAGTCAAGTTTACCAAACAAAGTGTTTAGTAAACTTCTTCCAAGTCTTGGCCATGTGTACAGAGGACTGGGAGATCACACAATACAGTAATGAAGATGTAATAATGTCAGGGGCTCCCGCTGGATTGCTGCAATTTCCTCATTGTTCTGATCGGTTATAGCGGGATCTATAGTGTCCCTAACTGGAAGGATCTGCCGAGATAACCTGACTGTGTAATCATTGCACTCACTGTGAATAGATCACTTACGAAGGAGCCTATAGGGTCCCGGGGAGCAAGGGAGCAGCAGTGAGGCGACTTGTATGAAGTAAAGTCCGGTGTCTCACCTCTAGATGCGCCCCGAGTCTCTTCCCACCAGCGATCTGCCACAATCCATGCAGATAAGGAAGGATCCGCAGAACTTAAGGAGAAGTTTGCACAGTCCTGGCTTATCCTCCAGCACAGCAGCTCCACGCGTATGTGGATGGACGAGTATGTGTCCCACGAGAAGGAGCAGGTGGAAGACACTGTGGGAGGAAGCGAGCAAGAAGAAGAAACAACAGAAGAATATCACCGAGAGCAATGAGGACAAAACTTGAGAGGAATGAGAGCCTGTCCCTGCTTCTCCTGAGGCGCACACTGACTGGACTGAGGAACAGCATAAAAAAAAAAAAAACCCTCTTTCCTCGCCCCCCCACTGTGACACTACAAAGACAAGAGCGGAGCTGCACCTCTGTGTATCTGCTCACAGCCCCCTCCCCTCCCAAAACCCACTCAGACAATCCAGTGCCGGCCCCCTCCTCCCCCTCCCTCCCGCCCGCTCTGCAAGACACCAGCTCCGAGGCTGAGAGCAAAGAAAGCACAAGAAAAGCCCAGCACTTCTCTCCAGGCCCGAAATCCGAGCCGCCTCTTCACAAGTCAGGCTCATTCACTCCCGGCCTGACTCACAAATAAACAAACTTCTGATTTACTGTAAATGGCGGCAACACGATCCAGTCAGCAGCCAAGGCTTTCCTTCCCTGAAAGGAGCCACATTTCATAGTGGGCATAAAATGGGCACCAGACTGGCTACAGTGACTGAAGTTTCTTATTCGGCCCATTGACTTGCGGAGCATCCAATACAGCAACAACAATATTCTTCAGCTCACTTCTATTCATATACCATACAGAAAAAGAGGAGAAATGTCAGTGGTGTGCGCCAGCCATGAAAACCTATTATGTCACCTCAGAACATGCAGTCTTAGTAGTAGTCACATGAGGGGATGGCAGCAAGGCCACCGCTACATTTCCAGCTACTCTGGAGGTCATGACCAGGCATCAGATATACAGCAGCACTAACCCCTCTCATCTCATCCAGAAAGCAGAGCAGTTTCCAAAATCTTCATATGCACAAACACTGTGTATTTCCCATAGAGTTATATGGGGGCAGGGGCGGATTTGATATTTATGGTGCCCAACTAATATTGCCCCCTTAATGCTCCCACCCCCCATGCAATTGCTCGGGGTGCTTGGTGGGTCACACCGCATCGATTTAGAGAGAAGATAAAAATTTAAAAAAATGTAAGCTTTTCTGCTGCTTTTTTTCTGCTACTTTTCCACTGCATTTTTAATTGTGTTTCAGGATGCATGGCCTTAGGCCTTATTCACACAACTTTGCAGTTCTTCACAGACCTAACATCTGTGAAAAACGGCCGTATTGTCAAGTCCACAGAAGGGACTTACTCATATGGCAGTGACTAACAGCTTGAGGCAGACACTTTTTGAGTCGGCTGTCAAATGGTTGTTATAAGGGGGTATCATTTATATAAGTGGTCACTAGGGGGCATTATGAAAAAAAAAACCTTATTTAGGACGGACAGGGGGTGTTATTAATAAGGGACACTATTTAAGAGGGCACTTGGGAGTATTATTTATTTGAGGGGGTTATATTACGTATAATTGAGATTAGCAGTAGGAGGCAGACTTTGTGTAAGTGAAGGCTATGTTGGTTGGGTGTCTGAAAAAATAAGGAGTCAAATATGGCAGTGTGGCAAACTTTACAGAGACATGTCACAGCTGGAAGCAGTGGACATGGCAGTCCAAATGAAATAGATGAGAAACGTAATCAGTAATAGAGAGATCACCTGTAAGTCACTAAATGTTTACTGTGTTGTATTCACCTAATTTGTCTGCCGAGTAGGCACTATATGGTTATAGTGAAAATATTGGTATACCTGAGTTTGGACCCACTTGGACTTGTCCGTCCCCCTCTGTGCCTAATTCGTTGCTACCACTCTGGTCATACCACCAGTGACATGACACAGGATGAGTGATGACTGTCTGTAACTGGACAACTCCATTTAAAGGGGCTCTATCAGCAAAATTTTGCTGTAGGAGCCCCACATATGCGTGAATAGCCTTTAAAAAGGCTATTCAGGCACCGCTAATCTTATATTAAACCCCTGTCCCGTTTTAAAATAAAACTATAAAAACATATAGGTAAATCATACTTGAATGTGCACCCTGGGCGGTGATGCACGATCCAACGTCATCTTCCGGCACGCCTACCTCTTCTTTCTTCTTCTTTCGGCGATGCCCTCCTGTCCTGGCTCTTCCCCAGCTTCATCCTCTTCCGGCGGTTCAAATCCGATTGGCTGAAATCTGGCGTGTGCACAGTAGTGCTCCCTCCGGAGCTACTGCGCACACTCCAGGGCCATTTTTTTCAATGGCAGTGCCACCGGAGTGTGCTCAGTAGCTCTGGAGGATGCACTACTGCTCACGCGCCAGATTTCAACCAATTGGATTTGAACCGCCGGAAGAGGATGAAGATGAAGTCGGGGAAGAGCCAGGACCGGAGGGTGTCACCGAAAGAAGAAGAAAGAAGTGGTAGGTGTGCCAGAAGATGATGTCGGATCGTGCATTACCGCCCAGGGTGCACGTTCAGGTATGATTTACCTATATGTTTTTATAGTTTACCGGTACCTGAATAGCTTTTTTAAAGGCTATTCACGCATATGTGGGGTTCATACAGCAAAATTTTGCTGATAGAGCCCCTTTAAACACAATTTGGGTGAGCTCTAGTTAAGCAATTGTAGCCTGAAATATTTTAATACTTAGACTACAGTGAAGCTTCAGACCACGTCACTCCACAGAAACTGCCCTAACCAAAGTCACTAATGACCTTCTAACTTCCAAAGCCAAGTGTCATTACTCTGTCCTTCTCCTCCTTCATCTCTCCTCTGCCTTTGACACAGTCAACCACCCCCTCTTGTTAGAAACTCTCTCATCCCTTGGTATCTCAGAACTGGCCATTTATTGGATCTCCTCATACCTCACCAACCGCACATTCAGCGTGTTCTTCATCGGCTGCTCCCCTCTGCCAGTCCCTTCACTGGCTACCTGTTGCTCAGTGAATTGAGTTCAAGTTACTAACGTTAACATACAAAGCCATCCACAACCTGTCCCTCCATATACCTCCGACCTAATCTCCCACTACCTGCCCACACGTAACCTCAGATCCTCCAAAGACCTCCTACTCCGCTCTGTTCTTATCCGCTCTTCACATGCATCCCCTATACTCTGGAACTCATTACCAAGACACATAAGACTGACCCCCACAATCACAAGCTTCAAGAAGGCCCTGAAGACTCTCCTATTCAGGAAGGCCTACAACCGCCAATAACACTACTGTCACCACACCACCATCTGAACAGTCTCCCCTTCACTTTCTGTCTCTGTCCTTCTTCCCTCATAGATTGTAAGCCCTTGCGGGCAGGGCCCTCTATCCCACTGTGTCAATCGATCATTTTTAGTATTATATTCGTTTGTATATTTTGTGTACCACATGTAAACCCTCAAATGTAAAGCTCCATATAATTAGTGGTGCTATATAAATAAATAAACAAACAAACAAATAAATAATAATAATAATGGCAAACAAAGCCACTAGCACCACCGTCAATAGGTATAACTTATTAAAGGGAAGAACTAGTTAAACACTACTTCTAAAAATTACTAAAAATTCTAATACAGAAATGACAAAGGTTGAGAGTGAGCTACTAATATAAACCTCAATATATATTAAAGACATTTAAGCATTTGCAACACTCTTTATATAAAAACTAGTTAGGTAATTGTAGTCAGTTAGGTTCTAATGGGTACGTTTTTAAAGGTGTGAAAGGGAGCTACTAATGCAAACCTCAATAAGGGAGAACTACGAACTTAAACCTCAATAGCTTTACACAATTACAAGGAACAGCTCATTGAGCAGACGTAACATCAATTAGGTAGCTCAACAAATTCTACAACAAATATTTTTGGCAGCGGATTTTGAAGTGGAATCCGCCTCAAAATCCGCTCGCTTCTTTTTTCTGCTAGCATTTGGGCCTAATCAGGAGCTGAATGGCGCACGGAATGTTCACAGGCGGAATGCAAATTCGGCCGTGTGAACATACCCTAAGAATGAATTGTTAATCAAAACCTTGAACCAACCTTAAGGCTCTGTTCCCACAGAGTAATGCGCCGTGCATTCAGACACGTATACACGTGTCAGAGTGTGAGCTCTCAAAACAGATCCCATTCACTTCAATGTGTGCCGGCTCACGCGCGCTACACATTAAAATCAATGGGTTAAAAAGCCTCCCATTGATTTCAATGTATAGTACCCGTAAACTGGCACACATTGAAGTGAATGGGATCTTTTTTGAGCACTCACACTCTGACATGTGTATATGTATCTGAATGCGCGGCACGTTACTTCGTGGGAAAGGAGCCTAAGACTAAGGTTTCACGTAGTGAGTTGCAACCAAAAAGCACTGTTGGAAAAAACACAGAAATTCAGCAGAGTTTGTCTCTGCAGATTTTCCGCTTCAATTATAGGGAAAACACCAGCATTTCCATGGGTATAATTGACATGCTGCCATTTACAAAACCATGTGGTTTTTGTTTGCCGAGGATATTTTTCTGTAATGTGTGGATGGGATTAGCCAAAATCGCTGGCGGTTTCCCAATTGGTGTAATTCAAGTTTTCCTCTGCGAACATTCCTTGAAAAGCGCTGCAGGAAAAACCATGATATGTTTCTGCTGCATTTTCTCCCTCTATGTGGGACCTTAGGTGAAAGCAAAAAATGCTGCAGGTTTTTTAATTGTGTTTTCACAGAGTTTGCTTCTGAGAACTTTATGTCTATCAGAAAACGCCAGCATTTCCGCAGGTTTAATTCACATGCTACGATTTTCAAAAATGCGGGCATCTTTGAAAATGCAGCATTTCCACTGCAGATTTTTTAAATGTAATTTATGGATTGGATAGTATAAAAAGCAGTGTGCGATGCCTTGGACAAAGTATTAAAACATTAGATATTTCACAAAAATTTGATATTAGAAGCTGCTGATGCTTCTGGAGTCCCACAAACCTCAAGATGTACGATTCTCCAGAGGCTTGCAGTTGTGCCTAAACCTACTATTTGGACACCCCTAAACTTTTCTCACAAGCAGAAACAGTTGCAGTGGGCTCAGACATATATGAAGACATTATTTTAAAAGTTTACTGATGAGTGTCATGCAACGCTGGATGTTCAGACAGATAGAGTATTAGATGCTTGTTGGTTTGTCACCATGTACCAACAAGACTGCGACGTCAGCAAGGAGGTGGCAGAACCATGTTTTGGTTTGGAATCATGGGAAGAGAGGTGGTAGACCCTTAAAGTACCTGAAGGTGTGAAAATGGCCTCTGCAAAGAATCTAAAATTTCTGATTGAACACTTTCCTCCATAGTGCAAAAGTAGAATTGTGCCTTTCGTAGCAAAATCATCCTCATTCATGACAATGCTCCATCTCATGTAGCAAAAAATACCTAAAAGGAGAAAAACCTCTTAGTGTTCATACATGGCGTCATGTCAGTTTTTCTACTGCTGATAAGCACAATGTGGTTGAAACACATTTTGCTTTTGTGTCTCAGACTGTGGGCAGTTACAATAAGGAGAACCCCAACTCCTATCCATTACCGACTCTGCTCTGCCATTCTGTCAGTAGTAATGGTACAATATCAAACAATTAGCTGAGTAAAGCCCAAGTAACCACCATACAGGAGATCCTGGAACATTAGACTGTAAATACTTAGCAAATATATGCAGCCAAGCAGCTAAAACACATCCAAAAAAACCCAAAACAATCTAAAGCTAGGTTCACACTAATGTTTGAGCATTCCACCCCTGAATCCACATAAAATTGTCAAGGAGGACTTTTCTCTCCACTGTTTTCCTTATGAAAGCAGTGGAAACCTGGTGGACCCCTTCATAGTCTATAGTTTCCATGTGTAACCGATTTTTAAAAGGATGGGGTTTTCATCTTTTGGGTCCCCGTGTGCACCCGAAGAATGGAAACCCAAACACTATTGTGAATCTAGTATATGAGCACAATCTGGACAGTTGCTTGCTGTCTGGGAATAATATCCTATCTGCTATTACACAGGCAGCCAGAAGTTGATACAAGTACATAGAAGACTTTTCTTACATTGTAAACTATGAGATTTACAGAATGTTCAGTCCTTTGCACAAAGGTGTATACCAGCTGGGAGAAGAATCAGTCCCTCCCATCTGCATTCACTATATAAAGATGGAAAAGCTCCTCCCCTCCACTCTCTGGCTTTCCATCTTATCTTGTATCTAGGGACATACCTCTCTGGCAATAGGGGAGACAACTGCAAAATAGCAACAAGGGAAACACCTAGTGGCAGGAACTATAGAGAGGTTTTCAGGCAAAAAGCAGCCACATTTTTGAAGCGCATTACATTGAGGTCCAGAATCACATGCTCTAGTGACCATTTAAATGTTCTTTCTGGTGATGCAGATGATGTTTATGTATATTGTAACAACAGATACAAAATATTCAGGATATGTGATCACATGTATGAAGTTATTGATATGAGGCCTATCACAATTTCTAATGTAAACCCTTCCATAATATAATTAGAATCCCCAAAATCTAACCCTCCTCTGTCCCCGCTCCCACATTATCCCACATGATATGATGCCATTTCAGGCTAACTTTATATGTCCAAGCTCCATCCACATGTTATAGGATACCACTAGTCATGGCTCATAAAGTTTTATGTTTGTGTAATGACAGTCACCTCTATTACAACATTGTCTGACATCTGTATAAGCACCCTCTCTACCTCATAGATTGTAAGCTCTTGCGAGCAGGGCCCTCAGTCCCAGTGTGTGATATGACGTTCTTTGTTATGTATCTTTCTGCCTGTATTTGAACCCTACAAATTGTACAGTGCTGCTGAATATGTTGTCGCTATATAAATAAAGCTTATTATTATTATTTATTATAATGCATATTTATACTATTGTGTGCTACTACTATTTGACTAGTTCCTGTCTTAATAATATTACAATTTTTTTCCATAAACTTCCATGATTGTATTGGAGGTTTATATGTATTGTTTTAGAAATTGTGATGTGTTACTATTGCACGACCAAAGATCAATGTGTTGCCCTGTGACTCCTTCACGAATGTAAATGAATGCAGTTGCACTACGATCCTGAGGGTGCTGTGACTGCTCAAGTCAAGAAGAAGTCACAGACGCAGCACATTCAGGGTCCCAATGGAACTACTGGCATCACTGGATTTTAAGAAGTGGATTTAATATACAAGTGTTCCATATCACTTTCCCTGCTGTATTCTTCAGCCAATGGAATAACCATGCAACATTTCAAATATGGACAGAGGCCTATTCCAGTGGAGATTTAGGTGATCATTTTGTGTTTTCTTGTCCTCTTATGGACACTTTAGAGTAGGCAGAAAAGAGATAAGTTATTTCCAGCCTGCTTTAAAATGTTTCTGGTGATGTAAGGCAGTATTGACACGACCAAGTTTCCTAGATATGTTGTGTCCATGAAAAACTAGGACATGCTCTATTTATTCATGTATCAGTCCCACTGGTTTGTCTCTATGGACCATATTGGCCCTGATTAGCCCATTGATGTGATTGAATCTGTGAAATAAACAGATCCGACACAGGACGCAAAGTGGCACAGTGTGAATACAGCCTTAGTAGAGGATATGGGAAACTGAGAGATGCGCTAAGAATTTACAGTGGTTTATAAAGTTTTGTAAAATGACTCTGCATAAAAACTGGTATAAACACAGAGGTCATTTCAATTCTGTAGGCCAGTGTCCCACATGGGGAAAAAACTGTCGCAGTTTTGGAAATCGCAGCATGTCAATTATACCTATGAAAACTCTGGTGGTTTCCCTATAGGTATAATTGAAGCAGAAAGTCTGCAGAGGAAAACTCTGCAAAATTTCTGTAAAAAGAGCTGTGGGAAAAATTGCGATGCATTGCCGCTGAGGTTTTTCCCACAGCTCTTTTTTGCTGCAAGATACTACATGGGGCCTTAGCATGCCTTTTAACTAGTGGTTTTCCTCCGTAAAGAGATACTCACATGAGCATATGAAAAATCTGCAACAAATGGACCTTTTTTATATATGTGATATGTTCCTATGTACCCTGAGAACAGTGTTGTAACTACCGCCGTAGCAGCAGAGGCAGCTGCCACAGGGCCCGGAACATTAGGGGCCTGGTGACAGCCGCTACCGCTGCTATCATTATACTTGGGAGTCCGAAAAGACCGGGAGAGGTAAGAAACATAACAAACACTGTTACTTACCTCTCCACGATCTGGGCAGGCTTCGGCCTAGTCGTCTGACGTCTCATCACCCTGGCCTGCATCCCGGGTCATTTGACATCTGACGTAATTGAAGATCAACTACTTCGGAGGCCGACAGCGTAGGAGATGGGAGATAGGTGAGTAACAGAGTTTTTTTTATGTTTTTCTCCCCCTGGGTCTCTGATTATTATACTCTGGGGTCTGAAAAGACCCCAGAGTATAATAATTGTTTATGGGTGTCCACAGTGGGACATAATACTGTGTGCAGGGGCCACTATGGGGCATAATACTGTGTGCAGGGACCACTATGGGGGATGATACTGTGTGGAGGGGCCACTATGGGGGATAATACTGTGTGGAGGGGTCACTGAAGGACATAATAGTGTGTACAGAGGCCACTAAGGGACATACTACTGTGTGCAGGGGCCACTATGGGGCATAATAGAGTGTGCAGGAATGCGTAGGAGGGGGTCAGTCGAGGTTTTCGGTGTCGGGTGGGCGGGGGGGCATGTCAAAAGTTTGCCACGGGGCCCCGCCATTCCTAGTTACGCCAGTGCCTGAGAAGACAGGCTTGTAAATTTTGGGAGATAATTGCAGGTTTGTTTTTTTTTTTTTGAGGTGTCCAGTAGTGGCTTGTTTCTCTCTATTTATGCAGTTGTGTAAATGTATATGTGTGTGAAAGGGGCAGTTGTTATGTAAAATATATGGTCAACTTATGACATTTGGCATCAGAGTGGATCCATATCATGTATCACGATCTATATGTTAGATTCTTGCTTTCCTACGTATCCTCCTGCAGGTCACCTTTACTTACTCTTCTAATACATGCCATCTATTTTCAGTGAAATCACATGTACCATCTCCCAACATCCAGTGAACACCAGTAAACTACTTCCTACTGGACACTAGACAAAAGATTCAAGCAATAAAACCCTAAAGTCTATTTTTTTCCCTAATATCTTTGCAGTATAACTGTTGTTTTATCGAATTCTGGTATCATCATTTATTGAACCACGGTAAATGAAAAGTTTGTCTTTTGTAAATAAAAAATCTGTCCGAATAAGAAACCAGCTTCAGCAAATTCACAGCCAGCTCCTTCGGAAGGCGCTTCTCCCGCTTTTCTTCTTGTATTCCTTTCTTGTGTCCTGGCCTCCTACTGCTCCACATTTAAAAGAGAAGGGAAGGGGGGAGAGTGGGAGAAACTTTCTGCTTGTTTTTTTGATTTCACTTGGGTTTTGTGTGTGCAAAGTCTTACAGCAACCAGAACCCCAAAGTAATGGGGAGCAGACGCAGGCATTGTTAAAGCTTGTTTATTTCTCTGGAAACAGTGTGAGGAGAAGAAACCTGACGTATGATTATCAATCTAATAGTCTCTGATAGGAAAATGCAAATGTTACTGCATATTGTCACTTGGTAGAAAGATGGTGACACACAAAAAAAAAAACATGTTCAAATGAAAACTCATTTGAAATTGTATATACCGTTTATTATGATATTATAATATGTTTGCTCATACATATCATTTAATTAAAGAATGATAGAACTAGAAATACACAAACAAAGCAAAAACCTCTTGGATAAGTTACATGTCAAAATTTACATACAACTCAGTTACAAATTTACAGAGATTATCTGGGGCTCCCTGTTATGTTTCTACAACATATTTGTTTACACCATTCATTTACTTTTATAATCTATTCTCTTTTGGATAATATGCACCACTACTGAAGATGATGGAGCGCTAAAACCCATTATAAAAACATAAATATTGGTTGAAACTTTATATTGTCAATAACGTAATAGGCTATAAGTGTATACATAGACGTGTGGTGATGATTTACAGCATTGCTTGTGATCTGTGATGTTATATATGAAGAAAACCACACTAGTAGAATCTGTGTAGGCGGATACGTTTGAGTTCACACATATTGAAGTAAATAGATATGATTTACAGTAAACAATGTCTAATTTACATTTCTAATAAGACAGTAAAGAACTCAGAAGTGTAATGGTGGAGCAGAGGTCAAGAGGATTCAGGAGTCTTTTAAGTGGTGAGGAGAGATGGTACCACACAGAGTCAAGTGCAGCCAAAGGGAAGTGCTGTGGTTAGGTGGTGCTGAAGAAGATGCTGTAGTAAAGCTGAACAGCCAATGATAAGCCTAATGACAAATGTTCCCTCAAGTACAGCACAGGGAGGTGAACCCGAGGTCCTGCAAGAAATACATAGAAATATACAGCTCTGCAGGCCTGTAGCAGAGAGGGATCATGGAGAAGCCAGTCATTGTGTATCCTTTGTGCACAAGGGGCTTCAATAACTTGCCTCACACTTACTTTAATTAGCAAGTAATTTAAATTGCCCCTGAGCTGTGTGCAGCAGAAATCCTTACTGGAAACAGATCCCCCATGTCACTCAAGCAGCCCAACATTCCCAGGACTCTGCTGGCATTCTAGATGTAGTACTGCTGGTGAAAAAAGAGAAAACAACAATTCAAAGACTTGAGTTTCCTATCTTACAAGAAAGTAGCAGATCAGTAAGTTTACATATGAATACACTTCCTCATAAGCAGAGACATGGATTCTAAGCATCATAGTCATCTATGCTTTCTATGGAAGCTAGACAAAATGCCAATTGAGATGCACTGTACTAGTAAAGATAAGTGTAAAAGGAATCATATTTCTGTAATAAGTTATACTACAAAATACAAAATATCTGTATTTATGGAAAGTGGCTTTATAATTGAAGCAGCATTTTTATATGCCTACGAGTATAGTGGGTGGTCCTACTAAGTGACTTACAGCTAACTCTTTATACGCAGTGAATCCGGGATGGCTATCAGTCATTGAATAGGACCATCGACCACTTTTACCTAATATACAGCATTAAATTGACAAGAGGACACCCTCTTCGTCTGGAGGAGAGAAAATTTCACCAGAAACATAGAAGGGGATTCTTCACAGTAAGAACAGCGAGGCTCTGGAACTCTCTGCTCCAGGAAGTGGTGATGGCGTATTCATTAAAGGGATTCTACCATTAAAAAACTTTTTTCTGTGGATAACATGTCGGAATAGCCTTTAGAAAGGCTATTTGTCTCTTACTTTTAGATGGGATCTCCGCCGCGCCGTTCCTTAGTAATACCGTTTTTTACCGGTATGTAAATTAGTTCTCTGGCAGCGCTGAAAATGCGATGAGGGCATCCCCACCGCTGCCCGAGAACAGGATCCTGCGCCGCCTCTGTCTTCTGCTGGATCCTCCCCTTCTTTCTTCAGCAGTGTCACCTCTGTCGCCTCTTACACTAGTAGAGCCGACTGCGCATGCGCAGCCATAGTTCCGAGGCTGCAATTGTGAGCATGCGCAGTTGGCTCTACTAGTGTAAGAGCCGACAGAGGTGACGCTGCTGAAGAAAGAAGGGGAAGATCCAGCAGAAGATAGAGGTGTAGCAGGATCCTGTTCTCGGGCAGCCGTGGGGACGCCCTCGCATTTTCAGCGCTGGGGCCCGCCCCCATCACTGCCAGAGAACTAATTTACATACCGGTAAAAAACGGTATTACTAAGGAACGGCGCTGCAGAGATCCCATCTAAAGGTAAGAGACGAATAGCCTTTCTAAAGGCTATTCCGACATGTTATCCACAGAAAAAAGTTTTTTAATGGTAGAATCCCTTTAAACAAGTTCAAAGAGGGCCTGGGTGCCTTTCTTGAAGAGAAAAATATAACGGGTTATGGATTCTAGATGTTAAGGACACGTTGATCCAGGTTTTTATACTGACTGCCAGATTTGGAGTCGGGAAGGAATTTTTTCCCCTGAAATAGGGCAATTGGCAGGAGCCTTATGGGGTTTTTTGCCTTCCCCTGGATTAACACTGTAGGGATTGTAGGGTTATAGGATGGACTTAATGGACTAATGTCTTTATTTAACCTCATCTACTATGTAATCATATACCACATTTAAAAAATATCCGTTAACCACAATTAAAAGGGGTTTCTGGGACTTAAAGGGGTATTGCCATGTACTGTACATAATCATATCTATATTTGTAGATAATTGAAAGTTAAACATTAGAGATGAGCGTACGCGGTTCGATAAAATTAGTATTCGATCGAATATCAGGCTGTTCGATATATTTGATTCCAATCGAATAACGCGCGGCAAACGCAGTAAAAATTCGTATCCCCTCCCACCTTCCCTTGCACGTTTTTTGCACCAATAACTGTGCAAGGGAGGTGGAACAGGAACTACGACAATGTAGGCATTTAAAAAAAAAATTGAAAAACCCATTGGCTGCCGAAAACATGTGACCTCTGATTCATAAGCATAGTGTCGGCCATCTTCGTCTCATTTTCGTTTTAGAGTGATAGGGAGAACTTGGTCTCAGGGCAATACACTGATTTTAGCCTTGTCTAGGCATGAAAATATTCTCATAAAACAGCTCTTTTCAGAGCTACACTGCAGGAGCACTGTATACATACAGTGAACCTGCCAATCATGCAGCAGGGGACATGGGCGAGGACGTGGACGTTGATATCCAGTCCACAGTCCAGGTACTGGAGAGGGGCTGCCAGCAGTGCCCCTCGACAGTAGCAGCAGGGGAAGTGGGCGAAGACGTGGATATCCATCTGGGTATCCAGTCCACAGTCCAGGTACTGGAGAGGGGCTGCTAGCAGTGCCTCTCGACAGTAGCAGAAGGGGACGTGGACGTGGATATCCAGCTGGGTATCCAGTCCACAGTCCAGGTACTGGAGAGGGGATGCCAGCACCCAATTCATTCATCCTCCTCCTCCTCCCCCAACCCCTTCACCCTAATGCAATTCTTAAAAAATATATAAATTTTTCATGGATACCCCCCAAGGGCCTGCAATGCAATTTTTTAGGGCTCCACCCCAAGGGCCTGCAAAATATATTTTTAGGGCTCCCCCAAGGGCCTAAAAATTAATGTTTTAGGGCTCACCCCCAAGGGCCTGAAATCTAATTTTTTAGGGGTCACCCCAAGGGCCGAAAACTAAAACTCTGCTGCTACAAGGCTCAATTCACTCAAAGGGCCAAAAACACTGCTGGTGCATGGCTCTAGTCACCCCAAGGGCCAAAAAATAAAACACTGCTGCTACATGGCTCTAGTCACCCCAAGGGCCAAAAAATAAAACACTGCTGCTACATGGCTCTAGTCATCCCAAGGGCCAAAAAATAAAACACTGCTGGTGTAAGGCTCTAGTCACCCCAAGGGCCAAAAAATAAAACACTGCTGCTGCATGGCTCTAGTCATCCCAAGGGCCAAAAAATAAAACACTGCTGCTACAAGGCTCTAGTCACCCCAAGAGCCAAAAAATAAAACACTGCTGCTACAAGGCTCTAGTCACACCAAGGGCCAAAAAATAAAACACTGCTGCTACAAGGCTCTAGTCACCCCAAGAGCCAAAAAATAAAACACTGCTGCTACAAAGCTCTAGTCACCCCAAGGGCCAAAAAATAAAACACTGCTGGTGCAAGGCTCAACTCACCTCAAGGGCCAAAAACACTGCTGGTGCAAGGCTCAACTAAGTTAAAGGGCCAAAAACTCTGCTGGTAAAAGGCTGAAGTCACCTCAAGGGCCTCAATCTCTGCTGGTAGCTCAGCTTAAAGGCCTCTAACTTAATTTGGAAGGGCTCACGTTAAGGGCCAGAAAAGTGAATTTTGGAAGGTCATACCACATCACACACACACATCCACAATGACAGTTCAGGGTGGGTACTGTTGGATTTCCCATTACCTATGCCATCTGTGGTTGTCATGGGCAACGTGATTTAAAGGGGTGCTTGGTAATGTTTCTTTAGCTTAAAATTTGGTTTTCTGTCCATCCAATTGTGGAGGAAAGAAGGTTTCCAGGTATTTTTCCACTTTCATAGTGGGTTTTTTGAGTGTGGAAAGTGTGTAGTTGATAGGCTGTGATATTGGGGTAATACTGGGACTTGGGTGTGTTATATGCCCCCAGGCATGCTTCCCCTGATGCATTGCAGAGGTGTTGTCATCATTTGCTGAGGTGTCATAGTGGACTTGGTGACCCTCCTGAGTCAAATTGTGGTTTCCCCTGAAAATAACGGTTTTTCCCCATAGACTATAATGGGGGTCGAATATTGAGGGGCTATTCGAAATGAATAACGAATATCGACTATTTCAATGTTCGCTCATATCTATTAAACATTTTTGCAGATATAAGTAATTAAAAATTCTGCAAAGTTTTAAAGATTTTCTCTAACTTTCTTAGTGGTGAGAGTCTGTTTTTTTTTATTGGTTGCCAATGGTTACGAGCACTAATGCTTCAGTCAGGAACTTGTCAGGAACTATGATTTTCTTATTGTAGCTGAGTTATCAGGCAAGGACACTATATGTATCAGAAGATATCCCGGCCACAATAAGGAAATCATGGCTGATTTTTTGACCTTAGAAAGGTTCTGCATTCATGGTCGTATCCACTGGCAGCTGATAAAGACCACAAGACTGTGACCACAAAAAAGAAAGAGAAAATCTTTAAAACTCTGCAAAATGTTTACTTATATTTGCAAAAATGTTTAACTTTTAATTATCTACAAATTTAAAAATAATTATGTATATGGGAATACCCCTTTAACCACTTCAGTACCGGGCCAATTTGTGGTCCAGGACCAGACACATTTTCGGTTTTTTTTTGTATGTGCGGTTTTGAGGGCTGTGACATTTTTATCGTATGTCTCATTCAACTAATTTTTGCGTCTTTTTTTCGGGGATGCTTTATTTTTATTTTGTTGTTATTTTCAAATGTGTTTTAATTTTTTTTTTTATCCGGGAAAATATAAGCATAATAGGAGGGAAATTGTGTCTGGCTATAACCTTTAATAATGGCGTTTTATTAGCGTATTATTTTAGTTATTTTTAAAATTATTTTATTTACTTATTTATTTATTTATTTACTTATTTTTTTAGATTGTGTCCCCATAAGGTCATAAGAGACCTTTGGGGACATCTGATCACTTTTTTTTTTGTTAGGGAGGCTGATTTCCCCTGCAACTGAGGCTGGTACATTTAGCCTCAGTTGCAGGAGGAATCCAGCCTCCTGCACACTGTTCTTTACACTTACAGAGCTAACTTGGGACCTGTAGGACACAACAGCTCTGGTAAGACGCTGACACCGGTGGATCACGTAATCACCGGGTCAGAGGGCGGCCCCATCATGGCAGCGCGCAGCTCATTGAGCTACATTGTATACACAGCGATTGAGAAGGCAGGGACGGGAATAAACCAGCTCCCAGTATCAGCAACTGCACGATCTCCATGCACCTGCTGTGTTCTGACTGGACATACCAGCACGTCCTGTCAGAACAAGGCAACCACTTCCCGGACGTATATAGTCTATGGGCGGTCCGGAAGTGGTTAAATATTAACTTATCTTTAGTATAGGTCATTAGTATCAGATTGGCACCCACACTGATCAGCTGTTTGTGTCACATAGGCATGTGATGAACACACAGGTGCACTGCTGATTACCAGGCAGATGTCTGATTACTGTGCTGTAACTATAACGAGCTGTACACCTGTGTGCCCATCACATGACCATGAACTGTATATCACATGACCATGGGCTGTATATTACCAGATAAAATTGCCTTTTATTCCTGGAAGACTGTGGACAAGTAGAACTTTTGTTTAGTGTTATTAATGTGAACCTTAGTCGAACGTAACAACAGTAGTTTTGTTTTCATGTGTGACTAAAAGAGAGCCAACTCTGTTCATAAAGTCACTTTACCCAGTAAACATTTAAGAGCCACAGAGAAGTGATTTCTCTGATATTGTTTACACGCACACTTGACCAACCCATAAATGTATGTACATGGGGAGTTAGGAAGAATACTTGTTAGGCTGATAGTTATTTAATGTGTATGGTCACTTTTAGGATAAAGTGAATAGTAGGGATGAGAACATATGTGGTGCTTAGTCTCTGGCTGGCAGGGACCTTTATCCTGCAAAAACCATACCCCAAATATTTTTAGCCTTGTCTCATAACTAAACATTGCCTGTTTAGTGGATACTTGAGAAACCCAATAAGTGATTATATATAGTTTATAGTTAACTAGCAGAAGGACCTGGCTTTGCACAGGTATATTTTATTTTTTGTTTGTGTAGTGGCCCCCATGTTTCAATTCATAAGAATGCTGACATCCAGCATGGCAGTCCAGTACAGGTACAGACTATATAAGGCTGTGTTGTTATGGAAACCTGCTAAAAGAAATGTGAAGTCATAATGGTTGATATACGTCATACGACTGAATATTTAAGGTTCTGCAAACTGCCATTGACTAATACCGATCCTATATAGCTTGCTTGCTTTGGAAACCTGGTGTAAAGCTGTGTGTAAGTCAAGACTGAAGAACTTTGGAGTTACCATTGATCCCATAAGCGTCATGTGATCTCAGTTTGGATATGAGTGAAAACCCTGCAATTGGTTGTTATGGAAACCTAGAGTAAAGCTGTGTGTATGTGACCTTGTGTAAGGGTGCATGCACACTGAGTAACGCCGGGCGTGTATGAGAGCCGTACACGCCGGCATTACAGCAGACTGCCGAACACTTCCCATTCACTTCAATGGGAGCGCTCGTAACAGCGGCGTTTACGAGCGCTCCCATTGAAGTGAATGGGAAGTGTTCAGCAGCCCTGCTGTAACGCCGGCGTGTACGGCTCTCATACACGCCCGGCGTTACGTAGTGTGCATGCACCCTAACAGTGTCATCCACAGTGCCCTACCCCTTTAAAGTTGACCTACAACAGTGAGGACAAACGGCTGCGTTGTTATGGAAACCTGGATTAACGCTGTGTGCATGTGGAGACTAACCACCTGCGAGCTTCTTTTGGCTGATAAGGAACATGAGAGCATATTTATGTTTGTTGGAATATGAGTGATAGACTTGCAGGCTTCTATTGGCTAATGCAGGTCATGTTTGGGGAATACTGTATCTCAGGAATGTCTTAGAGAGCTGAGACACAGTGTAAAACCTTCCCAGACACCTGATGTACATGTGTGCCAAATTTGGTGAAGATCGGTCCAGTCTTTTGGTGGCGCATAAAGAACAGACAGACAGAAATTCATATATATATATATACAGTCCTATGAAAAAGTTTGGGCACCCCTATTAATCTTAATCATTTTTAGTTCTAAATATTTTGGTGTTTGCAGCAGCCATTTCAGTTTGATATATCTAATAACTGATGGACACAGTAATATTTCAGGATTGAAATGAGGTTTATTGTACTAACAGAAAATGTGCAATATGCATCAAACCAAAATTTGACCGGTGCAAAAGTATGGGCACCTCAACAGAAAAGTGACATTAATATTTAGTAGATCCTCCTTTTGCAAAGATAACAGCCTCTAGTCGCTTCCTGTAGCTCTTAATCAGTTCCTGGATCCTGGATGAAGGTATTTTGGACCATTCCTCTTTACAAAACAATTCAAGTTCAGTTAAGTTTGATGGTCGCCGAGCATGGACAGCCCGCTTCAAATCATCCCACAGATGTTCAATGATATTCAGGTCTGGGGACTGGGATGGCCATTCCAGAACATTGTAATTGTTCCTCTGCATGAATGCAGAGTCGATTTGGAGTGGTGTTTCGGATCATTGTCTTGCTGAAATATCCATCCCCGGCGTAACTTCAACTTCGTCACTGATTCTTGAACATTATTCTCAAGAATCTGCTGATACTGAGTGGAATCCATGCGACCCTCAACTTTAACAAGATTCCTGGTGCCGGCATTGGCCACACAGCCCCAAAGTATGATGGAACCTCCACCAAATTTTACAGTGGGTAGCAAGTGTTTTTCGTGTAATGCTGTTTTTTTTTGGATGCCATGCATAACGCCTTTTTGTATGACCAAACAACTCAATCTTTGTTTCATCAGTCCACAGGACCTTCTTCCAAAATGAAGCTGGCTTGTCCAAATGTGCATTTGCATACCTCAGGTGACTCTGTTTGTGGCGTGTTTGCAGAAACGGCTTCTTTCTCATCACTCTCCCATACAGCTTCTATTTGTGCAAAGTGCGCTGTATAGTTGACCGATGCACAGTGACACCATCTGCAGCAAGATGATGCTGAAGCTCTTTGGAGGTGGTCTGTGGATTGTCCTTGACTGTTCTCTCCATTCTTCTTCTCTGCCTTTCTGATATTTTTCTTGGCCTGCCACTTCTGGGCTTAACAAGAACTGTCCCTGTGGTCTTCCATTTCCTTACTATGTTCCTCACAGTGGAAACTGACAGATTAAATCTCTGAGACAACTTTTTGTATCCTTCCCCTGAATAACTATGTTGAACAATCTTTGTTTTCAGATCATTTGAGAGTTGTTTTGAGTAGCCCATGATGCCGCTCTTCAGATGAGATTCAAATAGGAGAACAACTTTCAATTGGCCACCTTAAATATCTTTTCTCATGATTGTATACACCTGGTTATGAAGTTCAAAGCTCAGTGAGGTTACAAAACCAATTTTGTGCTTCAGTAAGTCAGTAAAAAGTAGTTAGGAGTATTCAAATCAATAAAATGATAAGGGTGCCCATACTTTTGCACTAGTCAAATTTTGGTTTAATGCATATTGCACATTTTCTGTTAGTACAATAAACCTCATTTCAATCCTGAAATATTACTGTGTCCATCAGTTATTAGATATATCAAACTGAAATGGCTGTTGCAAACACCAAAATTTTTAGTACTAAAAATGATTAAGATTAATAGGGGTGCCCAAACTTTTTCATAGGACTGTATATATATATATATATATATATATATGATAAAATAA
Source organism: Leptodactylus fuscus (assembly GCF_031893055.1). NCBI lineage: Eukaryota > Metazoa > Chordata > Amphibia > Anura > Leptodactylidae > Leptodactylus > Leptodactylus fuscus. Next base: position 99,120,060 of record NC_134266.1, on the reverse strand, counting down.
AACATTTTATTTGTATAGTGCCAACATATTCCACAGCACTTTACAAATCCTAGGGATCAAGTAAAGACAAATTGAGATATTACAGAGTAAAAAATCAATTCACACAATAGGAGTTTATTAAGACTAGCATTTTGGACGCTGATGATAATAAAAAAGATCCCAGTACCAGTGGAGAATGCGCCTAATTTGTGATGAGTCACATGTCTCCTATTTAGGTATCATTTGCTTGGATAAATGATCACCACAAGCATGTGGCAAGGCATGTGGCCAAGGCAGTATAAAAATGTCAGTGAAGACATTTTTGTCGCAAATGACGTATACAAATTTGCAAGCCTGGTTTATAACTTTTTCATGCCACTTTTTTGCCAAAATAGTGTAATAAGTCTGTCCCAAGGTTTTACTTTGTATACAGTAACAAAAGGTTAGTTTTGAAGCATAAGTATATTTGTATTTATTTTTTTCTTAAATCAACAGTGCAGATAAACAAACTATGCAATATACTTCACTAAAGAAATGTGCCTCTCTCTTTAACCCCTTAAGGACCAGGCCATTTTTTGGTTTCGCATTTTCGTTTTTCCCTCCTCACATTTCAAGAGCCATAACTTTTTCATTTTTCAGTTCACAGAGTCACATGATAGCTTATTGTTTGCGGGACAAATTGTACTTTGTAATGGCACCATTCAATATGCTGTGCAATGTACTGGGAAGCTGGAAAAAAATTCAGCATGAGGCGCAATTGGAGAAAAAATGCATTTGCGCCATTTTCTTATGACATGTTACCTGTGTTCTACGTGTCAGTACAAACGCGGTGATACCAAATTTATATAGTATTTGAAATTTTTTGATACTTTTAAAAAAATGATAAACTTTGCAAAATAGAAAAAAAAAATTGTGTCATCATGTTCTAACACCTGTAACTTTTTCATATTTCCATGTATGGAGCTGGTTGTGGTGTCTTTTTATGCGGGACAAGATGACGTTTCTATTGATACCATTTGGGGAAAGATCCGATGGTTTGATCACTTTTTATTCAATTTTTTATAGGAGGCAAAGTGTTGAAAAAAACGCTTTTTGGCTGTTTTTATTTTTTTTGCCGCTACGCCGTTCGCAGTACGGGATAAATGTTTTAATATTCTAATAGTTCAGACATTTTGGAGCGCAGGGATACCTAATATGTTTATGTTTAATGTTCTTTAATTACTTTTATAGCTGATCTAGGGAAAGGGGGGTGATTTGAACTTTTATATTTTTTTTATTTTTTTAATACTTTTAAAAACTTTTTTTTTCTTCTGTTACATTTATGATCAGACCCCTTAGGTACCTTGAAACCTAGGGGGTCTGATCGCTCATACTATTCACTGCAATACTACAGTACTGCAGTGAATAGCAGAATCCCAGCACTTCTATTAGACGATGCCTCTGGCATCGTCTAATAGATCTAGTGCAGAGACAAGCCTGGAAGCCTTCAATAGGCTTCCGGCTGTCATAGCAACTGATCACCGCCCTCTTGTGACGTTCAGGAGGGCGGCGATCGGGGAAACATAGCGGCGCCCATGCCGCCTGCGCTGTTTACACGCTGCGGTCGCGTTTGACCGCAGTGTGTAAAGGGTTAACAGCAGCGATCGGCTCGGGCACTGACCGCTGCTGTTAGTGGCAGGTCCTGGCTGTATTATACAGCCGGCATCTGCCGTGTATGGAGCGAGCTCAGCGTGTGAGCTCGCTCCATACATCCTCATGCGACCCATGACGTACAGTTACGTCAAGGGTCGCTAAGGGGTTAAAGGGGCATTTATCTCTAAAAACATATAAAATAAATAAAAACAGAAATATGCATGATCGCGTTCATCTCTAGTTATGTCTACAGGATTAACTGTTAATCTTCAGCTCTCAGCGGTTTAGCAGAAATCTTATGGGCATAGACTGGGTAGACAGTGCTTACTGGCATGACATTAGTGCCCATTCAGTTTAAGGATGTAATGGAGTGCCATTGAATGTAATGAGCCCAGCTTTCCCATGTTTCTGAAATGCAAAACTAGATACCTGTGTCATAATGTAGAGCATTGCTTCTCAAAGTGGGCGATAACGCCCCCTTATAGGAGCTGGAGGCCTACAGGGGGGCGGTAAATGGCCCAGAGAAAATTGTGGAGTGTTGAAGCACTTAAGGGGGGCGATGGCTGATTTGGTCAGAATCAGAGGGTACATCTAAAAGAACTGCGACCTTATGTTTTCTAGGTAAGGGTGGGCAAGGGGAGACAGTTTCTGCATCAGCTAACAGGATGCAGATGTAACAGTGACAGAGGTAGAAGTAGTAGAATCACCATTGCCAAGCATAGTGCACACTACAGGCTTACCTTTGGCAAATGGATCTGAGAATAGGGCGATGGAGAAGCTTCTTCTCCAGACCTGGCCAATGCTGAGCAATTTCTTGTAAAGCGTTATCATTGCATTGGTAGAATGGAGGACCAGTCCCAATCCTTGTATGCATCTGGTCCAACGGAACAGCAATTTACACTTGAAAAAGGGCGTATGCGTGCCCGAAACGCGTTGTGTAATTATTGCCAATAAAAATTGCATTTCTTCAACCCACTGTGGAAGCGCGATTCTTGTTTCTCCCATCTTTAAAAGAAGGATTGGGATTGGTCCTCCATTCTAATAGTTGCACACCCTAGGGTGTAAAAGAATCAGCTGCATGCCACTCAGAGAGGAATCCTCTGATTAATCAGTTCTAATGAGATCAAAGGTGTTGTGGTTCTCCACAACCGCACAAGGTCTCCTATATATCCTCACCCTTTCCTGTTCCTCTATATTGAAATACGCTATGGGACGCTTGGTGTCCTTTGTTCTCTCTTTTTAGCCATCATTGCATTGGTGGTAGCAGTGGAAATCAACTTGCCCCATGCTGTGAAAGGTACTCCTGGCATTAGAATCTTCTAGTCAACAAAGTGTGAAACTGGAAAACCAATAGCGAAATCCAAGGACTGGAATGCATATGTATTACACCTAAAGGAAATGGGTGCCGTTTGTACTGACAATCAAGAAGTGAATCACTGAAGCTGCCAGAGCACTGAGTGATACCGGATCAGTAAGACAGTGGGAAGAGGCGGCTGGGAGGACCAGAATGACTTAACTTACTTCTATCGTTGCTACAGAGGAACTGCTGCAGGAGAGGAAGATAGGCAGCAGCAAGTGATCCTCAATGGAAGGTAAGAAAAAATCTAAAGCCAGACATTGTCCAGCACCTTTCTGCTCATGCCGTAATAGGGAAAGGAAATCACTGGGTGCAGAGGGTAGGAGTACCCTTTTAAATCTTTCTGTTTCCTGTGTCTATTCGGTCATGAGGCCATTCTCCTGTTTTGCTGTCGTGAAGGATGACTGGGGAAAGGATGTTAAGTGCTGCTGGAGAAGTGGTAATACCTAAAAGGATGAAACTACCCATCGAAAGCATGGAAAAAAATTCCTTTTGTCAAAATTAAACAGACATGGATTTGTGAAGATTTCTACACATCTCTGTCTGATGTCTGCAAATAGTCGTGTCACTGTCTCCCTTTATCATCATGTTCTATTTACTGTACTGCTGATTCTGCCTGCTACTTCTAAACAGTTACCACCACTGCCACCACTCAGGCAGACATGTCCTGTCACCTGGTCCATCATATTATGCCCTGCCGTGCTGCCACACATATTTCCACAGTTACCACCTCTGCCACCACTTAGACAAACATGTCTTGTAGCCTGGTCCATCACATTCCACAATAGCATACTATTGGTGCCACAGTGGCATCAAAAAAAGCAAAATCATTTTGATTTCACATTTGCTTCCATAAAGGGATACTTTTTGGTGGCTTTTTTTTCTTAAAAAAAATTTAATTCTTCATCACTTTTCTTCATTACGTGCCTCACAGCGGCAAATTTGTCTCCCAAATAACATGTTTGTAGTACTTATCATCAAAATGTGCAAATTTTTCAAGAAAATTATTACTTTTTGCAATATAACTGCCAAGTGTGTTCTAAAAAAAACTACAGACGAACACCTTCCACCCTTCAACCTTCATTTTTGGAGTGTTTTAAATGTTAAAATGTGTAAAAGCTCGCTGTTCATGTTTATTCCCTGCTTACCAACAGTTTTTCCATAGTACATACTTGTCACTTTCACATTAACTTAACATTGGTTGTGTTTGCCTAGGAGAGCTATAAAGTCCACTGATAGATTCCTAGTAGAATATTTTACCTCCATATTCAAATGCTCTCAAGACCCTTCCACATGTGTACAACTGCAAGAATCAACATACAACTAGATGCTATAAGACCACATCATTGATACATAAATACTTTCTGGAAGCTTCCCACTTGTACCAGTGCTGCCATAAACATACTGGCACATACCTCCATATTTAGTGGTCATGCAAAGCAATTAAAGACTACTTGTCTTAAGTCCTACATATCTTCGTTCTGATCTGCGGCTACCCCATATGTCTCACACCATCTTTTATTTTTCTCAATCTGTGGTCTATATTCCCTAAAAGATTCGCCAAACTCTTATGGCTTCAGGTAATCTCGAAAAACAAAAGTCCTCATTCCCTTATGCTGGGCCTCTGATGCAACCCACAGATACCCCACCTTCTCAGGAAAATATTTTTCCAAATAACATGACTTTGGTAACTTTCCCACCTAGAGCTCCATATTATTTTAAAACACAAATCTACACAGTCCAGTCACATCCAGAATAACCACCTTTGGCAGAGCGGACCGCTGCGAGATGTGCAAGAAGAGAGGGGATGTTGTGATGATGATCACTGGGATGTTAATTATTTTAAATTTGATTTTTATTGAAAAGAAAGAAACTTTTACAATGTAATAGAAAAACAGTTACAAACATAAGAAGAATCGGCATAAGTCCAATCAGTGAAACAGGAATTGCAAGTTGGAACTTCGGGCTGCAACCCAAACACATGGATGACACAAACATGACCAAAGAAACAAAGACCAAAGAACCAGATATACAAACTCTACAAAAACACCAATTCTACGAGAGGGAATGAAAGAATGAAGAAGGGAACACAACTAGAGAGGTACAAGAAGAGAAAAGGGAACAGAAAAAGTAGAAGAGATGGAATAGAGACAGAAGAGAACAAGAAAACCAAACAATGACATAAACAACATAACCACATACCTGAATACAATACTGAAAAAAAATAACACATGGTGATCACTGGGATGTTAAGCCATGCTGACTCCAGTGCTGTGTCCAGCTGCGCTAAGTTACGCGGTTGAGCATCCATGGCACGAAAAATCAGATCTAGGTGGTCCCATAGATTCTCGATTGGGTTCAAGTCCGGGGAATTTGCTGGCCAAGGGAGTGTGGTAAACTCATCCTGGTGCTCCTCTAACCACGCACGTACACTGCGAGCTTTATGACACGTCGTATTGTCCTGCTGGTAGATGCCATCATCCTGAGGAAAAACAATTCGCATGTAGGGGTGAACATAATCCGCAAGGATAGATGCATACTTGTGTTGATCCATCGTGCCTTCCACAAGGATGAGTGCACCCAGATGGCTGATGACACGTGCCTTCTGTGATTGGTTATTTAACGTTGACGTCAAAAGTAGGTGGTGGTCACATTAATATGACTGGACTATGTATTTGGACCCTGTGATACTCCTTCACCAAAGATGAAACATGGAGACACTTGTGGGTTGCTCTGAAGTGATGTAGCTTTCTTTGGTATAGTGATAAAACTGATGTCCACCTTGCTATTTGGATTCTATTTTAAATTGAGACCTTGACACCATGAATGTATAGTTGGTGTTTACCTATGTTTGATTAACTATGTAACCTATATTTGGAGCGCTATTTGTATTGTACCTTAATGACCAATAAAAAGATATTTGACAAGAAAAAAACATTGTGCCGCTTTCACTGGATCCCATACCTAACAGGACAGAATATCTGCTTCATTTTAAACTACATCTCCTTATTTAAAGGTAGAATGGTAAATAATATTTTATGCATTTAAAAAAAAGCAAGAATTAAGAAACAAGAAGAGCTGTAGCCTTCTGTCTAGTCTATAGAAGGATATTATTGTAAAAAAAAAAAAACCTATTGTTTTGCACAATGTGGTGATAGACGTAGTCTCATTCTATTGTTCCATCAAAAAGAAAAGCTTAATTCCGCAAAAAAAAAAAAAAAGCTGTAAAGGCTTTGTTATGAGGTCAGAGTCTTTTACAGTTACCTCACATTAATACCAGTCACTTGTTGCTGTGAATAAAATAAGTTATCTGCTAAAATAGAGCAAGTTACTGGAGATCACAATGTCTTGCATCCAGATAGGTGCCTTTTATCGTGATAGCAGCCACATAGACCAAAATGGAGTCTGGAGTGATAGTGCAAGGCATTTTCTGTATGTATCCACAAAGATGGGACATCATGATGTGTGGGATGCCACAAGGACACACTATACTGTGTGGAGGCCACAAGGAAGACATTATACTGTGTAGGGGCCAAAGTATGCCAAACTTAATGAAGCGGCACATATTAAGGACTGGAAAGTGTGGGAATTGGTGGAAGTGGCGAAAGGCCCTCTTTAATGCTACGAATAGCAATCAAGCATAAAATACTAGATTAATAACATTTGAGTTGCTTCTCCCCATATTACAATTAGTTTACACTTCGAAATTGTAGAGAGTTGCTACAGACATATTCTATTAATTATAACATTATGAAAAGGAAAATTAAATGATATTGAAATCTTTATCTTTAGTTGGAGTGGCCGGTCATTACTCCTCAGTCTTACTCTGATGAATATTCTCATTCATTATTATCACCACTGTCAGCACCATATCAAGGTCATTCCCCACTATAAGCTTGTCCTTAATGGATTCAGGCTTAATGAAAGAATTTTCTAGTTGTTTTTTGTTTTTTAAACAATGATACATTTTGTAAAATTGTAATTCATTTTTAGGATGCCTAGTTTTTTTTCCAGATATCTGGACAGCAAGGTTTTGTGCTGCTGACTGTGGCACCAAATACTCCCATTTTGCCTCAGAATATCAGATAACGTAGGGGAGGAGTGAGACTTGTCCATCTCTTTCAAGCCACACCAAATATTCCAGCAGCTCTTTTGCTATAGTGGACATCACCACTTTATGGCAGAGAATCTAGGAGTGAACCTGAGAACTCATTGTATTTTCCTTAATAACCCAAGAGACCAAAATCATAGAGCTAGAAATTTATACTGTCATATTCTTCATTATAACTGTATGACAGAGGCCTGTCTAATGTTCAGTGAGTATAAACTAGATAAGAGCCTGTTCAATTATTATTATTATTATTATTATTATTATTATTATTATTATTGTTTATTTATATAGCACCATTAATTCCATGGGGCTTTATATTTGGGGTTTACATACAATACACAAAATATACAGGTAGATATAATACTAACAGTGATCGGCTGGCACAGTGGGGTAGAGGGCCCTGCCCGCGAGGGCTTACAATCTATGGGGAAGGGGGTAGAGACAGAAGGAGAGGGGGAGACTGTACAGATGGCAGTGAGATGATAGTGTTATTGGAGGTTGTAGGCCTTCCTGAATAGATGAGTCTTCAGGGCCTTCTTGAAGCCTGTAATTGTGGGGGTCAGTCTTATGTGTCTTGGTAAGGAGTTCCAGAGTATGGCGGATGCACGGGAGAAATCTTGGAGGCGGTTGTGTGAGGAGCAGATGAGAGCAGAGCGGTTCAATATTAGGGAAACAGGATATTCTCAACACATTAGAATGAAATCACATGAACTAGTTGAAAACTAGGATTATATGAATTTTCAGATTTTCAGCATAACTCAGCAAGGTAATAGGTGAGGTATACATATTGGGAGACTGAAAGAAAAACAAAAGTTGCTTTAAGTACTGTTTATTTCACTTTTTTTCTCTACTTTGTTAGTCATCTAATAACAGCATAGATCTTTCTCACAAGCCAAACTTCTGGGTGAGGATCTCCAATTCAACTAAGGCCAACAAGGAGACTTTATACTTCATAGGGGCACTGAATTTTCATGAAAATCGGAAATATGTGCAGAACAATGCTGGCCAGTTTGTTCTATTTGCATAAGTTTTCATGCAACTGATTTTATCAGTTTTTCTGCTGATAATCATGTTATGGCTGCAACACATTTTGCATTTGTCTTTGAAGCTGTGATCATGTACAATAAGGAGCAGTCTGCCCTATCCATTATACCTAGTTTGGTTTGTCTGCAGATAAGTCCACCAAGATTAACTGTACAATAGCAAACAAATAGCTGAGAGAAGCCCAAGTAACACTGAACTCTATGGATGTTCTTCCCTGGCAACAAAGGAGCGAACTACAAATACACATGTTTTAGTGGGAAATACAGCTGAGACATTGTGTCTGACCCAGACTCTGATGCTCTAGCACCACTTGACAACATCTCAGGCAATAGACAGCGGTAGGTGAACCTTACACTGCTGATGTCATATACAAATCTGCAAACTTAGCACTATTCAAAAAAAGAGAATACCAAACCATGAGTGATATATTGCAGCATGTTCCCATCAGGCAATTTCTGCACATTAAATGCATATGCTTGTCTGAGGAGAGCTTTGAACTACATGTACATGACTTAAACCAATGCTTTGCAGATAAAGACTATAGCCATCGGCAGATTAAACAGATCTACTGGAGGCTGAAGAACACACCTCATTTTGAATTGGTGCACAAAACAGGATAAAAAAAAGAGAATAGGGTATGCTTTATCATGTAATATCACTCCCATTAACAGGAGATGTATAGAGCTCTTACATTTTCTCCTGTTCTTCAGGGGAATCCAATTTTGGAGCAGTATGTATCACCATTCCCCAGTATGGTGGATCAAAGAGCCAAGAATTTGAGGGACTTCCTTGTTAGAAGCCATTATGATATAAGAATTTTTGGTGTAAAAGGTCCCAAATGGTTTATATGTTGATATTTTATTATGTTATTCATATTGGCGTTCCCTTGACTGGATTTGGAACTGTGGCATTTCACCATTTACTTATGGCTGGGAAATCTATTTGGGAAAATTATGAATTAAAGATATATGGAAGAAGATATTTTTAATTTTTTTTTTTGTTTTTTGTTTTTAAATCTTTGTTTACCTCACTTTACAAATGGTACTGTAGTTGTCCATCATCACATTTTTTTTTTATCTCACTTTATACACGACATTTCAATCACCTATTGTCACAATTAGGCTCTTATAGAACTTGTCATCGTTAAGCTTTCATACTTTCACTATACATTATTGCTATTTACCATTCAGCATCTATTCTCAATTATTACTTATTTTTTTATGTTTAGCTCACACTTTATTAGTATTTGACTTTCCTCACTACGTCCATTCAAGTAGTCAATTTTCTTCCACTTAATTTTTTCACTTTTTTCTTTCTTGATCGCTTCTTTTTTTATTTTATTTTTATTACTTGGGACATATACTTTTTTCACATTATTTACCTCCCAATTCTTTCTCTTTTTTTTTCTCTGTTCTTGAGCCATGTTCAGAATGTGCACTGACGATCTGCTGTATTTTTTTGTGGGTACTTACCTGTGCTTCGCATACGCATGTCAATTGCGGTTGCGCTAGCATGGGCTCAGCTGCATCGATGTAATCATTGCCTGTGACACAGTGGGCACCATAAAGTTCATGAACATGCGCTGGGAAGCAGGCACTTAGGAGCGAGACGTCATTCCACACCTGACAATTAATTCGGGATCGCTATATAAGCCTCTTCTTGTCCCTTTGGCAACATTCCCTGATGAAGGCGCAATCGAAACCCATGTTGGGTGTGGTGTCAATGAGCAGATGCTCTACCTCCTCATATATCCACAAATAGGTATGTATCGATTTATTGTGATTTAAGCAGTAATTGTTTGATTCAAAATGTCACACATTGATTGATACCTTGCTTTGGTTCGGTTTTCCTCATTAAGGAGTGTAGGGAATATTTGTTATCTTGCATGTATGTTTTATTACCTCATATTTATTGTGATGATATGTTGTTCATGAGATGTCTTTAATATATGTCATCGTCACTTATGTATTATCCATTGTAGATTGTTCCTATGAAATGTATTTTTATACAGTATTTATTACATTATTTATTCACGGACTAGACAGTGGTTCTACTTTTGTATTTACATTTGTAGGAGGAGTTTTCATTAGGTAGTAGGATACATACTCATTTTGTGAATGAACAGGACATATATCAAATTGTTATGCCTCCGCTTTGTGTCTAACATCTGTTTGTGTTATATATTGTCTCTTTCATATGTTTTATGAATTTATGCTTAGTTGTTTTTTTTATAAATTTTGATATATTTTTAATCATGTAGTTTTGTGATTTTGAGTACCATACCCATATGCAGTCATTTTCAGTGTTATATGTCATATACAGTATATAAGATGCTGCAAACGTCATCAGAAGCTAGCGGCAGTAATGATGGACATAGTGTAGGGTCTGTGATTAATCTTGCTGCTTAATACAGAGCAAAATTCTAAAAAGCTTGCAAACAATAGTTAAAATATTAGAATTTAGTTAGGTTCAAGTATTTACACAGGGAGATTAGTTATAGGAGTGAGGGCATAGCTGCTTCTCTTTGAACTTGAGACTGCTGCATTTCGGATTTAAAATAGAATTACAGACATACAAACAGGACAGTTAACCCTGTCATTATCAATAATCTAATTTTGTCTAAGGTTGGGTTCATATCTGTACATGGGTCTATGTTGTTCGGATCCACCAAGAGGCCTGAATGATGGAGAGTTGGACCGCTAAAACATCCATGGACATCGACAGTCCCCATAGACTAAAGTGGGGTCTGCCAGGTGACCCCATTTTTATACTAAAACCAGCAAAGAGAAAAATCCTTTGTGCAGGACTTTTCTGTAGGTTTCTGCGGTGTAGTTGTGAACTTAACCTAAGCCTGTTGTGCAATAGAGCAGTTTCATCTGTATATACAGTGTTTAAACATACTTTTTACTGTCAAAACAATCACGTAAGTGAAAAATATTTTGTAAAAGGCTTTTTTTGGCAAGAGTTTAAATTTTCTCATTAAATACATAGTAACTGCTCTTGTAACAGCAAAGTGCTGTGCAAATCTAAAAAGCCTGTTAATTAAGCATTTCTTGTTGTGTTATTATCCAGTATACGGTCTAGCCTGCAAAAACCTGAAAAAAACTGTTGTTATTTAATGGGGTTTTTTTAAAATTTTCCACCATGCTCACTAAATACACAATGTAATGGATTGTTATTTAAAGCAGACTTTTCCTGAAATGCTTGTTTGTAAAAAAAAACCTGAAAAAAAGGACACACACGTGATGCAAGAATGTTTGCCAGTCATGATAATTAAACAGTGTATACAGTAAAAAAAAAAAAAAAATAGTGGAAATATAATAGGGAAGGAGACAGGCAAAATGAGGAGAATGAGGAAACACGCGTACAAGTACCACCAACAATAAGAATGTGTCTGTCAACAGCAACACTACTTTTGGTCCTGAAAGCCTTCTTGAGACTGAAGATGAAGTTTATGATTACTTAGCTTGCTCATCTCAGTCACAGACTATTTCATGCAAGAATGAATGGGTCTTGAGTCAGGTTTCTGTTAGTCTGCCTCCTCCTTCTACATAATATGCAATGTACACCAGGTCCTTTCTGGACTGACAACCATTTCACCTTCAAATTCTTCACTGACACAGATCCCTGGTAGTGATGTGGCATCGGCTGAGAAATCTATTTCTCCTAGTCAGAGAAATTCAGTCTTCCTCCTCTTTTTTGATGATCTGGATAAGAACAGTCAGCATTGTGTGCAGAGGAAGAAGACATGACTGTTGGTGGTGGAGGTACTGGTGGCAGGAGGTATGATACTTCTACTCATAGTTGTTCTGGAAGGAGAGCTATGGGGAAATCTGAAGATGGAACTGACTCCTACCCCATTTTTCTATCATTTTTCTATATTGGTGCATATTACAATTTTTCCTTCCTGGTATAATTTAAGACTAGCATTTTTCTCCTAAAAGGTGCATTTTACAACTCGGCTACCATTCCCCCCCTTTACTAGATAGTTTTGAAAGTGTTTAGCAACTTGCAAATGTCTTTTCTTTTTATTGAAAAGCAATAATAAATTTGCTTAAATTGGTTTCCGCCAAAATCATGACACAGTTGCGCTCGGTTCACACTTGCAATGGGGATTCCATTCTTCGGGTCTGCTTGGGGACCCGAAAATGGAAACCCAATCCGCCTAAAAAGTGGGTCTGTCGGTTTTCCACCTGAAATATGTCCTGCTTGCAGTCCTGTTAGTTTCAATAATTTTTCATAAGGGATTATTTAAAAAATTTTAGTACAACAATCATACATGAACAAACAAGCAGTAATTAAGTTACATTGCAGTCCTGTTTGAATATGAACTGTCAGGGACAGTGTTTTGAGTGTATTATTCTTTCTGTGTGTTCCATACACACTACAAATACATTGCATTTTGCTCCTACTGTATGGATCCTGCTAAGTTAAAAGGGTTTTGCAACATAGAATATTTAAGATAAATTGCTGGTTAGTAGGGGTCTGTGGTTTTCACCCCATTGACAATAGGGAATTTTTGCTCCCGCCGTGAATTTAGTCCAACTACAGACACCTACTGATTGAAAGGATGCTGCTTGCATCTGCGCTGCCACTGAAGTGAATGGGGCCGTGGATGCATCCTGTCCAGCAAACTGTATGCTTTGCTGGACACTATGTGGGGCCTTGGCCTTAAAGAGAAATTCATCATAGCTACCAGATACTGCTGGGAGGAGAAATTGCCAAGCAGAGGCCAGAAGCTGTCAGATGATGTATACAATACACTTAGTATAGGATTTTTTTTTTTGCTAATTAAAAAATGTACAAAGATATAATTTTAAAAGTTCCACCTAAAACACCATAAGACTCATACTTTTGAAATTTGCATCCCACTGCTGGGTTAGTGTAGACCCAGTAACTTAGTGATTTTCCTGTAGACTGAAATACAATAGTCAGTTTATGGCGTAACCAAACTAATACGTGCCTGTTTAAGAAAAGTAAGATGTCAGCAATCCATTTCAGTATTGTGATGCATTTCAACTTCCTGCATAGGACAACTTCTATGTATTAGATAAAGTTGGTTTAATATAAAAGACTTTACCTATGTTCACAGTTTTTGTCAAGCTCCATTATTAACAATATGTGGAAAGTATTACCTCATTTTAGTTGTTTTATGTAGTTCCTTGCCATGTATGGTTAAGACTGTATCCACGTCATACTATGTCAGGTCCCAGAGTTGATCTCTGCTCTAATTTTTGGTTGTGTTTCATTTTTCTTACAAAGAACAGTAGAAGTCACAGAGGAATCTTTTATGTTCTTATATCATGTGTAGTTTCTCCTACACTGGACTGGAAAATCTCCCCACCCCCCCAAAAAAAAATGTTCGAACCAAGGCGAGTAAGTGGCGAAATATTTGTGAGTATGGTTATACAAACAGGGTTTGTTAAGTTATGAATTATTTCTAAGATGTAGGTGCTTTATGTAATCATGAAGTTGTGTCTTTTTCAAGGATATCTCTGGAAATAATACATATGACACCAGAACAACTGTTCTAGGTTTTATAACACCCGCTATATAATTGTCTAAAGTGACCCTCCTCTAGCCTGAGTCTCTGTATTATACAGGAGCCTACTCATCCGTATTCACAGTGAGAGGCAATGAGAAAAGAGAAATATGGGAAAGAATAAAGTAGGGACAGAAAGTGAATTTCAGTGCAGGATTTCATGAAAAAAGGACAAACACTGTAAAAGTTCATATAAAATGACTTCATTTTTGTGTATTACAAAATTTTGTGTAAACAACTTCAGATTATTTTGAAAAAAAAACAACCAATCAGAACTCTCCACAAATCAAATAATTATTTTTGTTATGGAATGTGGCTAAGAAAGTATAGTCTCTGCAGCTTCTAACAGTAAATAGGGTTAAATTGTAAAACTTTGATGTATACATGTGGAATAGAAAATACCTATGGTGTATATGACACCTATTCGAATTTGAAGACAGAAGGGGTGTCAATCAAAGAAAACAAAAATAAAAAATCTAACTTTTATTAGGATACTTAAAACATTTATCCTAAGTAAGCATCAACCACTCACACTAAATGAAATCCCCAATATTCAAGTATATTCCTACACTTGGGGAAATAGAAATCCACTCCTTTAGTCAACTGGATAGAGGAAAATGTAGCAATGAGATTAGCTGAAGTCTAGTGAAATAATTCTCCAGCCCTGGTGTGGATTCATCAAACAATGAACAAATCCCAAAAGAATGAATTCCCAAAAGAATAGAGGTATGGGTAAGGCTTATTTCAAATTAAAGAGGACCTTTCATCAGATCGGGCACATTCAGTTTTATATACTGCTGGAAAGCTGACAGTGCACTGAATTCAGCGCACTATCGGCTTTCCTGATCTGTGCCTGGTGTAAAGCGCTATGGGTCCTGGTACCATAGCGCTTTACAGTCAGAAGGGCGTTTCTGACACTTAGCAAGGAACATCCTTCTGCCTCGCGGCGCCTATCGTGCTGTACTGTGGAGCGGGGAGGAATGCCCCCTCCCTCTGCTCACACAGCTCGTCCATAGACGAGTATTATCAGGAGGGGAGGGGGGAGTTCCTCCCCGCTCCACAGTACAGCGCGATAGGCGCCGCGAGGCAGAAGGACGTTCCTGGCTAAGTGTCAGAAACGCCCTTCTGACTGTAAAGCGCTATGGTACCGGGACCGATAGCGCTTTACACCGGGCACAGATCAGGAAAGCCGATAGTGCGCTGAATTCAGCGCACTGTCAGCTTTCCAGCAGTATATAAAACTGCATGTGCCCGATCTGATGAAAGGTCCTCTTTAAGGGAAACACTTACCGCATAGAGTGCTATGTCCAGCCTATCATACGCAATTATATCGTCTTAGCCCTACAAATCAAGCATGTCTCTCTTTAGGCAACGTGGACATCTACCAGCTGATATAAAACCGGCACTCCCTTGGTAAACCCCTAATGCTGAACCTCAAACCTCCTAACGCATGCACTATTTACATGACAGTAAGCATGTATAAATGTCTCTCAAATCTCTACGCGTTTCACCTATCATATTCTAAAGGCTCATCAGGAGAGTAAAGTTCTAACCAACAAGGGAATAGAGATGTTTCCCTTGTTAGTTAGAAATTTATTCTCCTGTTATTTACAGAAAATATACACATGCGAAAAATGCAATAAAAACATCACTGTTGACGTGTTGGTGAGTGGTGACATGTTGTTTTATATATTGAATGGAAGAAGAAGTTGAGGCATAGGGCTATCACCCAAGGACCCACATAAACCAGAATCTAGCCCTGCACACTTATGCTAGGTTCACACTAGCCTTTGGGTTTCTGTTGTTTGGATCCGCCCGGAGACTTCAAAAATGGAGACCCTGTCTGCTTAAAAAGTGGTTACATGTGGAAACCTTTGAAGCCCATAAAATATACTAGGGACTGCTGAGGTTCCACCAGGTTTCTGCTGGCTTTAAGCTGAAACCAGCATTTTTTAAGCGGCTTCTGCAGTGGAGTCTCCTACGAACACTTAAATGCAAGTGTGAATTCAGCCTAAACAGGACTTTCTTTTACTTCATTGCTGCCTCACCTATCTCCAGTAGCAGAGCATCTCTCTAGTCTAACAATATTAAGAGTTGTGCATTCAATTTGGACATGACAGAAACTAGGACGGGAATGGATGCAGGAGGGTTGTCTCTTTTTCTTCTCCCTGAAGGTCACCTGCAAAGGTCCAATGCCTTAATTACCCTCTTTTGAATGCAGGGGCACACAATGCTCTGTTTTAAGAGCGTGCTTACAGTGGCTCGCTCTCAAAGCTTTAGGGACAGCGCTGTGCCTGCCTCACTCGTTTCTCCCTGCACAGAATAGCTGCAGATCAATGAATATTTTAACAAAGAAATATTTCATTAAAAGAGCTGATTGCTTAATGAAGTGTCCCTGGGAGCCATCGGGACGCCTGCCTTCTTCTCTTAATGCAGGCAAGATTCTTATCACGGCCAGCTGATTTATCAAATTACCGTAATCACCTGTATATACATACGATTTTACTGAGGAGAAGACCAAAGAGACAATCATCATAATTAACCCTGTAAAAATGGATTCTTGCTTCTCAGCTATAGTTATATTAGCATCATTTAAATGAGGACAGTGATGATAATAGTAGTCCTAATATAAATTAAAAAAACAACCAAAAAAAAGAAAAGCCAAAATCACTCAATAGTATAATATATTATAAACCTAATATTATATTGTAGACAGTTATTATTGTACTGTAAGGCCAAGTACTTGTCCATGTGATACTGTATTACATATATAGGATTTAAAGTAAGTTCTTTGTTGCTTAAAATATGTTCATATTTGTAGTGCAATACAATACACGTGTATCAAATTATCACTGGTTGAAAGGACTCCTAAATACCTTTTATTCTTGGGGCGTGTAGACCAGAAAAATGTTAAAAAAAGGATAATATTTTTCTTAACAAATATTTATGCAAAGGAAAGTGTGAAGATGATCAAGTGAATAAGAAGTATGAAGGGTATTATATTTGATGCAGTGTATTTGCTTCTTGCTTGACTGCATTTTACAATTAGCGAAGTCACCGGTGATGAGATGTAAACAGCAGTAAGCAATTACTGCGCCAATATAATAAATAGGTCAAGAACCAAGCACTTTGTCCATTTGTGATCAGAATGATTCTGTTGTCTATATGGTAGAATAGAACGGAATATATTATATAATGTTATATAATGTGTAATACTTAATATTCTGAACAATGCAAAAAGAACATTACATCACTTTTTCCATTATTAAAAACAATATTTCATTTGCTACTTAAGGCCGCAGCTCCACATTGCGAAATCGCAGCGATTTGACTGCAGCAGTAACATTGCAGCGTTTTACAGTATCTTCAAAGTGGATGGGATTCTAGCAAATGACATTCACACATTGCAGAAAAAAATCTGCATCAGAAATTCTGCAATTTCAAAAACACTCACAATTTTGTAAATCGCAGCATGTCAATTGTACCTACGGAAACACTGGCAGTTTCTGTGTAGGTATGATAGAAGCAGAAAGTATACTGTTGACTTATTGTGAAACGCTCTGTGGGAAAAAACACAATGCATTTCCACTGAGGTCTTTTTCACAGCGCTTTTTAGCTGCGACTCGCTATGTGAGGCCTTAGCCTAACACTGTTACCCTCTGTCAACAACACACAATCAGCATTGTTACAAGCATATATATAGAAACAGACACACACATTTAACCCGCATATGACCTCATGATATAAGTGATCTGTTTTAACATAAATGTTTTAATTATATTCACTACATTGTTACTCCATTATTGGTGAATGTAACTATATGGATTCCATTTATATGCATTTAATTTAGTGGTATTATGTCCTCATTCATGTTTATTGGTTGCATCTAAAAAGATGCAAAGAATTAAAATTAAAGAAATCTTTCTTTGATACATATACAAGATGGCACTGTAAAAGCTGCTTGGGCATCTCTGGTTTCTGGAGAGTTTAGATAGAAGGCTATAACTTATATCAATAGACATATACAGCATATGTAGTGTGTTAAGTCCTGTGCCTATGACCACTGTTACTAAATGCAGAATATGTGGCTATATGCACAGGTTCACCTTTCTCATGCCCGAGGCAAAAAGAAAAAGGACAACAAAACTTTTCCTGCTAGAAAAGATGGTTTAAAGAAATTCACAGGTAGAAGAGAAAAATACTAAATAAAATTTCTATTTACAAATTTCAGATTTTATGTATAGAAATCGGATTCAAACAAACAATTTCTAAAAACCTTATTGACATATTGCAGATAAAATTCTGTGTGATTTAGATTTGATTCAGATTTCAAATTTTGCAAAATTTTTGTATCTGAGAGTTTTAGTTCAAAATCCATTGATAATAAATGCAGATTTTACTTTAAAGTTATGAGCAAGTAAAAACCTTCCTGATCTGAAAGAGTTTTCCCCAAAATGGGATATATAATAACTGATTGAGACCACTGATCTTGACGATGGAAGTTCATGCACTGCTGCTCCATTCAATCTCTATGGAACTGATGGACATTGTGGAGTCCACCAGTGGGACACCCTGTGGCCTATCCTGTGGACAAGTGATAAACTTATTATGGTGGGACAACCCTTTACAGCTTTGAAGAGTCTAGAAAAGCCAATAAGCATTAGCTAGTTCTTGGTGGAACCATTGTTTTTGGCAGGACTGGTCAACCATCTAATGTTTATGGAGCGGTTAGATTTCAACTACCCAGCCCCTTTGTTCTCGATGGGAAAAAGGCATGGCTTATCAAAAAGATGCTGGCCTAAGGTGAGCCATCATGCACTTTAATCCCGCCATCACTTTAGCATATGTTAGACTGTTAAATGATGCGTCTGACTTTTAATACTTCATGAGCTATGATAAATCTACCAAATTTTTAGGCTGCGTTGCCTATCTTTGCATTGTCTAATTTTAAACAAGATTAGTAAATTTCCACATTCATTCCAGAAACGCAGCGTTTTTTGTTGCAGATTTTACAGCCTTTTTTTGAGACAAAGTCAATGGATTTAACAGAAGGGAAACGTCTAAGCTCTTCCTTTATGTTTTTCATCCCTTTTCAAGTCACTTCTCACTTTTTTTTTTTTTTTTAATGCAAACCCAAGAGAGGCAATAAACATAATGGAAAATATAAAGGAGGAACTTAGGCCTTGAAAAACAACTGTGTCTGTTCAACGGACGACATTCATTCACATAGCAGTGAATAAAGTTAAAGCGATGGATGTTTTTTTTACATAATTTGTTAACTATTCTATTTTTGTCAACTACCTTCGATCCCCTTGTTCACTATTTTTCTTTCCTTTTTAACTCACTGGTTTTAAATTCTCACATTTTGTTGTTGGACTTTGTGTGCTGGTACTATATTTACACTTGTTACCCTTTTGATCCATCCATTAATATTTACTTTTTTTTTGTATATTTTATGGATGTTATACAGTATGTAATTTTACTCTTAATAGGAAATTATGTTATACCATTTTGTTGATTGTCTAACTTTAAATAAAAACTGTACAAAAATTAAAAAAATGTATAAAAACAAAAGCAATCCACAATACAACATTGTTATTATTAAATGATTAGACATGCTTCCAATGTTGTGAATGCTTCAAATACTATAGAATTTTTCCATAAGATCCGAAAAAATGCGTTCAGCTATTGGTGAAAAAAAATATCGTAAAAGTGTTTTTATCTGTAAAACTAAACAGTCTTACATTTTTCCAAAATATAAACCGATTGTGTAATTTATCCCTGAAAAACAAATTTGGATAAATCATATAAAATCATGGCTATAAAATCAATACACTAAATTTAAAGAAAATTAAAACTACAATTTTGAGTGGTCAAAAAGGAGGATTCATAAGGGATTTAACAAATTGCACATTAGCTGTAACAATTAAACTCCGTATACTAATTCTTACTGCAATGTTCATTATAGCAGTCAGCATCCAAACCTTAGTGGTAGACTAATTCCCAAGCTACCTTCTTACACAATCTTTCCATTATTAACACTTTTTCTATTGGCTTCTGACATTTAATAGTGTCCTACATTTTGTGCAATAATCTCTTTTTAATATTCATGAATCACTCCAAAGGGGGTAAGTGACAGAAACAGGGACAAGTGCAAAGGACACCTCCACCCTTTTAACACGGAAGCTATAAAAAGCTCACCGAGAAAAAAAAACCCTTCCAGCTAAACTCCCTCATTTTGAAGTGCCTTCATCTAACATATTGAGCCTTCTATACAACAGGGAATTCCAAAGTCAAAAGATTACAATCTGATAGCTGAAACGCATTTGGTTCACCTGATCTACCAATAACTCCCTATGTTATACTGTGTTAAAATCCCATTTTCAGTTTATTTTGCCTATAAGTGATTATATTGAATCCAGATTCCAAAATCTTGAGATAGCTGAGACCATAGCAGTAGGGACTTAACCTTTGTCACTCATTGTTACATTCTGTTTCCTTTGTTGTGTCTATGCTTGAAAAAGACATACAGGTGAGGGCGAGGCTGACAGATAAATATAATTTTTGTATGAACCACAAAGGTTCTATAAGGCTAAAGTCCCACATTGTGGAAATACAATGTTTTTCGCTGCTACAGAAATGTAGTGGGAACAAGCTGTGTTTAAGGCTAAAGGCCCACGTAGCGGGCCGCAGCAAAAAAGTGATATTGCAATAAACATGGCGGCAATGCATCATGGTTTTTCCAGAAAGTTCGTAGAGGTTTATGTCTGTTACCACACGAGAGCAATGAACATTAAATGACAGGTGCAGCCAGAACTCCCTCCATTGGATTTCTGTTCTGCATGTACTTCAATGTAAATACAAAATAGAAACTTTCGGTGCTTAGTCTATTACATTGCTACAGTTAGGCCGGGGCCCCAGGGGCCGGAAACGCAGAGATTTGGCCGTAGCAGAAACTATGATGCATCACTATGATGCAAATATGGCCTTAGTGTCTACATTACGTCTGTAAAACCTGAGCAATTGTAACATGGATTATCACATATCTATCAATAGATTTAAATTAGCTTCACTAGAACCATGATGGTACAGTTGTTTGTCCGTAATATACAGTCCTATGAAAAAGTTTGGGCACCCCTATTAATCTTAATCATTTTTTGTTCTAAATATTTTGGTGTTTGCAACAGCCATTTCAGTTTGATATATCTAATAACTGATGGACACAGTAATATTTCAGGATTGAAATGAGGTTTATTGTACTAACAGAAAATGTGCAATATGCATTAAACCAAAATTTGACCGGTGCAAAAGTATGGGCACCCTTATCATTTTATTGATTTGAATTCCCCTAACTACTTTTTACTGACTTACTGAAGCACAAAATTGGTTTTGTAACCTCAGTGAGCTTTGAACTTCATAGCCAGATGTATCCAATCATAAGAAAAGGTATTTAAGGTGGCCAATTGCAAGTTGATCTCCTATTTGAATCTCCTCTGAAGAGTGGCATCATGGGCTACTCAAAACAACTCTCAAATGATCTGAAAACAAAGATTGTTCAACATAGTTGTTCAGGGGAAGGATACAAAAAGTTGTCTCAGAGATTTAACCTGTCAGTTTCCACTGTGAGGAACATAGTAAGGAAATGGAAGACCACAGGGACAGTTCTTGTTAAGCCCAGAAGTGGCAGGCCAAGAAAAATATCAGAAAGGCAGAGAAGAAGAATGGTGAGAACAGTCAAGGACAATCCACAGACCACCTCCAAAGAGCTGCAGCATCATCTTGCTGCAGATGGTGTCACTGTGCATCGGTCAACTATACAGCGCACTTTGCACAAATAGAAGCTGTATGGGAGAGTGATGAGAAAGAAGCCGTTTCTGCACGTACGCCACAAATAGAGTTGCCTGAGGTATGAAAAAGCACATTTGGACAAGGCAGCTTCATTTTGGAAACAAAAATTGAGTTGTTCGGTTATAAAAAAAGGCGTTATGCATGGCGTCCAAAAAGAAACAGCATTCCAAGAAAAACACATGCTACCCACTGTAAAATTTGGTGGAGGTTCCATCATGCTTTGGGGCTGTGTGGCCAATGCCGGCATCGGGAATCTTGTTAAAGTTGAGAGTCGCATGGATTCCACTCAGTATCAGCAGATTCTTGAGAATAATGTTCAAGAATCAGTGACGAAGTTGAAGTTACGCCGGGGATGGATATTTCAGCAAGACAATGATCCAAAACACCGCTCCAAATCCTCAGGCATTCATGCAGAGGAACAATTACAATGTTCTGGAATGGCCATCCCAGTCCCCAGACCTGAATATCATTGAACATCTGTGGGATGATTTGAAGCGGGCTGTCCATGCTCGGCGACCATCTAACTTAACTGAACTTGAATTGTTTGTCCAAAATACCTTTATCCAGGATCCAGGAACTGATTAAAAGCTACAGGAAGCGACTAGAGGCTGTTATCTTTGCAAAAGGAGGATGTACTAAATATTAATGTCACTTTTCTGTTGAGGTGCCCATACTTTTGCACCGGTCAAATTTTGGTTTAATGCATATTGCACATTTTCTGTTAGTACAATAAACCTCATTTCAATCCTGAAATATTACTGTGTCCATCAGTTATTAGATATATCAAACTGAAATGGCTGTTATAAACACCAAAATATTTAGAACTAAAAATGATTAAGATTAATAGGGGTGCCCAAACTTTTTCATAGGACTGTATACAGTCAAATACAGGTGAAATCTGAGAAAGGCCTAAAGCATGGAAAGCCAGATCAACATATAGGATTCTACTACCTGTAGTTGTTTTGACATATGCTGGCAACCACTGTGTTTGAATGAATCAGTCTATTACTGCACAGCAAGGCTGCAAACCTGCCTACCACTGTGTGCTAGATTAATAAGAAGCATAATCATGTTGCAGACATTTTCTAACTAAAAATAATGCCCATTCATTTGGTATGGGGTTGTTTTGGCAGTAAGAATATATTTCTGCAAGGCCAATATCAAAAGGACAGTTGCAGAAATGTCTTCAAAATATCGTCTATATATTTAAATAGAGCACTTATACAGAAGTTTATATGTCAGATTTTTGTAACTGGAATTTTAGGCTGAAGCCTTATATGTGCCACACGTACGAGCACAAAGAGGACATGCTTCATAATTAGTGATCCTTGTATAGGGCACAGACACAGAGCCCATAGAAATGCATGCATCTGTACTTTGTGTGAAGGAGGCTGCATTTTTTAAAAAAAAGCCTTTTAGGCCGGGGCTCCATGTGGCGTAAACACCGCGATTTGCCCATGGCGGGAACAGCGTGGAAAAAAATCACATTGTTTTACAATCAGAGCAAATATGGATGGGATCCTAGAGAATCCGATGTCCACTTTACGGTAAAATACGCACCGGAGAGCCTCAATTCGCGGGCATTGCAGCCAGCTGAACGCTGTGTGTAATGCTCCATGTGCACAGGAAAGCTGTTTGCTGCCACTGCTGTGTTACCCTGAGTTATATCCACTGTTCCTGCTGCTGTGGGATGAGCTGGGAGAGTGGATGCCCTGTTGCATACGATGTTTAGTGTATGCACAGCGGGCATCTTCCAGATCATCTTACAGCAGCAGGAACAGTGGATACAACGTATGGCAGCAGCGTCAGCATCTGGCATACCTGTGCACACGGAACATCGTGCACAGTGTTCAGCCGGCTGCAATGTTTTTCTTTATATAATCTTATTATTGGGTCTTATTATTGGGGATGTCTTACTTTCGGGGGGTGCCTTATATTAGGCAATTCAAGAAAATCTCCTCTATCTTACTTTCGGGGGATGACTTGGAAACCGGCGCTTTTCCAATGCACGTTTTTTACCGTAAAGTGGGCATCGGATTCTCTAGAATCCCACCCATATTTGCTCTGATTGTAAAACAATGCAATTTTTTTCCACTCCGTTCCTGCCATGGGCAAATTGCGGCGTTTACGTCACATGGAGCCCTGGCCTAAAAGGCTTTTTTGTAAAATTGCTGCCTCCTTCACACAAAGTAAGGATACATGCATTTCTATGGGCTCTGTGTCTGTGCCCTATACAAGCATCACTAATTATGAAGCATGTCCTCTTTTTGCTCGTACTTGTGGCACATATAAGGCTTCACCCTAAAATTCCAGTTACAAAAATCTGACATATAAACTTCTGTGCTCTATTTAAATATATAGACAAAGATGCTGCTACAAAGATGGGGAAGGTAAGTAGCATACCTCCCCCCCCCTAACCTCCTGCACTACCTACAACCGGCAGTCATGCCAGCGCTCCGCTAAGGGGACGTTGCGCAGCAAGCACATAAAACATTCCCGAAAAAAAGACTTGTCTTATCTTTAGGACCAAAATTTAATATAAGACACTGTCTTATTTTCGGGGGAAACATGGTATGTGGGTCTTAACGCTTAGGCTAAGGCCCCACATGAGGTCACACAGCAAAAAAGACAGTTTGCAGAGATTTTCTCTGTGGACTTTCTGTTTCAATTATACCTATGGGGAAACTACCGGCGTTTCTGTAGGAATAATTGACATGCTGTGATTTCCAAAATAGTACCACAGCGCGGTTTATACTGCTAAGTCGGCATAGGATTTGCAAGAACCCCATCCACTTTTCTCTGACTGTAAATTGCCGTGATTATGGCCCCAGCTTTAAAGTGTTTTTCCCATCTCACTCTCTCAGCAGTTTGCCTGCTGTCCCTTCTTCTCACTTCCAATATTCTTCAGCAAGCTGTGGAGGGGCTTTGACTGTTTGATGGACAGGACACCATAAAGAACCTCAATAAATAAAGATATTACCTTTACCATGAGTTATTATTATGATTACTTGAAATCTATAATAATACAGATCAAATATGCACAGTAAATGTATATTACATTACACATAGTTGGAGAACACTTACATTTACATTTACTTACATTTACACTTACACTTACATTTCCACCAACAGGGGGCCCCGAAGCTGCACCAAAAGCTGAGACACAGGAGCTGCAGGTCTGGCTACTCTCAGCGCTTCAGGACGTTCTCCCTCTCTCCCCCCTCCCTTTCTCTGCCTGTCCTCTGCCCACCAATGAGAGGAGGAGGCGGGGCTTATCCCTGCCGAGCTCCTGCCGTCCTGCACTGAAGAGGAAGAAGCTGCTCCAGGAAAATGAAACTGAAGATACACAGGTACGTACTGGGGTTACTACACTAATATCAGGCATTTGGGGTGATTGCTAGAGATGAGCGAACAGTGTTCTATCGAACACATGTTCGATCGGATATCAGGGTGTTCGCCATGTTCGAATCGAATCGAACACCACGTGGTAAAGTGCGCCAAAATTCGATTCCCCTCCCACCTTCCCTGGCGCCTTTTTTGCACCAATAACAGCGCAGGGGAGGTGGGACAGGAACTACGACACTGGGGGCATTGAAAAAAATTGGAAAAAGTCATTGGCTGCCGAAATCAGGTGACCTCCATTTTAGACGAATAGTGGATTTCAAATCCGGGTCATATGAGAATGTGAACTTTGTGACTATGAGACAGGGATAGCTGTACAGGCAGGGATAGCTAGGGATAACCTTTATTTAGGGGGGAATGTTATTAAAAATAACTTTTTGGGGCTCTATCGGGTGTGTAATTGTGATTTTTGTGAGATAAACTTTTTCCCATAGGGATGCATTGGCCAGCGCTGATTGGCCGAATTCCGTACTCTGGCCAATCAGTGCTGGCCAATGCATTCTATTAGCTTGATGAAGCAGAGTGTGCACAAGGGTTCAAGCGCACCCTCGGCTCTGATGTAGGAGAGCCGAGGGTGCACTTGAACCCTTGTGCACCCTCAGCTCTGCTACATCAGAGCCGAGGGTGCGCTTGAACCCTTGTGCACACTCTGCTTCATCAAGCTAATAGAATGCATTGGCCAGCGCTGATTGGCCAATGTATTCTATTAGCCTGATGAAGTAGAGCTGAATGTGTGTGCTAAGCACACACATTCAGCTCTACTTCATCGGGCTAATAGAATGCATTGGCCAGCGCTGATTGGCCAGAGTACGGAACTCGACCAATCAGCGCTGGCTCTGCTGGAGGAGGCGGAGTCTAAGATCGCTCCACACCAGTCTCCATTCAGGTCCGACCTTAGACTCCGCCTCCTCCGGCAGAGCCAGCGCTGATTGGCCGAAGGCTGGCCAATGCATTCCTATGCGAATGCAGAGACTTAGCAGTGCTGAGTCAGTTTTGCTCAACTACACATCTGATGCACACTCGGCACTGCTACATCAGATGTAGCAATCTGATGTAGCAGAGCCGAGGGTGCACTAGAACCCCTGTGCAAACTCAGTTCACGCTAATAGAATGCATTGGCCAGCGCTGATTGGCCAATGCATTCTATTAGCCCGATGAAGTAGAGCTGAATGTGTGTGCTAAGCACACACATTCAGCACTGCTTCATCAAGCCAATACAATGCATTAGCCAGTGCTGATTGGCCAGAGTACGGAATTCGGCCAATCAGCGCTGGCTCTGCTGGAGGAGGCGGAGTCTAAGGTCGGACCTGAATGGAGACTGGTGTGGAGCGATCTTAGACTCCGCCTCCTCCAGCAGAGCCAGCGCTGATTGGTCGAGTTCCGTACTCTGGCCAATCAGCGCTGGCCAATGCATTCTATTAGCCCGATGAAGTAGAGCTGAATGTGTGTGCTTAGCACACACATTCAGCTCTACTTCATCAGGCTAATAGAATACATTGGCCAATCAGCGCTGGCCAATGCATTCTATTAGCTTGATGAAGCAGAGTGTGCACAAGGGTTCAAGCGCACCCTCGGCTCTGATGTAGCAGAGCTGAGGGTGCACAAGGGTTCAAGTGCACCCTCGGCTCTCCTACATCAGAGCCGAGGGTGCGCTTGAACCCTTGTGCACACTCTGCTTCATCAAGCTAATAGAATGCATTGGCCAGCACTGATTGGCCAGAGTACGGAATTCGGCCAATCAGCGCTGGCCAATGCATTCTATTAGCCCGATGAAGTAGAGCTGAATGTGTGTGCTAAGCACACACATTCAGCACTGCTTCATCACGCCAATACAATGCATTAGCCAGTGCTGATTGGCCAGAGTACGGAATTCGGCCAATCAGCGCTGGCTCTGCTGGAGGAGGCGGAGTCTAAGATCGCTCCACACCAGTCTCCATTCAGGTCCGACCTTAGACTCCGCCTCCTCCAGCAGAGCCAGCGCTGATTGGTCGAGTTCCGTACTCTGGCCAATCAGCGCTGGCCAATGCATTCTATTAGCCCGATGAAGTAGAGCTGAATGTGTGTGCTTAGCACACACATTCAGCTCTACTTCATCGGGCTAATAGAATGCATTGGCCAGCGCTGATTGGCCGAATTCCGTACTCTGGCCAATCAGCACTGGCTAATGCATTGTATTGGCTTGATGAAGCAGTGCTGAATGTGTGTGCTTAGCACACACATTCAGCTCTACTTCATCGGGCTAATAGAATGCATTGGCCAATCAGCGCTGGCCAATGCATTCTATTAGCGTGAACTGAGTTTGCACAGGGGTTCTAGTGCACCCTCGGCTCTGCTACATCAGATTGCTACATCTGATGTAGCAGTGCCGAGTGTGCATCAGATGTGTAGTTGAGCAAAACTGACTCAGCACTGCTAAGTCTGCATTCGCATAGGAATGCATTGGCCAGCCTTCGGCCAATCAGCGCTGGCTCTGCCGGAGGAGGCGGAGTCTAAGGTCGGACCTGAATGGAGACTGGTGTGGAGCGACCTTAGACTCCGCCTCCTCCAGCAGAGCCAGCGCTGATTGGCCGAATTCCGTACTCTGGCCAATCAGCACTGGCTAATGCATTGTATTGGCTTGATGAAGCAGTGCTGAATGTGTGTGCTTAGCACACACATTCAGCTCTACTTCATCGGGCTAATAGAATGCATTGGCCAGCGCTGATTGGCCGAATTCCGTACTCTGGCCAATCAGCACTGGCTAATGCATTGTATTGGCTTGATGAAGCAGTGCTGAATGTGTGTGCTTAGCACACACATTCAGCTCTACTTCATCGGGCTAATAGAATGCATTGGCCAATCAGCGCTGGCCAATGCATTCTATTAGCGTGAACTGAGTTTGCACAGGGGTTCTAGTGCACCCTCGGCTCTGCTACATCAGATTGCTACATCTGATGTAGCAGTGCCGAGTGTGCATCAGATGTGTAGTTGAGCAAAACTGACTCAGCACTGCTAAGTCTGCATTCGCATAGGAATGCATTGGCCAGCCTTCGGCCAATCAGCGCTGGCTCTGCCGGAGGAGGCGGAGTCTAAGGTCGGACCTGAATGGAGACTGGTGTGGAGCGACCTTAGACTCCGCCTCCTCCAGCAGAGCCAGCGCTGATTGGCCGAATTCCGTACTCTGGCCAATCAGCACTGGCTAATGCATTGTATTGGCTTGATGAAGCAGTGCTGAATGTGTGTGCTTAGCACACACATTCAGCTCTACTTCATCGGGCTAATAGAATGCATTGGCCAGCGCTGATTGGCCGAATTCCGTACTCTGGCCAATCAGCACTGGCTAATGCATTGTATTGGCTTGATGAAGCAGTGCTGAATGTGTGTGCTTAGCACACACATTCAGCTCTACTTCATCGGGCTAATAGAATGCATTGGCCAATCAGCGCTGGCCAATGCATTCTATTAGCGTGAACTGAGTTTGCACAGGGGTTCTAGTGCACCCTCGGCTCTGCTACATCAGATTGCTACATCTGATGTAGCAGTGCCGAGTGTGCATCAGATGTGTAGTTGAGCAAAACTGACTCAGCACTGCTAAGTCTGCATTCGCATAGGAATGCATTGGCCAGCCTTCGGCCAATCAGCGCTGGCTCTGCCGGAGGAGGCGGAGTCTAAGGTCGGACCTGAATGGAGACTGGTGTGGAGCTATCTTAGACTCCGCCTCCTCCAGCAGAGCCAGCGCTGATTGGTCGAGTTCCGTACTCTGGCCAATCAGCACTGGCCAATGCATTTCTATGGGGAAAAGTTAGCTTGCGAAAATCGCAAACTGACAGGGATTTCCATGAAATAAAGTGACTTTTATGCCCCCAGACATGCTTCCCCTGCTGTGCCAGTGTCATTCCAGGGTGTTGGTATCATTTCCTGGGGTGTCATAGTGGACTTGGTGACCCTCCAGACACGAATTTGGGTTTCCCCCTTAACGAGTTTATGTTCCCCATAGACTATAATGGGGTTCGAAACCCATTCGAACACTCGAACAGTGAGCGGCTGTTCGAATCGAATTTCGAACCTCGAACATTTTAGTGTTCGCTCATCTCTAGTGATTGCTTTTGTTTTATTAACTCCATGTGCCTCATATTAATAGCAGTTAACCCTATCATGTCCCTCACATTAACCCCTGTGTGCCTCACCATAAGAGTTACTGATATGTGAGACATATGGGGGTAATAATAATGAAGATACTTTATTACCTCCATGTCTCTCACATATCAGTAACTCTTATGGTGAGGCACACAGGGGTTAATGTGAGGGACATGATGGGGTTAACTTCTATTAATATGAGGCACATGGAGTTACTAAATTGTCATGCACATGACCAGATTTTTTTTTATCCACAATTGTCCTGGTATAGCGGTCAGCGGTGACGTGACAGTATTTAGTCCTGCAGGGGCCTCTAAGGGACATAATACTGTGTGCAGGGGCCACTATGGGACATAATACTGTGTGCAGGGGACACTATGGGGGATAATACTGTGTGCAGGGGCCACTATGGGGCATAATACTGTGTGTAGGGACCACTATTGGTCATAATAGAGCGCGCAGGAATGCGTAGGAGGGACTCTGTCGAGATCTTCAATGTCGGGGGGGCCCCATGTCAAAAGTTCGCCACGGGGCCCTGCCATTCCTAGTTACGCCACTGATCCTATGTATTTAGGAAAGCTCTTGAATTTACATAAGCTAACAACTAGATAGGGCCCTCGTGATGGGAATAACCCTTTAAGGCTGGGGCCCCATGCTGCGAAAACAATGCAGAAAAAACTGCGGCATCTTATAGTACCTGCTAAGTGGATGGGATTTATGCTAATCCCATCCACACTTTGCAAAAAATATGTGCAGTGGAAATGCAATTTCAAAAACCGTTGCATTTTGGTAAATCGCAGCATGTCAATTATAACTGGCGTTTTCTGTACAGGTAGAATAGAGGCAGAAAGTCCGCAGAGAAAAATTCTGCTATGCATTTCCACTGCAGTTTTTTCCGCAGCACTTTTTGATTGTAGCTCGCTACGTGGGGCCTTAGCTTAAGTGAGATTCACTGTATTTGCAATGTGTCTGGAACATAAAATAACTGTACATCTGAATAAGACAACAGCACCATAGCTCTATTGCCGGACCCCCAGGGATTATCTGCTGTCTTGCAGAACTGTTTTACACATACTAAGCCAATGAAACATAGTTGCTAGAATGCGGAAACTGACACTGTACATGCATCGATCTCTGATTCAGTAAGCATGCTCTGTGGTTAATGTCTTGAGTGGCAGCAGAGAGTGAAATGAGCCACTGTATGAAAGAGAAATAAACTGCTTCTCCAGAAACAAATTACAGACCAAACGACCCTCACTCAGCTGTGACATCTGGTTACAAAAACAGAAACCGCAGAGGGGAAAACACACTTTCTGTTTCACTATTTATCGCCCTGTAACCAGCCCCAGATGGGCAAGTAAACAGCCTTATTGCCCTGTAATCGGAACAGGCTGTTGGTGTGCTCTGCATTTCATCCTACTTGTTACTGTGCAACATATGCTTGTTCCTTGTTCCACAGAGTTCTGGCTTGAGATGTGGGTGCTTTCAAAATGATGTCGGCAAACGTAACACAAATAATCCTGCATCGTCATTGTCTCTTTTTGGAATCACCATGAACTGTCTATGCTAGTCAGGTCAGAGTCTCGGGGGACTGCATTAAAGGGGGTCTGTCGCCAGGTTGAAACATATTAAACTAGCAACACAGTTAGGTCAGACTCACCTGAGTGTAGTAACTTTTTCCTCTTGAAAACTCATGCCTCTATTGCTAAGACATTCATTTATTTCTCAATATGCAAAAGAACAGTTTGGAGCACCGAGGGCATCTTTATTGCTCCACACTGCTCTAATATGCCCTTCTTTCCTCCTCCTTTGCATGACAGGGCCAGGAATCTGTGCTAAATTCTTGCCTGGCTCTGTGTTATCATGTTTGTGCCAGTGTATTAGAGCAGTTTAGGGCTTAGTTTGGAGCAATGGAGCTGCCCTCGGTGCTCCATATTGCTCATTTGTGAAATAAATGAAAATATTGGCAATGGACGCGCACATTTTCATGGAGAAAAGGCTGTTACATTGAGGTGAGTCTCACTTATCTAACTGTGTTGCTGGTTGAATATGCTTCACCCTGGTGACAGTCTCCCTTTAACCCCGTAAGGCGCGCAGACGCGCGCACAAAAAGATGTGCGTTATACGAACATGCCATTGAACTCAATGGCTAACTACATTTTACATGTGTATTTTTACACGTGTAAAATGAACAAAATGGGTGGAGCGTATATAGAATACACGGAGCGTAAACTCCGTGTGAAGGGGCCCTCACCACTTTTACAAACAAAACGGCACTTTTTGACAAGGAACGATTTTGCTGAGGGCACCGTATTCTCACACCTATAAATTGTATTGTTATGTTGATGGAGAAATGTGTTTTTATTTGCGGAGCAAGTTGTATTTTTATTGGTACCAATGTTTGATATGTAGGACTTTTTGATCACTTTGTATTGCTATTTTTTTGGGGGAAAGGGAGGTGACCAAATTAAATTAATTTGCATACCGCAGTTTATTTTTTACAGCCTCCTGACTGGCTTTTTACCACAGCATCTAAGGAGTTAATCCGTAATACAGCCAAATGCTGGACATGATGCCGCAGGTATAGCTCTTGTGCATGCGGCATGTCCCGATTCCAACTGAGCTCAGCTCAGCTATACCATTTTGTTAGGTCCCGGCCGCGCCGCGGGGCCCCACTAAGCGCGGGGCCCCGGGCGGTTGCCCGTCTCGCCCGGCCCTGGATCCGCCCCTGACCGGTCCCATTCCTGTCCAATCTTGTGGCCCTGCTTCTGCGACTCCTATTCATTGAAACATGGCTGGTGCATGGGCGGCACATGGGTGACATCTGTGTGTTGCCCATGCACCGCCCATGCTGTTCAGTCACGGCCGCTAGTTAGCATACGGTCGTGTACAACTGGCTTAAGTCCTAGCAAAGCCATAACTATGCAGGGTCATATCAGTGTGCTCAGCTGCACCTTGTGATAACATTCTTGTGCCTATCTTGAGTTGCAGTACCAGTGAGGATTAGGTTAAGAACAGCATTTTACTTCTTCTTAATGAATAGACTCTACTGCATATCCTTAGCTGTACAGAAGAACATTTTCCATATGGGAATTAAATAAAGTTTTTATGTTTAATTCTGTAGCATTGCTGTTGGAGGGAACAATGCAAAGGTTTCATAAGTGCCCCCCTATTACCACCACTTAGAAATACTTGACTTGCACAAATTATAATGACCACTTAGTGCCCCTCACACTGTATAATGCTTCCCTAGTGGCCCCATACAATATAATATCCCTCCCCAGCTACCCCCACAGTTAAATATTCCCTTCCAGCTATCCCCACGGTTTATTATCCCCCGCCAGCACCCCCAACAGTTTTATGTCCCCCTCCAGCTGTCCCCAGAGTTTAATGTCTCCCTCCAGCTGCCATCAGAGCTTAATGTCCCCCTCCAAGTGCACCATTGCACTTCTCACATCCCTGTTATCAGTACAAGTGCACCATTGGCCCCTATGGTTGAAACAAACCTGTTCTGTAGATTAAAAAGTATAATTCCTAACACCCTTATCTAAAAACTTTCCGGATAAACATTCAAGGGAAAGGGTATGATGGATGAGAGCAACAAACTTTACCAACGGTAGTATGAATGTACCCTAAGGCCTTATTCACACATTTGCATTTCACATACATGTGCTGTCCATATTATTCATGGATGACGTCCTTATTTATTCATTTCAATGTATTCATTTAGTTTGTGGGTATTTTTATTTTTTTTTTTTGCAGAATGTAGGTCCATAGAAAAACAGCAGAAGCACCTGCTTTTTTTGTAGTGATATTGACACACGGGTGCTATCTGTAAAATCACACATCTGCAAAATGCAGATGTGTGAATAAGACCTTAAGCATATATATGTATTTGGGTATGGTGTTTTTAACTCACAGCATAGAGAAAACAGAGCATAGAGAGAACAGTGGTCTCCAACCAGTATCTAAGCTACAAATAAGAGATTGCAGAGGGGGAAACTGATATAAAATTCAGAATTTGTGTTAAATAATAGCCAAAAAATAGTGCTATTCCTTATGTACACACAGCAGGCTATTCTCAAAAGTAACTTCAAAGGGAAGGTACACTTTAAGGAGCACAAAAGCACTACCAACAGGAATAAATATGTGGAAACAGACCTATATCTAGAAGTCCATGCTTTAGGTTAACCCTTGTGCTTATCTCCATGCATGTTGCAGGGGAAGAAGCTGCCTGTCGAGAAGAGAGCAATATGCTCAACATATATTTCTCTCTCCTGGGACTCTGCTATAATGACCTGTATACAAATATAGCAGGGAACTTGCTGACGAGTCCCTTTAATATCTGGTTTGCCCAAAAGCAGGATTTTACAGAGGAAATGCACCTGTGAATGTCATCACTGTGTGTGCATTTGGCTGGCATATGAAGGATCTGGTAAAGCATTTCTTTACCAGCATGAAGAAGCTTATTGAGAAGTGTTTGTGCACATGTAGAGGAAGGACAATAAAATTCGGACACTGAACATTTTCAATCTTGTGTAATAACAACCAGGAATCGGAGAGTTTACATTTAGTGTATCGCCCCCATTCTCCCCATCAGAGTGCTATTCTCCTTCCCCCGGGATTCTGCGATTTGCTTCAGGGCACAAAGTGAATGATCCAGTAACACAGAAATCTCAGAGTCCTCTTTAGGGGTCCCAGGAGGAGGCAGATCTGAGAGAACTCAGCACAGAAGATGCCTGCAGCAAAGTCAGTGCTACAACGGGAACCTGACAGAGCTGTGAGGTGGGATTAGGGGCGGCATTGGGATGCAAACAGAGCCATGGTGCCCTTATCTTACTATATTTATTGGATTGCAGTGTTTTGATATTGTGGGAATCAGAACATGCAAAGTTTACCTTCTTTCAGATGTAACCTGTGAAGCATAGAAACATTTCCTGATAAGTATTTCAAGTACAAACCAAAACATCCTACAGAAGATATAATGTTATTCTTAACATATAAAAGTAACTTTATAAGCCAGACACCGTTGGATCTCATGATCTTGCAAATAGGTTTATCCACAGACAGATTTGGAAGTGACTTTCTAGACCTTAACTAGCATACAATCCCTTTCAAAGGCCATATTGTGAATTTTTGTGGATTTTTACTAAAAATTGACCAATTTTTAAAAACATCTTTGTTGCATGGTTGGTGTACATAACTAATAGCCAAGGGTTTTCTGTTAGCATATGTTTGGCTTGTATATCTCAGAATTTTGCAATCCTAACTATATTGAAAAGCCTTTTTAGAATAAAATTGTATACAGAAAAGGATACTGCACAGTATACATATCTTAATGCTAGTCAATTGCAGCCTTTGTGGCTGTCTAGTCATACAATATAACCATATGTTTGGTGGTGCTTCAAGTGTTCCTGCCAAATATAAACTTGAGTACAGTGAAAATGTAGTCTTATATTTAATGCATACCATCATTTACTATCAATAAACATCCTTGAATTAGGTTACATCAATAACCTTTGGTTATTATTTTTTAAGTTCACTTACTACTATTAAAATTACTACTTTTTATGAGATG
Organism: Leptodactylus fuscus; assembly: GCF_031893055.1. Lineage (NCBI taxonomy): Eukaryota > Metazoa > Chordata > Amphibia > Anura > Leptodactylidae > Leptodactylus > Leptodactylus fuscus. The sequence continues at coordinate 99,085,451 of NC_134266.1, read as the reverse complement.
TAACAGATTCATCAGAAAATATCTCCTCATATGTACATCTCTCCAATGGAGCACACAATTTCAATTTAGATACACAGTTCAGCAAAAAAAAAAAAAAAAAAATATATTGTTACAATTTGCTTGTGAAATCCTAAGCCTCCTTCACACAACCTAGTGGTTTTAACTGTCTGCAAATAGTCATCCGCAATCCACAAAAAACATTTCAGTTGGTCATCCACAAACACTGATCCGCAAGAAAACTTACATGATCCCCTACACTTGTTTGTGCCACCAATACGGCATGCTGTTAGGGAATAGCAGACAATAATTCCCCAGAAGCTGCTGGTGAACCCTGGAGGGGCACAAGGGACAGTGAGCCCTAAGCTGAAGCCCCCCGCTTTCCCTTCCTATTGCCAGACCCTATCCTAGGTAATAGGCGACAACCACGAAGACAGTCCCTCCCTGAATATGTGAAACACAAAACGCAGACAAGACGAACAACAACAAAGGGAGGTCAGCTAGCCAGGGTTCGGTAACAGGAGAGCGATGCAGTGCCAAATCAGAGTCCAAAAGAATTGTCAGTAGGGAAGCCAGAGGTCAAGGATAAGAATACAAGTAAATAAACAGCAAGAGATACCAGAAAGCAAGAGACAATAACCGGCACCAGTGTGACTGTGAGCCAAGACTAAATAGGGGAGGAAGAACCCGCCCTGAACCTGATAGGAAGGAAAGCTGTCAATCACAGGCAAGACAAAATCAAACCACTGAATGGACAGAGGGAACCAGGGCAGAAGACGGGTGTGGTTCAAATCCAATTACAGAACTAGAGCCGTGTTCACACAGTGCAACTAAAAACTTTAAGCAGATTATCAAACTGCACACGCCTCCTGCGCCGCAGCACGCGAGCAGAGGGTGGTGCAGAGGCCTGAACAGGCAGAGATGTTACACATGCTTAATAATTTGTGGTCCTTGGATATGGCACGGACACACAGCTGCAAACACTATGGTCATGTGCAGGAGGCCTAACAGATAAAAATGGCTTCCTATTATACTGAGCCTTATAGGATTGGCCAATATCAATGCATTCTCTACACTATGATACAGAACATTTCATGAGTACTAAGCTAAAAATAGAATTTCTTCTAATATCTACTGTAGGTTCTAAAGTTTCTTCATTTACAGTTTGTTCACAATTTTCAGTTGTCTTTTCTTTCATTAAAGGTTGTTGGCTGGGATAAATGTAAATCCCTACACTAATCTAAACACCCTTTCCCCTCCTAGTTTCTAAGTAACATAATAATCAAAAATTGTATATTTACCCATATTATCCAGGAATATTTGCTGGTTATCCGGTGACAATCCGTTTCCCCATTTCCAGAAATGGAACATCACTACTAAACCCCCCACATCCATTCCATCATTCTTACCTATCTTCTTCCTTCTACGCTTCTTCCTGCGGGATGGCTCCTCCTCCTTATATTACGTCTGCCCTCACTTAAGACCCTGCGCTGCTCTTTGCAGCCAATAATCCACTTCTACTGCGCAGGCGTGGGTACAGCATCAGAGACCTGTGCAGTAGAGAATCGTCGGCTAGAGAGCAGCACTGGGTCTACAGCAAGGAAGAGAAGAAGGATATGCATCCCGCAGGAGGAAGATTGGATGGAAGAGGGGTAAGTATATAATAGGGTCAGGGTTTAAGCTGAGTGGGTAGGGAATGGCTAGTAGTTGGGAGTGGGATAAGTAGAGAGACAGGGAGGGGAAAGGAGGGAGAAAGGAGATGGGGGGAGTGAGGTGAGAGGTAGCTAACATGGAAGTAACATAGCAGGAAGCTGAACCATTTAAACAAATGCAGGAGCTCCCAGAGGTCCCACACTGCTTTTTTGCAGATTTTGCTGCAGTTTTTTAAGCCAAACCTAGGAGTGGCTACAAAAGGAATGGGAAATATAAAGGAAGCACATATACTACTTCATTAATCCACTCCTGGCTTTGGCTCAACAAAATGCTGCAATTTATTTCCTCCGATTAATAGGAAGAGTTATCACTGCTTCTACACATAGTTTAGTAAAGGAAAAGTAGACTTGTACCTCAGGTAGCAGGCGTAATCAGCTCCATTAGTCGCAACATATCCATTTAAGTAAGTCCAACTGAATGAATGCATGACAACTCACCTGATAAATCCTGATAAAACATGGGGGTAGATAAACTAATAAATTTGCGGCTGAATTCTGGCATAATTTGCACCAAAATTCTGGTGTACCTGCTTTACACCTCAATTTATTTATTTATTTATTTATTTATTAAATCCAGACATTATCCAATAGTCGTTTATTGTTCTGCTATCATGGCTGCTTGAAGGATTCCCGAGGGTGTGAGTATACTGTTGGCAGATTCAAACCCCTGGACCTTTGAAGCATCCATGGTGGATCCTAATGGTAGGTTTTTATTTGTCAAGGCAACTGTCTATTCCCATAAGGTGATGTTCCCTAACTTTTACCTCCCTAACACAGGGCAGGGCATTGTCTGACTACCCAGAGTGGCTCCAGTAATTCTGGGAGGGTCGTGTGACCCTCAGGGGGACCTTAATATTGCCCTGTGGACCATAACACTTCCACTGGGCATTCACACATCCCCTCTTTGCAACTAGGCAACCTACAGCCACTCACGAAATGTTCTCCAGATTCGTCTACCTATTCATCAACCATTTTCACCTAGATAATATCAAGGGGGATGACATCCACCCCTTCCCATTTTCAGGCCACTCACCTATCTCAGTAACATTACACACTGAAGAACAAAAGGGTAGCAATTAGAGATGAGCGAGTAGTACTTGATCGAGTAGGTGTTCGATCAAATACTACGGTATTCGAAATACTCGTACTCGATCGAATACTACTAGCTGTTTGAAGTTAAGATTCGATGCAGAACCAGCGTTGATTGGCAGAATTCTATACATTGCCAATCAACGCTGGTTCTTCTCTTACCTTTAGAAGTTCTCTCCCTGTGCAGCGTCCCCACGTCCTCTTCCAGCTCTGCATTCACTCTTCTTAGGCATCGGGCCTGGGCAGAGCCGACTGCGCAAGTCCGCGCGGGCGTGGGCATGCGCAGTCGGCTCTGCCTAGGCCCGATGCCTAGCAGAGTGAATTCAAGGCCGGAAGAGGACGTGGGGATGCTGCGCAGGGAGAAGAATCCAGCCCGACCCTCACTCATGGACTTGGTAAGTAGAATTTGATCGAATGTTGCGTACCCCTGAAATGAGCATTTCCCCCCATAGACTATAATGGGATTTGAAACCCGTTCGAACAGTCAAACAGTGTGCAGCTGTTCGAATCGGATTTCAAACCTCGAACATTTTAGTGTTTGCTCATCTCTAGTAGCAATGTTTTGAACTTTTGACTTTCAGGCTCCATATCTCACCATCCACTACAGCTTTGAAACTTAGACTACCATCATTTTATAGACAAACATCTTGACTATCTCATACATAACTTTGACTTACAACTATTTAGCATATGATTAGTTGTGCAGATTCTTGTCATGTAACTGCATTGTTACTGTATACTACTAATTACAACCTGTTCTCAAATTTCCTAGTAATTCATTGTGTTATTAGGTTGATTCCCAAGCAAAAGGTCACTGGTTCAAATTAAGCCATGAAGAAGATTTCCCAAGAAAAGAGAAACAGCGTCATGCAGCTCATCATTCAGGAGTCAATGAAAAAGGAGACAGAGCTTCCAAGTCGCATTAGGAAGATGGAATACTAACATAAACATAGCTGAACCCCGGAAACTAGTGCCTTACTGATCTCACTTTACCTTTTTTAAGGCAAAGGAGACTCTGATGAAATGATCAAAATCAATGTTGCAACAAATCGGGGAGGTACCTGTCGAGAGCAGTTAGGACACAATGCAGTTCAACCTATATTCCCTTTATTACTATTCCCGCTACTACTCTACCCACTGATATAGCCAACTCCATACAGACAGACTATACTTCCCTGTAACAACTTCACCCAGAGTGTGTACCCGTGATGACTAATATTAGAGAATACATGTCATCGTCTGATCTTCTGGTTTTTTGTCCCCTGGAGATAGGGCTGCCTTAGAGGAGCCTATCTCAACAGGTGGTGGTGGCAATCTCAGAGGATAAACCTAGGAAATCCCCTGGCCCTGATGGATTTTTGCTACAATAAATACTTTCTGGCGCTTCTTTTCACCCCCTTCGTTGTGATCTATAATGCATTGAGCTTAGGCTTCTGCACTTGATACCCTACAGGCACATCTGACGTCCTAGACTAATTCTACAGCCTCTCCTTTGGTGGTGTCTACAGATGCTGAAAAACGATTTGACACAGTAGGCTGGCCTTTCCTGTCCAGTACACTAACTCATGTGGGGTTGGGGCCAAACATGATGAGGTGGATTCAGCTGTATTCATCACCTTTGGTACAGGTTCAAGTGAATGGTGTCAATTCCCTTTCCTTTGCCATTCTCAATGGCACCCATCAGGGTCAGTTTAGGATGAATGTTAATATTGCTGAACCCTCCGTCAAAGACCTGATACTTAAAGTTGCTCCTTACATGGATTACCTCCTTTTCTTTACAAACCCTATATTTCACTCCCTAGTCTAGTAGAAGAATTCCACACTTATGGCCACCTTTCCAACTTCCGCATAAACCTTCAGAGGCCTTACTCTGAATATCTCACTCGCCTCCAACTTCCTGTACAAATTGGTCTCTGACTTTATCTAGTATCTTGGAACACAGCTCCCAAAATCATTATACCAATGTTACAAGTTGAACTACTTTTCCCTCCTTTGCGCCATTCAACCTCTTCAAATGGCATTCGAGCAATTTCTGCTGGTTTGGCAACATAAATATCCTCAATGTTTTTCCCTCATCGATTTTCACAGAAAGTTCAATGAAGTTATGTCTGAAGACTTTCTTCTTCCATTATACCTATGGGGAATACCGCCTTTGTTTCCATAGGTATAATTAACGTACTGTGATTTCCAAAACTGCAACAGTTTTGGAATTGACAGTGTGTCCACTGTGCGTATTTTTTCATAATGTGTGAATGGGTTTTGCAGAGACTATAAAACCATAGCGTTCATATTACGCGTGGCCCCAGATTGCAGATTTTGCTGCGTTTTTTTTTTTTTGAGCCAAAAATCTGCAGCAAAAAATGCTGCATTTCTAAGGCCCACATTGCGTAAAAGCTACAGAAACAAATGCTGTGTTTTGCAGTACCAGCTAGGTGAAATAAATTCTGGCTAATCCTATCCACACATTGCAGGAAGCTTTGTTTTAAAAAAAACGCATGCATTTTTGAAAAATGCATCATGTTAATCTTACATGTAGAATCACTAGACTTTTACCTGAATAGTTAATAAGGAAAGAAAAACACAGCATTTCAGCTGCATTTTTTAAGCAGCATTTTTTAGCTGCGGTTCACTACTTGGGGCCATAGCCTAAAAACATAGATTATGATAATAATCTGTTTTCTCTTGGTCACAACAGCAGCACAATACTAGAGTATTTCTGTCCCTGTGTTCTGGTAGGACAGAATGGAATTTTTAATGAACAAATGGTTAAAGATTAACTCCTCCACCTTCTCCACCTCCTCAATATAACAAAGGAAGTATCAACCCCCCAATATGTAATTTTAAAGACAAATACATGACTCTAGGGAGGTAGCCTAGAGTCCCTGCTGTTGGGACTAAGGGAAAACAGATTAACATCATAATCTATGCTTTCCTTCCGTCCCACCAGCAGCACAATACTTGGAATCTAGCAAGAAGAATTTAAAGTGGAACGGCCAAAGGAAGCGGCCTCCGTATCTTGGGTGTTTAATCTACAACAATTTACAAAGGTATGGAGACAGCCCTGACAAAATTTGAAAACAAAACCCTGCTCGTCTGAGCACTAATTAGACAATATGTACTAACTGTATGTGTGGCTTACTACCAGCCACCTGAATCAATAAAAAGGGCGGCACAATCTTACCAGACTCAAAGTGTCAGGACAGACCCAGGCACTTTCTCACGCTGCAGGATCTTCCCTGAAGTGCAGGCTCTGTAGCCATTTATGGCCCAGTAAGGATCCTGGGGCCTACACTTGGGGCTGAAGCCTATTCAAGACACACCTTGGACCACACATAAGTCTGAAATCTGGGGGAGTTATACTGTGATTCCATCACTCTGCCTGTCACCTTCTCACACTCATCTTTGGCCAGAATGGACTGATGGCGATTACAGAGACTTGGTCCTGTCTAATTCTCAGCAATACCCTTGGTATCATGGAGATTTGGAGGGAATATTAACAGCCTCTTTTTTTTAATGTAGATTGTGAGCTCCATATAGGGATCACAATGTACATATTGTTTTTCCTATCAGTATGTCTTTTTGTAGAATGGGAGGAAATCCACACAAACACGGGGAGAACATACAAACTCCTTGCAGATGATGGTCCTGGTGGGATTCGAACCCAGGACTCCAGCACTGCAAGGCTGCAGTGCTAACCACTGGTGCTCAGCTTCTTGGCAACCTCACTAGTAGCGATACCAATCAAACACTGTGCAGAGAAAAACATATATGCTTTCCATAGGGTGCACTCTGCCCGGTGGTCCTGAAGGCTAGAACTATCCTCAGAGGGTACAAGTATTTGCCTGTCAAGAGGGAGGGTGGATAAATACAGGAAGTGAGAAGCAGACACTGCACGCAGCCTGGCTGAAAGGCTGATATGGGAAAACCAACTCAAACAACTTAACCAAAGATAAATAGTATTGCGTGCCTAAATAACTGAAAATATTGAAAAAGGTGAGTAACCTAAATAAGGACGCATTAATGCGTCCTTATTTAGATTACTCACCCTTTTCAATATTGACATGGGAAAACCCCTTTAAGCATGTCGTTCCCTTTAAAGGGATCCTATCATACAAACCCTTTTTTTTGAGTAACACGTAGGAATAGCCTTAAGAAAAGCTATTCTTCTCCTACCCTTTGTTGTCTTCTCTGCTCCGCCATTCCATAGGAATACCGATTCTTGTTGGTATACTAATGAGTTCTCTCGCAGCACTGGGGGCATCCCCAATGCTGCGAGAGAACTCTCTCCAGCTCCGCCTCCATCTTCGCCCTCTTTTTTTGGCACAGGTTTCCAACTTCTAGACCTCGGCCTTGGGCAGAGCAGACTGCACATGCCCACAGGCCACGAGATAATGGCCGCTTGCACAGTATTGTAAGCGGCCATTTTCTCGTGGCCTGTGAGCAAACACAGTCTGCTCTGACCAAGGCCCGAGGCCTAGAAGTCAGAAACCTGCGCCAGAAGAAAAAGACGCTGCTGACAAAGATGGAGGCGGCGTTGGAGAGAGTTCTCTCGCAGCATTGGGGACGCCCCCAGTGCTGCGAGAGAACTGATTTGCATACCGTCAAGAACCGGGATTCCGGGCCACACGGTGGCTCAGTGGTTAGCACTACAGCCTTGCAGCGCTGGAGTCCTGGTGTTCAAATCCAGCCAAGGGCAGAAAACCATCTGCAAGGAGTTTGTATGTTCTCCCCGTGTTTGCATGGATTTCCATCCCATATTCCAAAGACATACTGATAGGGAAAAATGTACATTGTGAGCTCTATGCGGGGCTCACAATCTACATTAACAAAAAAAAAAAAAAAAAAAAGAACCGGGATTCCTACAGAATGGTGGCACGGAGAAGACAACGAAAGGTAGGAGAAAAATAGCCTTAAGGCTATTCCGACATGTTACTATAAATAAGGGTTTCTATGATAGGATCCCTTTAAGGCCCTAGACCCCTAGAGATGGAATTAAAGGCTTCCCTACGGTCAACGTCATGGTCCCCTGACCTTATGGACTACAATAATCTCTGAATTTTCTCCAGAGGAAAAAGCGGTTTGGCTATATCCATAGCTGAATACTCAGATGAAGAATTAGCTTCATCTACGATCTTGACCTCCTCATCAGATCCTATGACAGAAGTGGATAACTCACTGCATCCGGGCTTCTCAGATAAGAGAGATATGGACTCTTTCAAGTCCTTCATGGTATCCTGAAAATACTCCTTGAACCAAATAACCACTTCTCTAATTGTGGATTCCTCAGAGAGTTCTTTTGGGCAGCTCTGGCAGTATGTATTGAATTTGTAACCATCAGGGAAGTGAATTTCACAGGAGTGACAGGTTAGGTGTTTGCGCCTAGACGCAGACTTATGCCTGAAGGACTCATCACCACCAGATGCAGAGGATGACATTTTACCGCAAGTGTAAGAGTAGATAGCAAGAAAGCCAGAAAAAAACGCAACAACGGTACAAATCTGTTGACCTACAATATACAGCATGCCAAACAACAAAAGGCAGAGGAAAGGAAGCAGCACTTATATAGAAAAAATGGAGAGCAAAGACAATCCTACTACCTTCTCCGCACAGATTTTATGTAAAAAATGGCCGAATACATTGGCAAAGCAGGCAGGAGACCCGAAGGAGTTTCAGTGATGTCATCATGTACGCAAGCAGGAAAAACCATGCATCATAAAAAAATAAGTGATGTACGGCTTACATAACTGCCAGAGTTCAGAGCGGACACTAAAGGCAGCGGACTTGTCTGCCCGCCCATTATAAGCAAGGAGTCTTAACCTTTGTATTTTGTTGAAATCTGGATAACCTCACTGTAGGGAAGGAATAGTCTTCCCTCCAACTGTCTCACCAACACAGGACAGAAAAAAAACACGTGTGTGTGTGGGGGGGGGGGGGGGAGGTTGGTACTTCCTTCCTTATATTGAGGAGGGGTTAATATTTAACCATTTAATTCCTCATTAAAAATTCCATTCTGTCCTACCATTGTGCTGCTGGCAGGATGGGAAGGAAGAAAGACTTTCAGTCTTTGCATTGCAAAGGTTAAAAACCACAAGACAGTGTTGGCGTTGCCGGGCAGGAGTGGGTACTCTGTATCATATTTTCTGGGACTGTCCAGGGATCCACCCTTTCTGGCTGGAGGTCAAGTCCCTTACGGACACTCTATTTATCCAAGGTGTCCGTTTAGACCCCCTCATCTATCTCCTCAATCTCCCCCCTGCTCATCTGGGTAAACAGACCTCTAAATTGTTTCTTTATCTCTGTACTGCAGCCAAAACTCTCATCGCTCTCCAATGGAAGAGTGCCTCTCCTCCCTCTGGTTCTGATCTTGTAGCCTGAGTTAACGATGTCCATAGCATGGAGAACTTGACAGCCACACTTAACCATACTGTTGAGGCGTTCCAGACTATATGGTCATCTTGGGACGCATACTGTATTTTGAATGGTCTCTGACTCCTTCCCCTTCTCTTCCTCCCACATCCCCTCATTTCCACTCTCAGGTTTTTGTGATGTGTATACATTCCCAGTTTGACGGTATATGCATTGCTTCACGTTCATGTTTTTTATTTTTTCAACTCTTGTTTTGTATTGCATTCTACAAAAATCCTTTCAATAAAAATTACAGTTTAAAAAAAAAAAGAAAAAACACAAAGAACTGCAGCAATAATTGACAGCAGTAAATGGCACTTTGTGTAGCAGGTATTTTATGCAGTTTGTAATTGATATTTGTTTAACTGCTTCTGGACTGCCTATATACACCCAGAAAGCCCATTCTTATAACTGCAATGCGATAGATATATATATTTAGATTTAGAAAGGCAATATATATATATATATATATATATATATATATATATATATATATACATATATATATATTTATATACGTATAATCAGGGCTTGCTGTTACTACAGTCTGACCTCCTATAGGTAAGGCAGCAGGTCTACATAAGGAGCAGGTCTGCTTAGACTTGCACTATATGATGGAATTAATGGATGGTATCATTGAAGCCTATACTTTTTTGTAAAAAAAAAAACCAAAAAACCCAAACCATTTCTGTTGTCAGGAACATACATATGATGTTCATGAACTGCAAACTTAAACCCTTGAACCAGGAAACAGGGAAACAGAAAGCGTTGTAAGCTAAGCCCATATCACTGGAACAACCAGATTCATGTGCCTACATAGAAAAAGGAAAAAAATCTAAATCTAGCTGTTCTTGTAGAAACACTAGGCAAGTGGACATTCATTGTCAATAACGCCATGTTCTCTCTTGTCTTAATATATAGAGTTTATTAGCAAAGCTTTGTCTATTTATCAGAAAAGCTGCAAATGGACCCTCATTCTTTTTGGGTTTGGGGTCCTATCGTTCCGTGCTTTTACAATTATGCAATTTATTTCTAGGGTTCCCCTGGGGCTCATATTGTGTTCTGTCTTAATTTCTACCATTGAAATCCATTGCTTCCTTTCTAGCATCATCCCTTTATTTTTATTTTTTTTTCAACTTTTCATTTAAGTTTCAAGGTCATCCAGGACAAACAATGCCACCAGCCCCTGTTTGAAATGCGAACGCCATTGGCGTCCATTGCCACTGTCTCCGTGGCAACACAGTAACCATTAATTTTCAATTAAACTAGACAAAAAGCTCGATGACAGCTCTGGGTCTGCTGAAGATGTCAAGAATCTGTATTAATATACAGCAAGAGAGTATAATTGTGTGTCCATCTTCACGAACAACAAAGATGGGGGATAATTAGCAGCTAGAAAGCCACTCTGTAATTTTGTGCTTATTGTCACCACAGCCCAGCACATTAGCATAAATTAAAAGTCAGTTTATTCCTATTAAAGTGCCCTTACAATTTCAGATTTTTTATTAACTGTTCGTTATTTACTGATGTTAAATCAAAGAAAAAAAAAATTAAATACACAAAGAAAATAATATCAGACTAACAAACCAGAAACAGTGCTTGTGTTTTGCCTTAACCATACCTTTGGTAAAAAATTGCAGTATATATGAAAATAAGTGTAATACTATTTCCATTGCTCACGTCGGTTATGACATTCAGAGATTTAATTAATACACATATAAGTACAGATTACTAAGCGGCTCTGTCACTTGGAATTTTCAAAACATTTCTATATATTATACAGTATAAGTATGCACACTCACACACACACACACACACACACACACACACACATATATATATATGCATATTTTATGCATGCAAATATAGCGTTATATCGATATTGTCTCAGTTCTTGTCTGTGTCACACCCAGTGCCAACCTATTAAACGCTTAGTTTTACAGTACCAGCATAAGGAATGAGCTTCTAGTTAATCTCATCCATACACTTTCAGAAAAAAAGCTCTTATTTTACCTGCAGATTTGCTTTCACTATACATGTTATAGGGGAAAAATGCAGAGAAAATGCAGAAAAAACTCAAAGAAAAAAAAATGAAATGTGTTACATTTTTTTCCACAGCCTTTTTTAGCTGTGTTTCGCTTCATGGGGCTGAGACAGATTTGCATAGCAATGATGTTATGTAGATGTGGACAGTTCATTTTCTCATATTTCTTACATTTAGGAAAAAAATACATTCCCTAGTCCAACTCCTGCCTTGCAATTGGGCTGTCATTTTTTTCACAAATTATAAAATTTAAATCTACTGTTCCAAATTATTACGCACAGCAGAGTTGTATAGAAGTGAAAATGGTCATTTCTTGAATTTAAAGCAATTACTGAGATCAAAAATATCAAACAGGTCAATTTACATATTAACATAGGACCCCTTCTTTGATATCAGCTTCACAATTTTTGCATCCATTGAACTTGTGAAGTTTTGGATAATCTCTGCTTGAATTTCTTTGCAGGATGTTAGAATAGCTTCCCAGAGATGCTGTTTTGATGTGAACTTCCACCCACCCTCATAGGTCTTTTGCTTGAGGATACTCCAAAGGTTCTCAATAGAGTTTGAGGTCAGTGAAGGATAGTGGCCACACCATTAGTTTCACTCCTTTTATGCCCATAGCACCAAATGATTCAGATGTAGTCTTTGCTGACGGATGGCATGGAAGAAAGTGGTCAGTCAGAAACTCTATATACTTTGCAGAGAACATTTTAACACCTTCAGGTACCCTAAAAGGGCCTACCAGTTCTCTTTCCCTGATTCCTTCCCAAAATATGACTCAGCCATCTCCTTACTGATGTAGGGACAAGGTGGCCATCCACCAATCATCTACTACTCCATCCACCTAAACCATTCAGGGTTGCACGGCATTGCATATCAGTAAACAAGACTTTCAAAAGTAGTCTTCATATATGTCTGTGTCCACTGCAACCATTTCTGCTTATGGGAACTGTTTAGGGGTGGCCAAATAGTAGGTTTAGGCACAACTTTAAGCCTCTAGAGGATCCTAAATCTTGAGGTTCATGGAACGCCAGAGGATCCAGAGGAAACTCTGTGGACTTTCTGTGGAAAGCGCTGTGGGAAAAACTGGAATACATTTGCGCTGCATTTTTTTCCACAATGTGGGACCTTAGCCTTAATTTGGCTGACCTGTAAATCTAATTATCACAGGTATTTGAGATTAATTTCAGTCATCCAAAGAGCCCTGAGATGCAATATTATCCATGAGTTTGATTGAAAAACAAAAAATTAAATCTATGACATTTAAATCCGATTTGCATAACAATTTGGACGCAATGAAGGGGTTGTTTACTGCTTGTTACCAAAGATCTGGACACAAAATTGTTGGGAATTTATAATGAAAACTATTTGTAAGGCTAAGGCCTCACATTGCAGAAATGCAGCTTTTTTTGTTGCAGATTTTGTTGCAGTTTTTTGAGCCAAAGCCAAGAACGGCTGTAAAAGGAATGGGAAATATATAGAAATGCTAATACTTCTATCTTCTACTCAATCCACTCTAGGTTTTGACTAAAAAAAAAATCCGCTTCAACATAATCTGTAACAAAAAAGTTACATTTCCACAACGTGGAACCTGCTAAATTGCTTGTCAAGTGTCCATTGACTCTTGGTGGTCAACAATAAACTCTGTAAGATCATGCAGTTTTAGTAGCAGGGAGCCAAATGTGAGAAAAGGCAGAAAAAATGTATTACCATTAGAGATGAGCGAACACTAAAATGTCCGAGGTTCGAAATCCGATTCGAACAGCCGCACACTGTTCGGCTGTTCGAACGGATTTCAAACCTCATTATAGTCTATGGGGGGAAATGCTCGTTTCAGGGGTAGACAAAATTAAATACAATTATACTTACCAAGTCCACGAGTGACGGTCGGGCTGCATTCCCCTTGAAGTCTTCTCCCGTGGCAGCGCCCCCGCGCCGTCTTCCGGCTGGAATTCACTCTGCCTAGGCATCAGGGCCTAGGCAGAGCCGACTGCGCATGCGCGGTCGGCTCTGCCCAGCCCGATGCCTGAGCAGAGCCGACTGCGCATGTGAGGGCATGTGAGTCGGCTCTGCCTAGGCCAGATGCCTAGGCAGAGTGAATTCCACCTGGAAGAAGACGCGGGGACGCAGGGCGGAGAAGACTTTGGAAAGGTAAGAGAAGAATCAGCGTTGATACACAGAATGTATAGCATTCTGCCAATCAATACTGGTTCTGCATCGAACCTTAAACTTCGAACAGATAGTAGTGTTCGATCTAGTACGAGTATTTCGAATACTGTAGTATTCGATCGAACTCCTACTCGATCGAACACTACTCGCTCATCTCTAATTACCATCCCTGCCTTCCTGAGCAATGTATACAACTATGAAAGCCATTGTGTTGAAGCTTCCTCCTGGCCCGATAGTCAGCAGGGTGCCAGGAACCTGCATTAGCTGCCACGTCCTAGAAGATCCAGATTAGCTCTGCATTGTATATCAGTAGGCTGCATTTCTCCTGTAGGTGGGGATGATATAAATGTAATGTTAAAATAAACTTACCTTGTGTAGGACACAGTGTGTAAAAAAAAAATAAAGACACCATATGCATATTAAAGGACACTGACTGGTGACGATAGCTTTTATGTGTAATCAAACTTACCTCAGTATCACAAAAATGTCTGAATCACTATATAATGCTACCTCCGATGCCGCCCCTGCTACCTCTTGAATCACCCCCTCTACCTCATAGATTGTAAGCTCTTGTGAACAGGGCCCTCAGTCCCATTGTGTGAATTGACTATTACTCTTTAATCTATCTTTTTTGTCTGTACTTGAACCTTACAATTTGTAGAGTGCTGCAGAATATGTTGACGCTATATAAATAAAATGTATTATTTACATTATTACAAGAAAACAACATACAAAGAAGCTCAGAAAAATAAAAAGATATAGGAGAGAAGATAGTAGGAGGCATATCAAAAACTTCAGGATCTTTTAGTTCTCTGTACAGAGTGCTCTACACTTATCCTGGTGTACATGGGATGGGACCAGTATCCTTCTGTCACCCACCACCTGTCCTGGGTACAGGGGCTCCCCAGGACAGACCTGGCCCTTCTAATCAGCCTGTCGAGTCTATTTCTATCGCTGGATTGTATGCCATTCCAGTTGAAAAAGGTCCTAAGAAGTGCCACCTGGACTCCAAAGGCCCTCACCCTCCTAAACAGGTAGAGCCTGCTGTGACCCTTCCTGTGCAGCGCAGCCAGGTGATCTGCCCAAGTCCAGCTTATTAATGAGGACCACACCCATGTATTTATAGGTGTTGACTATCTGGATGTCCACCGGTTTTTTAGGATGTTTCCGCTTACTAAAGTCTACCACCATCTCCTTGCTCTTCCCAGCATTAATCCTGAGGTGGTTCTGCTGGCACCATTCCACAAAATCCTGGTTTAATTCTCTGTACTCCCTTTCATCTCTGTTTGGGATGAGGCCTGCAATTGTAGAGTTATGGGAGTACTTTTGTAAGTAGCAGCTAGATGAGTTGCACCTAATGTCAGCAGTGTACAGTGTGAAGAGGAAAGGTGCAAGAACTGTATCTTGTGGTGCCCCGTATTACAGATAACGGTATCTGACACTCGGCCCCGGGCTCTTACAAACTGAGGGTGGTTTGTGAGGTAGTCTAGGATCCAGTTGGAGAGGTGATGGTCCACTCCAACAAGGTCCAATTATCTCTCAGTAGCCCAGGCTGTATAGTGTTAAAAGCACTTGAGAAATCAAAGAACATTATTTTCACAGTGTCCCCTGGTTTCTCCAGGTGAGAAAGAGCTTTGTGAAGAAGGGGGATGATGGCGTCATCCACCCCAATGCCCGGCCGATAAGCAAACTGGAGAAGGTCCATAGCTGAGCTCACTAGAGGGCAGAGATGTGTCAGAACCAGTCTCTCTAGAACCTTTATCAAGTGGGATGTCAATGCTATAGGTCTGTAGCCATTAAGGTCGGTCGGATGGGGTGTCTTTGGAACTCGGAAAGCAATGCCTCTAAGTCCCATTTCTGCTCATTCATATAGGGATAAAAGGACGGTTTTTTATAAGAATGGAGTAACAGTCCTGAATAATAAATACATGATTGTAAATTGTGCTGGAAGGTTCTGTGATACTGTGAGTTTATATCTGAATTTTGTGCTGACAGGTGTAAGGGGGTCCAGCTCACAGGGTTTAGGTTTCAGTCAGTCACAGTATTAAAGGGTTGAGCAACACATGACAAGGGCTGGGATTTCTCGACATATAGTTAATGGTGATGGGCAGTGTTGGCTATAACTTTCTTGGAGTTCTGTTCAAGTCCTGTAGTGTGACTAACATGTTATGTTCCATTGATGATTGCAGAAGTTTTTATGTGGCATATATCTTAATATATTTGTGTCCTATGACTTAGTGGTATGTGCTCCATGTGTCTGGTGTGCGCATCTTGTCACCAGAGTGATAGTAATGTGTGTAGCAGGTGTCCAGAGATTATAGCTTTATGTATAGTTTAAAAGGGGTCCCGATACACTTGCACAGGGTCCCCTTAATGGCAATATCTTCCATTATTACTTGAACTTTAATTTGCAACTTTATTTTTGTGGGAGTGATGCCAAATTATTACTTCAATGAAAAGACTTAGATATGAAAATATCACTTTTAGGTAACACTGTAATTTGGCATACATTGTTTTTCTCCATGTAAAAACTTTCTATTAAAAATTAATATTACTCCATATCATGGTGTTCAGAGCACATGTAACACGCTAAATATAAAATTCTTGCCTTATAGGCTTTTGAGTTATTTAGAAAAGAGATACTTGAAGATGTTACTGTTCTTAGTCCTGCATAGTCTATGGTCAAAGGGTTCTTGATGCACTAAGTAACATTTTCATTTGTGGTGATGAGGTCATATTTCTCAATAGGATTTCACAACTGCACAGAGAGAGCTCTTACTGATTCATATATGTGATCCACAATGGTAGAAAGATCACAGCTGGGTTACGACTTACCACATACGATTTCAGGAATTTAAGTGAAAGGAAAATGAAACATTTTCAAATAATATCCAGTCAGAACCATCCTTCAAGGAAAGAATTTCATGTAATTACCCTAAAGAGCTGTGTCCCCATGCTTAGTCATAACACTGACCTCATGCCTGCGAAATGATAGAGAAATGACTGACTCGCAATCATTCAGTTCTCAGTCTACCCAGGATAAAGAGGTATCATCTTCAAGATGCATTCATTCTTCTTTTAAGGCAGAATTCATTTTTATATAAGAAAACGTTAATCAAATGTTCCATTCATAAATAAAGATAGTCAGTAGAGATGAGCGAGTACTATTCCAAACGGTAGTTTCGAATGGCACGCTCCCATAGGAATGAATGGATGCAGCCGGGTCGGCGTCCTACCGCTTAACCCCCGTGCGTGGCGGCCGCTCCCATTCATTCCTATGGGAGTGTGCTATTCGAAACTACCTTTTCGAATAGTACTCGCTCATCTCTAAAGTCAGTTATGAGATTGGCAATGTAATTGTGTAGTAGAGATTTAGCAAAATTAGTACAATGCAGAGAAGCTGCCCATAGAAGTCATCTGGTTACTCTTGTCATTTTCCAAAGGGCTGTTCTTTACTGTTAGGGTGCATGCACACTATGTAACGCCGGGCGTGTATGAGAGCCGTACACGCCGGCATTACGGCAGACTGCCGAACACTTCCCATTCACTTCAATGGGAGCGCTCGTAACAGCGGCGTTTACGAGCGCTCCCATTGAAGTGAATGGGAAGTGTTCGGCAGCCCTGCTGTAACGCCGGCGTGTACGGCTCTCATACACGCCCGGCGTTACTCAGTGTGCATGCACCCTTACTCTTTTATAAATTCTTCCCCAATTCATACCTTCTGAAAGTATATGAGAGCTGGAATCTTATTGCACTTAGGGCCCCTGCACACGGCTGAAACGCTCCTGTTTTTTGCACATTTTTTTACGAACGCAAACATGAAAATGTCGCGTTTGCGCGACATTTTAATAGACGCTGCATTTACGCGGTCAAAAGACGCACAGAAAACGTCGCGTTTACGCGCCGTCTATTAAAATGTTGCGTAAACGCGACGTTTTCATGTGTGCGCCCGTAAAAAACGTGCAAAAAACGGGAGCGTTTTAGCCGTGTGAAGGGGCCCTTAGCATTTATTTCAATAACTCTCCCCCATTATTTGTCCTGTGTCCCAATAAAATGGTTGTTTGTGGACAAAAAAACCCTCATCCAGACTGAAATGTCAGATTGCTTCAAAACTCGGAGTACAGTTATGTCTCAGACAGATATGTAAATGTTTATATGTGTGGTCTGATTAGGCTCTCAATGTTACTTTTGGGTAGTGTACCTCTTACCTCTTGTTGAGAGATTTTTCACTGCTACACATACCTCTATGCAAAGACATTTGACAGACTCTGAGGGAAGGGGTGCATCATTGTACTGAGAGAAACAAGATGGTTATTTTAGATACATTTGTGTCCATCAAATCCATTCTGACCTAGCTGTTAAGAGATGCTGGAAGAAGTGGTGGTTATATGAGGGCACAGACACATAACTAACAGGCTCTGGATGGCCCGGACAAACACAAGCAGAGAAAATCTGCTGACAAGCACGAGGAGTTCTTACAGTTTCCTTGTTTAACATAGATGGGGGTCTTCATTATATAACCCCATTTCTGTCCAAGTCATTTCCAGGAACTTAGCCGACAAAAATTTGTTGCCCATTATGTGTCCTGCCATTGACAGCTAGCCACCATTGACAGTCTACAATGATGTCATGAAGAAACCTGGGAGACTGTAAACTCAAACTGTATCATTTATTAATCTAGGTTATGTTTAGGATCTGACAGCAGCTGGATTTGAGTTTGGAGGCCTTCTGGTGAATGTTACAACCCTGCCTTTGCTGTGGAGCAACACATTACTATCAGTCTGATGATTTGGGGAACAATCACATACAACAGTTAGTTGGTTGCCTCTAGTAGTGATATGAGGGACACTAACAGCTCAGCGATATGTGTTGCCTCTCATAACAGGGCTTCCATCTGACATTTTTCATTGATAATGCTTGCCCACAAACAGCAAGAGATCTCTGTAGATGTCTCTTACAGATTGCAACACTTGCTTGGCATCTTTATGTAAATGCGCCTCAGAATACCACATAAACCCACCAAAACAGCGGACCCAAATGACAGAGAGTCCATCACAGATGTGAACCTGGTCTCATGGACTTATTAACCTACAATAATTAGTCCTAGGAGATCATTTATTTTCAGCGGCCCAGTGTGCCTCGCAAGTCTACAACCCAGAAGTAAACAGTCGCAGCAACCTTGTATACTTCTAGAAAAAGGTGAAATCAAATGATTCAAAGTGCATAGGTTATAGTCTTTGTAGGTAACACCAATACGTTATTCTTATTTATTGGATGGTGAATATAAGTACTTTTAGGGTGTATTCACACTGAGTAAACGCTAGCTTATTCTGAACGTAAAACACGTTCAGAATAAGCGGCGTCTAAAGCAGCTCCATTCATCTCTATGGGAGCCGGCATACGAGCGCTCCCCATAGAAATGAATGGGCTGCTTCTTTCACTCCGTGCAGTCCCATTGAAGTGAATGGGGAGTGCCGGCGTGTACGCTCCGGCATGAGCAGAGCTTGCCGTATACGCCGGCACTCCCCATTCACTTCAATGGGACTGCACGGAGTGAAAGAAGCAGCCCATTCATTTCTATGGGGAGCACTCGTATCCCCGCTCCCATAGAAATGAATGGAGCTGCTTTAGACGCCGCTTATTCTGAACGTGTTTTACGTTCAGAATAAGCTAGCGTTTACTCAGTGTGAATGCACCCTTAAGCTGTACTTATTTTGGGATTTATTTTCAATAGTAAGAGGCCAGATTTGAAGTGCTAGTAAAAGGAAATGTATGAATTGCAGCATATATCAGTTTCACAGCATACTCTTTATGTGGAACCTATTCATATACAGGTGTGGCATTATATCCATTGGGTTTTACAAAAAAGAAAATCCAACTGTAAAATCACATTTTTTGCATATATTATGTGGGTTTTTTTGAATGTTTTTGCAGAACTCCCTAAAACTGTTTTCTAAGAGATTCTAGACAACAAGGCCTGGTTTACATCTGTGCTGGGCTCCAAATGCCGGAGCACTGGACCACTTACTTGACTACTACAATAGTTACACGCAGACATAGTGTCAGTCTTTTTCATACTGAAATTGGCGGAGAGAAAAGTCCTCAGTGCAGGACTTTTCTCTCCGCTGATTCTTGGTGGTTTCTCTGGCATAGATGTGAACTTAGCCTAACAAATAATATAAAGAATACATATTGTATATAATATAAATATGCAATTTTGCACTGGGAAAAATCTCTAAATAGCAGCTAAAGGCAAACAGTATTCTGGAAACTCATTTGAAAGGATTCCAGATACTGTATACAAAATATAAAAACAATTGACTCCCCTGGTGAGATAATAGGCACTGCTCCACTGATTCCAACACAGTTGAAACTTTTTTCTGTACCCCCCCCCCCCACACACACACACTTATGCTGATGAGGTCCCTAGCACTAGCTTAAGGTCCCCACACACGTGAAAGAGAAGTCGGCTAAACCCTCTGATTTTAATACATATGTGTATATAGTACATAATGTCTCACTAAACACAAGGACAATTTCCAAAATTTAGACAAGACTGTTTTATAGAATATTTGTTTAACCCATAACATGGAAGTACTGTTGATGATATAACTTTGTATGAACTCCATGGTTTTTAATGACAGCACAAAGTCTTCTAGGCATGGTAGGGACATCTACCTTTTTCCATTCTTCAAGAATGACATCTTTTAGAGCCTGGATGCTGGATGGAGAGTAATTCTCAACTTATGTCTTCAAAATTTCCCATAGGTTGGGTTGAGATCACTTGGCCACTGGATCACTTTCACCCTATTCTTCTTCCAGAATTCAATACTGGCCTTAGGTCTGTGTTTTGGATGATTGCCATGTTGGAAAAATGCACAACATCCAAGGACACATGCTAATGGTAGCATTCTCTTTCAATATAGAGTAGGACATCTGTGAATTCTTGATTCCTTAAACTAAATGCAGCTCCCTTACACTAGCAGCACTCATTCAGCCTCACCATAAAGATCCTGACACCAAGCATTTTTCTTTATATTCTTCACCATTGCGGTTAAGAAGTTCCAAAAACATTTATCTTGGGCTCATTATTCCAGATTATAGAATCTCAGCAGTCTACATCTTTTTTCAGCATGAGTCCTGGCAAATTGTAGGTGGTCTTTTTTGCATATGGGCTTTAGGAGAGACTTTTTCCTGAATGACACCCAATCTTGTCATCTCTCTGCAGTGTATGCAGTATTGTGTCACTTGAAACATTCCCCTCAGTTTGGCTTTCTACTTCTTTAGCTAACTACAGTGAACTTGCATTGTGATTCTCTCCAATCTTTCTAATCAGAAAACCGTCTTGTTTAGGTGTTGTGTAGGTGTTGACTTGCGTAGATCGCCTGGAGATCTCTGTGAGATGTTAGATACTCCATCTTTGTTGAATTTTTATATCGCTTTTGCTACAGTAATCTGACTGATAAGTAACGCTTTGTTGATCTTGTAGTTCTCGACCTTTCTTGTGTAAAGAAAATATTTTCTTTTTCAGGTCTTGTGACATTTCTCTTCCATGTGGTGCCATTGCTTACAGCATGAAATGGGGAGGGGTTTCCAGAGTTGCACTGTATCCACATTAGGTATCCACACATGTGACTTGACCTCTCTGTCCTGTCATGTTTCTAGACATAAAACTGACAGGGCATGGTTGAAGGTAAGCCTAGTAGGAGAAATGGTACTAGGTATACAACTTACTGCTAAACGAATACAGAATTACCGTAAGTTCGCCTTAGTAAAGAGGGAGAACTTGTTTTAGTGCCACCTTTGGAAGGTAGATCCTCATAGTGCTGGTTTCCTGAAACCTAGTGGCATAGTCTGGGAATAAAGTCAGAATACCTTCTCCAAAAGTAATATGATTCCATACGCATACAGCTGTTTCCAGGTTATTGCTTCTCATCAGTGCAAAGCAGGGTACTGGCTTTCGGGGCGAAAGGTCATAGCCGTGGATCAGATGGGATACTATATTTTATTAACGAGACATCACTAGAGATGAGCGAGTAGTACTTGATCGAGTAGGTATTCGATCGAATACTACGGTATTCGAAATACACGTACTCGATCGAGTACCACTCGCTGTTCGAATGTAAAAGTTCGATGCAAAACCAGCATTGATTGGCCGAATGCTATACAGTCGGCCAATCAACTCTGGTTCTTCTCCTACCTTTAGAAGTCTTCTCTGTGCAGCTTCCCTGCGGCGTCTTCTGGCTCTGAATTCACTCTGCCAGGCATTGGGCCTGGGCAGAGCCGACTGCGCATGTCTGCTTGTAGTGCGGGCATGCGCAGTCGGCTCTGCCCAGGCCCGATGCCTGGCAGAGTGAATGAAGAGCCGGAAGACGCCGCGGGGACGCTGAAAGGAGAAGACTACTCGGAGGATCCAGCCCAACCCTCACTCGTGGACTTGGTAAGTATAATTTGATCGAACGTTCCCTACCCCGAAACAAGCATTTCCCCCCCATAGACTATAATAGGGTTCGATATTCGATTCAAGTAGTCGAATATTGAGGGGCTACTCGAAACGAATATCGAACCTAGAACATTTTACTGTTCGCTCATCTGTAGACCTCACCTTACACTGTACATGGAATTATTAGACCATGTATGCTCAGCTAAGAATTTTGAGAATATAATATGTGTTTGGCAGTGGACAACTAGTTCCTTTAGCTGTATAAGGAAATTGTGGTAGGTAGAAAAAGTGGCAGGAACTGAATTGAAAACTCTAAAATTAATATAAAAGTGAAAGATTTCCAATGTACACCGTGATCAAATATTTAAGAAAATGTCTAACTGTAGCCTAAAAAGAACATGGAGACATCCAATGCAATTGTGTTACATACCATAGCAATTGTGAACAGGAACAGCAAGGGTTCTATCCTATAATATGTTCTTCTTCAGGATCCATCTGTGTGTGATTTTATTTTATCCAGATCCCCATGTTTACATCACTATATAGCTAACTAAACAGAAGGATAAGTTCTCTCTTCTCACACTGACCTAGTATTCATCTACTGATAAAATGCTCTCCTTCTACACCAGCCGTTCCATGTGGAGGAACAAGGCCTTTTTGTTTAGCAGGGATTTTTCTCGAATGTTCAGTGATCTTTTTTAAATCTGAGTAAACTTTATACTCCAAATAAATATAAGCCTACAGTCTACCGTGGACAAAAAGCAGAATCAGCAAAACTCAGGAAAAGGTGCCCAGGATGCATCTGTTTCCAGTTTATTTAGTGATAAGCTGGGAAAACAAAATGTTTGATGTACTGTAACTGGAAATGGAAAGTAACAATTTCAGTGTGCTGTCTCTTTAGGAAATGGAAAGATGAAGACAAAATGAGGGAGATGGAGAGATGAGTAAACAGGAAGCAGCCAATGATGTGGAAGGAATGTGTTATAGGCAGCACGTCTGAAAGGGAGAGGGTTTCCGTAATATGACTTTCATAGTGCTGCACTTATATGATATTAGTAAACCAGACAAACACAGAGAAGAGAACCGGCCCATATCCAAGCACTGGATATGTCAAATCTGAAAACAAAACCCTCCAGAACTCCTCTCCCTTAGATTTCTAAGGAATCAGTGAGTAATGGAAGTAAAGGCAGATTCTGCTAGACAATATCATGAGTGCATAAGAAAAGACAACAAAAGTGCTATAGCTTTGTTCTGCTTTCACACTAGTGGACTACTAAACAACAGATATTGCACATCCTAGTGTACTTTCATGTGTAATCTGAGTCCTAACTGTGTTCAATCCATGTGACATTGTATTTTTTTGCGGACCCAAAAAAATTGAGATACTGTTTTAGCAAAAGTTTGGGCACAGGTAGACCATGCTACCATGAAACATCCCCAGAGTATAATAATAGCACCAAAGCTAACTGCTGAGCAGAATCTCACAAATATTTGTCGAAAATAATTATGGGGGGTTTACCTGAAGCATTTCGAGGCTCTTGGGAGCATTTTTTTCTTTACTGTAGAGCATTATTTGGGAGGGGACAGGTGGGCGGGGGGCTGGAGCTTTGAAGAGTATATTACATTATTATATTATATTGTAGAGCATTACACTGTGATGGGAGAAGACTCTGGGGAGCATATTATACTGTGTGGAGTCACTTTGGAGGATTATACTTTGGGAAGCACTGTGGTGAGCCTATTAGATTGTGTGAGGCTGCTGGGTAGTAGGCTGTGTGGGGGCCCAGAGCAAAGGTTTCATAAGTGGGGGCCCCCCATTATCACCACCTGCTATTATACCCATTTGAAACCTGCCAAAAACTGTTATTTTATATGGTGACATAAATTGGTGAAAATGTGTTATCTGGCTGATGGAACTTTCCACTTGTCACAAATGTGTTATATGTTTATCTCTATCATAATAATCGTTATTGCTATTATTTTAGCGTGTAACAGATATTGCTAGAGAGGTGGTCAGCATATTTTACTCTATAAAGAACAGGTAAAAATGTAAATTTTATTGATGATTTTATGCATGTTGTGTAAGTGTTTTGTGTGACTTTTATGGCGCTACAGTCTGAATGATGGTAAATGTCTGGGTCACAGCACCAATAAAAAAAAAATAATGTTCAGAGGGGTATTAAAGGAGAATCCTCCTGTGATTAGGCTCAGAGGGGTATTACATTCTCACCATAGTGATAATCAGAGAGCAAAAGTACTGTATTCTTAGCTTAGCAGATGCAGTTTTGAGCCAATAGTGAGAACCTGTACTAGACACACTGATCAAAATGGCAAACATGGCGCTGAGTGTACAGCACCCCCTGGGCCGCACCAACTCCAACCCAACAGTGATATTCACTAAGTCCTAGATGGTGTAAATGGACTTGGCAGATTGATACGGGTCAGGGAAACCATGTTGTAGGCTAGTAGCAGGAAGCTGTAAGGTGGACCCCATAACAAGTTCCTCTGGTGAGCCCTATACCCTTCTGTCCAACGTTGCTGCATGATCTACCTTTGATGCTTCCTACTATTCATGTGAATTCATTTGCAGATCAGGAGTCACTTCATACAAATAACCAGAAACCCCTACTTTCTCCTGTCCCTCAGCCTTACTATGCTGAAGTGTTTAATATCATCAATCCAGCTTGGAAGTAGCTGATGAGTTGCATGCTGTCAGTACCGGAAAGCTGGGTAGTATGCATGTACACCTTAGCAGCCAGCTCCACACTAGGGGAATTGGCTTTCTCCCAGTCAGAGTAGGTCCCTTCAGTGGCTTACTTAAAAAAAAAAACACAGATAAATAAGAAAAAAACATTTTTTTATTGAAATAAAAACTCCTCCAGACAACCCTCTTTGACCATTTTATTAAAAAAAAAGTGCAAAAAAACACAATCATTGAAGGTGCCCTACAAAACAAACATAATTCAATCAGTCCGGCGTAACCTGAAAGACAAAGAACACAAACAACAGTATGAAAAAATAACTGATACTCACTTACAGCTACTATAGAAACCAGGGTTCAATTCTTTTCTGATTTGGGATAGAATTCGGTCTTATCTCAAAGGTCCATGTGCCAGAATTAACTAGTAAAGAGACTCCTAAATGACTTAATAGTCCCTGAACTCGCTATGTGTCCTACTGTCAATGTGACCAAGAGTAACCCGATCACATTGAAGTACAAGTAGAACTGGGGGTCATTGGAAGCAGGAGGTGGTCAGCTATTCAAATGAATTGCCAGGGGTCTCCTGCATTCACAGCAGGTGTTGCTCTACAGTTCATTTGAATTGGCAGGCAACTCATTTGAGGGGAAAGTGATACAGGTGCAAAATATTGCTCCTGCATCACTCTACATCTATAGCAATGTATGTGTGAACAGAAAGTACATGGTCAGCACACACATGATGTCCTTGTGCTGTCCATTGTTTTTCATAGCTCTATGGACATGAATGGACGAGATGAGTAGCGAAATAAGAAAGGGGCCACACGGTGGCTCAGTGGTTAGCACTGCAGCCTTGTAGCGCTGGGTCCTGGTGTTCAAATTCCACCAAGGGCAAAAAAACATCTGCAAGGAGTTTGTATCTTCTCCCCATGTTTGCATGGATTTCCATCCCATATTCCAAAAAGACATACTGATAGGGGAAAAAAATGTACATTGTGAGCCCTATGTGGGACTCACAATCTACATTAAAAAGAAAAAAAAATCTGTGTTCTCTCTGCCTCCACATGTGTGAAAAACAAGGTAGGTGTAAAAGGCCCCACTAAATATAATGTGGCTATGTGCTGTCTGATTTTTTTTTTTACAGATACCACACGGACAGAAACGTACTTTGAAAAGGCTCTCAGTTTCAAGAATGTGAGAAATTAAAGTAAATGCTATATATAAATTAGTCTATCTATTTATCTTTATCAATATACATATATTATCCATAACTAAATCATAACAGCCTTGTAAGTTTTACAAATGAGTCCAGTTCTATTCTAATGGATTTTTTCTTTCATCATAGAATACAAATATTGATTCAGGTAGATTCTGTTACAATGTTGTCAGAATTTTTTTTTATCTGTTCACTTATGTCTCCATTACCAATCTAGTAGTAAGATGTAATCGCCAAAGCCTTCCATGCACATACCTTGCTTAAAGCAAACACTTTCAGAAGCTGTTTATCGCCTGAGGATCTTAAACAAACATCTTATTCTGGTCCAGAAGAATGTACAGGACCAACAACCTCTCTTGAATTCATACCTTTGTGTTTTCTAGTTTTATGTACATTTCTTAATTCAATGATAACAACTCAAGAGTCCTTTCAGGCTGAAGCCAAGGCATGTCAAATTTTCTCAGATCTAGGTCTTTTTGTTAAATTCTTTATAAAAGCACTTGTCAGAATATTAATTTTCCTGTTAGGCACAAAATCTGAAATGTGTCCTTGTATAGAGATATCAAGTACACATGGATGACAGGTTTGAAGAATCATTGAGATTTTGAAGATTTACTCATCTAAAAATGTAGTTAAATTGTAACACAAAATTGAAGATGGTAGTGCTCAAAAGCCTTAGTGTATGTTCAGGCATATTGGAATTAATTTGCATTTTAGCTTGAATTTTAAACAAAATTTGTATCTAACTTCCAATGGGTGCCCTAACACCCATACTTTTATGTTGCCTAAGTCCCACCCATTGGTCGAGTTGTATAAGCCACCTGCCCTTTTTGGTTCAGGACATATATGAGTTTGCTGAGATTGTTTTTTTGAAAGCTCAGGATTCCCTACTATGGGATGGAAATGGGGTTAACTGCCAATCCATTCACATGTATTGGAAAATTTCATTGTGTTTTCACAGACTTTTCCTCTGCAGACTTTCTGCCCTTATTATACCTATACAGAAAACGCCAGCTTTTAAGTGAACCACCTGGGTATTTTATTTCTGGCCTTATGTTATTAAAGAGATTTTCAAAGATTATGAAATAGATGACCGATCTTTAGGACTGGGACCAGCATCAGCACCCGACACACCTGTGCCATTGCTGGGTCCTCAAGCTCCTGTGGGAGCCCATTCGGCTGCTGGATACTGACCACAGCTGTTGAAAGGCCAGCAAGGCTGTGACCTTAGGTGGCCTGATGGGCCTCTGCTGTTTTTTTATTGTTTAAATATTCCGTTACCTGCTGGAGTAACCCCAGCAGGTAGTGGGCCCTATTTACTTACTGATCCCTGCTCCTGCCCACAGATCCCTCCATCATAACGTGTAGGGACCAGGAAAGGGGGCACTATGTCATGTGGGGAAAGGGATTCAAAAGTTTTCTCTGGGGTCCAGTCTTCGCTAGTTATGCCCCGATAGATAGAGAGATAGATAGATAGATAGATAGATAGAGCGAGGGCATTTGTGGGGGCCCACTCAGTTTCTGCATTGAGAACTTCTATTAATTCAGATGAAAGTGTTCTTTGCATTGTTAACAGTATCAGAATCAAAGATAAGTTCTCTCTGTGTAGTATGTGTCTTGGAAAAAGTTTTTGTCTTAGTCACCTTGCATTTCCATTTCTAGTTTAATGAAAGCACATATACTCCCTCCCTTCCTCCCTCCCTATGGACAATAAATGTTCTGCACTTGAGTCACACTTCAGTCTGTGCCCTAACACCCACAATACTGGAGTCTACCATAAGTTTAACAGACTGTTTAAACTATTGCATTAACTCAGAAACATTTTATACTCCCACAGACAACTTTAACAAAGTTTCATAAATAATTTTATGTAACAGTGACAGCGTCTTTTTATTCTCTTAATTTCCACATATTAGTAGAAAATGCTAAGGACATTTACAGAGTAATATGCATAGCCTGGGCACTATTCATATTAATGCACATTTTTTTCTATTAGGTTGATGATGTTTTGTAATGTTCTACATAACTTAGAAGCTGCACTATTCTATCCTTGTGAAAAAAAAGTCAATTCGGTTAAAGTGTAACAGATCCATCAAATCCATTATGAATTCTGCAATAATGGAAACCCTTAAACTCAGGTGGAAACAGAGTGTGGCCATACACAATAGATTACTCATGAAAGGACTGTCCAAGCATCTTGATAGTAGATGATGCAGAAGAGAAGGATTGGGATATTAAATTTCCTCTTTTTCTCCTTTCTAGCTCTGGCTATTAACCATGTCCCCATCCAGAACAGATACAGACCAGACTGCAAAAAGTAACATAACAAATCCTCGCATCCTTGCTTAATCACTGTGACATGCCTATTAAAGAGTTCCTCCCCGTTCACACTGTACAGCACTATAGGCGCTGCTGTGAAGTAGGGCGTTCCTGACAGACTGTCAGAATCGCCCTTATGACAGTGAAGAGCTACAGTACCGGGACCGATAGCTCTTCACCCGGGGCACAGATCGTGAAAGCCGACAGTGCGCTAAATAAAGAATTGAAAAAAATAAGCAAGGCGTAAACATTAGATTTGGCTAAGTTCACACTGTTATTTAATGTCCATTGCTCTCATTCGCACAGAATGAGAGCAATGGACATTAAATGGCAAATACAGATAGAGCACCCTTCATTGGGGATCCATCAGCATTCACCTCAATGTAAAACAAAAACATGACGGAAGCTTCCTTTTCCTGTTTTTACTTTTGCGATGGAATAAAAAGTTGTGCACGCAGAGCTTTTTCTTCCATTATATAAGTAAACAACATGACAGACCATATCTTCTCAAGTCAAGTGGGAACAGACACAGGGAGGGAGCTGCGGACACTCTGATTACTTTTCTATAATTAATGTCCATTGCTGTCTTCCTATGATGGATGACAGCAACGGACATTAACAATGGCAATATGAGCATAACTTTACTGATAGCAGGACTATCCAACTATCTAATGCATGTGCAGGCTTCCTGATGGCAGATGTTGAGGAAGTGAAGGATTGGAATACTAACAACATGCACAGTCCTCTAGTTCTCTGTAGTGGTGTCACTGGCTATTTCCCTTTTCCCCTTTCAGTGCACATGCGTTTTAATTGTTGTAAACTAAATTGAATTTTACTTTGCCACTCCCTCAACTGGTTAGAGATTATCATTATACCGTAAACCATTTAAGGCTAAGGCCCCGAGTAGCGAAACACAGCAAAAAAAAAAAAAGTTGCAGAAAAAAATGAGGCACACACGCATTACATTTTTTCCACAGCATTTTTCACAGAAAGTTTGCAGAGTTTTCCTCTAAGTGTATTTTCTGCCTTTATTATACCTATACGGAAAACGCCAAAAGATTTTTTTTCTGCAATGGGTTGGATGGGATTAGCCAAAATCCCATCCATTTTTTTAGGTACTATAAAACGCAGTGTTTTTTGCTGAGATTTTTCTGCTGCCCCCAAAACACAATGTGGTGCCCTGGCCTTAGGCTAAGGCTCCACGTTATGGAAAAGCAGTTTTTCTTAGTTGCAGATTTTGCTGCGGTTTTTTGAGCCAAAGCCAAAAGTGGCTACAAAAGGAATGGAGAATATAAAGGAAGTTCAATCCACTACTGGCTGTGACTCAAAAACCTGCCGCAAAATCTGCAAAAAAAAAAAGCTGCTTTTCCAACATGTGAATCCTTAGCTTTAATGTACATATTCTTTTTTCTCTTTGAAAACTCAGGCAGGTGGAGAGGGCCTGTCTACTGACAGCATGACTTCTGTTATAACCGGCCATTTAATTTCTTGGGTTTTGGTGTCAATAGTGACCCTGGCATCTATGTACCCCATATCCATTCCCCACAAAAACACGACTAAAGAGCCCCCAGGCCTGCCATGTACAGAAGCCTATTAGGTCCTACCGGTCCAAATATCCACATCCCCTTCCTGGTATAATACCCATGGTACACTACAGGCTTCATCAGAATAACCATCTGCCACTTTCAGCTAGTCAATCAACTCCATAGCAGGTCATTGTGGAACGAATGGATAGAATGGAGCCATCTTATGCTGCCTTGTAATCTTATTTGTCTACTACACTCAATAATTGGTATAGAATAACCAATTCACTGACTATGAAATGCATCTCCTGATTGATTTGCGTTCCCTATCTGATTTATTGACCTTCCCTCAAGTGGGGAAAGTTCTGCTCCCCAGCTCATGAAAAGTTGTGCTATTCGTATTCATGTATGTTCCCAAATCAAGTCCAAAAAAAAAGCATGAAACAAAGGTTTCATGTACCCCAAAATGGTACCAATTAAATCTTTCAATTAGTCCTTCAAAAAACACATTCTATTACAACACAGATGGAAAATAAAAAATGTTATGGGTCTTGGAATACAGTGATACAAAACATTTTATTTGCACATAAATGATGGGCCCGAAAATGAAATCACATATTTTAGTTTTGCTGCTGTTTGTTGTGATGAATTTTATAGAGTCTTGAAATAAAGCCTGGGAATTTTATTGCTATGCCTGATGCTGGACTCTTTTTCTTCTGATATTTCCTGTACTTCCCATTTCCTTACTGCAATATTGTACTTCTGCTGCTCACTCTGAGACCTTCTCCTGGAGGCCTAGTTCCTCCTATTACAATGAAATTAGCGAAACAGCACCCAGTTTCACAGACCTCTCGGGATTCTAACAGAGCAGCCTCATACATAACATAGCAGCAGAGACTTTTGGTCCTAGTCTTCTCCCTGTCTTATGGCTCTATGGCTCCAAAAACTACAAACCCAAATGCACAGATCAACTGTTGGGGACTTGCGAAGCATGGCGTGATTTGAAAGGATCCCTATCTCCATCAGCTTCTGTATTAACTGCACTAAGCCTTATACCTGGACTTCTCTTCAAGCTTACACTTACATATACAGACGTATGGAAGAAACTTGAGTCCCACCGCCTTTGAGATGCTTTTCTCCAGAATGAAACTAATCTGACTGCTCAAATGACATCCCTTCTTCAGGATGAGAAACTCTTTTCTCTACAAGGCTCATCTTGACCACTACTTATGTGAACTTCTCAAACATGAAGGCTTCCAACAACATCTGATTTCATTTGAAAGAGTGCTCTACTCCTCTAGTTCTTTGCTGAAGAAGACCTCCCATATCCTTGAGAAATTTGTCAACCCCTCCAAGCCAACATTCTCTAAGGCAACATTTTTACTAGAGATGAGCGAACACTAAAATGTTCGAGGTTCGAAATTCGAATCGAACAGCCGCTCACTGTTCGTGTGTTCGAACGGATTTCGAACCCCATTATAGTCTATGGGGAACATATACTCGTTAAGGGGGAAACCCAAATCCGTGTCTGGAGGGTCACCAAGTCCACTATGACACCACAGGAAATGATGCCAACACCTCTGGAATGACACTGGGACAGCAGGGGAAGCATGTCTGGGGGCATCTAACACACCAAAGACCCTCTATTACCCCAACATCACAGCCTAACAACTACACACTTTACACACTCAATACCACCTCTCTGACAGTAGGAAAACACCTTGAAACATGTGTATTTGGCACTTGCAGTGAGGAGAGCTTGTCACCAGCAGTGAATTTGGCCCTTGTAGTAAGTTGAGGTTGGCACCAACATTTGTTTTGAAAATCAGGGTGGATTGAGCCTCTAACCAGCAGAGTTTGGGCAAATTCATGGTGGAGGGAGCCTCTAAAAACCCCAGTTTGGACCAATTCATGGTGGAGGGAGCCTCTAAAAACCCCAGTTTGGACCAATTCATGGTGGAGGGAGCCTCTAAAAAACCCAGTTTGGACCAATTCATGGTGGAGGGAGCCTCTAAACAGCCCAGTTTGGACCAATTCATGGTGGAGGGAGCCTCTAACCAGCAGAGTTGTGGGAAAGCAGGGTGGAGGGAGCCTCTAAACAGCCCAGTTTGGACCAATTCATGGTGGAGGGAGCCTCTAAAAACCCCAATTTGGACCAATTCATGGTGGAGGGAGCCTCTAACCAGCCCAGTTTGGACCAATTCATGGTGGAGGGAGCCTCTAAACAGCCCAGTTTGGACCAATTCATGGTGGAGGGAGCCTCTAAAAACCCCAATTTGGACCAATTCATGGTGGAGGGAGCCTCTAACCAGCCCAGTTTGGACCAATTCATGGTGGAGGGAGCCTCTAACCAGCCCAGTTTGGACCAATTCATGGTGGAGGGAGCCTCTAAAAACCCCAGTTTGGACCAATTCATGCTGGAGGGAGCCTCTAAACAGCCCAGTTTGGGCAAATTCATGGTGGAGGGAGCCTCTAAAAACCCCAGTTTGGACCAATTCATGGTGGAGGGAGCCTCTAAAAACCCCAGTTTGGACCAATTCATGGTGGAGGGAGCCTCTAAAAACCCCAATTTGGACCAATTCATGGTGGAGGGAGCCTCTAAACAGCCCAGTTTGGGCAAATTCATGGTGGAGGGAGCCTCTAAAAACCCCAGTTTGGACCAATTCATGGTGGAGGGAGCCTCTAAAAACCCCAGTTTGGACCAATTCATGGTGGAGGGAGCCTCTAAAAAACCCAGTTTGGACCAATTCATGGTGGAGGGAGCCTCTAAACAGCCCAGTTTGGGCAAATTCATGGTGGAGGGAGCCTCTAAAAACCCCAGTTTGGACCAATTCATGGTGGAGGGAGCCTCTAAAAACCCCAGTTTGGACCAATTCATGCTGGAGGGAGCCTCTAAACAGCCCAGTTTGGGCAAATTCATGGTGGAGGGAGCCTCTAAAAACCCCAGTTTGGACCAATTCATGGTGGAGGGAGCCTCTAAAAACCCCAATTTGGACCAATTCATGGTGGAGGGAGCCTCTAAAAACCCCAGTTTGGACCAATTCATGGTGGAGGGAGCCTCTAAAAACCCCAGTTTGGACCAATTCATGCTGGAGGGAGCCTCTAAACAGCCCAGTTTGGGCAAATTCATGGTGGAGGGAGCCTCTAAAAACCCCAGTTTGGACCAATTCATGGTGGAGGGAGCCTCTAAAAACCCCAGTTTGGACCAATTCATGCTGGAGGGAGCCTCTAAACAGCCCAGTTTGGGCAAATTCATGGTGGAGGGAGCCTCTAAAAACCCCAGTTTGGACCAATTCATGGTGGAGGGAGCCTCTAAAAACCCCAATTTGGACCAATTCATGGTGGAGGGAGCCTCTAAAAACCCCAATTTGGACCAATTCATGGTGGAGGGAGCCTCTAAACAGCCCAGTTTGGGCAAATTCATGGTGGAGGGAGCCTCTAAAAACCCCAGTTTGGACCAATTCATGGTGGAGGGAGCCTCTAAAAACCCCAGTTTGAACCAATTCATGGTGGAGGGAGCCTCTAAAAAACCCAGTTTGGACCAATTCATGGTGGAGGGAGCCTCTAAACAGCCCAGTTTGGGCAAATTCATGGTGGAGGGAGCCTCTAAAAACCCCAGTTTGGACCAATTCATGGTGGAGGGAGCCTCTAAAAACCCCAGTTTGGACCAATTCATGGTGGAGGGAGCCTCTAAAAACCCCAGTTTGGACCAATTCATGGTGGAGGGAGCCTCTAAAAACCCCAGTTTGGACCAATTCATGGTGGAGGGAGCCTCTAAACAGCCCAGTTTGGACCAATTCATGGTGGAGGGAGCCTCTAAAAACCCCAATTTGGACCAATTCATGGTGGAGGGAGCCTCTAACCAGCCCAGTTTGGACCAATTCATGGTGGAGGGAGCCTCTAACCAGCCCAGTTTGGGCAAATTCATGGTGGAGGGAGCCTCTAAAAACCCCAGTTTGGACCAATTCATGGTGGAGGGAGCCTCTAAAAAACCCAGTTTGGACCAATTCATGGTGGAGGGAGCCTCTAACCAGCAGAGTTGTGGGAAAGCAGGGTGGAGGGAGCCTCTAAACAGCCCAGTTTGGACCAATTCATGGTGGAGGGAGCCTCTAAAAACCCCAATTTGGACCAATTCATGGTGGAGGGAGCCTCTAACCAGCCCAGTTTGGACCAATTCATGGTGGAGGGAGCCTCTAAACAGCCCAGTTTGGACCAATTCATGGTGGAGGGAGCCTCTAAAAACCCCAATTTGGACCAATTCATGGTGGAGGGAGCCTCTAACCAGCCCAGTTTGGACCAATTCATGGTGGAGGGAGCCTCTAAAAACCCCAATTTGGACCAATTCATGGTGGAGGGAGCCTCTAACCAGCCCAGTTTGGGCAAATTCATGGTGGAGGGAGCCTCTAACCAGCAGAGTTGGGGGAAATCATGTTGGAGGGAGCCTAGTATTAGCAGAATTGTGCAACGCTTATGGTGGATGAGTATGAGGATGCGGAGGAATTGGAGAGGTTGAGTACAGACATGGAGTTTCATGTTGGGGTGCTTTACACAGGTGGGCACAAAAATGAAGGCTCTATCCAGTGGTGGTTCATTTTTATCAAAGTGAGCCGGTCGGCACTCTCAGCTGACAGACGGGTGCGCTTGTCAGTGATGATGCCACCGGCTGCACTGAACACCCTCTCAGATAGGACGCTGGCGGCAGGACAGGACAGCACCTCCAAGGCATATAGGGCAAGTTCAAGCCACAGGTCCAACTTCGACACCCAATACGTGTAGGGCGCAGAGGGGTCGGAGAGGACAGGGCTGTGGTCGGAAAGGTATTCCCGCAACATGCGCCTATACTTCTCACGCCTGGTGACACTAGGACCCTCTGTGGCGGCACTTTGGCGAGGGGGTGCCATCAAGGTGTCCCAGACCTTAGACAGTGTGCCCCTCGTTTGTGTGGACCGGTGAGAACTTGGTCGCCTACTGGAGGAACTGTCCTCCCTGCCGCCAACGTCACATGCTGGAAACATCTCCATCATATTCTGCACCAATTGCCTGTGGCAAGCATTGATGCGATTGGCCCTCCCCTCTACCGGAATAAAAGACGAGATGTTGTTTTTATACCGGGGGTCAAGGATAGCAAAGATCCAGTACTGGTTGTCCTCCATGATTTTGACAATACGCTTGTCGGTTGTAAAGCACCCCAACATGAACTCAGCCATGTCTGCCACAGTGTTAGTTGGCATGACTCATCTGGCCCCACCGGAAAGTTCAATCTCCATTTCCTCCTCATCCTCCATGTCTACCCATCCGCGCTGCAACAATGGGACGATTCGAAGTTGCCCGGAAGCCTCCTGTATCACCATCACATCATCGGACAACTCTTCTTCCTCCTCCTCCTCCTCCTCCATTAAACGCGATGAAGCGGACAGATGTGTGGACCTACTCTCCAGCTGTGACGGATCGGATGCTATCCCTGACTCCTCTGTGTGATCTGAGTTATCCCTGATGTCAATCAGGGATTCTCTCAGAACACACAAGAGCGGGATTGTAAGGCTCACCATTGCATCCTCAGAGCTCACCCTCCTTGTGGACTCCTCAAACACCCGTAGGATGTCACAAAGGTCTTTCATCCATGGCCACTCATGGATGAGAAACTGAGGCAGCTGACTTTGTGGCACCCTAGGGTTTTGTAGCTGGTATTCCATCAAAGGTCTCTGCTGCTCAACCACTCTATTCAACATCTGAAACGTTGAGTTCCAGCGTGTGGGGACGTCGCACAAAAGCCGGTGTTGTGGCACATGCAGGCGTTGCTGGAGAGATTTTAAGCTAGCAGCGGCTACTGTCGACTTGCGAAAGTGGGCGCACATGCGCCGCACTTTCACCAGTAGCTCTGGAACATTGGGGTAGCTCTTTAGGAAACGTTGCACCACTAGGTTGAAGACGTGGGCCAGGCATGGAACATGTTGGAGTCCGGCAAGCTCCAGAGCTGCTACCAGGTTCCGGCCGTTATCACAAACGACCATGCCTGGGCCCAGGTGCAGCGGCTCAAACCATATTGCCGTCTCATTGAGGAGGGCATCCCTCACCTCGGAGGCAGTGTGCTGTCTGTCCCCCAAGCTGATCAGCTTCAGCACAGCCTGCTGACATCTACCAACGCCAGTGCTGCAACGTTTCCAACTCGTAGCTGGGGTCAATCTAACAGCGGAGGAGGAGGCGGTGGCGGAGGAGGAGGCGGTGGCGGAGGAGGAGGCGGTAGAGGAGGAGGAGGAGGGAGGTGTTCTTCTCGTGTCCCTGCCAGGAATGTTAGGCGGGGAGACGAGGTACACCGGGCCAGTTTGGGAAGCAGTCCCAGCCTCAACTACATTCACCCAGTGTGCCGTCAGTGAAATGTAGCGTCCCTGTCCGCATGCACTTGTCCACGCGTCGGTGGTCAAGTGGACCTTTGTGCAAAGCGCGGAACTAAGGGCCCGCCTGATGTTGAGTGACACGTGCTGGTGCAAGGCGGGGACGGCACACCGGGAGAAGTAGTGACGGCTAGGGACGGCATAGCGAGGTGCCGCAGTTGCCATCAGGTCCAGGAAGGCGGGAGTTTCAACAAGCCGGAACGCCAACATCTCCTGGGCCAGCAGTTTAGCGATGTTGGCGTTCAAGGCTTGCGCGTGTGGGTGGTTAGCAGTGTATTTCTGCCGCCGCTCCAATGTCTGAGAGATGGTGGGTTGTTGTAAAGAAGCGCCTGATGGTGCCTTTGATGGTGCAGGAGAAGGAGATAAGACAGGAACAGGGGAGGATGAGGGAGAAGTCAACAAAGTGGCGGAGGCAGATGAAGTGGTGTCCTGGCTCGTCCTCTGGAGTGCATCGCCAGCACAGTCAGCAGTGGCAGTGGCAGAGGCAGAGGCAGTGGCAGAGGCAGTGGCAGTGGCGTGAACGGCAGGCGGCCTTTGTCCTGCCGTTGCTGCCTGCCACTGATTCCAGTGCTTGGATTCCAAATGAC
The DNA here is from genome assembly GCF_031893055.1 of Leptodactylus fuscus. Lineage (NCBI taxonomy): Eukaryota > Metazoa > Chordata > Amphibia > Anura > Leptodactylidae > Leptodactylus > Leptodactylus fuscus. Next base: position 99,048,857 of record NC_134266.1, on the reverse strand, counting down.
GGCGCATTGAAGTGGTGGACAGGTTGCTCTTCTCAGAGCCCCTAATCAATTTCGAGAGGCAAATTGTGCAGACAACACTATATCTGTCCTCGGCGCATTCCTTGAAAAAACTCCACACCTTCGAGAAACGTGCCCTCGAGGTGGGAGTTTTTCGGGGCTGGGTACGAACTGGAACATCTTGGGAGATTCCGGGTGTGGCCTGGCTTCGCCTAAGCTGCTGACCTCTGCCTCTGCCTCTAGCTACCCTTTTTGGTGCTGCACTTGCCTCAACATCCACACTACTTTCCCCGCTTGACATCCCCCCTGTCCAGGTCGGGTCAGTGTCCTCATCATCCACCACTTCCTCTTCCAACTCCTGTCTCATCTCCTCCTCCCGCACAATGCGCCGGTCAACTGGATGCCCTGACGGCAACTGCGTCACATCATCGTCGATGAGGGTGGGTTGCTGGTCATCCACCACCAAATCGAACGGAGATGGAGGAGACTCTAGTGTTTGAGCATCTGGACACAGATGCTCCTCTGTTAGGTTCGTGGAATCGTGACGTGGAGAGGCAGGTTGAGGGACAATGAAAGGAGCGGAGAACAGCTCTGGGGAGCAGGAACAGTTGGGGTTATTGTTCTGTGAAGCTTGGGAATTTTGGGAGGAAGGAGGACAAGACTGTTGGGTAATAGGAGGAGAGGAGGCAGAGTCTGACTGGCTGCTGGACAATGTGCTGTAAGCGTTCTCTGACAGCCATTGCAAGACCTGTTCCTGGTTCTCGGGCCTACTAAGGTTTGTACCCTGCAGTTTAGTTAATGTGGCAAGCAACCCTGGCACTGTGGAGTGGCGCAATGCTTGCTGCCCCACAGGAGTAGGCACGGGACGCCCTGTGGTTTCACTGCTACCTTGCTCCCCAGAACCATTCCCCCGACCTCGCCCACGGCCTCGTCCACGTCCCTTTCCAGGAGCCTTGCGCATTTTGAATTCCCAGTTAGAAATTGGCACTATATACCAGTAGCAAAAATTGTGGGTGCACGTAACCCCAATATATTCTTTAAATTCCCAGTCAGACAATGGCACTATATACCAGTAGCAAGAAATGAGGGTATTTATAACCCCAATATATTCTTTGAATTACCAGTCAGAAACTGGCACTATATGGCAGTAGCAAGAAATGAGGGTATTTATAACCCCAATATATTCTTTGAATTCCCAGTCAGACAATGGCACTGTATACCAGTAGTAAAAATTGTGGGTGCACGTAACCCCAATATATTCTTTGAATTCCCAGTCAGAAACTGGCACTATATGGCAGTAGCAAGAAATGAGGGTATTTATAACCCCAATATATTCTTTGAATTCCCAGTCAGAAACTGGCACTGTATACCAGTAGTAAAAATTGTGGGTGCACGTAACCCCAATATATTCTTTGAATTCCCAGTCAGAAACTGGCACTGTATACCAGTAGTAAAAATTGTGGGTGCACGTAACCCCAATATATTCTTTGAATTCCCAGTCAGAAACTGGCACTGTATACCAGTAGTAAAAATTGTGGGTGCACGTAACCCCAATATATTCTTTGAATTACCAGTCAGAAACTGGCACTATATGGCAGTAGCAAGAAATGAGGGTATTTATAACCCCAATATATTCTTTGAATTCCCAGTCAGAAACTGGCACTGTATACCAGTAGTAAAAATTGTGGGTGCACGTAACCCCAATATATTCTTTGAATTCCCAGTCAGACAATGGCACTATATACCAGTAGCAAGAAATGAGGGTATTTATAACCCCAATATATTCTTTGAATTCCCAGTCAGAAACTGGCACTGTATACCAGTAGTAAAAATTGTGGGTGCACGTAACCCCAATATATTCTTTGAATTCCCAGTCAGAAACTGGCACTGTATACCAGTAGTAAAAATTGTGGGTGCACGTAACCCCAATATATTCTTTGAATTCCCAGTCAGAAACTGGCACTGTATACCAGTAGTAAAAATTGTGGGTGCACGTAACCCCAATATATTCTTTGAATTACCAGTCAGAAACTGGCACTGTATACCAGTAGTAAAAATTGTGGGTGCACGTAACCCCAATATATTCTTTGAATTCCCAGTCAGAAACTGGCACTGTATACCAGTAGTAAAAATTGTGGGTGCACAAACCAACAAAATCTAACCTGATTACTTATCTCCTGACTGAAACACAAGTGCTAATTTCACAGTTCTGGCTCCAACAAGAGGTCCCATCCAAGCAACTTTGGATTAACAAAGTCAACTGAATTTCTCGCATTGAAGTGCTCTCCACCTGGAAAAAACAGGACACACAGCAAGTTTTAAAAAACGCCTTGATTGACCTAAAAAAGTGAAGTAGTTAGATCCCCTCCCCTTTTCCTGCCCCTCTTCCGTTCTTTTTCATCTTGCTAACTTCCCAACATTCCTACTTTAACTACTCCCCCCCCACACATATTTCTCATGCACTGCAGATACTCAGGTGTCTCTAACTGTTGTGTTGTGTGACATAATGTCGCACTATTGAGTCCTTATGGACATCCCCAACTGTAATCAGGACTGCAAGATCCCAGGAACCTTCACTTGCAGCACACCTAATGTGGTGTATTTAATAATATGTACCAAATGTCCTACTGGGGACCTTTATGTAGGAGAGACAGGACAGACACTGCAGATGAACTCAGACCGTCACATGATTACAGAGCAGAGAATGGACCTCCATGTGCCAAAATACTTCTGCAATCAAAATCATAATATCATCAATGACATGAAGGTTTTGGTTTAAAGGGGGAATTTCAAATCTAAGAGAGACAAGAGAATATGGGAGTATAAACTCATGACCATTTTTGACACATTCTGGAGGGGGATAAATCTGTCGCATGGATTTATGTCCTTTTTTCTTCTCTTTTATGATCTCAGGAATCCTTTACATGTTTCTGATTTCAGGGATCATTGGAGTAAATTTACTGTATATATATATATATATATATATATACTAGCTGGTACCTGCGACTTCGTCTGCGGTGATTGTAGCAGTGGGTATATACAGGCGCGGGTAAGGTTTTCGTACTGTGTATAAGGGATGGGATATGAAATGTAACTTTGTATCTTGTTTTTGCTGTAATTCAGAGAATACGTGAGACTTGTGTGTTGAAGTTGATTTGTATTTGAGCTGCTATATATACGGTGTTGTGAGAAACTTTACATAGTGACTTTGGGACAGAAGTAGTTGAAGTTAACCCTTTCCCGCCGATGGCATTTTTTGATTTTCGTTTTTGACTCCCCTCCTTCTAAACCCCATAACTTTTTTATTTCTCCGCTCCCAGAGCCATATGAGGTCTTAATTTTTCCTGGAACAATTTTTTCTTCCTGATGCCACCATTATTTATTCTATATAATGTACTGGGAAGCAGGGAAAAAATTCTGAATGGGGGGGATTTGAAGAAAAAATGCATTTCTGCGACTTTCTTACGGGCTTTGGTTTTACGGCGTTCACTGTGCAACCAAAATGACATGTCCCCTGTATTCTGTGTTTAGTTACGATTCCGGGGATACCAAATTTATATGGTTTTATTTACATTTTGACCCCTTAAAAAAAATCCAAAACTGTGTTAAAAAATTATTTTTGAAAAGTCGCCATACTCCGACAGCCGTAACTTTTTTATACGTGCGTGTACGGGGATGTATAGGGCGTCTTTTTATGCGGGACCGGCTGTACTTTGTAGTTCTACCATTTTTGGGAAATGTTATTGCTTTGATCACTTTGTAGTCAAATTTTTATCAGAATCAAAACAGTGAAAAAATGGCGGTTTGGCACTTTTGACCATGTTTCCCGCTACGGCATTTACCGAACAGGAAAAATATTTGTATAGCTTTGTAGAGCGGGCGATTTCGGACACAGGGTACCTAACGTGTATGTGTTTCACAGTTTTTAACTACTTTTATATGTGTTCTAGGGAAAGGGGGGTGATTTGAATTTTTAATCCTTTTTATTTAATTTTTTTTATATTTTTTTTTACTTTTTTTAAACTTTTTTTTTGCATTTATTAGACCACCTAGGGGTATTGACATGGGTGGGCGGTGTTGCGGATTGTCAGAGCGGTGGGGGTCGGCAAACATGGCTGCTCCAGAGCGTTAAAGAGCGCCTCCTGGAGTATCGTTAAGGTGAGGGGCAAAGTGGTAAAGTATATGTATATGTGATTGTGTGGGGTTAGGGGCGAGGCTGTAGAGGGCAATATGAATTTTGTGGCTTGCTATGGTCCAAAGTGTGTGAGATTGCAGAGATGGTGGTGTGAGTTTGGGTTTTGTGGGGGTCCTGGCACAAACGTATGTGCGCTATTGTGACGAAAAGTAGCCTATTGTTTAATCGGGTATATTAACTATGTTTGTGGAAAATTTCAGCCAAATCGGTGGAGCGGTTTTTCCGTGATTGAGGAACAAACATCCGAACATGCAAACATCCAAACACACAAACCCACAAACTCATAAACTTTCACATTTATAATATTAATAGGATATATATATATATATATATATATATATATATACACCCCCCTCCAGAAAAGCAAAGTTTAAAGGGATCCTATCATTCAAACTATTCTTCTCCTACCTTTCGATGTCTTCTTCGCGCCGCCATTCGCTTGAAATCCACGTTTTTGTCGGTATGCAAATGAGTTTTCTCGCAGCACTGGGGATGGGCCCCAGCGCTCAAACAGCACTGGAGGCGTCCAAATGCTGCGAGAGAACTCTCTCCAGCGCCGACTCCATCTTCTTCAGAAACGGCCTCTTCTTTCATCTTCTTCTGGCGCGCGGAGGGGACAAAATTCAACGCATGCACATGTCAGCTCTGCCAGAGCCGACTGCAGATGTGGGCGGCCATTTTTTTGTGTGCAGTACGCTCCTGTTGTTCTATGGAGTAACGCCGACACACTCCAAGGGGGGAGGGGGGTTAAACCAGTCACATAGTTTTAATAATATATATTTCACAACAACTAGACATCACGTCACTGATCAAGGGAATCATAAAACTCAGAGAGCCTTCCTGTGAACTGACATTTTTTTTTTGGAATAATGTGTTTATTTGCTTGTACTGCTTTCCATCAATTGTACATCAAACACTCTATTCCTGTATAAATGTACTTGCCTTCAGATATTGTGTTATACCAGCCTGATGAAGGAACCTAGCAGTAGTTCCGAAAGCTTGCAATCTGTCATCATTTTTTGTTAGCCATTAAAAAAGGTATCAACTACTGAGAACTCTCAATCTTTACTTTTCATATCCACTGGCTAATACAGTACATAGATACATTTTTGTTTGTATTTACTTTTTTGACCTTTGGCTTTCTTGTGACTACTCTTCTGGATTTTGATTCTGTACTGCACTGCTGTTTGTTGTTGTTTGTCTGCGTTCTGTATTATACCCTATATCATAAGAAGGGACTGTCACTCAGTTGCCCTCTTCTGCCTAGGGCAGTGAGGAAAGTAGGCAGGGATAGGGGATGGATTCAGCTTAAGACTCACTGTCTTGTCGTTCCCTTCCCCCTAGGTTTCACCAGCAGCTAATGGGGAATTTCTCTCTCAAACACCTGTGATAAATAGTTTGCCAGATGTGCCCAACTAAAGGTAACCTACTTAACACTAACAACCCTTTTATCAAAACACAGCTAAAAAATGCTGCAAGAAAAACATGGCGGAAACGCAACTTTTCAGCTGTGGATTTTTTTTCTGCAATGTATGGATGAGATTAGCCAGAATTCCATTAACTTACAGGTACCTTGAAATGATGCATTTTTGCAAAGTTGGGATTCAGCCTACAGGGGTTGGCCGCTTTCAGATCGAGATAAATAGAAAAACCTGGAAATGATAGAGCGCTAATGGCAGCAAGATCCGTAATAAACGTAAAAATAAAAAATAAATGATGTGGGTGGTTAAGATAAATTGGTTCTGTTTATTGCTCCAAGGATATGAACAACGGCATAAAACGGCTACACGTTTCGACACCAGGCGGGTGTCTTCTTCAGGCCAAGCAGGAGGTGTCCAGCAATAGCCTTAGAACCAAATCCTTGGTTCTAAGGCTATGATGTCTTCTTGCAGTGAAATTCATCACCAGCTGTGACGCTTTGGGTCCCTTCTGCTTAGAACACAGGTAGGAACTCGGCAATGTCACAGGTATGGACCATGTCCTTTCCTTAAGCCACTGAGGCCACTGTTTGACCTCAGCAGTCGCATATGGAAGGGACTTCCGTTCGAAGACAACAATGGAGCTGCAGGCTGGGAGGGACCAGAGCACCATGGACAGTTGAGTATGCTTTTTTTATTATTTTTTTCGGTTCCCAAGGATTCATTAACCAGTTAAGGACCAGGCTCAAAAGTATGTTAAAGACCAGGCCTTTTTTTTTTTCAAAACTGACATGTGCCACTTTAAATGGCAATAACTTTGAGACGCTTTAACTTACACAAGTGATTCTGAGATTGTTTTTTCATAACACATTATACTTAATGTAGTAAATTTTGATCAATATGTTTTGTCTTTGATTATGAAAAAATATGAAATTTGGTGAAAATTTTGAAAAAAATGCAGTTTTCAAACTTTGAAATTGCAAGCCTTTCAAATAAAAAGTCATACTACTCAAATTTTTTCATAAATATAATGAACCATGTCTCTGATTTATGTAGCAATCAAATTTTAATCACCCTTTCATTTTTTTCAGATATTATAAGACTTACAAGTCAAGCAATAATTTTCCAAATTTTCAAGAATATTTCCAAAACACAATTTTTCAAGGGACCAGTTCAGTTCTAAAGGGAATGTGAAAGGCCTCTTTAATAAAAACCCCATAAGTCACCCCATTCTCAAAACTGCACTCCTGAAAGAATCCAAAACAGCAGTTAAAAAGTTTCTTAACCCTTTCAGCATTTCACAGCAATTAAAATAAAATGGAGGTCAAATTTACATTTTTCAATTTCTATCACTAATATATTCATTTAGCCCCAGAATTTACACATTTAGTAAGGGTTAAAAGAGGAAATGCATCCCACATTTTGTTACACAATTTCTCCTGAACACGGTCGCTCTCAGAACGGATGGAGTGCTAATTGGATTTTGTAGGCCAGATTTTGCTAAAATAGTTTGCAAGCACCATGTCCCTTTCGAAAACCCCCTAAGGTGCCAAAACAGTGGAAACCCCCAAATTGTCAACCCATTTTGGAAACTAGACCCTTCAAGGAATTTACCAAGGGGTATAGTGAGCACTTTGACCCTACAGGTGTTTTACAGATTTTGCCCAGCAAATGGGAAAACAATATTTTTTGCTATAAAATGTTGCTTTAACCCCAAATTTTGCATTTCCACACGAGATTAAAGGAGAAAATGCACCCCACAATTTGTTACGCATTTTCTCCCAACTACAAAAATGCCCCACATGTGGCTGTAAAGTGATGTATGGGCACACTGTAAGGTCCAGAACAGAAGGATCGCTATTGGAATTTTGGAGGGTAAATTTAGCTGGAATCTGTTTCAGGCACCATGTTGTATTTGGAGAGCCCCTGAAGTGCCAGAACAGTAGAAACCCCTCCAAAATGACCCCATTTTGGAAACTAGACCCCTCAAGTAATTTATCAAGGGGTATAGTGAGCACTTTGACCCTACAGGTGTTTCACAGAGACATGAATATGAAAAATTACTTTTTTTCCCAATAAATCGTCCATTTAGCGCAATATTTTAAATTTTTGCAAGTAGTTAAAGAATTAAAGACACACCACAGTTTGTTACACAATTTCTCCTGAACACGGCAATACCCCATATATGGCTATAATCTGCTGTATGGGTACATGGTGGGGCTCAGAATGGAAAGAGCGCTATTTGAATTTTGGAGGGCAGATGTGGCTGGAATAGTTTTGAGGTTCCATGTCGCATTTGCTGAGCCCCTAAAGTAACAATACAATGGAAACCCCTCAAAGGTGACCCCATTTTAGAAACTACACCCATCAAGGGGTATCAAGGGGTATTATCATTTTCAGAATAAAAATGCTTATCGAAAAAATACAAATGTCCACAGCTCAAAAAATGATAGATGTCGGCCCAACTTTTTGTGCACGAAAAAACACCCTCTGGCTAGGACATCACAGTCTAGTAAACATCACAAAAAGCAGTCTTCAGCACAAAAAAGGTAAGTAGTATTAAAACTTAGCCTTTATTCATAAAAGAATAAAAAATCGAAACCAGATACAGAAAGAAAAAATGTACGAAGAAAAACTTATCGGTTTCACAAAAACACGTGTATATGACATCAGAGCGAGCAAGCCTACGCGTTTCAGGACACCCGTCCCTTAGTCATGGCAATGTACTAATGTCTGACTGCACTGAACTACTTGTAGTTGTACTCACAGGTGACTGATTTACATAAATAACAAACCCATGATTAAAAACAACTAGCAATGATGTAGAAACACCTCAGTATTCATAGACATAATGTTTAAAATGTAATATCAAATTCACAATATACAGAAAGGATGCACCTAAGAAGGAAAAATTCACACTATATCCTATATTGCTTAAGGATCAAAAACACATACGTGAGTAGTGAAAGAAAACCAGTGTGAATTAACGCCTATATATAGAAATTCAAAAGAAAGTACATATCATTAATTTCAAATCATAAAAATAATGATGATATATATAGATACTTACTACAACATTTCAATGGAGTTTAGTCTCAATCCAGTGTCAAACATCACATGATCGCAGATGCGAAATCACGTGTTAAACATCACATGATCGCAAATGCCGCAGATACTATTCCAAAGAAATGTTGACTTACCTGAATAGACTGCTCACTTCGTTTTATTACATTTCTTTGGAAATGACATAATGTACAACTCATGGGTGCCCCCTGTTGAATGAAAAGGAAAGAGAAGGTTGCGAGAAGAAATGGGGGCAATTAAGTTAATAGGGGCCATTACCGTATCACCACAGTCTAATAAAAAAAGTAGTGGAGATCCAGTAGGTCCTCCTACAGACCTACTACAGTCCTCCTAAAAGTGCTGGCGGGCTGGGTAAAATTTTAACATGGGCTGCCGGACTTTGGATATGTCTTACCATGAAAAGATTTGTGGCTGATTCAGAGCACAGGTGGGTTCATGGAGATAAAGGCATAATGAGAAAGATTGACTGACCACTTTCTTCCATGATACAAAAAAAAAGATTTTTCTTTTTCTTCAAAATCATCTTCATGCATGACAATACACCATCTCATGCAGCAAGGAATACCTCTGAGTATCCTCAATCAAAAAGATCTTTGAGGGTGAGAGGCAGTTCACATCAAAACAGTGGCTTCAGGAGGCTATTCTGACATCAAGAAGAAACTATACAAAAACTCACAAGTTTAATGAATGCAAGAATTGTGAAGGTGATACGAGAGTAGTCTGAAAAGTTTCTGACCTCCACATGTAGATGGCAACACTCGTTCAACTAAAGTTGGGGAATGTGTTCGCGTATGCGTTGGAATGTACTCACAAAATTTCAGCCATTTTACACCAACATTTTTTCTTTGACAGTCGTTGTAGAGAGTAGATGCGAGTGATTTTGTGAAAATGGATAAAATTGAATATCGAGCTGTCGTTACATATTTGTTTTTGAAAGGCAATACGTCTTAAAAATTAAAATTAAAGACGAGTTGGATGCTGTGTACGGGGACTCTGAACCATCATGTACAATGATCAAATTTTGGGCAGCTGAATTGAAACGTTGCCGTACCAGCTTGGTTGACGATGAACGTTCGGGATGGCCAAAAACTGCAACCACAAACAAAAACATTGCTCAAGTTCACCAAATGGTGCTAGAGAGCCTTCGAATGAAGCTTAGAGAGATAGCAGAGGTTCTCTAGCAGCAGTTGGTGAACTTGCGTAATGTTTTCATTCGTAGTTGCAGTTTTTGTCTGTTCCAAACGTTCATTGTCAACCAAGCTGGTACGGCCATGTTTAAATTCAGCTGCCCAATATTTGACGGTGGTACAGGATGGTGCAGAGTCCCCGTACACAGCGTCCAACTTGTTTTTAATTTGCGAAGGCGTATTGCCTTTCCAAAACAAATATCTAATGACTGCCAAAGAAAAACCGCTGGTGCAAAATTGTTAAAATTTTTTGTGATTGCATATACACGCATGTACAAACACATTCTCCAACTTTGGTTGATGAGTGTTGCCATCTACATGTAGAGGTCAGAAACTTTTCAGACTACCCTCGTATCAAAGAAGGCGTCCTATGTTAACATGTAACTTGGTCTGTTAAGATGTGTTTTAATTAAATAGTTTTTAATTTTAGTAAATGCGACTTTTTAATGCTACAAATTCAACAAATGAACGAATTTTAGCTAGTGACAACCTATAAAATGTTTAGAAACTCTGTTGTGCATAATTTGGAGTATTGGATTTCGATTTTTTTATTTGTGAAAAAAATGTCATTGTTGAGAGGTTTGTCCAAAAAGTTTAATTTACACTGAGGTTGAGGATTAGAACATTGTACTGCAATTTGTATCGACCAGTTAGGAAAATCAAAGACAAATATGATTTTCATATTATTTTGTAATGTGGTATATATGTTATACTGTCTAGCTAAGTTTTAACTTTAGTATTGTCTTAGTTGGGTTGACTCCATTACCAGTAAGTGTCACTGACCTGAGGGTTTCCTGTATTCAGTACCTCCAATTTACATGGTCATTTTATAAATGTGTGCGTTAAAGCAGCAATAACCACAATTTGTATCTGACAAGGCCACCTCTGTTACCAAATAGCACAGAAAAGTTGTTAGCGAAATATAAAAATACAATTTTATTGACAATAATTAATATAATATACAAAGACAAAACATTCAAGGAAAACAGTAGAACTGTATACAACAATAGCCCACCGTAACTGAGGTCCTATTAAGTAAAGCCACAAAGGGGATATCAGATGTAACAAACCGTACCATATCAATATATTGCTCCCCCAAAAAATGAATAAGTATCAAATGCAAAATACAAAAGTTATAATATATAAATAGGGGAGACATATGAAAATATTACTGCCCCAACACAATAGTAAATGTCGAAAACAGACACAAAGATGTCAGCACAGGCAGTACCAATAGATCACAATACATACAGTTAGGGCCAGAAATATTTGGATAGTGACACAAGTTTTGTTATTTTAGCTGTTTACTAAAACATGTTCAGAAATACAATTATATATATAATATGGGCTGAAAGTGCACACTCCCAGCTGCAATATGAGAGTTTCCACATCCAAATCGGAGAAAGGGTTTAGGAATCATATCTCTGTAATGCATAGCCTCCTCTTTTTCAAGGGACCAAAAGTAATTGGACAATGGACTCTAAGGGCTGCAATTAACTCTGAAGGCGTCTCCCTCGTAAACCTGTAATCAATGATGTAGTTAAAAAGGTCTGGGGTTGATTCCAGGTGTGTGGTTTTGCATTTGGAAGCTGTTGCTGTGACCAGACAACATGCGGTCAAAGGAACTCTCAATTGAGGTGAAGCAGAACATCCTGAGGCTGAAAAAAAAAAGAAAAAATCCATCAGAGAGATAGCAAACATGCTTGGAGTAGCAACATCAACAGTCGGGTACATTCTAAGAAAAAAGGAATTGACTGGTGAGCTTGGGAACTCAAAAAGACCTGGGCGTCCACAGATGACAACAGTGGTGGATGATCGCCGCATACTTTCTTTGGTCAAGAAGAACCCGTTCACAACATCAACTGAAGTCCAGAACACTCTCAGTGAAGTAGGTGTATCTGTCTCTAAGTCAACAGTAAAGAGAAGACTCCATGAAAGTAAATACAAAGGGTTCACATCTAGATGCAAACCATTCATCAATTCCAAAAATAGACAGGCCAGAGTTAAATTTGCTGAAAAACACCTCAAGAAGCCAGCTCAGTTCTGGAAAAGTATTATATGGACAGATGAGACAAAGATCAACCTGTACCAGAATGATGGGAAGAAAAAAGTTTGGAGAAGAAAGGGAACGGCACATGATCCAAGGCACACCACATCCTCTGTAAAACATGGTGGAGGCAACGTGATGGCATGGGCATGCATGGCTTTCAATGGCACTGGGTCACTTGTGTTTATTGATGACATAACAGCAGACAAGAGTAGCCGGATGAATTCTGAAGTGTACCGGGATATACTTTCAGCCCAGATTCAGCCAAATGCTGCCAAGTTGATCGGACGGCGCTTCATAGTACAGATGGACAATGACCCCAAGCATACAGCCAAAGCTACCCAGGAGTTCATGAGTGCAAAAAAGTGGAACATTCTGCAATGGCCAAGTCAATCACCAGATCTTAACCCAATTGAGCATGCATTTCACTTGCTCAAATGCAGACTTAAGGCGGAAAGACCCACAAACAAACAAGACCTGAAGGCTGTGGCTGTAAAGGCCTGGCAAAGCATTAAGAAGGAGGAAACCCAGCGTTTGGTGATGTCCATGGGTTCCAGACTTAAGGCAGTGATTGCCTCCAAAGGATTCGCAACAAAATATTGAAAAAAAAAATATTTTGTTTGGGTTATGTTTATTTGTCCAATTACTTTTGAGCTCCTAAAATGTGGAGTGTTTGTAAAGAAATGTGTACAATTCCTACATTTTCTATCAGATATTTGTGTTCAACCCTTCAAATTAAACGTTACAATCTGCACTTGAATTCTGTTGTAGAGGTTTCATTTCAAAACCAATGTGGTGGCATGCAGAGCCCAACTCGCGAAAATTGTGTCACTGTCCAAATATTTCTGGCCCTAACTGTACCTACCAAAAAAACCCGAAACAATAGGAGAAAATTTCTTCCATATAAATGCACATAAGAATCGGTAAGGGCCATAATCATGCGGTCACATGTTATAAAGCTAGATCACATCAGCTGGGATCCTAATAGGACCACCCAAAAAATTAGACTACTAGTTAGATCATGTGAGTAACGATAGTAGGTAAAACAGAGTGAAAACATTCACACAGACTGTATCAGGTCTTACCTATATTGTGGCTTATAGTCAAGTGACCAGACCAAGGATAAAGGGACCCGTTGCGCGTTTCGGCAACACCTTCTTCCGGGGGTAAGGGTCAAACAATATAAAAGGGGTTTTTATACAGGTATATTGTGAAGACACCAACCAATACAAGGAAGGATGAGTAGAAGATGTATAATCCCATTGGAGTAAATTAATGAGCATCTGCAACGAGGAGAAAAGCTGTGGTCGCTTCATATGGCGCGTGCTCAGCGGATAAACTTTAGGGCGGTCACGTGAACAAATGCCGATTCGTGAGGCCTGGCTGTGGAGGTAACAACCAAGCCTCATGGTTGATCATCGATCGGGACTCGTCGATGTGCCGCGTCCATTAATGGATGCAGTACATCGATGACATCCTGATCCTCTGGGAGGGTACGGAGGATCAATTAAAAGTATTTATTGATAGGCTAAATTGTAATAATTTGAACATACATTTCACTTTTAAGTGCCATAGTTCTAAAATTGATTTTTTGGACGTCTGCCTTTTTCGTGATGCACATCATAATTTGCAGACGGAAGTCTAAAGAAAGGAGACGTCAGTAAATTCTCTCTTATTGGCGTCCTCATCGCACCCACCGCAAACTATCAGGGCCATCCCGACGGGACAATTTCTTATGATGCGCCGCATCTGTTCCACTGATGGTAGTTTTGAAAAATTTTCCCAGGACCTCAGTGAACGTTTTTCTGCAAGGGGCTATAGTCATAAATCTATATAAAAAAAAGCATACAGGAGTGCCAAATTTACACCACGTGCAAAATTATTACAAGGTTCCATGGCTCAACAAAAAATCACTTTAAATGAGACCCGCTTTGTTACTCAATACCACTCAAGATGGGATGAGATGAGAAAAATTCTTGGAAAATATTGGCCGATTTTACAAGGTGACCCTATCCTTAGTAGATACGTAACTTCCACACCTAGTATTGCTCCTAGGAGGGCCAGGAACTTGAGAGATACACTAGTTCATCGTCATTACGACATTAAACAACCTGGTATCTTTGGAGCTAGCATGCTGCCTCCTGGCTGCTTCCCTTGTGGCCGTTGTGTCGCTTGCCCCAATATTGTAAAAGCGACAAAGTTCTCCAATGCAAAAGGCGACAGGTTGTTTGAGATTTGGAAGAGAATCAGTTGTAACACCAAAGGGGTGATTTATTATGCAACCTGCCCCTGAAATAGAATATATATAGGCCTCACTTCAGAGAATTAAAAGTAAGGGTTAGAGAACGTTAGAGACATTTTGTCTATGAGAAATGCAGATGGAGATGTTGATAGGTGTAAGCCCATAGCTCGACATTTCGTATTATGTCACAGCAGTAACCCTTCGTTACTGCAGATTCGTGGTATTGATTCTATTTCAATTAATATTAGGGGAGGTGACATAAAAAAGAGGTTGGCCCAGACTGAAGCTAGATGGATCTGGACCTTAGGGACTCTAACACCACACGGTCTGAATGGAACATTAAATTTTGGCACATTTCTGTTTTCTTTCTTGTTTTTTTCTTCCGTCTTTTGATTTTGGTTTCTTGAACATTGCTCGGCAGTTTTTATCACTTTGTGGGTGTTTTTTTGTCTTATTTATTTATGTTGTATGTATTCTAATTTGTGTTCTTTGTAGTCATAGGTTGGACTGTTCACATCAAATTGTGTGTATATATGTGATTGTCGCTTTCTATATTGGATGACTTCATATCAAGAAATCGGTGCAATTCATTTTTCCATCACAAAGAAGGACTTATCCATAATTGGAGATTCATCGCTGCAACTTTGTAATTTATTACATGTTCACTAGAGATGAGCGAACAGTAAAATGTCCGAGGTTCGATATTCGTTTCGAGTAGCCCCTCAATATTCGACTACTCAAATCGAATATTGAACCCTATTATAGTCTATGGGGGGAAAATGCTCGTTTCAGGGGTAGGCAACGTTCGATCAAATTATACTTACCAAGTCCACGAGTGAGGGTCGGGCTGGATCCTCCATGCAGTCTTCTCCTTGCAGCGTCCCCGCGGCGTCTTCTGGCTCTTCCGGCTTTTCATTCACTCTGCCAGGCATCGGGCCTGGGCAGAGCCGACTGCGCATGTCCGCACTACAAGTGGGCATGCGCAGTCGGCTCTGCCCAGGCCCGATGCCTGGCAGAGTGAATTCAGAGCCAGAAGACGCCGCGGGGAAGCTGCATGGAGAAGACTTCTAAAGGTAGGAGAAGAACCAGCATTGATTGGCCAACTGTATAGCATTCGGCCAATCAATGCTGGTTCTGCATCGAAATTTTACATTCGAACAGCGAGTGGTACTCGATCGAGTACGAGTATTTCGAATACCGTAGTATTCGATCGAATACCTACTCGATCGAGTACTACTCGCTCATCTCTAATGTTCACTATTCTTTCATTAATATGCAATTGTACACTTTTGTATTTATCTTCATTAATTATTTATTTTTTATTCTTTATTTTTTCATTTTCATTTTTTTTTACTTTTATTTTTTATTTCTTATTTTTATTTTTATTTTATTTATTTGTGTTTAACTCATATATTGAGGTTGTTTGCGGGTGCTGTTACTCTTCTATATTTCACAGGTTTTGCTCTTCCTTTTCATACATATATTTAATCTTTTCAATATTATATTAGTGTATTATGTTTTTTTGGTAGGTATGTATTGTGATCTATTGGTACTCCCTGTGCTGACATCTTTGTGTCTGTTTTCGACATTTTCTATTGTGTTGGGACAGTAATATTTTCGAACATGTCTCCCCTATTTATATATTATAACTTTTGTATTTTGCATTTGATATCTATTCATTTTTTTGGGGAGCAATATATTGATATGGTACGGTTTGTTACATCTGATATCCCCTTTGTGGCTTTACTTAATAGGACCTCAGTTGCGGTGGGCTATTGTTGTATACAGTTCTACTGTTTTCCTTGAATGTTTTGTCTTTGTATTTTATATTAATTATTGTCAATAAAATTGTATTTTTATATTTCGCTAACAACTTTTCTGTGCTATTTATTCTGAGTGTCAGAATTACCTAGTTTTTTGTGCTTCGCATGGTTCAGATGTCTAGTGGTAAGGACACGGTCAAAGGAGGGCCTTCTCTATTAAGGAGCAACCAATTGGTATCATATTGTGCATACTGCTCCTTTGGTGCTATGTTTTTTGTTTGGTGTTTATACACCTCTGTTACCAAGTATCTTATCAAATTTACTGAATAACAAAGTCTAAGACATGCAACGAGACAAATCCGTTGTCACAGTCTCTATGTGGTTTTGAAAACAAGTCCCAGATGGCTCCTTTGTGGTAGTGCATCATAGATTGGGTATGCATTAGCCACTAAAGTGCGCTATAACCAATAGCATAGAGTACTAGTATACATTGTACAAAGGCCTGCCTATTTGGGAGTTTTGTTTTGATTGGTAATAAGTTATAGAAGTTATAAACAAATGACGTATAGAACCCGACAAAACAAAACAAAAGCTCAGAGCCTCTTCTGCTCATCACAGCGTCCTGTCATCCCCATCTGAGCTGCCTGGTTGTATGGTAATTTCTCAGATCCAGATGCTAATTCAGTTGTTGTCCCTTGAATTAGTAAGTCTTTGGTGGCTGTTGTTCCAGGATGTCATGATGTCAGTTTGGGACATGAATGGATGAATCCATGAATGGTCGGGGATGTATGGATCAAATCCAAAAAGAGCAATGAGAATAATAACAATAAAACTTAACCTATAATAATCCTAGGTAAAAGTATAAATATAGTACACATAAAAATAAGTCACACATAAAGCAAAAAAGGACCTAAAAACATTTAAAGGGGTATTGCAAGTGTATTGCCGTCTATGGGAGATTCTATACATTACTATCGCGGAGTGTCATAGACACTTTGTTTTCTTCAGCGGCAGGAGCGTGGCAATCTGCAGGCCCCGGCAGCTAAGACCGTCCCCGGCACCTGCTGTAACAGACCGGCGGATGCCGGGGAGTGTTTTAGCTGCCGGGGCCTGCAGTATTGTCACGCTCCTGCCGCTGCAGAAAACCAGCGGTGGCAGTAGCGCGGCCATGCTGTAAATCCCCCCACATTCGGACTATAAGACGCACCCTCATTTTCCTCCGAAATTTTTTGGGGGGAAGTGCGTCTTATAGTCCGAAAAATACGGTATTTATTGTGCCATCACATGTAGTGATTTTATATTGCTGTGGTTTCTGTTTTTAGATCCTATTGGTCTAGAATCATGGTTTAATTTTCACTTTTTATTTATGCATTTCTTATAGTGCTTTTAATGTTATTTATTTTAGTTCGATGCACACTTGCTAAAGGGGTAGTACAAATCCTCGAAACGCGTTGTGTGTTATATTGATATATTTGTCTGGAATAAAGAGTTCTGATACTCATTTCTTTATATTTGCGCAGTCCTTCATCTTCTGGTCCGAACAGTTGTATTCTCCACACACCGGTGTTTCGGTGTCAGACGGTGACAGCGGCAATCCAGTTTTCTTGTTCTGCCTTAAGTGGTTGGTTGCGTTGCCGCTGTGGTTTTTCCTGCAGCACTTTTTTGCTGCAGGACATTCCATGGGGCTTTAGCCTCTGACTTTGGGCCAAAAAAACCAAAGCAAAATCTGCAACAGAAAACATTGTGTTTCTGCAAAGTGGGGTCTTAGCCGAAAGCAGCAAACTTTGTGAAAACCAAAATTTGAGTCAGTCTCAAAACTTTTGGCCATCTGTACAGCTAAAGTAAATTGGCATTTCACTTACTGAGAATTAAAAGAACCAGTAGCCCAGGAACTGTTTGAGAGCACTAGAAAATCTCACTTTAATGGCCATTAGTTTACAGTTCAAATACACAGTATCATATTCAACTTTACTGAAATTAAAAATTGCACGCAGCTCTTCAGTAAAATGCGCCCTGTATGACTCCAGCCTTATGCCAAAGATTACAAAAGTTGTGAGTTTCTCCGGTACAAACAAATCGGTACCACACAGGAACAGGGCTTTAGGTTAAGGCCCCATATAGTGAGCCACAGCCAAGAAGCAATGTGGCAAAAATCACGGTGGAAACGCATTGCGTTTTTTTCCCACAACGCTTTTTGCACAAAGTCCAAAGAGTTTTCCTTTCTGTTTCAATAATACCTATACAGAAAATACCAGCGTTTCCGTAGGTATAATTGACATCCTCCAATTTACAAAATGGAAATGTTTTTTTAAATCACTGCATGTCCAGTGGGGATATTTTTCTGAAATGTGTGGATGGGATTAACCAGAAACCCATTCACTTTGCAGCTAAGGTAAAATGCAGCGGTTAGCATGTCTTAGCAAAAGTCTGACCAAGAACAAAACTAAATGTCCCTTTCAGTAGAAACTAACAAGTGGGAAAAAAATCAACCATAAACTGACTGTAGACAGTGCTGCTATGTTTCTAGAATTTCTAAGACACAGGCTAATTGAAAGAATTAGGGTGATATGAAGGGTGACATGCCAGTATTTTGTTTCTAGTGTCTCAGATTGAAGTCTTTGGAGTACTGCAGGCGGAAGTCGCTTTCACTCTTCTTGTTTACATATAAGCAGCTGGAATTTCCATTCTCTTTACCTGAATGCTGCAGGCAAAATGTAAAAATAAATTGCATATGAAAGAATATTTCAGCACCTTAGTAGGTAATATGCAACTTTTTTTTTTTATAACTATAGAGTTATAGATCTATTTGTCACAGCATTGACACATTGAGTGCTCATACATTTCTGAAGGTCCATATGCACATGGATGTAAAATAATCAGACAATCCTGATTTAACATAAATACTCCTCAACATATACCAAGAAGGACAAGCTGAAGGGTTATGCAAATCAAGAAAGGAGCGAGTGTTGCTAAGATCTGCAAAAGATCGAATTAAGCCTGAAGGCCCACGTGGTGTAAATGGTGGCGTTTTACTGTCCCATCTACACATTGTAGAAAAATACTCACAGTGGAAATGCTGTGATTTCCAAAACTGTTGCATTTTTGTAAATTGTAGAATGTCAGTTATACCTATGGATGTGCTGGCAGGTTCTGTATTGGTATATTGGAAGCAGAAAGGCACAGAAAAAAACTCTGCAGACTTTCTGTGATAAGCATTGCAGGAAAAACTGTACTTCATTTCCGACGCAGTTTTTCCTGCAGCCCGCTACATGGGGCCTTAGCCTTATAAGCACCTAGCTCTAGTCTGTGAATGTGGAAGTGGCATAAAAGCCGGACTGAAAGCAAAGTTTTTTAGCCACATGAATCCTCAAAAATCAGATGAAATGGTGTTGGATGAATGTGTGGTTCATCCTGTTCATCGACACACCAGTTATCACTACTTGTTGCAAGCTGAGAGGGACACAATCTTTCATCCGAGAGTCCTTTGTTTATCACTTATTTGTGGAATATTTAAGCTATGCCCCCTTTTCCTGTCAATCCTAACCCATATGACTAGGAAGTTAAGGGTGAGTGCACACAGAGTGTGCACTGACCCTCAAAAAACTAAATACACTAATATGCATCACATTGCGTTACACACCAAAGATGTGCCATGTTACACCAGTGCCTAGCTGTATACACATTAGCATTTCTGAGTCAGAGAATTTTCTGTTGTGTTTTTCAGCACTTTTTCCATGCCAAAATCCACCACAAAAATTACCAACATTAAATTCCCCCTGTTGCAATAAAAGCCAGTGATGGACATTTCTGTTTTTTTCAGCAAGCTTCTTGTCCTAACCTGCTGTGGTTTTATTGCTGGATGGCCACACACTGATACAATGTACAAACTGCAACAGAAACATGAGGCTCAGCTGTGGGCTCAATTGCATAAATACATAGGGGCACATTTATTAAGCTATTTGCATCTTAAATTTGGCATAAATTGTGCCTTTTTGAGCTTTACATGCTGCCCTCACTACTTTTGCTTTTTGTTGAGAAAAGGGGCATGGCCTAAATGGAGATCCTTTTCATGCTGTGCTTACGACTCGCAGCTTTTTAATACTCCAGTCCATGGGCAGTGTAAAAGAGCCTGTGTGTTCCACTGATTAAATAAGGAGAGTTATTCTGTCAAATTCTGAAAAAATATTTGTAGGATGGACCATAGGATTCTCCTGGCTGGGGGTGATGTAAAATAAGTGACACTCATCTATCCCCAGTCTTCTGGTGCTGGGCCAGAAGTGTTGATGCTCCTTTGTAAGGCCCAGTTCACATCTGCGTTCAGGCTATTCTGTTCTATCCGCATGCAAGCAGAACTTTTCTCTCTGCGTTTTTCGTGCGGAAACTGAGCAGAAACCACACAGACCCAATTATAGTTTATAGGGTCCACAGGTTTCTTTAGGCAACTGCTTTTTTATGCACATAGGTTTCCTTTCGGAGGGTCCCCAAGCGAACTCCCTAACAGAAACCCAAACGCAGATGTGAACCAGGCCTAAGGTGGTGCAAATGCACACAAATAAGTTGCTATTTTCCCATATTCTAGTGGCTATGCTTGAAGAAGATATAGGAAGTGTTAATGCTCTGTTCAGATGATAAATGTTTGGAAAATGGTGAAAGTGGTGCAGATTTAAACTCCCAATTTGACATGTTGACGCTAGATTCACACTAGGGTTTGGGCAAATCTGTCTGAGATTCCACTTACATAGGTAGAGAGGAAAGTCCTGCAAGCAGGACTTTCCTCTCCATTAGAGATGAGCGAGCAGTGTTCGATCGAGTAGGTGTTCGATCAAATACTACGATATTCGAAATACTCGTACTCGATCGAACACTACTAGCTGTTCGAAGTTTAATGTCCGATGCAGAACCAGCGTTGATTGGCAGAATGCTATACATTCTGCCAATCAACGCTGGTTCTTCTCTTACCTTTCCGAAGTCTTCTCCGCGCTGCGTCACCACCTCTTCTTCCGGGTGGAATTCACTCTGCCTAGGCATCCGGCCTAGACAGAGCCGACTGCGCATGCGCGGTCATGCACGCGCATACACGCGCATGCGCAGTCGGCTCTGCTCAGGCATTGGGCCTGTGCAGAGCCGCACGCACATGCGCAGGCGGCTCTGCCTAGGCTGGATGCCTAGGCAGAGTGAATTCCACCTGGAAGAGGACGCGGGGACCCTGCGCCGGGAGAAAACCTCAAGCAGAATCCAGCCTGACCGTCACTCGTGGACTTGGTAAGTATGATTTTATCGAATGTTGCCTACCCCTGAAACGAGCATTTCCCCCCATAGACTATAATGGGGTTCGAAATCCGTTCGAACAGTCGAACAGTGTGCGGCTTTTCGAATCGGATTTCGAACCTCGGACACTTTAGTGTTCGCTCATCTCTACTCTCCATAATTTTCAGTATAAAAATGGTGGAAATCAGACCCCATTATAGTCTATGGTGTTCTTAGGTTTCCGTGGACAGGGTTTCAGGGTTTCCAAAGGAAACTGAGCGCTAGTGTGAATCCAGCATGATTGTGACTTTTTATACCTTGTACACCAGAACACTGGTATACATAGTAATATAAATGTGGGCTACTGTGTCTACATGAGTTGGTTGATGATTGGCCAGAAGTTTTCATCCATACCAAACACTGATATTATAACTGCTAGCTGAAAAGATTTGACATGGGTTTTAACAGACTAAAGTTGGTGGCAAACAACCATTTGTGTCATTTGCATAGTTGATTGTCAGCCATGTCACCCGATGAAAATTTTGAGAGAGGTGTACTTTGTAACTCATATCCACTCTGGCCAAGAGAAGATACTGAACAAAAGACCCCATGTGACCGATGAACAAGACGTCACTTCCCTGTAAAGTGGAGTCCGAGAGGGACCACAGAAGAGAAATTACCTCTTTACACAGTCACTCAATATGGGTGTCAAGTGTTAGACCAGGGGTGGATTATAAGAAGAGTGAAATGGGTTGTTGGCTGGAGTCCAAAGACAAGTAATCGCCCATTTCGCCCCATAACAATCCAAACTTGTAATGAACTGTACTGGTAGATTGTAGAGCACAGGAGTTTACTGGAGGAGAATATCTGGGAAAGCTTCTCAAGATGTGTCTTGAGAATATTTATTCAGAAGGTTTGCCTAACGGTTACATTTGGGCCGAATACATCTGAACCAGAAGTGCCATTATTGTACTCTGGGTTCTCCTATCTGGGAGCGATCTGGACATTTTATTTTGTGGGGCACGCTATGGAACATTAGACTGTGTTGTGGCTACTATAAGAAATTAGACTGTGTGAAGGGGACACTATAGGACATTATAATGTGTGGAGGGACCACTATGAGACATTATATACTGTGTTGGGGAGCCATGGAACATTATACTGTGTGGAGAGGCCACTATGGGACATTATAAAAGTACTGTGGGAAGAGGGCACTATGGGATATTATACTGTGAGGAGGGGCCACTATGGGACATTACATTGAGTGGAGGGGCCACTATGGGACAATATACTGCATGGAGAGCCGCTCTGCATATTATACTGTGTGAGGCACCACTATGAGACATTATAGTGTGTGAAGAGGCCACTATGGGACATTATACTGGAAGGAGCACCAGTATGGCATATTTTGTGTCACTTGCTTTGGAATGAATGGGGGGAGGGCTTAGCTTTCTGAACAGCCCAGTGCACATGATACCCTTATGTAAGCCTTGATCTAATAAGCAGCTAGGAAAGTGACTATGACTTCAGGTCATATCCATTGACAACAGTGCTCAAACAGTGGTAGATTTCATTGGGCTTTTTCTAAGGACATATACAATTTTGCTAATTGCTTTCAATACGTGATAATTTGTAACTTACTTTTATATGAAATATGATTGTTATTGCATGAATAACCCTTTTAGTTGCAGAAAAACCCATCAATTAAAAACAAGCAAGCATTTAGCCAAAATTGTTTATTTGTATGTAAAGAGAAATGAGTGTGATGTAAGATCTGAACCGTTCTGATAAAAAACTAGCAGGTCTTAGAAAATTAATCACAAAAAATATATAGTCAAATTTAAAGAATGTGCCACTTCAGATGGGAAAACCACACAAGATTTGTTTCGTTTCAGGTTTGGGTGGCTCGGGTTCCTTATTTGTTTTGGGTAGAAGAAGTTTTCTATTAACCACACCTTATATTGGCTTAAGATCATCAACTGGGAGAAGAAAGCGCTAAGTAATAAATGGCAGACAACGCTGGTCCCATCAAGTAGTTGTTTATTGGTGGTGGTACAACACACACAACATGTATGTGTAAACTTGGCTAGTGCACTGACAATACATATGGTTGTATGCATTAGACCATAGGGCCGGGGCCCCATGAGACGGAAACGCCGTGATTTGTGTAAAAGCCACTGAAAAAATCATGGTGTTTTACAGTCAGTGCAAAGTGGATGGGATTCTAGCGAATCACATGACCACCTTGCAGTAAAATCCGTGTTGCGGACATGCTGTGATTTCCAAAACCAGTGCGATTTTATAAATTGCAGCATGTCAATTATATCTACAGAAATGCCAGCGATTTCCCCATAGAGGTTAATTGTAACAGAATGTCCGTGGAGGAAAACTCAGCAAATTTTCTGTCTAAAGCACTGTGGGAAGAACCGCGATGCGTTGCTGCTGTGATTTTTCCCGCAGCATTTTTTTGCTGTGAGACGTCCCATGGGGTCTTAGCCTAGGAAGGAATTTTTTATCTGATAGGGCAATTGGCATCAGCCTTATGGTTTTTTTTTGCCTTCCTCTAGATCAACTTGGTAGGTTTATAGGTTGGGCTAGATGGACTTGTGTCTTTATTAGAGATGAGCGAACACTAAAATGTTCGAGGTTCGAAATTCGATTCGAACAGCCGCTCACTGTTCGAGTGTTCGAATGGGTTTCGAACCCCATTATAGTCTATGGGGAACATAAACTCGTTAAGGGGGAAACCCAAATTCGTGTCTGGAGGGTCACCAAGTCCACTATGACACCCCAGGAAATGATACCAACACCCTGGAATGACACTGGGACAGCAGGGGAAGCATGTCTGGGGGCATAAAAGTCACTTTATTTCATGGAAATCCCTGTCAGTTTGCGATTTTCGCAAGCTAACTTTTCCCCATAGAAATGCATTGGCCAGTGCTGATTGGCCAGAGTACGGAACTCGACCAATCAGCGCTGGCTCTGCTGGAGGAGGCGGAGTCTAAGATCGCTCCACACCAGTCTCCATTCAGGTCCGACCTTAGACTCCGCCTCCTCCGGCAGAGCCAGCGCTGATTGGCCGAAGGCTGGCCAATGCATTCCTATGCGAATGCAGAGACTTAGCAGTGCTGAGTCAGTTTTGCTCAACTACACATCTGATGCACACTCGGCACTGCTACATCAGATGTAGCAATCTGATGTAGCAGAGCCGAGGGTGCACTAGAACCCCTGTGCAAACTCAGTTCACGCTAATAGAATGCATTGGCCAGCGCTGATTGGCCAATGCATTCTATTAGCCCGATGAAGTAGAGCTGAATGTGTGTGCTAAGCACACTCATTCAGCACTGCTTCATCACGCCAATACAATGCATTAGCCAGTGCTGATTGGCCAGAGTACGGAATTCGGCCAATCAGCGCTGGCCAATGCATTCTATTAGCCTGATGAAGTAGAGCTGAATGTGTGTGCTAAGCACACACATTCAGCACTGCTTCATCACGCCAATACAATGCATTAGCCAGTGCTGATTGGCCAGAGTACGGAATTCGGCCAATCAGCGCTGGCTCTGCTGGAGGAGGCGGAGTCTAAGGTCGGACCTGAATGGAGACTGGTGTGGAGCGATCTTAGACTCCGCCTCCTCCAGCAGAGCCAGCGCTGATTGGCCGAATTCCGTACTCTGGCCAATCAGCGCTGGCCAATGCATTCTATTAGCCCGATGAAGTAGAGCTGAATGTGTGTGCTAAGCACACACATTCAGCACTGCTTCATCGGGCTAATAGAATGCATTGGCCAGCGCTGATTGGCCGAATTCCGTACTCTGGCCAATCAGCACTGGCTAATGCATTGTATTGGCGTGATGAAGCAGTGCTGAATGTGTGTGCTAAGCACACACATTCAGCACTGCTTCATCACGCCAATACAATGCATTAGCCAGTGCTGATTGGCCAGAGTACGGAATTCGGCCAATCAGCGCTGGCTCTGCTGGAGGAGGCGGAGTCTAAGGTCGGACCTGAATGGAGACTGGTGTGGAGCGATCTTAGACTCCGCCTCCTCCAGCAGAGCCAGCGCTGATTGGCCGAATTCCGTACTCTGGCCAATCAGCGCTGGCCAATGCATTCTATTAGCCCGATGAAGTAGAGCTGAATGTGTGTGCTAAGCACACACATTCAGCACTGCTTCATCGGGCTAATAGAATGCATTGGCCAGCGCTGATTGGCCGAATTCCGTACTCTGGCCAATCAGCACTGGCTAATGCATTGTATTGGCGTGATGAAGCAGTGCTGAATGTGTGTGCTAAGCACACACATTCAGCACTGCTTCATCACGCCAATACAATGCATTAGCCAGTGCTGATTGGCCAGAGTACGGAATTCGGCCAATCAGCGCTGGCTCTGCTGGAGGAGGCGGAGTCTAAGATCGCTCCACACCAGTCTCCATTCAGGTCCGACCTTAGACTCCGCCTCCTCCAGCAGAGCCAGCGCTGATTGGCCGAATTCCGTACTCTGGCCAATCAGCACTGGCTAATGCATTGTATTGGCGTGATGAAGCAGTGCTGAATGTGTGTGCTTAGCACACACATTCAGCTCTACTTCATCGGGCTAATAGAATGCATTGGCCAGCGCTGATTGGCCAGAGTACGGAATTCGGCCAATCAGCGCTGGCTCTGCTGGAGGAGGCGGAGTCTAAGATCGCTCCACACCAGTCTCCATTCAGGTCCGACCTTAGACTCCGCCTCCTCCAGCAGAGCCAGCGCTGATTGGCCAGAGTACGGAATTCGGCCAATCAGCACTGGCTAATGCATTGTATTGGCGTGATGAAGCAGTGCTGAATGTGTGTGCTTAGCACACACATTCAGCTCTACTTCATCGGGCTAATAGAATGCATTGGCCAGCGCTGATTGGCCGAATTCCGTACTCTGGCCAATCAGCACTGGCTAATGCATTGTATTGGCGTGATGAAGCAGTGCTGAATGTGTGTGCTTAGCACACACATTCAGCTCTACTTCATCGGGCTAATAGAATGCATTGGCCAATCAGCGCTGGCCAATGCATTCTATTAGCGTGAACTGAGTTTGCACAGGGGTTCTAGTGCACCCTCGGCTCTGCTACATCAGATTGCTACATCTGATGTAGCAGTGCCGAGTGTGCATCAGATGTGTAGTTGAGCAAAACTGACTCAGCACTGCTAAGTCTCTGCATTCGCATAGGAATGCATTGGCCAGCCTTCGGCCAATCAGCGCTGGCTCTGCCGGAGGAGGCGGAGTCTAAGGTCGGACCTGAATGGAGACTGGTGTGGAGCGATCTTAGACTCCGCCTCCTCCAGCAGAGCCAGCGCTGATTGGTCGAGTTCCGTACTCTGGCCAATCAGCGCTGGCCAATGCATTCTATTAGCCCGATGAAGTAGAGCTGAATGTGTGTGCTTAGCACACACATTCAGCTCTACTTCATCAGGCTAATAGAATACATTGGCCAATCAGCGCTGGCCAATGCATTCTATTAGCTTGATGAAGCAGAGTGTGCACAAGGGTTCAAGCGCACCCTCGGCTCTGATGTAGCAGAGCTGAGGGTGCACAAGGGTTCAAGTGCACCCTCGGCTCTCCTACATCAGAGCCGAGGGTGCGCTTGAACCCTTGTGCAGCCTCGTCTCTGTTACATCAGAGCCGAGGGTGCGCTTGAACCCTTGTGCACACTCTGCTTCATCAAGCTAATAGAATGCATTGGCCAGCACTGATTGGCCAGAGTACGGAATTCGGCCAATCAGCGCTGGCCAATGCATCCCTATGGGAAAAAGTTTATCTCACAAAAATCACAATTACACACCCGATAGAGCCCCAAAAAGTTATTTTTAATAACATTCCCCCCTAAATAAAGGTTATCCCTAGCTATCCCTGCCTGTACAGCTATCCCTGTCTCATAGTCACAAAGTTCACATTCTCATATGACCCGGATTTGAAATCCACTATTCGTCTAAAATGGAGGTCACCTGATTTCGGCAGCCAATGACTTTTTCCAATTTTTTTCAATGCCCCCGGTGTCGTAGTTCCTGTCCCACCTCCCCTGCGCTGTTATTGGTGCAAAAAAGGCGCCAGGGAAGGTGGGAGGGGAATCGAATTTTGGCGTACTTTACCACGCGGTGTTCGATTCGATTCGAACATGGCGAACACCCTGATATCCGATCGAACATGTGTTCGATAGAACACTGTTCGCTCATCTCTAGTCTTTATCCAACCATAACACCTTTGGACTCAGCGCTGTGATGTGCTGTTCAAAAATCATTCAGAATGCGACATCATTTGTGAGTGCATGGTGGGCAGAGTTCTTACTTTCTTGCATGGGGTCCAGCACGCCTCGCTGAGGCTAGAGTTACACCAAAACGGCCATCATAAAAAGTAAAATTTTCACGGCTGTCTTACACTATGGAGGGATTCTTGAAAATGGCCAAAAATAGGACGTTTTGATGATTTGTGACGAAGAATCACTCAGGTAAGGTTACACGTCATACACATCAAAATGAATGCCAAAATACTTTTATTTTCTTCTTATTGACCTAAGATCTTGCACAGTTTTGTAGACTACAGTAGATGAAGACTCTACGTTTTGTTCCAACACTTTCTAAACTTGTAAGGGTTGAATCTATACAGTGCTTCATCTTTCTTCTCATACTGAGGTAACAAAAGACAGTGAAGGGGAAAGGGAGAGCCCTGCTGTTTTGGGAAGCCAAGCTCCCTGTATTTATCCAAGCTGTGTGTCAGAGGGGTAGCCCTGCTGCTTTCACACACTGTCTGACTGCAGCCTGTCAGCAGATCACCGGGTTACAGACTGCACAGACTCAAGGGACAGCAGCCAAGGAGAGAGGCTGTCTAGCCGCAGATCCAGATGTGGGGGCCACTGAACGCCAGCACTCCCTGAAAAGCCTTTCAGACTAAACAATTGTGACTTGGCTGTGAGAAGCAGGACAGCTCCAGCTGCAGCCTCCCCCTCGTGTCCCTTTAATTGGGCTGGCAGGCGCTGGGGCGCACTCAGAGAGGGGGAATCTCCCCATGGGACTGCACAGTTTTGGCAAAGCTCCCGCCTGGCTACCTTAAAGAAAGAAAATAAAAGAAAGGAAGAGGGAAAAAAGAAAATTGGGAACATGCTGCCGAGGTGTTTACGGCTGAATCCAGCTGGGCTGCTTCTATTTCCCAAATTCTGCCCTCTGCCCCTTGCTGCATATAAGTTGGAGTCCCAAGAGAGGAAGATGTGATATTGGGCTGATCTCAAGTGGCAGACTGATTTTGTGCCATAAACATCTGCCGGTGACCTTGAACACTCGTAGTTCAGACCCAAAGATCCTATAAGTGCGGAAAGTGATAATACTGTGAGGCTTCAGTCTCTTATATTTAATACTCTTCTAGACTGAATGTCTACCCCACAGGCGGAGATTGTGTAGGGGAAATGTCCCATGTTATACTTCATTCTTTACTGAGAGAATATTGTAGATATGTATTTGTTTTAACCCCTTAAATGCATAATTGTGATATTGGGAATATATGAAACAGAATATACACCTGAGACTGTATATGATTCTCATAGGTTAACATAAATGATGAATTTATGCATTATTGCATTGCGATTACCTTATTCACAAAGTGCAATAAACATGAAGCCTTGGCTTGTAAAGCCGGAACAGACAGATATTCCTGCTCTGTAAATAAGACTAGGAATGTGACATTTGCCGCATGTGAACAGATTTGTATAATAACCAAAATGACAGGACGCGTGACTGAAACATTACTGTACACCAGCAGTGCGCTCTACGGCAACATTTTCCATACTATAATACAGTAAACCGCTGCAACAAACTTTTCCTGAATTACTGAGATCACAAACTCGAAGTTCAAGTTTAGGAAAAGCAGTGTGCCTCACGTTTGGCAGTGCAGAGGTTAATTAGAGATGTGCTGAACATTGGTGTCAGGACTCGGAGAGCAGAGATCAGTGGAAGGTTTGCTATTGCAGTGAAAGCTGAGGCCTCACTGGACAGCCTTCCTTTGTTTGTTTTCCTGAGATTGGGAGGTCTGAATTCTTTCTCAATGCCGTAGCAGATTTGGGTGTTTTTTAAGACTGAAGGCCAGGAACTGCAGGTACTTCCTAGAAAAAACGGAGGGCGCATCTCTGGAGCTACAATTAGAGAAAATGTCAGGTCAAAGGTACAAAAGGTACTCAGAAAGCAGCAGTCTGTGTTCTTGGGCAAAGCTTTTAGTCTATTAGTTTTTTCTAGAAGAAATTAAATGAAGAAGAGCCTTTTCTTTAACTTCAGGCATAAAATAAATAGAAGCACTTTTTTCTGGTTGAGCTTTTGGCAGTGTTAATAATTTCCCCCTGAAAAAAACCTCCAATAAAAGGAAAACATGGAAAGAAAAACAAACTATTAGAAAATCGAGGAGGGAGGAAATGTTATTTAAAAGGTAACCAGACCGCATCATTTTCCAGTGGTATTATATTCTCCCCTCAGTATCCAAAATATATACGGGCGCTAAGCCAAGAATGTAAAAGAAAAAACACCACGGCATAGACACAACATCTGGACAGAGGCAGAACAAAACCCCCATTTATCACACTTAATCCTGCAATGAAACAGTCAACAGTTTACTTCTGTTTTGCTAATTTAGCTTCTTTCATGCTATAAGGTGGAAAACCCAAAGGAGAGGCTTGCAGGCCAGGTCACTTACACAGCTTCTTAATATGGAATGTTCTGCTTTTTCTAGCCTTTGAAAACAGTTCTTTCCCTTTTATATTTGACATAGGCAGTTTTTAGTCACTTTTATATTGTGTAGTGATCATTATCCAATGGCCCCTTGGTCAGATGCTGCTCAAAAACTTTCCTAGAAATCTCATTATTTATCCACATTCTTCTATAAAATACATTTTCAATAAGCCAATGTTGTTTGATGTCGACTTATAGAGTAGGAATATATATATATATATATATATATATATATATATATATATATATATATATTACATAACTATTTTAAATAATAAGGCTAAGGCCCCACGGGACGTTCCACAGCTCTAAAGTGCTGCGGGAAAAACCGTGGCGGGAACGCATCGCAGTTCTTCCTGCAGTGCTTTGAACAGAAAGTTCACAGAGTTTTCCTCCGTGGACTTTCTGTTACCATCATATCTACGGGAAAGCTGCCTGTGTTTCTGTAGAAATAATGGACATCGCAGTGTGTCCGCGCTAAGGTTTTTACCGCAAAGTGGTTGTGTGAGTCACATGAATCCCATCCACTTTGCAGATACTGTAAAATGCCATGAATGGGCGTTTCCGGCCCGTGGGGCCCCGGCCTTAGTCGTTTTTTTTACTCCTGTTTTTTGACAACCTCAGGTTGCAATGTGATCTAATTTTCCTACATTGGTTGTAATGTTATAGGGTGAACTGGTGAAAACTAAAATATGCAGCAGAAATGCTGCAATTTTAAAAATGCGACCATTTTTGTAAATTGCAGCATGTCAATTATACCTAAGGAAACGCTGGTGTTTTCCTTATAGGTATAATAGAAGCAGAAGTTTTCTTCTGCAGACCTTCTGTGAAAGTGCTGTGGGAAAAATTGTAACGTGTTTTTTCCGCAGCGCTTTTAGGCTGCAACTCACTACATGGGCCTTAGCCTAAAGTAGCACTCCCACAAATGTATTCTCTGATGCATTAGATTAATACTGTACATGATGTTAATTGTAGTGAGCATAATCTTCCTACTGATGGCTACTTTTTTGAGTTATCCACTCTGGTCTTCAAATGTGTCACATGACCATTACCGCAATGTTAGTCTATAAGGAATATATAAACAGACATCCTGATGAGTGTTATTGCTGGTCAAATAACACATCTCAGGGATTGGATAACCCAAAAATCCAGTCACTTGCAAGAAGTTTATCTTCGCTTCAATTTGCATCATTCTCCTTTCTAACAAGACAAAACATACATTTTTAGTAGGAGTGCTACTTAAAATAACGTCATGGTATGGAATGAGTTTGTGTTGAGGTTTTCATTGTGGAAAATACTGCTGGAGGATAGACAGCCTAAGATCTACTGTACATCATGACTGTGTAGCAAAATGGTCAGGGACAAAAAAAACATTGAGCGAGTTCCCCAAAATGCCTCCCCCTCAGGGACTTAGCAATCTGCCACCTGAGGCAAGATGCTCATCTTGTCTCCTGGCAGATGCGGCCATGATGTCATCACTTTGGTTCTTCCATATCAAACTAATCACATATTAATATAATGGGGGGGGTAACTACTGGGGTAGCAGCGGTAGCGGCTGCCACAGGGACCGGGACTTTAGGGGGCCCAGCGACAACTGCTACCATTGAGTTTAAAAAAAAAAAAATTAATAGGCCATTACCGGTTGGAGTTACTCCAGCCAGTAATGGGCCCTACTTACTTACCGATCCTGGCAGGGGCTGGTATTGGTAAGTGACGCCGTGGGCCCCACAAGGACTATTATACTTGGGAATCTTTTCAGAACCCTGAGTATAATGATCGGAGGCCCAGGAGAGGTAACAAACATAAAAACCAGTGTTACCTTTCCAGGTAGGCTTCGGGCCTACTTGCGTGACGTTCCTGACATCACATTACCAGGACCTGCGTCCATATGCATTGCGACGCAGGCCCTCCAATCACATAACGTCCCGGTTGTCATTGAAAATGGCCGACATCAGCGGGGAGCGCCGGGATAGGTAAGGAATAGTGTTTTTTTATGGGTTCATGGGTGTCCACAATGGGGCATAATACTGTGTGCAGGGGTCACTATGGGGCATAATACTATGTGCAGGGGCCACTATAGGGCAATAATACTCTGTGCAGGTGCCACTATGGGGCATAATATTGTGTGCAGGGGCCACTATGGGGCATAATACTGTGTGCAGGGGCCACTATGGGGCAATAATACTGTGTGCAGGGGCCACTATGGGGCAATAATACTGTGTGCAGGGGCCACAATGGGGCATAATATTGTGTGCAGGGGCCACTATAGGGCATAATTCTGTATGAAGGGGCCGCTATAGGGCATAATACTGTATGTAGGGCACTATAGTGTGCAGGCATCACTATGGGGCATAATTCTGTATGAAGGAGCCACTATGGGGCATAATAGTGTGTGCAGAAATGCGGGGGGGTCGGTTGGGCAAGGTCTTTGACGTCGGTCGGGGGGGCCCCATGTCAAAAGATCGCCACAGGGCCCCACCATTCCTAGTTACACCACTGATTATGAATAGTAGGGGGCATCATTTATATTAGAGGTCATTGGGGGCATTATAAATATAAAGTGGGAACATTTATATAAGGGGTCATTAGGGGACTTTATTTATGCCAGGAATCATCAGGCGTGTCCAACTAATTTTTATTAAGGATCTATCCTCGGCTATTTGATGGGGCCATGGCATCTGTTTACATCGCATGCTTTCTATTTTATAGTGACTGTACAATTTAATTACAGCCTTGCTGAATAGAAGTATATAGGACATCACATCCGTCATATGGCTGTTACGAAATGAATGATACCATGTATAAAAGGATCACAATGCTTGCACATATGCCACAGTCCCTTCAAACAGCTGATCAACAGGGGTCCGGGTGCTGGAACCCCACTGATTTTTATTGATCACTTGGAAAACCCCTTTAGGCCATGGGCCAGAAACGCTGTGATTTTCCCGCGGCGAAAACGCCGCTGGAAAAATCACGGTATTTTACAGTACAGGCAAAGTGGATGGGATTCAAGTGAATCCCATGCCCATTTTGTGGTAAAAACCACCGTGCGGACATGCCTTGATTTCCAAAACCGGCACTGATTTCCAAAACCGAAACACCACTGGTTTCTCCATAGATATAATTGGAACAGAAAGTCCACAAAGGAAAACTCTGCAAACTTTCTGTTTAAAGCGCTGCAGGAAGAACCGCTATGCATTGCCGCCGCAGTTTTTCCTGCAATACTTTATTGCTGCGAGATGTTCCGTGGGGCCTTAGCCTTAATTAGGAACCACACAGGCGCAATTTAAAGGGACACATATGGACATTATTCATTTAAAGATGTACTTAATTTTATAATTGGGGTATCAACAGAATGGAGACTTAATGTAGGTGAGAATAATGTGGGTTAGATGTCTGGAAAAGTGAGGAGCCATAGATGTCTCTGTTGCTAACTTTACAGAGGCAGGTGATAGCTGGAAGAAGTGGTCATTGGTCTCCTGATGAAAGAATGGAAAACGTGAGAGAATACAGTCAGAAACGTCACTTGTAAATCACCACTATATTTACCTAAATGGTCTGCAAAGCCCTGTGTAAAGCCGCCATCTACCACTATAATCACAAAATAGTGATAATTTAGCTTTGCTTCTGCCGGCACAATTACTGGTGGTACTACTGTTCGTATGTATTTCATACTGTCAGTGACTTGGGAAATTCCTTCAAAGAAAATGGCCAAACTAAAAAGCGAGTAGCCTAAATCCCGCCCTCTCTTCCCAAACTTCTTGGCTCATGTGCACTAGAATTAGAAGGGAAGAGGGAGAGGGGGGGAATATTAATTTTCTAATTTATTTTTCATGCTCTATAAGGAAGAACAATAAAAGTCAATAAATGATGTGAGGTGTCATATGAGGAATTCTTTTTTTATTTGTTTGTATTCTGGTTTTAGTGGTCCATTAAGGGGCCATTAGAATGTTTGTTGGCCACAAAGGTGTAACACACTGGAACAATTACAGTATAGCATGCTTTGTAAGCCATTTCGTCATGAAAAAGTTGTGAATTGTTTTTTTTGGTCAAAAATTTCAGACTATTTTCACCTTTACAATACCCTTGCAACTTTCCTGGAGGGGAAGTGGGTTGGGGCACAAGCGAGCCAAGGGCCCTGTCAAGGATCAAGGTCATGCCAACGGATATACCCTCTCAATCAATTTTTGAAGTTATCGGTTCACATTATTTACCACACACACATTTGAGCCTAGAGTTAATCATAAAAGAGACTCCGCTTCCACACTCCCTTGCAGCTCACCCATCACATCAGGATACACAGGAGTGAAGTGCCCTTTTGCAATCATCCATCTACCCAAAGCTGCCACCACTCACCAGTTACGGTACAGCAAGACACCAGGAGAGGTAACACTAGTTTTTGTTTGTCACATCCCAATCATTATACTCTGGGGTCTGAAGAGAAGCCAGAGTATGATAATAGTCCGTGGGTGGTGTACCCCCAAAATTTTGGGTTCTGCTGGACCCAATATTTTTGCAATATCTCTTAACGAACACCATAGGACATAATATGGAACATAATGCTGTGTGACGTGGCCACTGCTGGACATTATACTGTGTGGAGGAATCACTATGAGTCATTATATTGTGCAGAGGGGCCTCTATGGGATATTATACTGTTT
This sequence comes from Leptodactylus fuscus, assembly GCF_031893055.1. Taxonomy (NCBI): domain Eukaryota; kingdom Metazoa; phylum Chordata; class Amphibia; order Anura; family Leptodactylidae; genus Leptodactylus; species Leptodactylus fuscus. Next base: position 99,014,276 of record NC_134266.1, on the reverse strand, counting down.
GGAGGCCACTTTGCAGCATTATAGTGAGTGCAAATGGGGCATTGTACCGTGTGGGTGCCAAGAAAGAGTGTGCTATATTGTGTCAAAAGTTTGTTATGAGGCCCAGTATTTGCTAGTTATGCCCTTGCACTCAACTATAACAAAGTATAATATATCCATATTTCATCAAAGACCCGGCAAAATTATTTGAGTATTTATGCCAGTTTACTGGGATAAATGATTCCCATAATTTTTTCCAGTTTCCAGTTGGTTTAGAAGTAAGGAGTCGTGTATCTCCTCATAAATGAGGCATACTCTCTACTGGTGCAGGGAGAATGAAGACTGGTGCTGTGTGGGTGCTAAAGCGGACATATGCTACCTTTTTAGACCATTTTATTTTTTAACCCGAAATCATTTGCACATAAATGCAGTGAAATGCCTATGAGCTGACCATCCAAATATGCACAGAAAAATGCTGTTTTATGGAATGGTCTGCTAAAAAATAAATAAATAAAGCATACAGAATGCAGGTTAATAGCGTCTAATGGAGTCAGCAGGCATGTATAACTCTCCAAAACCCCAAAATAGTGTATTTTACTCTTCAAAACATTACCAGTATCATATATTTATATTACCATACCTCCTAACCTTCTCGGATTCAGCAGGAACAGGGCCGGTTTTAGACAATGTGGGGCCCTGAGCAAAATTAATAGTAGGGCCTCAATTCTGACTTAAAAATCCGAGATCACAAAAACTCTGCAGAAAAAAATGTAGGCCTTAGCCTAAAGGAGTTGTTTTATAAGTATGTATTTTTTTTGCATAGCCAAACTAGTTGTTTGTGATCATTTATAAATCAGGTGCACAAGCAACAAGACCTGTCTATTGCTACACACAAAAAAATATTTATAACCATACGGAAATATCATGTAGGACAGCTATACCAGGACTAAATACTGTCATGTCACCTGATGACCGCTATACCAGGACTAAATACTGTCACATCAGCCAATGACCACTATACCAGGACTAAATTCAGTCACATCAGCCAGTGACCACTATACTAGAACTAAATACTGTCACGTCACCCGCTGAACTCTATACCAGGACTAAATACTGCTTGCAGTGCTTTTCTCACCACACGGACCCCAATATAGTCTAAGGGATCCATGGGTTTCCTTAGGTAACCGCTTTTTTATACAGATTAGGTTTCCGTTTAGGGGTTCCCAAGCGAAATCTCCGAACGGAAACTATCGCAGATATGAATCAGGATTCACATCGGGCAAACTTCCTCCTTCACACTACGATGTGCTGGATGAGTCATGGCTTGTAAGAAGGAGGGGGAGAGGGGAAGTTAGAGCTGTAGCTGCTTCTAAGTACCAGCAAACTTCATAAGCAGCGATCACCAGACCGCGCATCTGCTGATGGTTTCATCTACTCACAAATATTAGTCCTAATAGTAGGTAAAGTATGAGGCCCATATCGGTGTGCAGGACCTGGGCAATTGCCCAGTTTGCTCCCTCTCACCCAACGCTGGCCCTGAGCGGGAAAGTCCTGGATCCTGAGTCCTGTCCCGCTGTCCTAGTTGGCAAGAAGGAGTCCTGTCCTGTGGGGGCATTTGGAGGGGAATATTACACTGTAGGTGCACAAGGAGTTGTACTTTATATTGTGGGGGCAATTAGAGGGGACATTATAGTGTAGAAGCATCATATTGTGTTACACAGAACCAAGTGTCACATTAGCATATTACACAGAACCAGGTATCACATCAGCATATTTCACATAACCAGGCAGTGCATCAATATATTGAACAGAACCAGGCCTAGACTAGGGCTAGTACTAAAATGGTCATGGCTGTGTAACCTTCACATTTCCTAGTTCAAGATGGATGATCCCATCACTCGTATTCCCTAGCATGGGATCTTTCTAAATTCACCATACCTTTCTTTTCATCCCCAGTCACCACTTTCTGTTTCCAGGTCCCCAGTGTGGCATCCTTTTAAATCATGGTCCTCAGCATAGCTACCTTCTTATTCTTAGTTCCAGCATGATATCCTTTTAAACTATGGTCTTTAGTATGATTCCCTTATCATTCCTAGTTCCCAATATTGTATCATGGTACTAAGCATGGTTCTTCTCTCATTCCTAGTCCCCAGAACAACATCCCTTTAAATTTTGGTTCTCGAATTGGACCACCTCTTAGACCCCTCCCATTATCCCCCTTTACTGCTACCTTCATAATAAGACATTTCACAGACCACAATCTAAATTTTAAAGCTCATTTGGGAACACCCAAAACAAGAACGCCTATTTTAGTGCAGGATATGCATAAGACGAGTCAAAAGAATAAGTGTATCCAGGTCAAAGTCAAAACTATTCACCGACAAGATAAAGATAACAAGGTAGATCTACTAGACCACAAAAATTCAAAGAAAAAAATTATAACCCAGAAGATATAAACACATAATAGTGCATAAAATATAACATTTATTAATCAATAATAAATATAGCCACTAAGGGAGCGTTCACACTACCGTCTGTGTCCGACAGGTAGTGTCCGCTCAAAATCTGGCACGGACATTAGGAGCGGACACTAGCTGTGTCCGTGACACTTGTCATTTATTTAAATGCCGATCGGGTGCGTTCTTTTGCACTCCGTGCCCTTCCTTCACTGTCCGCATGTAAAGATGTCCGACTTTTCAAGCGGACAGAAAAACCCGACATGTAGGCAATAACGACAAATGACTTTACTAACATCTAACTAATACCCTCTATAACACATTAGTTTATATATTCTTGATGATGGGACAAAATGAACAACAGCAAAATAGACGATGGTATTAAAAATAAAAAGCATATGAACTACACCTTCTTATTTCAAAGTAACGAGAGCAAAAATAGACTCAAATACTCCTAATGAACCTCAAATATACAGGACAATAATAGAACACATATGATAGTGTAATATATATAGTATAGTCTTTGGATGAATAAGGGGTGGATCTGCTTATAGAGTGCTAGCTTGCATGAAGTATAATGGGAGAAATATAGGTTAGTGAAAAAAAATGATCTTTTAGAGGCTAGGGGTCTTCTCAAAGGAGTGGCTTTCTGGAGAGGTTTCACTGTAAAATACATTTAGCCTTTTCCTTTTTTTGCCTATTTTACAAAAAGTGTTTAGACTTTTTAATAAATCGATTGTTTTTGGTGCATTTCCTACATAAAAATGTCAAAATCAATAGGGCAGATTTAGTGTTTTAGACAAATTAGTGCAAATTAGAATAGACAATCCTAAACTGCGCCAGATTTATCAAAGTCATGGCACCGCTAAAAATAATTTTTACCAAAAGACTAAAAACATTGTGAGAATGCAGACAACGTTGCATGAAGGCATGGGTCATCTTCCCAACCAGAATGTTGCGGCGTGCTGGCAGTTTTGTAGGTTACCCCTGTTAGAAATCACTGTCCTAGTCTAACATTATACCACTTATTAGTTGACTTTTGGTGCATGGTGCTGAAATTTAGGCCTCACATGTTCTTGTGATGCCATGTCACTTTGGGCCGGAGCCCCACGTTGCAAAAATGCTGCGATTTGGCCATGGCGGAAACCACAGTGCAACTACCTAATTTCGTCCACATATTGCAGAAACATATTCACAGAGGAAATTCTGCAATTTAAATAAAATTGTACTCATTTTTGTAAATTGCAGCATGTCAGTTATACCTTCTGATGGTTTCCATCTATATATTACAGAAGCAGAAAGTCCGCAGAGGAAAATTTTCTATGAAAGTGCTGTAAAAAAAAGTGATGCCTGAACATACACTTTAGCCTTAAAGTGTATGTCCAGGCCTATCAGAGGCCTTAGCAGCCTAAGGAAATCACAGCATGTCAATTATACCTATGGAAATGCTGATGCTTTCCGTATAGGGCCTTAGCCTAAGGCTGGGTCTACTTGATGCCTTTTTGTTGAAGAGCTGCACTCAGTTTTGTTAGCATACAGGTGAAATACACAGTAACATTTGTTAAGCATTACTGCAATTATATACCCAATACTTCAGCAAAAAAGTGCTGTATGAACCCAGCCTAAACCAGTAGGCAGATAGGCCTTGTACAATTTATTTATCTTTCTTGTACAGCGCTTTCTAAACATTATCAAACACTGTCCCATAGGGCTCACATTCTAAATTCCCTATCAGTATGTCTTTGGAATTTGGGAGTAAACCCACACAATTTTCTGTCGCAAAACATGGCATGAAATCTGACGTAAAAGATGGGGGCGACATATGCCATCTTCGAGCTGGTGTACATTATTGACCCAATTGCACTGCATATATGAAGCAAACCCTATGCTGGGGCTATGAAGACTAGCATGTGCAATGTCAGTCTTCAGAAATCTGCCCCCTTGCCTTTAGTGGCGTATCTTGTTCAGAATGAGTACTTTGCTTCATCGTACACAGGTTTTGCCTAGGCTTTTAAGATCTGGATCTGCTGAATCTAATCTGCATATAAAACAGAAATGTATTGTAAATAATATACTATATTGTTCTCCAGTCCTATGAATATGCTATGAAGAGTTAACCAACAAATCTGCTCCTGTGCTGTGGAATGTGCAAAATTTAATGAAAGCTGCTCTGGCTGCTGTATCAACAAGCAGGGCGTTTTACAAGGAGCATGCCAAATGGCTGGGATGCAGGTGGCATCATAAGGAACATGCAGTTTTTACACCACAAAGTGCACACACAGAGGAAGGAAAGTGATTTATCAGCACTATACTGAATAAATGACACATACAAAAATACAACACCCAAAGCTGAAAAAGAAAGTTCAACTAATCATGCAAATGTTTCCAAATGAATTTCTCCGGTAAATAATAGTATTTGCTTTGCTATGTTCGAGCTCTTAGTTTCCATATGTATCAGTACAATTATTTTACGGCAATAGCCGTGTGCTACATGTCTTCGCACTTTTTCAGCACTGTTCAGTTTCCTTGTAAAATTCACCCGTCTTTGTATTCCGTGATATCAAAGCAAGTCTACAGAATCTGGGGATTTTCCAACCCTGATACGCTTGTGAGTGAGATAATCTCCCTAGGTTTTACTCTCTGGTTTAGCTGTTTACAAAAGAAGAATAAGCCATTGTTTCTTTATTTTTTGTTTTCCTTCTGGTTCCTTTTCAATATCCTGCTCTCTTCTGCCATGCACATTTCTTTAGGCAATGTATTGTAGGAGGGATCTGTAGGATCAGCCTTTGTAAAAAGTTGTTTCCATTTTGCAACAAAGTATCATATTCTTTGCTCACATTTATCAAGAACCTGCTACAGGTCAGGGAGCAGATGGAGAGCTGACCAGAGTGTTTGTGGGAGGTTAAGGTTGGAGAAATAGCCACTCTTTCTTGAAAAATGGATTTTCTTTTTTTGTATGCGGCCTGCACTAGTTCCCTCTAATTAATGTAATAACGAGGCACTGAGTGATTACTATGCTAATGTCTTGTTAATTACACATGATTATCTGCAGATCAGAATAACACCAATGTGTTACACAAAGTATCTGGCCTATCCATACCCAGGGACAATTAAGCTGTTCAGTGCACAAGGTACGTAATGCACTACATAGCAATATCACGCAGGCCGGTAGTTTTCGGGTCAACCAGCTGTTTTAAATTAAAGCCCCTGCCCCCCTTTTGTTGACCCCCTGAACTCACGGATTGAGAAACTGAAGCTGTCTTGGCAAATTTGGTTTAAGACTGGGTGTCAACTGCTTTTTAAAAAATTAAATAAACATTTGAAGTCATCATATGAAGTCAACAAAACCTGGATACAGATGCAAAGTATTTTTCTTTTTTTTTTAAGTCTTCTTGGCAGTCAAACCTTAAAATAATACAAGAACAAAGTTAGGTCCTACTACTTATCACCCCGTAGGTTTCTTTGATTTATTCATGCTGATATTGCGTACGGTATTAGGAAATAAATACACTTAGGAAAGATTTGCAGTGTATCTTGAGAAAATGAAAGAAAAATGCAGCGGTGGTATCGTATATAATCTGGTTCTCTAATAATATTCCAAAAATATAAACCCAAAATTTTTGGAGTCTACCTTCTATAAATCATTATTATACTCTGGAGAATATAATAATTGGATGTCCAGTCGTACTCACTGTCCTTCACATCTCCTCAGCTCTTGTGGTGATCAGTGTTCATTGCCCCCTGGGCATTCATCTTCTGGCCCCTGGAGAATATCCTCAATTGTATGGGACCAATGACACATATGATTGGGTCTCAGCAGTAACCTGTTGAAGTCATGACCCTTTGATTGTTTATTATTTTTCTATACCTCCTATGGACCATATTTCTATTTATTAACAATGACTTATATAACTCTAACATAAATCAGAGAGTAGTATAAAGAATGTACACATATTGGTCCCTGTCATCTTCTGTTTGTGTTTGCTATGATTGGCCAAAAGTGTCACACAATTGTAAATGTCAATAATTTTTTAAATAACTGCCACCTGACCAGGAGAGTAGTCTACTCCGCCATCATACTTTTGTCTTACTGCAGCAACCCAGTGGAGGATTGTCACAGGTGAATTCACGGTAGGCCCACTACACCTCCAGCACTCCACAGGGGCTGGTGTGATGGTTATTAGGGGGCCTGCATGGTGGTGGTAGTAATTTTCCCCAGGACGCTCCTTGTAGTAAATTTCCCACATGATGGTGGTTGGGGTGCCTTTGATGTTGATGCAGAATTGAGAGCTCAAGGAACACATCTATGGGGCAGGGGATAGATTCATGAAGACTGATGTGTGTTACACCAGTGTTGACATCCCATACTCAAGGAGCTCTTATTCTGTGGTACAGCCTCCTGGCGATTCCTAGAAAAAGTGTTAATATCAATAAATATCAGAAAACTGGATAATATAATGGTAATATACTAATCTGAATGATCTATGATTATCTATTGCTATGAACCTAAGGCAAAATGAAAGCTTCAATGCTTAGTGCATAGTGACATGTATATAGAAAACTTAGTGTTGTCTCTATAAAATTCCAAACGTTTATATCCATACATATATAAAGTCCCATAAAAATGGTAGCCCAAATTCTTCCTCCTAAAGAGCAGGTATTAATCACAAATAAATTTACCAGGTCTTATAGCATATAGCTTGTCTACAGTGCCAGAGCAAGGAACATACATCCTAGCATCCTATTGTGCCAAATTGACCCCTTCCCGAATTAAGCCCAGGTATAGTTTGGCACAGGCCAGAGAAAAACCCCGGGTATTAAATGTCCTAGGACAAACTATACCTGGGATGTAAAATATCTTAGGCCAAATTATACCCCGAGGTGTAAAATAGCCAAACTATACCCATAGGCAAGCATATACTCATCTAACATGGAACCTGGACATAATCCGGCCCAGGTTACAGTATACCCTGGGATAAGTATAGCCTAGGTCAGACTATATCCCTCCAGACCATAATGTTATCACTTCACTGGTTTTCTCACTCTTTCTCTAATATATGTTTCCTCTCCAAGAAACATCAAATGGCAACAAATATATAGTTTCTGTCACTGATTCTTTCTCCCAGTGGACTGAAGTAAAAGCATTTCCAGATAAGAGTGCCAAGTCAGTAGCAATTTTTTTGTACTTCATTGCCGCCTTGGCTGTATGGACACTCTGATTGGCGACCAGGTACGAAATTTTGTGAATTTGATCATCAGATCACCACATTTCATCTGCCTACCACCCACAAACAAATGACCAACGGGAATTTGCCAATCGAACACTCAAAGAATCTCTTAGTAAGCTTGTCAATGACCAAGGAAACAATTGTGATCAGTTCATCCTTGGTGCTGTTTGCGTATCACACATCTGTGCATGTCTCAACCAAGTATACTACATCTGAGGTCATATAAGGATGGAAGGCCAAGCTCACTATAGATCTTAATCCCTCAGAAAATGACACTGTGGACCCTATGCCCATTTCAGATGATGACAACCGTGAAATATACTGACAACCATTTTTAAAAAGCTCCACTCAACCGTTAGTACCAACATCCTCTCTGCCCAGGAACACCAGAAGGGTGCCTTTGGTCGCTGACACAACAGCAACAAAGAAATTACTGCAGATACCATTGTTTATGTTAAGAGTCAGTGCTGTATACATTATATGGGTTCAAAGATGGAACCACGTTGGTTTGGACACTACTTAGCTGTGGAATCCTTGACCAAGGGATGAGTAAAACTTAAGAACAATAAGACTGGCAAGATACTGAGCAGTGGCGTAACTAGTGGCGTAACTGGCGGGGCCCCATGGCGAACTTTTGACATGGCCCCCCCCGACCGACCCCCTCCTACGCATTCCTGTGCGCTCTATTATGCCCCATAGTGGCCCCTGCACACAGTATTATACCCCATAGTGGACCCTGCACACAGTATTATGTCCCTTAGTGGCCCCTGCACACACTATTATGTCCCTCAGTGGCCCCTACACACAGTATTATCCCCCATAGTGGCCCCTGCACACAGTATTATGCCCCACTGTGGACACCCATTAACAATTATTATACTCTGGAGTCTTTTCAGACCCTAGAGTATAATAATCGGAGACCCAGGGGGAGAAAAACATTTAAAAAAACACTGTTACTCATCTATCTCCTGTCTCTGCTGCAGTCCTCCGCTGTCAGCCTCCGCTGTAGTCCATCTTCAATGATGTCAGATGTCACATGACCCGGGACAGTGTTTTTTAAGTTTCTTACCTCTCCCGAGCCTCCGATCATTATATACGGGGGTCTGAAAAGACCCCCCCCGAGTATAATGATAGTGTTTGTGGGGCCCGCTGTGTCACTTACCGATCCCGGCCTTGCCAGGATCAGTAAGTAAATAGAGCCCTTTACCGGCTGGAGTAACTCCAGCCGGTAATGGCCTATTAAGAAAAAAAAATGCAGCGGTAGCGGCTGTCGCCCTGTGGCAGCTGCCTCAGCTTCTACGGCGGTAGTTACGCTACTGATACTGAGCCTACCACCTACCGCACCAGCAACCGATTTACCAGGATGAAGAGACTTCTCCACCACCCCATTCCTATGGTGATAGTCCCAGTGACCCTGTCACAAAGAAACACAAGCAAACTAAGACTTTCAACCTACTACCAAGTTCAGAAAGGAAGTATCTTGGCACCAGTCTTGTCCTTACATTTAATAGAGTTGTACCCTATGGATGCACAAGGGACCATGCACACACATTCAGCTCTACTTCATCGGGCTAATAGAATGCATTGGCCAATCAGCGCTGGCCAATGCATTCTATTAGCGTGAGCTGAGTTTGCACAGGGGTTCTAGTGCACCCTCGGCTCTGCTACATCAGATGTACATCATCTGATGTAGCAGAGCTGAGTGTGCATCAGATGTGTAATTGAGCAGAACTGGCTCAGCACTGCTAAGTCTCTTTATTCGCATAGGAATGCATTGGCCATCCTTCGGCCAATCAGCGCTGGCTCTGCCGGAGGAGGCGGAGTCTAAGGTCGGACCTGAATGGAGACTGGTGTGGAGCGATCTTAGACTCCGCCTCCTCCAGCAGAGCCAGCGCTGATTGGTCGAGTTCCGTACTCTGGCCAATCAGCGCTGGCCAATGCATTCTATTAGCCCGATGAAGTAGAGCTGAATGTGTGTGCTTAGCACACACATTCAGCTCTACTTCATCGGGCTAATAGAATGCATTGGCCAATCAGCGCTGGCCAATGCATTCTATTAGCGTGAGCTGAGTTTGCACAGGGGTTCTAGTGCACCCTCGGCTCTGCTACATCAGATGTACATCATCTGATGTAGCAGAGCTGAGTGTGCATCAGATGTGTAGTTGAGCAGAACTGGCTCAGCACTGCTAAGTCTCTGCATTCGCATAGGAATGCATTGGCCATCCTTCGGCCAATCAGCGCTGGCTCTGCCGGAGGAGGCGGAGTCTAAGGTCGGACCTGAATGGAGACTGGTGTGGAGCGATCTTAGACTCCGCCTCCTCCAGCAGAGCCAGCACTGATTGGTCGAATTCCGTACTCTGGCCAATCAGCACTGGCCAATGCATTTCTATGGGGAAAAGTTAGCTTGCGAAAATCGCAAACTGACAGGGATTTCCATTAAATAAAGTGACTTTTATGCCCCCAGACATGCTTCCCCTGCTGTCCCAGTGTCATTCCAGGGTGTTGGTATCATTTCCTGGGGTGTGATAGTGGACTTGGTGACCCTCCAGACACGGATTTGGGTTTCCCCCTTAACGAGTATATGTTCCCCATAGACTATAATGGGGTTCGAAACCCATTCGAACACTCGAACAGTGAGTGGCTGTTCGAATCGAATTTCGAACCTCGAACATTTTAGTGTTCGCTCATCTCTACTGGTCAGTTCCCAAGTCTGGAGTGGACTGCCCTACAGGACTGACCCGAACTTTTACTCCAGTCCGGGACCCACAAGCTAAACGCCTGTGCATACTGTAACAGTCTTGGGGAAAAATAGCGGTTCTCCCACACTATACCTCCCTCCACTTCACAATGTGTTTAGAGTTTTAAGTCAGTTCGCTTTTTCACTTAACTTACCAGACAAAGCTGAATCCCCAATAAAATGTTGAAACATTAAGTAATTCTTGTGTATATCACGAAGTGCTACTGATGGAGGTATAATATGACCTGAAGGGTATGAATTTGCCTAGGCCACTTTAACCCCAGGTATAATCTGGACTGTGGGTATACTCTGGGCTCTTACATCGGCGAGCCAACTACTGAGTACAAGTCCATATCACATTTTGATGCACATGCAGAGGGCAGATCACATCACATACTATGCAGAGAATAATACTATAGATACAGATCACCATCCATGGTCACATGATTGGTATAGGTGGGAGTATTCTACACGCTTCCTAGGTAATTAGGATCCTGTGTGTACAAGAGAGAACTAGGTCAAACACATCTCAAGGGCTGGACAAAAAATTAAAAACGAAATATACATGGAATCTATAGGTAAATATCATATAAGAATGCGTAAAAAATGGTGACCTGCACTCATGAAGGTGGAATGCAAGGCTCAAGATGAGAGACCAATTGGTCAGTCTTACCCAGACACCAACCTACAGTGTTGGTGGTTGTGTTCCAAAAAGTAATAAAATAATGAAAAACCTGGAGATTGTAGAGCGTTACTGATATATAGTAAATGGATTGCAGAGAATTAATGTACAAATAAAGTATGGTTCCCAGGTTCAGATCGACTACTCAGTCTAGCCTGATGAAGACACTGGTTTGGTGTTGAAACACATTGCCTTTTTTATGTCCATTGGAACCAATAAACATATTTTATTTGTACGCTTATTGTCTGCTATCCATTTACTATGTATCAGTGGCTCTCTACAATCTCCCAGTATTTCTTTATTTTTACTTTATAAATATCATATAGACATATAAAAAAGTCCATCAGCAACGTAGGAAGTCAAAGTCTATTTTGAAAATACCAAAAGAATAGAAAGTTAACTCCAACAATTAGTGTGCGAGCTATTTTGTGAGTGTCATAACCCTTTCATTATTTACATTGCACATTAACACAGTCACCATAAAACTGAATGTGTGCAATGTATATAGTGAAGGGATCTAGGGGTCCACAGTGTTGGACTACCACTGATCTCTTAGTGATGACCTATCCTGAGAGTAGATCATTGATCAAGGAATAGGAATAATCCACCTTTTAAAAATTACTGGTTAGTCAATAAGATAGGCCATCAATTTTAGATCGGCCCCACTGATCAGCTGCTTCCCATAGCACATTTATATGCTGCCTACTCACCCTATTACTGATAATGGCAGTTATGGGTACTATGGCTGTATTCGTTTTGAGTCATTGGGACACAGCTGCAGTATCCATAGCCATCACTATCAAGAATACACTGTATAGATAAATGAGGAGGCTCTTCTCAAAGTTTGGTCAAGATTCCACTTAAAATCATCAGAGAGTAAAGTCCTGCAAAGAGGATTTTTTATCTCTGCCAGTTTCAGTATAAGGCTCCATTCACACTGAGTAACGCTGGCGTTTTTTGTGCTTATTTTGGCACGTAGCGCGGCGTAAACGCGGTGCAAACGCGGCGTTTAGGCGGCGCTACGTGCCAAAATAAGCACAAAAAACACCAGCGTTACTCAGTGTGAATGGAGCCTAAAACCGGTGGAAACCATGCAGAAATCCATTATAGTCTATGGGGTACGCAGGTAACCACTTTTTAAGTGGACAGAATCACTATCTTTTGGGTCCCCCTGTGGATCCAAATGATGGAGACCCGAACGTTAGTTTAAACCTGGCATCACACACCTATTGAACCCACTAGGACGTGGAAGTTAATGTTTTATTGCTTTGACCTAAAAGCTTGTAAATTGAAGGCCATTTCACTCATTTGGCTTTTCATATAAATCAAAAGGTAAAATACTACCTGGCTTCAACTATGTCACCACACGCCATTGGGCTATTCATACTGTCCATAGGGATAATCATACATTGGTCATTCTGATTAGTGTACTAGCATTATATCCTTCATTTATCTGATATTTATTAATATTACTATTTTCTGATCCGAGTTATACCTTTAGCAATGATCACATACATGTGTGGGTCTGATTATAGATATATTCATACATTGAAGGAAATATGGTGTGCTCTTTTGTATATGTCTTTTGATTGATGTATTTTTGATACACATTGTTTTATATATGGATGTAGTAGGGTTAGCCTGAACATCAACAATTGGTTAAGCTACTGAAGTATAACATTTTATCAAGGAAGACAACAAAAACCAATGAAAAATCATTGAAAAATGCTTTCCCAATGACTTTTCATTGGCTTTTGCTGTCTTATGTGAGAAGATATCACACTGCAGTAGTTTAACCAATTGCAGAAGTTCGGGTATACCTCGGCTTTACTTGTATGTAATTTAAAGAATGTAAATCATTTCTGGGCTTATTATTAATTGGAAATAATTATGATCGAACATTGCCTACCCCTGAAACGAGCATTTTCCCCCCCATAGACTATAATAGGGTTCGATATTCGATTTGAGTAGTCGAATATTGAGGAGCTACTCGAAACGAAAATCGAACCTCGAACATTTTACTGTATGCTCATCTCTAATCTTAGATTATGTCCAATCTTAGTTTTTATATGGAAATGTCTTTATTAGATATGATACTAACAATTGTGGCAGCTACTAACTTTGCATTATAGAACTATAGAATTAATTGTCAGAAAGATCCAGTATTATTGATCTTATATGCTGTGCTTGTATGCCGTGAAATTCTCTGTACTAATCACTAATAAACTTTTATTGCATTGTTGATATATTGATATGTGCAGTGGATTAACCAAATTTCTCCAGCTAACACATTACTCTCCTTTCCTGAAGCCAGAGGGACTAGACATGTCTCTTCCTTAGGTGGACCTCCATAGAATCATGAAAGATTGATGGACGTCCTAGCTAGCTGGCTCCAGCCACAATGTTTTAGTCCAGGTAAAGATTAATCTGGTAATAACAGCATAACTATGTTAGTACAAAATGCAGTTACTCAGTTAGGCCGGGTTCAGAGGGTTTTTTTTGGCCGGAATTTGTGGCGGAGGCCGCCTCAGATTCTGGACCAAAAAAACGGCTAGCCGCGCCTCGGTGCAGGTGCAGTGCACCAGCATCCAGTCGCGGCATTCCGCTCTGGATTAGGCCCAAGCGAATGAGCTTAGTTGGGAGGGAGGTGTTGCAAGGCGGATGTCGCGAGGCGAATTCGCTTGAAGAAAGAGCATGTCGCTTTTTTTTTTCCGCAAGAGGGAACAAACCACTCACAGAAAGAAGTGGCCAGCTCCCATTGATTTCAATGGGAGGTGGTTTTTTTGAGCCAGATTCTGACGCGGTTTCCGTGTGAAAATACGGCCCAAAAACCCCTGTGTGAACCCAGCCTTAGATACTCAATAAATCTCTTATATTTTTAATAGGCTTATAAGAGGGTTTAGATTTACTTTTGCTTTGTACATCTAAAGTCACACATTACGGATATGCTGCTTTTCATGGTGATACTGTACTTGAGAGCTAATAAATGCAGTAGCATCCTGGATTCAAAGAACTACAGACATCTACAACATATGCCGGGAAAGATACATTCACTTGAGAAAAGTCTGAAACTAGCGTCCTGTGGTTTGTATACTGCATATTAGGACTGAATGATGAAAAATGAATAAAAAGATGGTGACTGCAGCTTGAAACTTAGTACAACATTTTTATCTAACCTCAGATAACCACTATATATTTATTTCTTTGTCATAGGTATCCTAAACCTTACTTATTTGGACAAGGACCTGTTAACTAGTTGGTACTTCACATTTGCATATTCTCCATACAAATGTATACACAAACATGGGTGCTCTGTATATGGACACAGGCACACAGATATGTTTTTCTTGGAAATGATTCCTAGCAGGTTTGTATCAGATGATAAGTTTTGCGTGAAACTGTAAGAATGATTTATGAGTTCCTAATCCACATTCTTCCTGGCTAAATAAACACAGAGGTTTTGCTGCTTTACAAGATTTATCCATAAAATTACAAATCACTATAGAAAATAAAACATGATTATAGCAACTTTAACTCCTTGAATGCCATACATGAATTGACTTTCTAGGGAGTATGGCGAAAATGAATAAAAATCGATTTTGTAGTTGGCTAAGGCTGGATTCACACCCGTGTCGGAGTCTCTGTAGATGACTCTGCCACAGAATGCGCTGCTTAAAATCATTGGGGAGAAATGTCCTGGGTCCGTGGGATTCCACATGTAACCGTGTTTTAAGTTGACAAGGTCCCCATATGGATCCAAACGACGAGACCTAAATGCTAATGTGAACCTAGTGTAATACTTTAGATAATGTATCTTGTGTTGTGTATTATTTACAGTTTTACATGCCGATAATATTTAATCAGTATTTTTCACGTTTTAATTTTTTACGCATTAAATTTTGCATATTCCTTTTTTATTTCTCTGTGATCAGAGCCTTGTAAAATATATTTATGTAATGTGTATGTAATATTTAATGCATAAAATAAATTCATTCTACTTAAAATGTGTATAAATACATATATATGTATTTGAAATTATTTAGAATACACTGGAAAATGCTGACAGGTTTTGTAGAATATAATTTAAGGGTAATATTCTGCACAATACAGACATACATAGAGGTATGCTCACATATACATTTCTATACCTACTCTTACATATCTTCGCTCCTCTTCACAACCACCAAGCACCATCTGCTTTTCATCATTTGTCACCAATACCAAACACACAGTGAATGTCATGTTTATATACATAAGTGATTTTTTTTTTCTTCTGCTTTTTAAACAGCTTGATTCCAATCTATTTAAGGAATACAGGGAAGCAAAAAACACACACATTAATGTATAGACAAAAGCAAACATAAATCATGGAGCAGCAGCAATAGGAGGGGAAAAGAGAAACCATCTCAGAAACTTTGCTGCAAACCTCTTCTACAATTCTTACAGAGAATATAGATTATCATTTATTTCATGTCAGAATTTAGATTGATGAAAACAGATCCTGAATGGTGTAATGTATGTAGTGCAAAGCATAGGCAATATGGGGGACTTAAGAAAAATAGCCGTCACAGGGCCATTTTAACACTTTTTTTGGGATCAGTAGAAAGACCTTAAAAGTCGGCCCCCATCCTATTGGGACAGGCTTAGTGTTCAGCTTCTGGCAAACAGTCTACTCCTGAGATGCAGCAAGTTTTCTAAGAGGCATACATATACGCCTGGTAACATTTTTGGCAAATCGCATGGTGGTGTGGCTGATTATTAAGACTGTCGAGAGGGCCTGGATGCCTTTCTTGAAGGGAAAAATATAACAGGTTATGGACTCTAGAGTTTAAGGACACGTTGATACAGGGTTTTTATACCGACTGCTAGATTTGGAGTTGGGAAGGAATTTTTTCCCCTGAAATGGGGCAATTGGCATGAGTCTCATGGGGTTTTTTGCCTTCCCCTGGATCAACACTGTAGGGATTGTAGGGTTATATGTTGGACTTGATGGACTATGTCTTTATCCAACCCCATCTACTATGTAACTATGATATAGACCATTGATATTAAATAGGTATTCCAGTTCATTTTTATTAATGACCTGTTAATCTCAGGATAGATCATCAATAAGAGATCTCTGGGGTCCAAAACCCAGGATCCTTACTCATCATCTGATAAAAGGGGTTACATTGCCCACTATTTGTTTCATAGCAGCCATGCAATTCAATTAGAGTCTCATCCCATAGATGTGAGCAGGCTGTAATTACAAAGCATGGTCACTATGAAACAGACAGCGAGCAATCTGAAGGGGTCACCGCATTTGCAAAAGCCTCATAGCCTCTTTAAACAGCTGATCATGAGGGTCCTGGGTGTAAGACGCCCACTGATCTTTTATTGATGACCTTTCCTAAAATAGGTTATCAAAAAAATAATAAACTGGCCACCACTCACATGGCACGAGGCAAACACAGCAAGTTTGGTGAGGACTGGAGCTACATGGCGACCAGACAAGGTCACATAACATGAGTTGCTGTCAAAGTTGCTGTATAGCCTTAGCCTAACTTTCAGCTAAATCCATTGGCCAGTGACTCATTCATCTAGCAAAAGAATAACCCCTCTTATGCCTCCCATACAGGGCTCTAAAAGTGCTGTCCTACAGGAAATAGTCCCTAATATTGGCCGTCCACCAACAGTACCCCACACACACAAACTATGACATTTCCCCTTTTTTCCCTACCCCATGACCATATCAGCTACACCTATCTCTTCATGTTCCCTCCCCCTCCTACACATATATCTTGTTTTAGTGTCTTGTTCTATGCCTTATTGTTTTGCTATTTTATTATTATTTTCTTTTTATTGTTATTATTATTTTGATTGTTATTGTTTTTTTTTATATCGTTTCATGAATTGTCTGTGTTACCATTTTCTGTAAAAAATAAACAAACAAACCTGTCTGGTGGTGGCAGTTACCTGTTGCCGCCTACTATTGGTACATTTATTTGTTTACTTTGTTGTCCATTTTTGTACTTTGTACCCTCTTTCTTGTTATAAATAAAGAATTGATAAAAAAAAGCATACTTTACCCCTTGAACACATCCATCCATCCATCCACCTTCACTGAAATGCCTTGTTTTCAAGCCCACGGGCCCTTATATAGAGTGTATGACATCAACACTGTAAGGTGTCCACTAACCACTGACAATTGGGTAAGAGACTGTTATTTGATGAACGGTGGTGCTAGAACATCACAGTGACTCACAAGACTTGGGTCTCTAGTACAGTGTTTTTCATGTTAATACATTTGTATTATATTCTCTTGGTTACTAAATGGCTAGCATGTGGCAGCTTTCTTTTGATGCACCATGTACTAAAGCCACATGAATTTAACATTTGGGTAAGAACACGCAGGACTGAAATGCTATAGGAAAAAATTCTGCAGTGTGAAATGCAATACAAAAATTGCACCAAATCATTGTGTTTTTGCTGTTGTTTCTATATATTTGTTCTCTGCATTTTTTTAAAATTAACTAACTAAAAGCTTTCTCTCCCTTCCCTGTTGTGAACTTCATCCTACCTGTAATTGACATCGCTTTCCCAGTGTAAACGCAGTATAAATATTTGCTGTTGGTTTTTGCTGAGATTTTTCTTCCTCTCATAGCATGTCTGTCCTTACCCTTAGAAAACAGGAGCCTATTCACAGTACTGCAGTGTTAACCGGTTAATGTGTAGTCCTATGACTCATGAATCATTACACTTTTAGAACTAGCACTTGTCACAGGAGAAATAGATAAAAATATTGTTATGGTCATAACTACAGGAAAAATAATATTTCCATTGAGAGTTATAGGTTTGGTGATAGCACTGGGCAATACTGCCAGTGACCGACTGCTTCACCCTATGTGTGACAAAGAGCGCTATCAGAAGTCTTTCCTCCCCGCTGCGGTTAGGTTGTACAACCAACACCGAGCTAAGCAGAGACCATTCCATACAGAGAACTGAAAGATTCTTAAGTTCTAATATCCCTCCTACTATCTTCTTTACATTATCTTTTTATCCGTACCTACTGTCACTGTAATGCCTCTACCGTGGAGCTTTTGTATTCATATTTTGTATTATTATTGTATTATCAATGTATCACACTGAATTTCCCCATGGTGGGACTATTAAAGGATTATTTTATCCTTTAATAGTCCAGAGTTTTTTATCCAGAGTTTTTCAGCAATGGCCTTTAGGCTGAGGCCCCATGTAGCTAGCCACAGCCAAAAAATGTTCATGAAAACACCCAGGTGGTAACACATCGATTTCAGAGAAAGTCAGCAGAGTTTTCCTCTGAAGACTTTCTACTACTATTTTATCTATACAGTAAATGCCAGGATTACCATTAGAATAATTGACATGCTGCGATTTACAAAAATGCGACGGTTTCCGTAGGTATAATTGACTCACATTTTTGAAAATGCAGCATTTCCGCTGCAGATTTTTTTTTTTTTTTTCTGCAGTGTGTGGATGGGATTATCCAGAAACCCATCCACTTTGTAGGTAATGTAAAATACAGTGTTTTTGCAATTTATGTGACCCTGGGATTACACAAGAAAACATATAGATGGAAGTCAATTTATCGATGGCTACCTGTCTTGCATTTGGCCTTTTTTATTTGGGCTCTAGGGTGGAGCAGTAAGAAAAGTTTCATAACATCCTCTTACCAAACACAATACAACATGCTTTCCTGAGTTTCAGCTGTAGTAGGATCCTACTGCCTTCCTTCGCATAGGGACAGGGTTCAAATGGTATAATAGCATAAAGTTTTCGGTGATAGCATGGTTCCATGCATAGATCTGACAATCTTCTCCTGCGTTGTTGTCTGCTGGAGAAATCCTGATTGATTTCCAAAAACCGCCCATGGTTCCATGCAAATGTTACTGTTTAAAAATTGTACATAACAGTAAAAATAATTTAAAGTATAAAAGAAGTTGGAGCCTCACAATCAGGCGACATGGACACAAGCGTGTGTGTCACTGGACCATGATTAAGTGGCACAGAGAACACATGAGGTCATGTCATTGAGCTCAGTGAGCATGGGCCAAAAGACGGACAGGAATCTGACCTTTGCTGAGTTTTGCTTATGCAGTGTAGGGCAGCACTCCTGTATTCAGTATTGTATGGATGGAGACAGGTTTTAGTTGACCACCGTCCTTCTTCATATATATCCATGAAACCAAAAAATGTAAACCAGCACTACAGAACAGTTATGCTTCATGAAATGTATTGGCGATACTTGCTTAGCACTGCTTGTCTATGTACATAATTGATAATGTAACGGTTCAAGTTATTACTCTTCGCCAGACATATGCTTAGTATGGCTTCAGAAACTGATGTCTGTAGACAAGGTTTGGGAGGCCAATGTTTTGGGGTTATTTCCCAGTCAGTGATTTGCAGTGCCAGTTTAAGAGTAGAGATGAGCGAACACTAAAATGTTCGAGGTTCGAAATTCGATTCGAACAGCCGCTCAATGTTCGTGTGTTCGAACGGGTTTCGAACCCCATTATAGTCTATGGGGAACAGATACTCGTTAAGGGGGAAACCCAAATCCGTGTCTGGAGGGTCACCAAGTCCACTATGACACCCCAGGAAATGATGCCAACACCTCTGGAATGACACTGGGACAGCAGGGGAAGCATGTCTGGGGGCATCTAACACACCAAAGACTCTCTATTACCCCAACATCACAGCCTAACAACTACACACTTTACACACTCAATACCACCTCTCTGACAGTAGGAAAACACCTTGAAACATGTGTATTTGGCACTTGCAGTGAGGAGAGCTTGTCACCAGCAGTGAATTTGGCCCTTGTAGTAAGTTGAGGTTGGCACCAACATTTGTTTTGAAAATCAGGGTGGATTGAGCCTCTAACCAGCAGAGTTTGGGCAAATTCATGGTGGAGGGAGCCTCTAAAAACCCCAGTTTGGACCAATTCATGGTGGAGGGAGCCTCTAAAAACCCCAGTTTGGACCAATTCATGGTGGAGGGAGCCTCTAACCAGCCCAGTTTGGACCAATTCATGGTGGAGGGAGCCTCTAAAAAACCCAGTTTGGACCAATTCATGGTGGAGGGAGCCTCTAACCAGCCCAGTTTGGACCAATTCATGGTGGAGGGAGCCTCTAACCAGCCCAGTTTGGACCAATTCATGGTGGAGGGAGCCTCTAACCAGCCCAGTTTGGGCAAATTCATGGTGGAGGGAGCCTCTAAAAAACCCAGTTTGGACCAATTCATGGTGGAGGGAGCCTCTAACCAGCCCAGTTTGGGCAAATTCATGGTGGAGGGAGCCTCTAACCAGCCCAGTTTGGACCAATTAATGGTGGAGGGAGCCTCTAACCAGCCCAGTTTGGACCAATTAATGGTGGAGGGAGCCTCTAACCACCCCAGTTTGGACCAATTCATGGTGGAGGGAGCCTCTAAACAGCCCAGTTTGGGCAAATTCATGGTGGAGGGAGCCTCTAAAAAACCCAGTTTGGACCAATTCATGGTGGAGGGAGCCTCTAACCAGCCCAGTTTGGACCAATTAATGGTGGAGGGAGCCTCTAAACAGCCAAGTTTGGACCAATTCATGGTGGAGGGAGCCTCTAAAAACCCCAGTTTGGACCAATTCATGGTGGAGGGAGCCTCTAACCAGCCCAGTTTGGGCAAATTCATGGTGGAGGGAGCCTCTAAACAGCCCAGTTTGGGCAAATTCATGGTGGAGGGAGCCTCTAACCAGCCCAGTTTGGACCAATTAATGGTGGAGGGAGCCTCTAACCAGCCCAGTTTGGACCAATTAATGGTGGAGGGAGCCTCTAACCAGCCCAGTTTGGACCAATTAATGGTGGAGGGAGCCTCTAACCACCCCAGTTTGGACCAATTCATGGTGGAGGGAGCCTCTAACCAGCCCAGTTTGGACCAATTCATGGTGGAGGGAGCCTCTAAAAAACCCAGTTTGGACCAATTCATGGTGGAGGGAGCCTCTAAACAGCCCAGTTTGGGCAAATTCATGGTGGAGGGAGCCTCTAAAAAACCCAGTTTGGACCAATTCATGGTGGAGGGAGCCTCTAACCAGCCCAGTTTGGACCAATTAATGGTGGAGGGAGCCTCTAAACAGCCAAGTTTGGACCAATTCATGGTGGAGGGAGCCTCTAAAAACCCCAGTTTGGACCAATTCATGGTGGAGGGAGCCTCTAACCAGCCCAGTTTGGACCAATTAATGGTGGAGGGAGCCTCTAACCAGCCCAGTTTGGACCAATTAATGGTGGAGGGAGCCTCTAACCACCCCAGTTTGGACCAATTCATGGTGGAGGGAGCCTCTAAACAGCCAAGTTTGGACCAATTCATGGTGAAGGGAGCCTCTAAAAACCCGTTTGGACCAATTCATGGTGGAGGGAGCCTCTAACCAGCCCAGTTTGGGCAAATTCATGGTGGAGGGAGCCTCTAAACAGCCCAGTTTGGGCAAATTCATGGTGGAGGGAGCCTCTAACCAGCCCAGTTTGGACCAATTAATGGTGGAGGGAGCCTCTAACCAGCCCAGTTTGGACCAATTAATGGTGGAGGGAGCCTCTAACCACCCCAGTTTGGACCAATTCATGGTGGAGGGAGCCTCTAAACAGCCAAGTTTGGACCAATTCATGGTGGAGGGAGCCTCTAAAAACCCCAGTTTGGACCAATTCATGGTGGAGGGAGCCTCTAACCAGCCCAGTTTGGACCAATTAATGGTGGAGGGAGCCTCTAAACAGCCAAGTTTTGGGAAATTCATGGTGGAGGGAGCCTCTAACCAGCCCAGTTTGGACCAATTCATGGTGGAGGGAGCCTCTAAACAGCCCAGTTTGGGCAAATTCATGGTGGAGGGAGCCTCTAAAAAACCCAGTTTGGACCAATTCATGGTGGAGGGAGCCTCTAACCAGCCCAGTTTGGACCAATTAATGGTGGAGGGAGCCTCTAACCAGCCCAGTTTGGACCAATTAATGGTGGAGGGAGACTCTAACCACCCCAGTTTGGACCAATTCATGGTGGAGGGAGCCTCTAAACAGCCAAGTTTGGACCAATTCATGGTGGAGGGAGCCTCTAAAAACCCCAGTTTGGACCAATTCATGGTGGAGGGAGCCTCTAACCAGCCCAGTTTGGGCAAATTCATGGTGGAGGGAGCCTCTAAACAGCCCAGTTTGGGCAAATTCATGGTGGAGGGAGCCTCTAACCAGCCCAGTTTGGACCAATTAATGGTGGAGGGAGCCTCTAAACAGCCAAGTTTTGGGAAATTCATGGTGGAGGGAGCCTCTAACCAGCCCAGTTTGGACCAATTCATGGTGGAGGGAGCCTCTAAACAGCCCAGTTTGGGCAAATTCATGGTGGAGGGAGCCTCTAAAAAACCCAGTTTGGACCAATTCATGGTGGAGGGAGCCTCTAACCAGCCCAGTTTGGACCAATTAATGGTGGAGGGAGCCTCTAACCAGCCCAGTTTGGACCAATTAATGGTGGAGGGAGCCTCTAACCACCCCAGTTTGGACCAATTCATGGTGGAGGGAGCCTCTAAACAGCCAAGTTTGGACCAATTCATGGTGGAGGGAGCCTCTAAAAACCCCAGTTTGGACCAATTCATGGTGGAGGGAGCCTCTAACCAGCCCAGTTTGGGCAAATTCATGGTGGAGGGAGCCTCTAAACAGCCCAGTTTGGGCAAATTCATGGTGGAGGGAGCCTCTAACCAGCCCAGTTTGGACCAATTAATGGTGGAGGGAGCCTCTAACCAGCCCAGTTTGGACCAATTAATGGTGGAGGGAGCCTCTAACCAGCCCAGTTTGGACCAATTAATGGTGGAGGGAGCCTCTAACCACCCCAGTTTGGACCAATTCATGGTGGAGGGAGCCTCTAACCAGCCCAGTTTGGACCAATTCATGGTGGAGGGAGCCTCTAAAAAACCCAGTTTGGACCAATTCATGGTGGAGGGAGCCTCTAAACAGCCCAGTTTGGGCAAATTCATGGTGGAGGGAGCCTCTAAACAGCCCAGTTTGGGCAAATTCATGGTGGAGGGAGCCTCTAACCAGCCCAGTTTGGACCAATTAATGGTGGAGGGAGCCTCTAACCAGCCCAGTTTGGACCAATTCATGGTGGAGGGAGCCTCTAAACAGCCCAGTTTGGGCAAATTCATGGTGGAAGGAGCCTCTAACCAGCAGAGTTGTGGGAAAGCAGGGTGGAGGGAGCCTCTAACCAGCAGAGTTGGTGGAAATCAGGGTGGAGGGAGCCTCTAACCAGCAGAGTTGGGGGAAATCATGTTGGAGGGAGCCTAGTATTAGCAGAATTGTGCAACGCTTATGGTGGATGAGTATGAGGATGCGGAGGAATTGGAGAGGTTGAGTACAGACATGGAGTTTCATGTTGGGGTGCTTTACACAGGTGGGCACAAAAATGAAGGCTCTATCCAGTGGTGGTTCATTTTTATCAAAGTGAGCCGGTCGGCACTCTCAGCTGACAGACGGGTGCGCTTGTCAGTGATGATGCCACCGGCTGCACTGAACACCCTCTCAGATAGGACGCTGGCGGCAGGACAGGACAGCACCTCCAAGGCATATAGGGCAAGTTCAAGCCACAGGTCCAACTTCGACACCCAATACGTGTAGGGCGCAGAGGGGTCGGAGAGGACAGGGCTGTGGTCGGAAAGGTATTCCCGCAACATGCGCCTATACTTCTCACGCCTGGTGACACTAGGACCCTCCGTGGCGGCACTTTGGCGAGGGGGTGCCATCAAGGTGTCCCAGACCTTAGACAGTGTGCCCCTCGTTTGTGTGGACCGGTGAGAACTTGGTTGCCTACTGGAGGAACTGCCCTCCCTGCCGCCAACGTCACATGCTGGAAACATCTCCATCATATTCTGCACCAATTGCCTGTGGCAAGCATTGATGCGATTGGCCCTCCCCTCTACCAGAATAAAAGACGAGATGTTGTTTTTATACCGGGGGTCAAGGATAGCAAAGATCCAGTACTGGTTGTCCTCCATGATTTTGACAATACGCTTGTCGGTTGTAAAGCACCCCAACATGAACTCAGCCATGTCTGCCACAGTGTTAGTTGGCATGACTCCTCTGGCCCCACCGGAAAGTTCAATCTCCATTTCCTCCTCATCCTCCATGTCTACCCATCCGCGCTGCAACAATGGGACGATTCGAAGTTGCCCGGAAGCCTCCTGTATCACCATCACATCATCGGACAACTCTTCTTCCTCCTCCTCCTCCTCCTCCTCCTCCATTAAACGCAGTGAAGCGGACAGATGTGTGGACCTACTCTCCAGCTGTGACGGATCGGATGCTATCCCTAACTCCTCTGTGTGATCTGAGTTATCCCTGATGTCAATCAGGGATTCTCTCAGAACACACAAGAGCGGGATTGTAAGGCTCACCATCGCATCCTCAGAGCTCACCCTCCTTGTGGACTCCTCAAAGACCCGTAGGATGTCACAAAGGTCTCTCATCCATGGCCACTCATGGATGTGAAACTGAGGCAGCTGACTTTGTGGCACCCTAGGGTTTTGTAGCTGGTATTCCATCAAAGGTCTCTGCTGCTCAACCACTCTATTCAACATCTGAAACGTTGAGTTCCAGCGTGTGGGGACGTCGCACAAAAGCCGGTGTTGTGGCACATGCAGGCGTTGCTGGAGAGATTTTAAGCTAGCAGCGGCTACTGTCGACTTGCGAAAGTGGGCGCACATGCGCCGCACTTTCACCAGTAGCTCTGGAACATTGGGGTAGCTCTTTAGGAAACGTTGCACCACTAGGTTGAAGACGTGGGCCAGGCATGGAACATGTTGGAGTCCGGCAAGCTCCAGAGCTGCTACCAGGTTCCGGCCGTTATCACAAACGACCATGCCTGGGCCCAGGTGCAGCGGCTCAAACCATATTGCCGTCTCATCGAGGAGGGCATCCCTCACCTCGGAGGCAGTGTGCTGTCTGTCCCCCAAGCTGATCAGCTTCAGCACAGCCTGCTGACGTCTACCAACGCCAGTGCTGCAACGTTTCCAACTCGTAGCTGGGGTCAATCTAACAGCGGAGGAGGAGGCGGTGGCGGAGGAGGAGGCGGTGGCGGAGGAGGAGGCGGTAGAGGAGGAGGAGGAGGGGGGTGTTCTTCTCGTGTCCCTGCCAGGAATGTTAGGCGGGGAGACGAGGTACACCGGGCCAGTTTGGGAAGCAGTCCCAGCCTCAACTACATTCACCCAGTGTGCCGTCAGTGAAATGTAGCGTCCCTGTCCGCATGCACTTGTCCACGCGTCGGTGGTCAAGTGGACCTTTGTGCAAAGCGCGGAACTAAGGGCCCGCCTGATGTTGAGTGACACGTGCTGGTGCAAGGCGGGGACGGCACACCGGGAGAAGTAGTGACGGCTAGGGACGGCATAGCGAGGTGCCGCAGTTGCCATCAGGTCCAGGAAGGCGGGAGTTTCAACAAGCCGGAACGCCAACATCTCCTGGGCCAGCAGTTTAGCGATGTTGGCGTTCAAGGCTTGCGCGTGTGGGTGGTTAGCAGTGTATTTCTGCCGCCGCTCCAATGTCTGAGAGATGGTGGGTTGTTGTAAAGAAACGCCTGATGGTGCCTTTGATGGTGCAGGAGAAGGAGATAAGACAGGACCAGGGGAGGATGAGGTAGAAGTCAACAAAGTGGCGGAGGCAGATGAAGTGGTGTCCTGGCTCGTCCTCTGGAGTGCATCGCCAGCACAGTCAGCAGTGGCAGTGGCAGAGGCAGAGGCAGTGGCAGAGGCAGTGGCAGTGGCGTGAACGGCAGGCGGCCTTTGTCCTGCCGTTGCTGCCTGCCACTGATTCCAGTGCTTGGATTCCAAATGACGGCGCATTGAAGTGGTGGACAGGTTGCTCTTCTCAGAGCCCCTAATCAATTTCGAGAGGCAAATTGTGCAGACAACACTATATCTGTCCTCGGCGCATTCCTTGAAAAAACTCCACACCTTCGAGAAACGTGCCCTCGAGGTGGGAGTTTTTCGGGGCTGGGTACGAACTGGAACATCTTGGGAGATTCCGGGTGTGGCCTGGCTTCGCCTAAGCTGCTGACCTCTGCCTCTGCCTCTAGCTACCCTTTTTGGTGCTGCACCTGCCTCAACATCCACACTACTTTCCCCGCTTGACATCCCCCCTGTCCAGGTCGGGTCAGTGTCCTCATCATCCACCACTTCCTCTTCCAACTCCTGTCTCATCTCCTCCTCCCGCACAATGCGCCGGTCAACTGGATGCCCTGACGGCAACTGCGTCACATCATCGTCGATGAGGGTGGGTTGCTGGTCATCCACCACCAAATCGAACGGAGATGGAGGAGACTCTAGTGTTTGAGCATCTGGACACAGATGCTCCTCTGTTAGGTTCGTGGAATCGTGACGTGGAGAGGCAGGTTGAGGGACAATGAAAGGAGCGGAGAACAGCTCTGGGGAGCAGGGACAGTTTGGGTTATTGTTCTGTAAAGCTTCGGAATTTTGGGAGGAAGGAAGACAAGACTGTTGGGTAATAGGAGGAGAGGAGGCAGAGTCTGACTGGCTGCTGGACAATGTGCTGTAAGCGTTCTCTGACAGCCATTGCAAGACCTGTTCCTGGTTCTCGGGCCTACTAAGGTTTGTACCCTGCAGTTTAGTTAATATGGCAAGCAACCCTGGCACTGTGGAGTGGCGCAATGCTTGCTGCCCCACAGGAGTAGGCACGGGACGCCCTGTGGCTTCACTGCTACCTTGCTCCCCAGAACCATTCCCCCGACCTCGCCCACGGCCTCGTCCACGTCCCTTTCCGGGAGCCTTGCGCATTTTGAATTCCTAGTTAGAAATTGGCACTGTATACCAGTAGTAAAAATTGTGGGTGCACGTAACCCCAATATATTCTTTGAATTCCCAGTCAGACACTGGCACTATATGGCAGTAGCAAGAAATGAGGGTATTTGTATTCCCAATATACTCTTTGAATTCCCAGTCAGACAATGGCACTGTATACCAGTAGTAAAAATTGTGGGTGCACGTAACCCCAATATATTCTTTGAATTCCCAGTCAGAAACTGGCACTATATGGCAGTAGCAAGAAATGAGGGTATTTATAACCCCAATATATTCTTTGAATTCCCAGTCAGACAATGGCACTGTATACCAGTAGTAAAAATTGTGGGTGCACGTAACCCCAATATATTCTTTGAATTACCAGTCAGAAACTGGCACTATATGGCAGTAGCAAGAAATGAGGGTATTTGTATTCCCAATATACTCTTTGAATTCCCAGTCAGACAATGGCACTGTATACCAGTAGTAAAAATTGTGGGTGCACGTAACCCCAATATATTCTTTGAATTCCCAGTCAGAAACTGGCACTATATGGCAGTAGCAAGAAATGAGGGTATTTGTATTCCCAATATACTCTTTGAATTCCCAGTCAGACAATGGCACTGTATACCAGTAGTAAAAATTGTGGGTGCACGTAACCCCAATATATTCTTTGAATTACCAGTCAGAAACTGGCACTATATGGCAGTAGCAAGAAATGAGGGTATTTATAACCCCAATATATTCTTTGAATTCCCAGTCAGACAATGGCACTGTATACCAGTAGTAAAAATTGTGGGTGCACGTAACCCCAATATATTCTTTGAATTCCCAGTCAGAAACTGGCACTATATGGCAGTAGCAAGAAATGAGGGTATTTGTATTCCCAATATACTCTTTGAATTCCCAGTCAGACAATGGCACTGTATACCAGTAGTAAAAATTGTGGGTGCACGTAACCCCAATATATTCTTTGAATTACCAGTCAGAAACTGGCACTATATGGCAGTAGCAAGAAATGAGGGTATTTATAACCCCAATATATTCTTTGAATTCCCAGTCAGACAATGGCACTGTATACCAGTAGTAAAAATTGTGGGTGCACGTAACCCCAATATATTCTTTGAATTACCAGTCAGAAACTGGCACTATATGGCAGTAGCAAGAAATGAGGGTATTTGTATTCCCAATATACTCTTTGAATTCCCAGTCAGACAATGGCACTGTATACCAGTAGTAAAAATTGTGGGTGCACGTAACCCCAATATATTCTTTGAATTCCCAGTCAGAAACTGGCACTATATGGCAGTAGCAAGAAATGAGGGTATTTGTATTCCCAATATACTCTTTGAATTCCCAGTCAGACAATGGCACTGTATACCAGTAGTAAAAATTGTGGGTGCACGTAACCCCAATATATTCTTTGAATTACCAGTCAGAAACTGGCACTATATGGCAGTAGCAAGAAATGAGGGTATTTATAACCCCAATATATTCTTTGAATTCCCAGTCAGACAATGGCACTGTATACCAGTAGTAAAAATTGTGGGTGCACGTAACCCCAATATATTCTTTGAATTCCCAGTCAGAAACTGGCACTATATGGCAGTAGCAAGAAATGAGGGTATTTGTATTCCCAATATACTCTTTGAATTCCCAGTCAGACAATGGCACTGTATACCAGTAGTAAAAATTGTGGGTGCACGTAACCCCAATATATTCTTTGAATTACCAGTCAGAAACTGGCACTATATGGCAGTAGCAAGAAATGAGGGTATTTATAACCCCAATATATTCTTTGAATTCCCAGTCAGACAATGGCACTGTATACCAGTAGTAAAAATTGTGGGTGCACGTAACCCCAATATATTCTTTGAATTCCCAGTCAGAAACTGGCACTATATGGCAGTAGCAAGAAATGAGGGTATTTGTATTCCCAATATACTCTTTGAATTCCCAGTCAGACAATGGCACTGTATACCAGTAGTAAAAATTGTGGGTGCACGTAACCCCAATATATTCTTTGAATTACCAGTCAGAAACTGGCACTATATGGCAGTAGCAAGAAATGAGGGTATTTATAACCCCAATATATTCTTTGAATTCCCAGTCAGACAATGGCACTGTATACCAGTAGTAAAAATTGTGGGTGCACGTAACCCCAATATATTCTTTGAATTCCCAGTCAGAAACTGGCACTATATGGCAGTAGCAAGAAATGAGGGTATTTGTATTCCCAATATACTCTTTGAATTCCCAGTCAGACAATGGCACTGTATACCAGTAGTAAAAATTGTGGGTGCACGTAACCCCAATATATTCTTTGAATTACCAGTCAGAAACTGGCACTATATGGCAGTAGCAAGAAATGAGGGTATTTATAACCCCAATATATTCTTTGAATTCCCAGTCAGACAATGGCACTGTATACCAGTAGTAAAAATTGTGGGTGCACGTAACCCCAATATATTCTTTGAATTCCCAGTCAGAAACTGGCACTATATGGCAGTAGCAAGAAATGAGGGTATTTGTATTCCCAATATACTCTTTGAATTCCCAGTCAAACAATGGCACTGTATACCAGTAGTAAAAATTGTGGGTGCACGTAACCCCAATATATTCTTTGAATTACCAGTCAGAAACTGGCACTATATGGCAGTAGCAAGAAATGAGGGTATTTATAACCCCAATATATTCTTTGAATTCCCAGTCAGACAATGGCACTGTATACCAGTAGTAAAAATTGTGGGTGCACGTAACCCCAATATATTCTTTGAATTACCAGTCAGAAACTGGCACTATATGGCAGTAGCAAGAAATGAGGGTATTTGTATTCCCAATATACTCTTTGAATTCCCAGTCAGACAATGGCACTGTATACCAGTAGTAAAAATTGTGGGTGCACGTAACCCCAATATATTCTTTGAATTACCAGTCAGAAACTGGCACTATATGGCAGTAGCAAGAAATGAGGGTATTTATAACCCCAATATATTCTTTGAATTCCCAGTCAGACAATGGCACTGTATACCAGTAGTAAAAATTGTGGGTGCACGTAACCCCAATATATTCTTTGAATTCCCAGTCAGACACTGGCACTATATGGCAGTAGCAAGAAATGAGGGTATTTGTATTCCCAATATATTCTTTGAATTCCCAGTCAGACAATGGCACTGTATACCAGTAGTAAAAATTGTGGGTGCACGTAACCCCAATATATTCTTTGAATTACCAGTCAGAAACTGGCACTATATGGCAGTAGCAAGAAATGAGGGTATTTGTATTCCCAATATATTCTTTGAATTCCCAGTCAGACAATGGCACTGTATACCAGTAGTAAAAATTGTGGGTGCACGTAACCCCAATATATTCTTTGAATTCCCAGTCAGACACTGGCACTATATGGCAGTAGCAAGAAATGAGGGTATTTGTATTCCCAATATATTCTTTGAATTCCCAGTCAGACAATGGCACTGTATACCAGTAGTAAAAATTGTGGGTGCACGTAACCCCAATATATTCTTTGAATTACCAGTCAGAAACTGGCACTATATGGCAGTAGCAAGAAATGAGGGTATTTGTATTCCCAATATATTCTTTGAATTCCCAGTCAGACAATGGCACTGTATACCAGTAGTAAAAATTGTGGGTGTATATAGCCCCAATTCTATTGCTAGGGGACTTGCAGGGTATTTCTGGGGTGAAGGTGGGGGGGCACACCGTTGGAACCGGTATCGGGGTATATATCGGGTATACGGGAATACACTGACAGTGTATTCCATTCAGGATCCTGGGAAAGCTGGGTTGCGGCGATTGAGCCCGTCAGTGCCACGTTACACTGACAAGCTTCTCCCTGGAATTTAGCTCTTACAAGAGCTGTTGGTTGTCTTCTCCTTCCTATCCTAGCCTGTCCCTGCCTACCCAGAATCTAAGCCCTAGCTAGCTGGACGGAAACCTCCGTCCTCGGTGAATTGCAAGCTCAGAATGACGCGAACCTGGGCGGCGCTGTTCTTTTAAATTAGAGGTCACATGTTTTCGGCAGCCAATGGGTTTTGCCTACTTTTTTCAACGTCACCGGTGTCGTAGTTCCTGTCCCACCTACCCTGCGCTGTTATTGGAGCAAAAAAGGCGCCAGGGAAGGTGGGAGGGGAATCGAGTAATGGCGCACTTTACCACGCGGTGTTCGATTCGATTCGAACATGCCGAACAGCCTAATATCCGATCGAACATGAGTTCGATAGAACACTGTTCGCTCATCTCTATTTAAGAGGAGTATATGTGCTTTAGTGTGGAGCCCATAATTTTGCTCACAGTTTATGGCCCCATACAGAGGCTATAGAAATGAATGGGTCAGTGTGCTGGCCATGAACAAGACCTTAATAATTCTAATCTTTATATAGCACTAAGATATTCTACATTTCATATATATTCTGCATTCTATACTGTTATATAGGGCCAACATATGATGCATTAAATGAGTTTTCTGGTTTTGTGCAAAACATTTGCTGTTGTTATGCAAGCTAGAGCCTTCTCTAAGTCCTGGTTCACATCTACGCATAGGTTTCCGTTTGGGGGTCAGCTTGGGGACTACTCGAACGGAAACCTAATCCACATAAAAAAGTGGTTACCTTAGGAAACTCGCGGACCCCATAGACTATAATGGGGTCCGTGTGGTTTCCGCTAAAAAATATTGGGAGAAAAGTGCTCCTTGCTGTGTTTTTCTCTCTGCATTTTTCATGCGGAGAGGGGTATGGAATGACCCAAGCGCAGATGTGAACTGAACCTAACATGCCATATAGCCGCTTCAGTAGGACAGAATTACAGGAGGGTTAGGTCAGCCTCTAAATGTAAACTATTAATGTTTCTCTTCAATGAGAGCAAATATAACTCTTGAAAACATTTAAGAAAGTTGCAGAACTTTTAATCATACAATAATATCAAAGCTTTATTTACAGCCAAAAAATTAACTCAATTCTGCTTTAACTGTAGCCCCGTTGAAACTGTACCTGTAAATTGCAGTAGGGCCCCCCTCCCATTTTGGTCATGCATATAAGTCATGTTGATCGCACTGGGCACATAAATTGAGTCTGAATGATCACTTTTTGCAGGACTTGGAGGTGCTCCTTAGCCAGCATGGGGCCTAACAAAAGATCCCAGAGCTGTCCAGTATATCTCATTAAGAGAATACCTTTGGTCTTAACACATGCCTGTGCATTTTACAAGTCATGTAATATAGACATATTAAATAAGATCACAAATGAAAATAAATGTTCAAGGCCCCTTGTTGCAGAAACACTGCGTTTTTTTGTTGCAGATTTTGCCGCAGTTTTTTGAGCCAAAGTCTACTTCCTTTATAGTTACTTCTGTGGTTGGGACAGTTATGAAAGTGATAAAAGATTCCCTTTACGATTACCTTGTGGTTAGTTTGTGGTTAGTAGGAGTACTGGACAGTTTTATGTACATTACATAACTTAATGTAGAGTCATTGTAAAGTATTCATTCTTCACATTATATATGTCCTTTCAGTCTTAGAAGTTGACAGATGGCAGGATGACACATGGATTCATATAATTTATGGCTATCTTGCCACCCCTGTGCCCACTGTATCCTCAGCTACTTATTCTTTGCTGACAGACTACTTCAAGGTAACACATATATATTTTAAGATTGTTTCCACAGTATGCAGAACAATCAATTATGTTGTTAACCTGTTTTCTCTTAGTCATAACAGCAGCACAATATGGGCGGTATTTCTGCCCCTGTGTGCTGGTAGGAGAGGCAGAATTTTTAATTTACTTAATTCATTTAAATAATACCCCCTCTATAAAAGGACAAAAGAGACCTCCCCCCACTTTGTTAATTGCAAAGAAGAACAAATAATAAGGGGGGTGGGGGGTTTGTGCTGCTATTAGGACTAAAATAAAACAGATTAACATAATCAACGATTCCCTTACGTCCTTCTAGCAGTAGAATATGGGGATGTAGCAAGCAGTCCGCTAGGGAGGGTCCTATCGCATTACTGTGCTCAACATCGAACGCCCGAAAGTCATGGCCTCTGAGCTGCATACGTCTAACCTATAATGTTTGACGAAAGTTAATTGGGAGACCCAAGAGGGGGTTGCACAGATCTGTTCAAGGTGAATAGAATGATTTTCTGTCCAGGTTTGAATGGAGGATGGAATAGAGCTATATAAAGCAATATAGAGATATGTGTATGTACAGTAGCTTAAGCTAATAGCCACAAGCAAAAGTATACAGTGGAACTGTAGAGACTCCCCCCTATAAAAAAAAACAAGACCCCTACTGTCTCTAAAGTGCCACTAGCACAGCATTTTTCCCCACAAAACTTGCATTTAATGAGTGATTTCTGTGTGCACTCATTTTCGGTACCTCTAGATGAGTTGTGCAGCTTCTCGTAGTGAAAACCACATCTGACCCAATAATACCATCCCAGAGTAAATATGTAGGTATATACCCACGGGACTAAACTGTGGCAGAAATGTGGTGCATTTTTGCTGCAGATTTTGTTGTGTGAATGCTACAGATTTCACTCTTTGCAGTGCATTGACATCTGCAATGGCATAATGGAGATGGAGCCATCATATGTAGAGATGAGCGAACAGTGTTCTATCGAACTCATGTTCCATCGGATATTAGGCTGTTCGGCATGTTCGAATCGAACACCGCGTGGTAAAGTGCGCCATTACTCGATTCCCCTCCCACCTTCCCTGGCGCCTTTTTTGCTCTAATAACAGCGCAGGGTAGGTGGGACAGGAACTACGACACCGGTGACGTTGAAAAAAGTAGGCAAAACCCATTGGCTGCCGAAAACATGTGACCTCTAATTTAAAAGAACAGCGACGCCCAGCTTCGCGTCATTCTGAGCTTGCAATTCACCGGGGACGGAGGTTTCCGTCCAGTTAGCTAGGGCTTAGATTCTGGGTAGGCAGGGACAGGCTAGGATAGGAAGGAGAAGACAACCACAACAGCTCTTATAAGAGCTAAATTCCAGGGAGAAGCTTGTCAGTGTAACGTGGCACTGACGGACTCAATCGCCGCAACCCAGCTTTCCCAGGATCCTGAATGGAATACACTGACAGTGTATTCCCGTATACCCGATATATACCCCCGATACCCGTTCCAACGGTGTGCCACCCCACCTTCACCCCAGAAATACCCTGCAAGTCCCCTAGCAATAGAATTGGGGCTATATACACCCACTATTTTTGCTACTGCCATACAAATACCCTCATTTCTTGCTAATGGTATATAGTGCCATTGTCTGACAGGGAATTCAAAGAATATATTGGGGTTACAAATACCCTCATTTCTTGCTACTGCCATATAGTGCCAGTTTCTGACTGGTAATTCAAAGAATATATTGGGGTTACAAATACCCTCATTTCTTGCTACTGGTATATAGTGCCATTGTCTGACTGGGAATTCAAAGAATATATTGGGGTTACAAATACCCTCATTTCTTGCTACTGCCATATAGTGCCAGTTTCTGACTGGTAATTCAAAGAATATATTGGGGTTATAAATACCCTCATTTCTTGCTACTGGTATATAGTGCCATTGTCTGACTGGGAATTCAAAGAATATATTGGGGTTACAAATACCCTCATTTCTTGCTACTGGTATATAGTGCCATTGTCTGACTGGGAATTCAAAGAATATATTGGGGTTACAAATACCCTCATTTCTTGCTACTGCCATATAGTGCCAGTTTCTGACTGGTAATTCAAAGAATATATTGGGGTTACGTGCACCCACAATTTTTGCTACTGGTATATAGTGCCATTGTCTGACTGGGAATTCAAAGAATATATTGGGGTTACAAATACCCTCATTTCTTGCTACTGGTATATAGTGCCATTGTCTGACTGGGAATTCAAAGAATATATTGGGGTTACAAATACCCTCATTTCTTGCTACTGGTATATAGTGCCATTGTCTGACTGGGAATTCAAAGAATATATTGGGGTTACAAATACCCTCATTTCTTGCTACTGGTATATAGTGCCAGTTTCTGACTGGTAATTCAAAGAATATATTGGGGTTACAAATACCCTCATTTCTTGCTACTGCCATATAGTGCCAGTTTCTGACTGGTAATTCAAAGAATATATTGGGGTTACGTGCACCCACAATTTTTGCTACTGGTATATAGTGCCATTGTCTGACTGGGAATTCAAAGAATATATTGGGGTTACAAATACCCTCATTTCTTGCTACTGGTATATAGTGCCATTGTCTGACTGGGAATTCAAAGAATATATTGGGGTTACAAATACCCTCATTTCTTGCTAATGGTATATAGTGCCATTGTCTGACAGGGAATTCAAAGAATATATTGGAGTTACAAATACCCTCATTTCTTGCTACTGGTATATAGTGCCAGTTTCTGACTGGTAATTCAAAGAATATATTGGGGTTATAAATACCCTCATTTCTTGCTACTGCCATATAGTGCCAGTTTCTGACTGGTAATTCAAAGAATATATTGGGGTTACGTGCACCCAAAATTTTTGCTACTGGTATATAGTGCCATTGTCTGACTGGGAATTCAAAGAATATATTGGGGTTACAAATACCCTCATTTCTTGCTACTGCCATATAGTGCCAGTTTCTGACTGGTAATTCAAAGAATATATTGGGGTTATAAATACCCAAATTTCTTGCTACTGGTATATAGTGCCATTGTCTGACTGGGAATTCAAAGAATATATTGGGGTTATAAATACCCTCATTTCTTGCTACTGCCATATAGTGCCAGTTTCTGACTGGTAATTCAAAGAATATATTGGGGTTACGTGCACCCACAATTTTTGCTACTGGTATATAGTGCCAATTTCTAACTGGGAATTCAAAATGCGCAAGGCTCCCGGAAAGGGACGTGGACGAGGCCGTGGGCGAGGTCGGGGGAATGGTTCTGGGGAGCAAGGTAGCAGTGAAGCCACAGGGCATCCCGTGCCTACTCCTGTGGGGCAGCAAGCATTGCGCCACTCCACAGTGCCAGGGTTGCTTGCCACATTAACTAAACTGCAGGGTACAAACCTTAGTAGGCCCGAGAACCAGGAACAGGTCTTGCAATGGCTGTCAGAGAACGCTTACAGCACATTGTCCAGCAGCCAGTCAGACTCTGCCTCCTCTCCTCCTATTACCCAACAGTCTTGTCCTCCTTCCTCCCAAAATTCCCAAGCTTCAAAGAACAATAACAATAGCCCTGTCCCTGCTCCCCAGAGCTGTTCTCCGCTCCTTTCATTGTCCCTCAACCTGCCCCTCCACGTCACGATTCCACGAACCTAACAGAGGAGCATCTGTGTCCAGATGCTCAAACACTAGAGTCTCCTCCATCTCCGTTCGATTTGGTGGTGGATGACCAGCAACCCACCCTCATCGACGATGATGTGACGCAGTTGCCGTCAGGGCATCCAGTTGACCGGCGCATTGTGCGGGAGGAGGAGATGAGACAGGAGTTGGAAGAGGAAGTGGTGGATGATGAGGACACTGACCCGACCTGGACAGGGGGGATGTCAAGCGGGGAAAGTAGTGTGGATGTTGAGGCAAGTGCAGCACCAAAAAGGGTAGCTAGAGGCAGAGGCAGAGGTCAGCAGCTTAGGCGAAGCCAGGCCACACCCGGAATCTCCCAAGATGTTCCAGTTCGTACCCAGCCCCGAAAAACTCCCACCTCGAGGGCACGTTTCTCGAAGGTGTGGAGTTTTTTCAAGGAATGCGCCGAGGACAGATATAGTGTTGTCTGCACAATTTGCCTCTCGAAATTGATTAGGGGCTCTGAGAAGAGCAACCTGTCCACCACTTCAATGCGCCGTCATTTGGAATCCAAGCACTGGAATCAGTGGCAGGCAGCAACGGCAGGACAAAGGCCGCCTGCCGTTCACGCCACTGCCACTGCCTCTGCCTCTGCCACTGCCACTGCTGACTGTGCTGGCGATGCACTCCAGAGGACGAGCCAGGACACCACTTCATCTGCCTCCGCCACTTTGTTGACTTCTTCCTCATCCTCCCCTGTTCCTGTCTTATCTCCTTCTCATGCACCATCACAGGCACCATCAGGCGCTTCTTTACAACAACCCACCATCTCTCAGACATTGGAGCGGCGGCAGAAATACACTGCTAACCACCCACACGCGCAAGCCTTGAACGCCAACATCGCTAAACTACTGGCCCAGGAGATGTTGGCGTTCCGGCTTGTTGAAACTCCCGCCTTCCTGGACCTGATGGCAACTGCGGCACCTCGCTATGCCGTCCCTAGCCGTCACTACTTCTCCCGGTGTGCCGTCCCCGCCTTGCACCAGCACGTGTCACTCAACATCAGGCGGGCCCTTAGTTCCGCGCTTTGCACAAAGGTCCACTTGACCACCGACGCGTGGACAAGTGCATGCGGACAGGGACGCTACATTTCACTGACGGCACACTGGGTGAATGTAGTTGAGGCTGGGACTGCTTCCCAAACTGGCCCGGTGTACCTCGTCTCCCCGCCTAACATTCCTGGCAGGGACACGAGAAGAACACCCCCCTCCTCCTCCTCCTCTACCGCCTCCTCCTCCGCCACCGCCTCCTCCTCCGCCACCGCCTCCTCCTCCGCTGTTAGATTGACCCCAGCTACGAGTTGGAAACGTTGCAGCACTGGCGTTGGTAGACGTCAGCAGGCTGTGCTGAAGCTGATCAGCTTGGGGGACAGACAGCACACTGCCTCCGAGGTGAGGGATGCCCTCCTCGATGAGACGGCAATATGGTTTGAGCCGCTGCACCTGGGCCCAGGCATGGTCGTTTGTGATAACGGCCGGAACCTGGTAGCAGCTCTGGAGCTTGCCGGGCTCCAACATGTTCCATGCCTGGCCCACGTCTTCAACCTAGTGGTGCAACGTTTCCTAAAGAGCTACCCCAATGTTCCAGAGCTACTGGTGAAAGTGCGGCGCATGTGCGCCCACTTTCGCAAGTCGACAGTAGCCGCTGCTAGCTTAAAATCTCTCCAGCAACGCCTGCATGTGCCACAACACCGGCTTTTGTGCGACGTCCCCACACGCTGGAACTCAACGTTTCAGATGTTGAATAGAGTGGTTGAGCAGCAGAGACCTTTGATGGAATACCAGCTACAAAACCCTAGGGTGCCACAAAGTCAGCTGCCTCAGTTTCACATCCATGAGTGGCCATGGATGAGAGACCTTTGTGACATCCTACGGGTCTTTGAGGAGTCCACAAGGAGGGTGAGCTCTGAGGATGCGATGGTGAGCCTTACAATCCCGCTCTTGTGTGTTCTGAGAGAATCCCTGATTGACATCAGGGATAACTCAGATCACACAGAGGAGTCAGGGATAGCATCCGATCCGTCACAGCTGGAGAGTAGGTCCACACATCTGTCCGCTTCATCGCGTTTAATGGAGGAGGAGGAGGAGGAGGAGGAAGAAGAGTTGTCCGATGATGTGATGGTGATACAGGAGGTTTCCGTGCAACTTCGAATCGTCCCATTGTTGCAGCGCGGATGGGTAGACATGGAGGATGAGGAGGAAATGGAGATTGAACTTTCCGGTGGGGCCAGAGGAGTCATGCCAACTAACACTGTGGCAGACATGGCTGAGTTCATGTTGGGGTGCTTTACAACCGACAAGCGTATTGTCAAAATCATGGAGGACAACCAGTACTGGATCTTTGCTATCCTTGACCCCCGGTATAAAAACAACATCTCGTCTTTTATTCCGGTAGAGGGGAGGGCCAATCGCATCAATGCTTGCCACAGGCAATTGGTGCAGAATATGATGGAGATGTTTCCAGCATGTGACGTTGGCGGCAGGGAGGGCAGTTCCTCCAGTAGGCAACCAAGTTCTCACCGGTCCACACAAACGAGGGGCACACTGTCTAAGGTCTGGGACACCTTGATGGCACCCCCTCGCCAAAGTGCCGCCACGGAGGGTCCTAGTGTCACCAGGCGTGAGAAGTATAGGCGCATGTTGCGGGAATACCTTTCTGACCACAGCCCTGTCCTCTCTGACCCCTCTGCGCCCTACACGTATTGGGTGTCGAAGTTGGACCTGTGGCTTGAACTTGCCCTATATGCCTTGGAGGTGCTGTCCTGTCCTGCCGCCAGCGTCCTATCTGAGAGGGTGTTCAGTGCAGCCGGTGGCATCATCACTGACAAGCGCACCCGTCTGTCAACTGAGAGTGCCGACCGGCTCACTTTGATAAAAATGAACCACCACTGGATAGAGCCTTTATTTTTGTGCCCACCTGTGTAAAGCACCCCAACATGAAACTCCATGTCTGTACTCAACCTCTCCAATTCCTCCGCATCTTCATACTCATCCACCATAAGCGTTGCACAATTCTGCTAATACTAGGCTCCCTCCACCCTGATTTCCCCCAACTCTGCTGGTTAGAGGCTCCCTCCACCCTGATTTCCACCAACTCTGCTGGTTAGAGGCTCCCTCCACCCTGCTTTCCCACAACTCTGCTGGTTAGAGGCTCCCTCCACCCTGCTTTCCCACAACTCTGCTGGTTAGAGGCTCCCTCCACCCTGCTTTCCCACAACTCTGCTGGTTAGAGGCTCCCTCCACCCTGATTTCCACCAACTCTGCTGGTTAGAGGCTCCCTCCACCCTGCTTTCCCACAACTCTGCTGGTTAGAGGCTCCCTCCACCCTGAT
This sequence comes from Leptodactylus fuscus, assembly GCF_031893055.1. Lineage (NCBI taxonomy): Eukaryota > Metazoa > Chordata > Amphibia > Anura > Leptodactylidae > Leptodactylus > Leptodactylus fuscus. Next base: position 98,974,735 of record NC_134266.1, on the reverse strand, counting down.
TTCCACCAACTCTGCTGGTTAGAGGCTCCCTCCACCCTGTTTTCCCACAACTCTGCTTGTTAGAGGCTCCCTCCACCATGAATTGGTCCAAACTGGGCTGGTTAGAGGCTCCCTCCACCATGAATTGGTCCAAACTGGGGTTTTTAGAGGCTCCCTCCACCATGAATTGGTCCAAACTGGGCTGTTTAGAGGCTCCCTCCACCATGAATTGGTCCAAACTGGGGTTTTTAGAGGCTCCCTCCACCATGAATTGGTCCAAACTGGGGTTTTTAGAGGCTCCCTCCACCATGAATTTGCCCAAACTGGGCTGTTTAGAGGCTCCCTCCATCATGAATTGGTCCAAACTGGGCTGGTTAGAGGCTCCCTCCACCATGAATTTGCCCAAACTGGGCTGGTTAGAGGCTCACTCCACCATGAATTTGCCCAAACTGGGCTGGTTAGAGGCTCCCTCCACCATGAATTTGCCCAAACTGGGCTGTTTAGAGGCTCCCTCCATCATGAATTGGTCCAAACTGGGGTTTTAGAGGCTCCCTCCACCATGAATTGGTCCAAAATGGGTTTTTTAGAGACTGCCTCCACCATGAATTTGCCCAAACTGGGCTGGTTAGAGGCTCCCTCCACCATGAATTGGTCCAAACTGGGCTGGTTAGAGGCTCCCTCCACCATGAATTTGCCCAAACTGGGCTGTTTAGAGGCTCCCTCCATCATGAATTGGTCCAAACTGGGCTGGTTAGAGGCTCCCTCCACCATGAATTGGTCCAAACTGGGCTGGTTAGAGGCTCCCTCCACCATGAATTGGTCCAAACTGGGCTGGTTAGAGGCTCCCTCCACCATGAATTGGTCCAAACTGGGTTTTTTAGAGGCTCCCTCCACCATGAATTGGTCCAAACTGGGCTGGTTAGAGGCTCCCTCCACCATGAATTGGTCCAAACTGGGGTTTTTAGAGGCTCCCTCCACCATGAATTTGCCCAAACTGGGCTGTTTAGAGGCTCCCTCCATCATGAATTGGTCCAAACTGGGGTTTTAGAGGCTCCCTCCACCATGAATTGGTCCAAAATGGGTTTTTTAGAGACTCCCTCCACCATGAATTTGCCCAAACTGGGCTGGTTAGAGGCTCCCTCCACCATCAATTGGTCCAAACTGGGCTGGTTAGAGGCTCCCTCCACCATGAATTTGCCCAAACTGGGCTGTTTAGAGGCTCCCTCCATCATGAATTGGTCCAAACTGGGCTGGTTAGAGGCTCCCTCCACCATGAATTGGTCCAAACTGGGCTGGTTAGAGGCTCCCTCCACCATGAATTGGTCCAAACTGGGCTGGTTAGAGGCTCCCTCCACCATGAATTGGTCCAAACTGGGTTTTTTAGAGGCTCCCTCCACCATGAATTGGTCCAAACTGGGCTGGTTAGAGGCTCCCTCCACCATGAATTGGTCCAAACTGGGGTTTTTAGAGGCTCCCTCCACCATGAATTTGCCCAAACTGGGCTGTTTAGAGGCTCCCTCCATCATGAATTGGTCCAAACTGGGGTTTTAGAGGCTCCCCCCATCATGAATTGGTCCAAAATGGGTTTTTTAGAGACTCCCTCCACCATGAATTTGCCCAAACTGGGCTGGTTAGAGGCTCCCTCCACCATGAATTGGTCCAAACTGGGCTGGTTAAAGGCTCCCTCCACCATGAATTTGCCCAAACTGGGCTGTTTAGAGGCTCCCTCCATCATGAATTGGTCCAAACTGGGGTTTTAGAGGCTCCCTCCACCATGAATTGGTCCAAAATGGGTTTTTTAGAGACTCCCTCCACCATGAATTTGCCCAAACTGGGCTGGTTAGAGGCTCCCTCCACCATTAATTGGTCCAAACTGGGGTTTTTAGAGGCTCCCTCCACCATGAATTTGCCCAAACTGGGCTGTTTAGAGGCTCCCTCCAGCATGAATTGGTCCAAACTGGGCTGGTTAGAGGCTCCCTCCACCATGAATTGGTCCAAACTGGGTTTTTTAGAGGCTCCCTCCACCATGAATTGGTCCAAACTGGGCTGGTTAGAGGCTCCCTCCACCATGAATTGGTCCAAACTGGGTTTTTTAGAGGCTCCCTCCACCATGAATTGGTCCAAACTGGGCTGGTTAGAGGCTCCCTCCACCATGAATTGGTCCAAACTGGGGTTTTTAGAGGCTCCCTCCACCATGAATTTGCCCAAACTGGGCTGGTTAGAGGCTCCCTCCACCATGAATTGGTCCAAACTGGGCTGGTTAGAGGCTCCCTCCACCATGAATTTGCCCAAACTGGGCTGTTTAGAGGCTCCCTCCACCATGAATTGGACCAAACTGGGTTTTTTAGAGGCTCCCTCCACCATGAATTGGTCCAAACTGGGCTGTTTAGAGGCTCCCTCCACCATGAATTGGTCCAAACTGGGGTTTTTAGAGGCTCCCTCCACCATGAATTGGTCCAAACTGGGGTTTTTAGAGGCTCCCTCCACCATGAATTTGCCCAAACTGGGCTGTTTAGAGGCTCCCTCCATCATGAATTGGTCCAAACTGGGCTGGTTAGAGGCTCCCTCCACCATGAATTTGCCCAAACTGGGATGGTTAGAGGCTCCCTCCACCATGAATTGGTCCAAACTGGGGTTTTTAGAGGCTCCCTCCACCATGAATTGGTCCAAACTGGGGTTTTTAGAGGCTCCCTTCACCATGAATTTGCCCAAACTGGGCTGTTTAGAGGCTCCCTCCATCATGAATTGGTCCAAACTGGGGTTTTAGAGGCTCCCTCCACCATGAATTGGTCCAAAATGGGTTTTTTAGAGACTCCCTCCACCATGAATTTGCCCAAACTGGGCTGGTTAGAGGCTCCCTCCACCATTAATTGGTCCAAACTGGGCTGGTTAGAGGCTCCCTCCACCATGAATTGGTCCAAACTGGGTTTTTTAGAGGCTCCCTCCACCATGAATTGGTCCAAACTGGGCTGGTTAGAGGCTCCCTCCACCATGAATTGGTCCAAACTGGGCTGGTTAGAGGCTCCCTCCACCATGAATTGGTCCAAACTGGGTTTTTTAGAGGCTCCCTCCACCATGAATTGGTCCAAACTGGGCTGGTTAGAGGCTCCCTCCACCATGAATTGGTCCAAACTGGGGTTTTTAGAGGCTCCCTCCACCATGAATTTGCCCAAACTGGGCTGGTTAGAGGCTCCCTCCACCATGAATTTGCCCAAACTGGGCTGGTTAGAGGCACCCTCCACCATCAATTGGTCCAAACTGGGCTGGTTAGAGGCTCCCTCCACCATGAATTTGCCCAAACTGGGCTGTTTAGAGGCTCCCTCCATCATGAATTGGTCCAAACTGGGCTGGTTAGAGGCTCCCTCCACCATGAATTGGTCCAAACTGGGCTGGTTAGAGGCTCCCTCCACCATGAATTGGTCCAAACTGGGCTGGTTAGAGGCTCCCTCCACCATGAATTGGTCCAAACTGGGTTTTTTAGAGGCTCCCTCCACCATGAATTGGTCCAAACTGGGCTGGTTAGAGGCTCCCTCCACCATGAATTGGTCCAAACTGGGGTTTTTAGAGGCTCCCTCCACCATGAATTTGCCCAAACTGGGCTGTTTAGAGGCTCCCTCCATCATGAATTGGTCCAAACTGGGGTTTTAGAGGCTCCCCCCATCATGAATTGGTCCAAAATGGGTTTTTTAGAGACTCCCTCCACCATGAATTTGCCCAAACTGGGCTGGTTAGAGGCTCCCTCCACCATGAATTGGTCCAAACTGGGCTGGTTAAAGGCTCCCTCCACCATGAATTTGCCCAAACTGGGCTTTTTAGAGGCTCCCTCCATCATGAATTGGTCCAAACTGGGGTTTTAGAGGCTCCCTCCACCATGAATTGGTCCAAAATGGGTTTTTTAGAGACTCCCTCCACCATGAATTTGCCCAAACTGGGCTGGTTAGAGGCTCCCTCCACCATTAATTGGTCCAAACTGGGGTTTTTAGAGGCTCCCTCCACCATGAATTTGCCCAAACTGGGCTGTTTAGAGGCTCCCTCCAGCATGAATTGGTCCAAACTGGGCTGGTTAGAGGCTCCCTCCACCATGAATTGGTCCAAACTGGGTTTTTTAGAGGCTCCCTCCACCATGAATTGGTCCAAACTGGGCTGGTTAGAGGCTCCCTCCACCATGAATTGGTCCAAACTGGGTTTTTTAGAGGCTCCCTCCACCATGAATTGGTCCAAACTGGGCTGGTTAGAGGCTCCCTCCACCATGAATTGGTCCAAACTGGGGTTTTTAGAGGCTCCCTCCACCATGAATTTGCCCAAACTGGGCTGGTTAGAGGCTCCCTCCACCATGAATTGGTCCAAACTGGGCTGGTTAGAGGCTCCCTCCACCATGAATTTGCCCAAACTGGGCTGTTTAGAGGCTCCCTCCACCATGAATTGGACCAAACTGGGTTTTTTAGAGGCTCCCTCCACCATGAATTGGTCCAAACTGGGCTGTTTAGAGGCTCCCTCCACCATGAATTGGTCCAAACTGGTGTTTAGAGGCTCCCTCCACCATGAATTGGTCCAAACTGGGGTTTTTAGAGGCTCCCTCCACCATGAATTTGCCCAAACTGGGCTGTTTAGAGGCTCCCTCCATCATGAATTGGTCCAAACTGGGCTGGTTAGAGGCTCCCTCCACCATAAATTTGCCCAAACTGGGATGGTTAGAGGCTCCCTCCACCATGAATTGGTCCAAACTGGGGTTTTTAGAGGCTCCCTCCACCATGAATTGGTCCAAACTGGGGTTTTTAGAGGCTCCCTTCACCATGAATTTGCCCAAACTGGGCTGTTTAGAGGCTCCCTCCATCATGAATTGGTCCAAACTGGGGTTTTAGAGGCTCCCTCCACCATGAATTGGTCCAAAATGGGTTTTTTAGAGACTCCCTCCACCATGAATTTGCCCAAAGTGGGCTGGTTAGAGGCTCCCTCCACCATTAATTGGTCCAAACTGGGCTGGTTAGAGGCTCCCTCCACCATGAATTGGTCCAAACTGGGTTTTTTAGAGGCTCCCTCCACCATGAATTGGTCCAAACTGGGCTGGTTAGAGGCTCCCTCCACCATGAATTGGTCCAAACTGGGCTGGTTAGAGGCTCCCTCCACCATGAATTGGTCCAAACTGGGGTTTGTAGAGGCTCCCTCCACCATGAATTGGTCCAAACTGGGGTTTTTAGAGGCTCCCTCCACCATGAATTTGCCCAAACTCTGCTGGTTAGAGGCTCAATCCACCCTGATTTTCAAAACAAATGTTGGTGCCAACCTCAACTTACTACAAGGGCCAAATTCACTGCTGGTGACAAGCTCTCCTCACTGCAAGTGCCAAATACACATGTTTCAAGGTGTTTTCCTACTGTCAGAGAGGTGGTATTGAGTGTGTAAAGTGTGTAGTTGTTAGGCTGTGATGTTGGGGTAATAGAGGGTCTTTGGTGTGTTAGATGCCCCCAGACATGCTTCCCCTGCTGTCCCAGTGTCATTCCAGGGCGTTGGTATCATTTCCTGGGGTGTCATAGTGGACTTGTTGACTGTCCAGACACGGATTTGGGTTTCCCCCTTAACGAGTATCTGTTCCCCATAGACTATAATGGGGTTCGAAACCCGTTCGAACACACGAACATTGAGCGGCTGTTCGAATCGAATTTCGAACCTCGAACATTTTAGTGTTCGCTCATCTCTAATCATATGAAACAGACACAAACATCCATTCTGGTCCAATCTCAGATGTAGCAGTGTTAAGCGCACGCTGAGCTCTGCTACACCCTCAGATGCAGCAGAGCTGACTGTGTGCTGAACCCTGCTACATCTCAGATGTAGCAGAACTGGCTGTGACTGGAGTATAAGACATGATGTAACAGCAGAATAGTGACTGCAGCTCTAGATGTAACTGCAGTATAAGACATGATGTACAGCAGAATAGTGACTGTAGCTCTAGATGTGACTAGAGTATAAATACATAATGTAACAGCAGAATAGTGACTGCAGCTCTAGAGGTGACTGGAGTATAAGTGATGATGTAACAGCAGAATAGTGAGTGTAGCTCTGGAGGTGACAGGAGTATATGACATGATGTAACAGTGGAATAGTGACTGCAGCTGTAGAGGTGACTGGAATATAAGACATAATGTAACAGCAGAATAGTGACTGCAGCTCTAGAAGTGACTGGAGTATAAATACATAATGTAACAGCAGAATAGGGACTGCAGCTCTGGAGGTGACTGGAGTATATATGCAGTCACTATTCTGTTGTACATCATGTCTTATACTCCAGTAACCTCCAGAGCTGCAGTCACTGTTCTGCTGTTACATCCGGTCTTGTACTCAAGTCACATCTAGAGCTGCAATCAATATTCCACTGTTACATCATGTCATATACTCCAGTCACATCCAGAGCTGCAGTCACTATTCTGCTGTACATCATGTCTTATACTCCAATCACCTCTAGAGCTGCAGTCACTATTCTGCTGTTACATCATGTCTTATACTCCAATCACCTCTAGAGCTGCAGTCACTATTCTGCTGTTACATCATGTCTTATACTCCAGTCACCTTTAGAGTTGCAGTCACTATGCTGCTGCATCTGAGGGTGTAGCAGAGCACAGCGTGCGCTCAACACTGCTACATCTGAGATCGGACCAGAATGGAGACTTCTGTGGGCCGATCTTAGACTCTGCCTCCTCACAGACGAGCCTCCGGCAGAACCAGTGTTGATTGGCCGAATGCTGTACTCTGTATGGCAATCGGGCCATCAACGCTGGTCAATGCATTCCTATGGGAAAAAGTCAGCTCCCGCATATCGCAAGCTGACAGGGATCCCGACGTAATACAGTGACTTGGGCATGTTAGATGCCCCAGAGATGCTTCCCCTGCTGTCCCAGTTGCATTCCAGGGTGTTGGCATCATTTCCTGGAGTGTCATAGTGGACTTGGTGACCCTCCTGAGTCGAATGGTGGGATCCCCTGAAATGAAGCATTTTTCCCCATAGGCTATAATGGGGTTTGTTAGAATAGTTGAATATTGAGCGGCTATTTGAAACGAATATTGAATATTTTACTGTTTGCTCATCTCTAGTTGTAATGTGCAGCATATGCACTTCCACCACCTTTAAGAATTTTCTCCTATTCATCTAAGAACTCCTTTCTTTTGAATTTATTTTTTGTTGGAAATTCATTCAAAATTCTCACATCAGCGATCTTAAACCTGTAGATCTTCAGTTGCTAAACTAAAACTCCAATTATTCATCACTGATTGGAAATCAATGTTGTAAAATAGATCAACTTATATCTGTAATACTACAGATTTACAGGATCAATTTAGGGCATGTTTACATTTGTGTATAAGGAGATGTTAGTAGCGGTGTCTCCTTTGTAAGACCCAGGTTTATGCTTAACCCCTATGATGACATTTTTCCCGCCTCCCAAACCCCATAACTTTTTTATCTTTCCATTCCTAGAGCCACATGAGGACTTAATGTTTGTGGGACAAATTGTTCTTCATGACGCTACCATTTATTATTCTGTACAATGTAATGGAAAGCTGAAAATAATTCAGAATGGAGTGGATTGGAAGAAAAAGTACATTTGTGTGACTTTCTTACAGGCTTCGTTTTTATGGCATTCACTCTGCAGTCAAAATAACATGTCACCTGTGTTTTAAGTTTCGGTACGATTCCGGGGAAAGAAAATTTATATAAATTTATTTACATTTTATCCCCTTAACAAAAATGTAAAACTTTGCATAAAAATTGCTAAAAGTCACCTTATTGTGACACCGATAACTTTTTTATTTCCATGTACAGAGATGCATAGGGCGTCTTTTTTAGGGCCAGGTGTATTTTTTAGTTAAACCATTTTGGGAAATGTCTATTGTCACTTTTTTTGTCAAATTTTTATCAGAAACAAACGAAAAAACGGCGGTTCTGCAGTACTTTTATAGATTTGTCGACCGGGCGTATTCGGACACAAGGATACTGTGTTTCACAGTATTTATATGTGTTCTAGAGAAAGGGGGTGTTTTGAAGTGTTCTTTTTTAACTTTATTTTTATTTTTGCACTTATTGAACCCCAGGGGTCTGTTCATTAATGCATTGAAAAATATTGCAACTTCTATTGCAGGCTGAATATAGCAGCGGTTTTTGCTGTGCTGTTTCCGCAACCTGAAGGAAGGAAACACTGATTGAACCCTGACAAAGTTGGTGGAATTCACTAGGATCTTTTTGAATCTTTTGTATTGCTGTATACATGAGTAATTTATGCAAACTTTCTCAACCTTCTCTTGATTCAGATTAAGGCCAAAACATTTTCTGACCACCTACATCTCCTGACTAATCTGTTAGGTAAGATACATAACAAAATTTAATTCTCTGGTAATGAAACGTTCTTTTTTTTTTTTTTTCTGAAAAGCCTTAAGGTATTATATCCTAACCCTAGTTTAGCACTGAGAACCTTTGACACATGAACCTCCCCACTCTTCTGCTTTTTCTTCTTACTTGCAAAGAACAATGGAGCTTTGTGTCCCCATCATTCTGAGCTGCTGCATGGAATCTGCCTCTCCTTTTATCCTGAATCTGTGCAGATGCAGACAAGGATTATCATCATTATCATAATTAATGATTCGTTATTAGAGGGTGTGCAGTGTTCAGGTAAAAGGAAACAAAGATGCTGTATAACAAAGAAAGCAGCAAAAGGCTCTTGTTAGGGATAGAAGTGACAGGATTCTAGAAGCATTACAAAAACTATGGATAAAAAAGAAAAATTATCTCTAGGTAATTGGATTCACCAGCTAACCGACAATATAATATGACCAACATTAATTTACTTATACTATAACAAAACAAAATTAAAACTAATTTGAAGTCTTTTCATGTAATGTCACATCTTACAGGAGATGTGGGTTCTGTAAGCCAGAATCAGTTTGGTAAGATCTAGATTGGAGTGAGGAATATAAAGAATCTCCCTATTCTTCACCTTTCATCCTTGCAAGGAGGTATGGACTTTTCCAGGTCCCCAGCATAGTTGGCAATTGGTGACACTTGTGCAGAAGCAATGTCAGAAATGGTTACTAGGATAGTGTTTATGATGAAATGGAGCAAAGGGTCAAGAGTACAACAGATATCAGGTAAACAATCCAAAAGGCGTGGCAGGAGGAATATCCAGAAACTAGGTCAAGGTCATGGTTGGTGTTAGAGGTAGACCATCTCCACCAAACTCCTTGGTGGAGATAGTGTAGGGTCATGTTTCATCTCACTGCCTCATACAGAGCACAGTTCTTTAACGTTTGTAAGCAGTAGGAATTTAGTCAGATTCCAGCAATTAAAAATTAAATTTAAAATTAAGCTGTTTCTAGTTGTTCACCCACTATACAGTCTACCCTGTGTTAATCTGAAAAAAAGCCTCCTTTTTGCCAAATATATTTACAGTTTTGCAGTCTGTGCTAATGACTCCTACACAGTGGCGTAACTAGGAATGGCAGGGCCCCGTGGCGTACTTTTGACATGGGCCCCGCCCCCTCCGACTGACACCAATGACCTCGACCGACCCCCTCCTATGCATTTCTATTCTATTATGCCCCATAGTGGCCCCTTAACACAGTATTATCCCCCTTAGTGGCCCCTGCACACAGTATTATGTCCCTTAGTGGCCTTTTCAGACCCCAGAGTATAATAATCGGAGACCTGGGGGAATAAAACATAAAAAACTACTGTTACTTACCTGTCCTCCGGCTCCTACGTGGTCCGCTGCTGTCCTTGTTCAATGACGTCGGACGTCACATGACCCGGGACGCAGGCCTGGTTCATGTGACGTTACAGAGGATGTCAGGAAGGAGGCCTGGCAGGATCGTAGAGAGGTAAGTAACATGTTTTTTATGTTTCTTACCTCTCCCAGTCTGCCAATCATTATACTCGGGAGTCCGAAAAGACCCCCGAGTATAATGATAGCAGCGGTAGCGGCTGTCAAGGGCCCCTAATGTCCCGGGCCCTGTGGCAGCTGCCTCCGCTGCTATGGCGGTAGTTACGCCACTGCTCCTACGTGGTGTTTTGCAGTCACTGTCAAGTCCCATCCACACATTACAGAAAAATATGCACAGCAGAAATGCTACGTTTTCCAAAACTGTTGTGGCTTTGGAAAATGCAGCATGTCAATTATACAGAAATGCTGGCAGTTTACCTATAGGTATTGTAGGGGGGTCCAGTTCACACGGTTGAGGAACGGCAATGACTCAGTGCAGACAGGCAGTAGGATTAAAAATCCAGAGTGTTTTATTTAGTCTCCAGCATAAAACACAGTGCAAGAAAAGTAAAAAGAAACAAAAACCTTAGACTGTCCAGCTCTAACTACACAACAGGTTACCTCTCTAATCTAGAGCAGGTCAAGTGAATACATCACCAAATATAGGGTCCACACTGTTCAGGTTTGTCCCAGGAGTGTTTTCTCTCACACACTCTGTGTCAGTACCAGCCCTCCTTTTACCAGGCTTCCTTCCCCAGTAATGACCATGAGGGCCCCTTCACACGGCGTAAGCGCTCGGCTCATTCCAAGCTGTACACGCGAGTGCTTCTAAACACTTCCCATTCACTTCAATGGGAGTGCTCGTAAAGCCGGCTTTATGTGCGCTCCCATTGAAGTAAATGGGAAGTGTTTAGAAGCACTCACGTGTACAGCTCGGAATGAGCCAAGCGCTTACGCCGTGTGAAGGGGCCCTAAGGAAGCCTCACCTGGGAACAAAGGAAAGACCCATGGTGGAGTAGGGGTGTGGACTGGAAGGCTCCCACTACCAACCTGCCCTCCTGTAAACAAAAGAGCCTTACCAGACTATGTTCAGCTAAAGCAACACTTTTCTGGGTTTCCTTCACCTCGCCTGGCTGAGGAAACCAGGCGAGATATACACCCCGTCCACCACTTTACCGTACACTTTACCACAGTATTATGGAAGCAGAAAGTCCGCAGAGGAAGCTTCTGTGAAAAACCACGATGCGTTTCAGTTGCAGTTTTTCCCACAGTGCTTTTTTGCTGAGCACTAGCAGCCAATCCCAGTACAGTATCTGCAAGATGATGAATAAGATATTTTTCAGCTTGCAGCGCCAACCGGAGCTACAACTGACACCCTGAGGCTGCAATACCAGGTACAGTTATACCTAGAGTGCCTATATATTCTAGCAGATAACTGTGACAATAGGTTAGAGCAGTGGAAGAAGCTGTCCCAGTTTGCCATGAGTTTTATCTTGTTCAGTCTCAAGCATAATGGCCAAGAGGGTGTTCAGTGCTGCCCGTGGCATTGTAACACATAAAATGACAAAACTGTCCACAGATAAAGTGGAAAAAAATACTTTTGTAAAAATGAATCAGGTAAGGAACAGAGAAGATTTTGAAACACCTCCAGCTGATGCCTCTGAATAGTGGTGTGACCATCTCCTTTCCATCATATTCTGCCCTGCCAAACTGCTACATATGTTGCCACAACTGCCTGCACTACTGATACCACTCCATCATTACATGCTACACTGCCACTTGTCCTGCAGCCTGGTCAACCAACACATTTCACATTAGCACACTGTTGGTGCCACAGTGTTGGCATATAAACAAAACAATTTTGATTTCACATTTGCAATATTTTGTGACTCATAACCACTAATTTCTCTCCTAAAGAAGCCTCAACTAATTAAAAGTCATCAAAACAGGCTACTTTGTCTACAAAACCATTGTTTTTTGCAATATAGCCAGCAGGTATGTCTAAAAAAACCTCGGGTAACTTCCTTTCCTCAAAAAAAAAAAAAAAAAAAAAAAAGAGTAATTTTTGGAGTGCTTTAAATGTTTGAACCCAAAGTTGGATCCACAGTTTATCATTCATTTTTCCATAGACATGTCACTTGCACTTTGATATAACATCAGCGGTTTGCCTCAGACAGCTGGAAATGGGATAAATTGGTACCTAGGAGCCCTGAAAGTGTTATACACTATGGTTTAAGCCACTTTAGAGTGTGGTGTCGAATTTGGTGGACTTAAATCAAATCTTGGACCTGAGCAACCCACTGTTGTGGGTCTGTGTGCTATCCATGTAGTTCACAGATAACGCACTGAACCATTATTTTCTATTGGCCCATACACATGATCATGATTTTTACGGTCCCATGTGAGAGCCAACAGTCTGGGCCCCATCAGATTGGAAAGTTTTGATTTTGCAACCCCTGCTTCTATGGCTCATCTACAACCGGCCTAAGAGCCTGGCAAAGATATTTTTCCTTTAAATAGGCTGCCTATGTGAAAAAAGGAAGCCCGGGTTTCTATAGCAATCAGATGCAAGCAAGAGATTCACAGCCGAAGCTGCACTTACAGGGAAGCAGGCAGATCATAATGCATTGCAGGGTGCTCCCTTACCTTGCACCTGATACAGGGACTTACTGGGACCGTAACAAAGTGAATATCAGGTATGCCAAAAACTATGAAATATCCCAGAATTAGAACTAACAATTTCTCCCAAACATAAGTAATTCTAGAAAATGCTAATTTAATTATGAAACAGCATGTGATCTCTGATACCCATTTTCACAGGTCAAATACACCTTTCCAATCGTTCTCTTATTTTTATGGAAAGTCAGTGAATATGTATGCGACTAACCTCACTAAAAATCTTAATAACAGTAAAATATGAATGTTATTAATCCCAACAAGTAAATGGTCTGCCATACTGACAGACTACAGACATCCCTTGGTTACCAGCTTCTAAAGCAGCACAGCAGGGTATATTCACCATTGTTCACTTTGTACTCATTTAGCAATGGTTGTACGTTCAAAAAGTAAAGGTAACATTTCAGAACAGCAGCTGGAACAAATGTGCAGGAAGACCAGCGTGATTCATAATCTCAGGTACACTTGCCAAGCCAGCACTGTTTGTAGAGCAGCATAGCAAAGTGCACTCTGTAAATAAGCAGAATGGCCACAGCCAAGTGCCAAGCTGCAGAATCCAGACAAACAAGATGATGGCAGTTGATTATTTGAATTGTAAAGTAAATTGACATTTAACAGTTTGAAAGCCATAAAGTCCAGGGCAAATGAAATCATACATGACCGAAATTTCTGTAGGCTCCCAATATGAGCCCTTACACTAGTGAAAAAAGGGTAATTACTTACACTAATTGTATTTTCCTGATCCGAGGAGAGCACCAGAGACAGAGGATCCGCCCCTGAGGACAGGAAACCTACTGAATAAAAACAGGTGGAGCCTCTCCCTACTCAGTAGATTAGATAAGGTACACCATCACCCAGAGGCAGGTAATTCCCTAGGGGAGGAACCCCATAATATATATTTTTTTTTTTCTGCTGCACCCAGTGCACCACACAAAGCAAGAAAACCCCACCACCAGAAAGGGAGGGAATTAAGGCTGGTGCTGTCATGGGCTCAGGAAAATACAATTACTGTACGTAATTACCCCTTTTCCCCTCTCCCACAACAGCACCAAAGAAAGAATTAAATAGGAAATATCTTAGGGAGGAACCACCGCTTGTAGCACTTTTCTACCAAAGGATAAGTTGAAACCCACGCCCAGATCTAACCTGTAGTAGTGGAAAAAGGTGTAAGGTGAAGAATAAGTAGCTGCCCTACAAATCTGATCTAGTGAAGCATTAGCCCTTCTCAGCCCAGGATGTAGCCATAGCCCTTGTGGAGTGGGCTCTAAGATCCCCCAGTGGAGACACTCCCGAAGCACAAACGGGGAACTAGTATTTCTCTACCCCAAAGTAGCTGACAAATACTGAATCAGGCTGCATCTGATGTCTTGTTTGTGAAACTCCTCCTCCCCCGTATTCTTAGAGTTGACACAAAAGGAAGGGAGTACAATCTCCTGGGTACAGTGAAATTTAGATGCTACTTTATGTACAAAGGCAGGATCAGGGCTAAGTATAACCCTGTCTGTTACAATGATCAAGAAAGGGGGGGGGGGGGGGTTAATGGATGAGGCCTGAAGTTCACTAATCCATCTGGCCGAGGTGAGGGCTACTGATAGGGAGGCTAAGGCACCTGATAGCACTTTCTGTCAAGGGTTTGAAAGGAGACTTGGTTAGAGCATTAAGAACAGATTTAAGTCCAAGAGGGGAATACTATACCGAACTAAAGGTCTGCTTTTGAAGAATGCTTTAATGAAATGGCTGACCCAAAGGTTGTCTTCCAGCTTGACCTGGAAAAGAGCTCCCAATGCCACCACCTGCAATTTGATCATACTGTGGATAACCCCTTCTCCAGGCCCCTCTGGAGGAAAATCCAGGACTTGTGGAACCTGAACTTCTGATCTCCTCAGAGGACTCCCTACAAATTCGGAGATTTAATCCAGGTATTAGAATTGATCCCAGAAGTAACTGGCTTCCTACTCTTCGAAAGAGTCTCAATTACTTTTTTTTTTTTAATTCAACAAGTTTTATTGATTTTCAAGTATTTATGGGGGTACAGAAAAAAGAAAAGGGTAGGGGTACATCAAGTCGAAAGACAATTTGGGCTAGAGATAACCATAAATATAATAACATAATAACATAATAAAACAACATAAAACAACATCCCAACCATGTAGCCTAATGTGCAGTATGTGAACAGGCTCTAAGTCTGCAGCTGTCGTGACAATATAGTGTTCACTAGGTCGGGCAGATATGTGGTGTTAGGGCGAACAAGGTAAGGTACGTGAGAGGTAGGGGGGGAGAGGGGGGGGGGAGAGGCGGGGATCGGTGGAGGGGAAGGGTGTAGCCATTCTCCAACAGGTCGCTAAGGTTTAAGCGGTATAGACAGTCGGCGTTGTGTCACCTCATGCCGAGCCGTACACGCAGCGCTTCCCATTCACTTCAATGGGACTGCTCGTAGTGAAAGAAGCAGCCCATTCATTTCTATGAGGAGCGCTCGTTTGCCGGCTCCATAGAAATTAATAGAACTGCTTTATATGTATATATGTGTTTTACGTTCAGAATAAGCTGGCGATTACGTAGTGTGAATGAGCCCTAAGATAGATTCATGAGTCTCAATGTCTTTATCAGAAAACCCCTTAAATATTAATAACTGCCTTTCAAGTTCCAGGCCATTAGATGAAGATGGCTGTAACTGTGATGGCAAATGGGACCCTGCATCAAAAGGGATGGAATCTCCAGAAGGATCCATGGGTCATTCACTGACAGGATCCTCAGGAGAGAGAACCAAGCCCTTCTTGGCCGGAAAGGCACAATCCTCCATAATCTTTCAGATTACCATTACCATATGGGGATCAGAAAAAATGGTAGAAAAGCATAGGCCAGACCAAAATCCCACTTGTGGGACAGAGCATCCACCCCAAGTAGGAATTCCCCTGGATCTAGGGAGAAGATCTGAGGAACTTTCAGTTTAGAGTGGCAGGTAAAAAGACCTACCTACGACATTCCCCAGGAATCTTCTATCTCCTGGTCTACTATCTACTGGTCTACATATCAGACTGGTTTAGTTCCCACTCCCTCTGTCCCAGGGTATGACCACTTAAAAAAAAAAAAAAAAAATTTTTGGAGTTTTCTGCATTCCACTTATGTGAAGGGTGGGAGGATTCTATGAACTCTAGAATTTGGGCTGTAGTCTACATCAAGGACCGGGACCTTGTATCAAATAAAATCTGTTGTCCAAGGGAATCCTTACATGGTGACTCTGAATAAGGGGAAAAGCCTGCCGCAAGACCAGTAGCACTGTCCATTTGAAGATGCCCCAAGTTGACTGTGGGACCAGACCCCCTGAAAATCCTGGGCACCCAGGTGAGCTCCCCAACCCCAGGAGTTGGAATTTGTGGTAATTTTCCCTTTTTGACCACCAGACCAGGGAAGACCGGATCCTGTGGGAGATTTACTCTCTTTCTGTACAAATCCCCCTTATCCCCTACAGACAGATTTTCCCTCTGCAGAACGCGAGTGATCCTGAGTCCAGGAGACTGTTGGAATACAAGCGGTAAGGGATTCCAGCACTGCCATAACCCCCCTTAAGGTGACCCAAGGATGGAGACGAAGGGAATCCGACACACCCTGAACCATCAACACTTTTTGCTCCGGAAGAAAAGATCTCTGAGCCATAGAGTTCAAGAGGATACCCAGAAATGCTTGATGTCTGGAAATGGTCAACTTGGATTTTTTGAGGTTGACTACTCATCCCAGATTTGACACAATGTCAAGGACCTGGATGACACACCTCCAACTCTCACTCTCGGATCTGGCCACTATGAGAAAATCATCTAGGTAGTGGATGAAGATTATATCCCTCTCTCTGCCATTTCAGCTACCAGTTTTGTAAAACATCTAGGGGCCATAGAAATCCCAAAGAGAAGGGCTTGATACTAGAGATGAAAAAATTACCCCCTTCAGGACTACCACCACCCTCAGAAACTTCTGGTGAGCTGAAGAAATAGATACATGATAGTAAGTGTCCTTCAGATCCACCATCACCATCCAACAATTGGGGAACAAGAGATTGATCGCAAACCTGATAGTTTCGATTTTGGATTTTTTGGGACTTAAAAAAACGATTCAACCCACTCAAATTCATAATGGTTCTGAAGGACCCTTCTGGTTTCTTTACCAGAAACAGATGGGAATAATAGCCCTCCCCATTTCCAAAGGGGGAACTGGCACCAACACCTAACTCTACCACTTCTAACTCTAATAATTGACTGCTCGGAGACCAAGGACTGAGGTCTCGGGACTAGGAACCTAGGGGAAGGAACCTAGAGGAATTCTAGGCACAACTCGCTCCCCACTGTCTCTAATATCCAGGGGCTTAGAGATATCCTTTCCCAGGCTGGGAGACAAAACTTCAATTTTCCTCCCAACTGGTATCTGACGTCATTTTTTAGCCCATCTAGCTGAATTAGCTAAGGCCAGAGAGCAAGGGGATAGCCTTACTGAATCAGCTGAGGCATCCGGCAGGAAGTGTGACACTTTGCAAATGGTAGGAAGTGCATTCAACACCTGAACCCTTGGGGTTTTGTTTTTTAGCTGGGTCTCCAGTTCCTCCAACCATACCATAAGGGTCCTGGCCGTACAAGTGCCTGCCATGTTTGGCTTCAAGGAGGACCCGCCAACTCCCAGGTGCGCCTTAGAAAACGGTTGGCTTTCTTATCCAACTGGTCTCTTAAGGACCCCACATCTTTGAAGGACAGAGCTGATCTTTTAGATGTCCTAGATATGGCTGCATCCAGTTTAAGTACAGAATCCCTGGAGCAAGAAACCTAACCAACCCGAGGAATAAAGCTGTTCTTATCTGGCTTCTTCCATTCTCTTTCCATTAAAGAAGATATACTCCTATGAACCAGAAACTGTCTATGGGGGCGATACTCCAGGATCCCAAATGTAATATCCTGAATTGAACGAGCAGACCTAATGTCTTCAATACTCATTGTGGTTGAGATTAGCGAAGAAAAGGTTCAATGACAATGAAGAAGAAGTGCTGAATTAGTCCACAAACCTCAACCCAATCGTACACTTGTGGATAGAGTTGAAGAAAAAGCTGTATTCATACTCGAGTCCAACAGTATGCACCAACACTGGGAACGTTTAAAAGAGACCTGGGATCAGAAATCGGTCGAAAATCTGATTGAGAGCATGCCCAGAAGAATTCAGGCAGTGTTGAAAATCAAAGGTGGATTTTTATACTTACAAAATAATAAAATAATCTGCAGAACTAATAATATGCGAAAATAGTTGCAAGTAAAATTTATGTATGAGATAACCATTTGTAAAATGATGATAGTCTCCCATTCAAAGCTGTAGTGAATGCTGAGATACGGAGCCTGAAAGTCAAAAGTTCAAAATATTTTTACTCTGAACCCATTGGGTATTAAATTGTAAAATTTAACAGTACGTTCTATGTGCTCTATGAACTCATCACCTTAAGAAGTGAGTTTGCCCTCACTTCTAGGAGCAGTAGTGCATGTCTGGGATTCCTATTGATCCTGATTCTGAATAAAATATAGGGTAGCAGCATGTATTTGGGGTGCAGAGAGTGTAATGGGGTACAATTTAAGCTCAGTTTGCAGCCTAAGTGAAGGGTGAGTGGAGCAAATTGACCCCTGATTGCCAAACCCATGTCCCTAGGATGGCCCGTACATGACATGACTCTAGAAAGTATAGGGAATGGTTCAGTCTTCCATCCATTCAGCAGATCTGTACTGAAAAACTCAAGGTACACCATGTTAACGCACAGTATGTATGGGCCATTTGACTAGCAGCACCTATATAGTAGGCTGCCCATAAATTCATGAGAAACTAAAAAACCTAGTCCTGATGAAGACTAACAAGGGCCATTTGTGCAGAGGTTGTTCTATTTTATGGACCATGAAAGCAAGACTGTTACTGATCTTGTGATCGGGAATGACACAGCTGTGGGCTGGATGAATGATGTGACTGGCAACCTTTAACCTGTTGACCAGTATCTTGGTGAGAATCTTACAGTTCACATTCAATGAGGATGATGAAAAAGCAACTGGGGAAATTGAGTGTTGCTATGCTAATATGCAGGAAGCACAGGAGATGATAATGAAGAAATCATTTATTGTATTAGGCAACGCGTTTCACTGCCAAACCAACATCTTCATCAGGTCAACTAAATGGTTTAATAAAATATCTAATATACTAATTTAATACACAAATGTATATGGTATATATCATTCCCTCCTCCTATCTATAATTTCTGCTGTTTCCTTTTTTCTCTTGTATATTGTTTCATATTTCTCTTTCTACCATTTTTTCTTTTTTTGTTTTCTTTTTTTTTGTTTATTCTTATCTCACTCCTTTCAATTGCTTCCCCTAGAATCATTATGCTATCGGTGCATGCTCCCCTCCCCCTCTGATGTATGAGCCTCTGCTACCTGACTCATTTCCCCATCCTAAAGCGACATCCTCTTTTGAGCACAGGTTTTCCGTTCCTCCTTTTCTAGATATATAGTCATGCCCTTAAGTGTTGGCACCCCTGAAATGTTTCTAGAAAATGAAGTACCGTACTTTTCGGACTATAAGACGCAAAATTTGGGGGGAAAAGAAGGGTGCGTCTTATAGTCCGAATGTGGCGCCTGGCATCCGCTGTAATAGAGAGGCGGATGCCGGCAAGGGATAGACGCCGGGGCCTGAGATATCGCTGCGCTCCTCTGTCCTGCATGAAGCCAGCAGCGGCAGCAGCGATGCTATTCCGCTCCTCTGTCCCCCCGCCGCTGGCTTCATGCAGGGCAGAGGAGCGTAGCTGTGCTGGCGTCTATCCCTTGTCGGCATCCGCCTCTCTAGTACAGCGGATGCCGGGTCAGTATCGGTGGCCCCTTCTCCCCCGGGGCCGGTCCCCACCGGCCCCATACCTGTGAAGTTGCAGGCCGGCTCCTGCGCGGCGATATCACAGGAGCCGACCTGTTCGGGTGACAGCCGGGAGACTAATGAGGCTACCAGGCCTGTCACTGCTATATTAGTATTGCGGCTGGGTCTATGACCAGCCGTAATACTAATATACAGAATGTCCCATAGACGGCAATACAGTTGTATTGCCGTCTATGGGACTTGCAATCAAGTGACCACAGGTTCAAGCCCCCGGGGGGGAATAAAATTGTTAAAAAAATTAAAAAAAAAACTTTAAAAATATATAATAAAAATATGAAATAAATAAAAGTTCTAAATCACCTCCTGTCCCTAGAATATATATATAAAAGTAGAAAATCATATATCATAAACCACCGGGTTTTTTTTAATACAAGGTGATCTAAGCAATAGATATTCCCCAAAATGGTATAACTAAAAAGTACTTCTGGCCCCGCAAAAAAAAAAAAACACTCTATGCATCCCTGTACAGCTGCAGGGTCACCTGTCAATGTGGCCTTGCAGCTGTTGCAAAACTACAACTCCCATATATTAAATATTTTACCATTTTTTGCTTCAAAATTTTTTTTCCCTATTTTCCTCCTCTAAAACCTAGGTGCGTCTTATAGTCCGAAAAATACGGTACCTGTACACAATTGTTAGTACCCTTTCAAAACTGTGGGTAAATAACATTTCAGAGGTGCCAGAGTCTCTCTCCCATTGCCCCCTTATTTACCTCATGCAGCCTACAACAGCAGCTCATTTAAATACTCCACCGTAACTTTTCAACATATGGCTCTGCTTTCTATGCCCATTGATGTATGTTTGTGTATGTGTATCCATGTATACTGCATCCGTATGTGTGTGTCGCCATCAATGTGTACACACATAATTTTTTGTTTCATAGTTATATAAGTATAATCAAAAACTGAATAACAAAACAGCCAGGGCAATATAAGCATAAAAAACAAAAAAAACCAGACCAAACGTAACTATCAAAAATATAAATTTTATTAATCTAAAAATACACAAACATGTAGACATAAATAACAATTAATGGAGGAGCTGAAGTGCCCACAAAAAATGAGCAGGTAGGAAGGTGGCATATAAAGAATGTACTCAGTCAGCTGGGGTGCCGAACATACCAAGGGACGAAGCTCCTTAGTGAGCGAAACGCGCGTCGGGCGTGTGCAGGTCGTGTATGTGGTATAGGTAACGGCTTTATAGGGGGTTCCATCCATACCTTTATAATTTGGTGATTCTTATTTTTTGCTTTTCACAGTAATTTATATACTTACCTCATTGGTTTTTTCACTATTTCCATTAAGAGTTGCACGTTGTAGTTATGTGATGATTTATCACTTTGTCTTCATATTCACTCAGGCATTTGTTGTTCACTCTTATCTTTTATATATGTGGGGTCTTATATTTACTGCTTTGGTATGTTCGGCACCCCAGCTGACTGAGTACATTCTTATATGCCACCTTCCTACCTGCTCATTTTTTGTGGGCACTTCAGCTCCTCCATTAATTGTTATTTATGTCTACATGTTTGTGTATTTTTAGATTAATAAAATTTATATTTTTGATAGTTACGTTTGGTCTGGTTTTTTTTGTTTTTTATAGTTATATAAGTGTCAATACTTCAATTTTATCTATTAATGTATCTATTTTAAGTATTAACTATTTATATACTGAGTACTCAGTTGTACATTTAGTAATTCTTACTTATATTATCTACATTCTTTTAACTTTTTTGAAAATATTTCTATCTATATTTTAAACTTTGTATGTATATGCATTTTTTTTTATGTATTAATCGATCTAATAGAGCAGGAACCCACTACATAGAGATCTTCATGAAGTAGCTACTGGACTTATACACTTTGATCAAAATATATACTAGGAACCTCATGTTCAGTTTTGTAAATTTTACAAGCATTAATCAATGTATAATATTGGGATGTGTTGTACATGGCTTTCCTTTCTAAACTGTTGGTTGCAGAATAAACAGAAATGCATTCTTCTAGGTGTGTTTCTTCCCAAATTTGCTTGAACAAATACAAATCTTGGAACCAAACTAAACAACTGCCCCCCCCCCTGAAAAAAAAAAAAAAAAAGAATTTTGAGAGGTTCGCCCATCTCTACTGTTTATCTAGGGAAAGTGTTCACCCTCGCATCTCATGCACAGGTACGAAAGTATTTGCATCCAAGTATTTTTTTGCAGTTTAGATTTTTAGAATTTTTTTTTTACCTGAAAATAGGTGAAATTTATCTTTAAAGGTTAAGATTTATTTCGTAATTCATATAACACAGGATAAACAGGAAGTATAAAAGTAACATTTATGGCCGTGATACACTTATGTATGGCACCTACTTTATAATGAAACATTCCACTTGTTCTTACATAAATGCATGTATATATGAAAAAAATATAAAGAAATCAGCAATTTGAGAACCACAAAAAGTTGTTAAAAATGGACAGGTAGACTTTGTCAAGACTCTTTTAAGTCATTACCAATGTTATAGCTAGCAGAAGTTTTCTAAAAGATAAACGTAAATTGATAAAGGGCTGATTCTACAAGGGTAAAATGTTGTACTTTGAAGTCACTTCTTATAAGAAGCTAAATGACTAAATACTTGACAAGATTCCTCCACTGACCATACCTGACTACAACATCAGAGTTGACCTACAATTACTTTTGTTGGATAGTATTGCCACTTCTCCGCAGCTCAATAATACCTTTAGCTGTAATCAGATTGATCAAAGTGCACCGCAGTACCATGGAAGGTAGAAAATAACAGAAAAATAAAAAGTCGAACACAGTGAAGCAAAATTCCCTTCTTTTTATAACAGCAATTACAGATGGTAAAAACATATGTGTCATGGAAAATGACATTAATTAAGAGAAATACATAATGATTACATTGCAATAAAATTCAGATTTTATAAATGCACTATTTTACAAAAAAAACAATAATCTAAGAAACTGGAAAACCTTACTTAAGGCTAAGGTCCACAAGACATCCCACAGCCAAAGAGCGCTGCAGGAAAACTGCGGCGGCAACGCATCGTGGTTCTTCCTGCAGCACTTTAAAAAAAAAAGTGCGCCGAGTTTTCCTCTGCAGATTTTCTGTTACAATTTTATTTATTGGGAAACCGCTGGCATTTCCGTAGATATAATTGACATGCAGCAATTTCCAAAACTACGCCGGTTTTGAAAATCAAGGCGTGTCCGCACCGCGGTTTTTACCACAAAGTGGGCATGGGATTTGCTGGAATCCCATGCACTTTCCACTTACTGTAAAACATTACGATTTTTCCTGCAGCATTTCAACCGCTGGCAAATCGCGGCGTTTTCATCCCCCGGAGCCCCAGCCTAAAAGTGACTGTGCCCTAATATATTTGTTAGGATAGTAACTATTGTAAAAAGTTAGCAAAGTGCTTTTGCATCTTATGTATGGTTATGTATGGTTATGCAAGTTGACAACAGTGTTGGCTCTTTGTGGTTCTGATCTGTTGGAGGACAACTAAAATAGTTGTCAAATTCCAAGTCTGACAGACCCCATTGACTTTAATGGAGATTAGAGATGAGCAAGTACTGTAAGTATTCGATCGAATACCTCCCCTGCATAGTTATTGGTGTACTCGGTCGAATGCCACGCGGTAAACGCAGTAAAAATTCAATGCCCCTCCCACCTTCCCTGGCACTTTTTTACACCAATAACTTTGCAGGGGAGGTATTCAATCGAATACTACTCGCTCATCTGTAATGGAGATCTGTCAGGTGTCCAGTGTTTTTAAACTGAAAGCATTGAACAAAATTGTACAACTGGATACTGCATCTAAATGTGAACATAGGAATTTAGTCTTAGTCAGAGCTACTATGACTATAGTAGGTACAGTACATAGCTCTAAGGTAGTTCATATGGAATAACCTGCATATTCTTACAAATATGTGAGAATATCCTATTACCTCTGGTTATAAGATAAGACACGATAATCCTTTAATAGTCCCACAGTGGGGAAATTTCAGTATGTTACAGCAACATAGTAATACAGATACAGGATAATAAACAGTAATATATTACAGAAGGAAACACACATAAGCTGAGAAGAATACTATACTAGGAATCAATAGCAGCTAAGGAAGAAAATAAACAAAGAAGACTTCAGGATCATTTAGCTCTCTCTCTTCGCTTGGTCTGATGTAGATTATACAGCCTGACCACAGTTGGGAGGAAGGATCTCCGATAGCGCCCCTTCTCACACTTGGGGTGAAGCAGTCGGACACTTACAGTGTTGCCAAGTGCCGTCAAGGTCTCATACATGGGGTGGGATTTATTCTCCCACATGGAGCTCACTATGGACAATGTCCTTCTGTCACCCACCACCTGTACTAGGTCCAGGGGATTCCCCAGAACAGACCTTGCTCTTCTAGTCAGCCTGTCAAGTATATTTTTCTGTCCCTGGTTGATATACTGCTCCCCCAGCAGGCCTCACCGATACCTGAAGCGACCACAGAGTTGAAAAAGGCTCTAAGAAGTGGCCCCTGCTGTCGTATTCAAATGCTCCTCGTATTCACATGATCCTCAAGTTACCCCCTGTGCTGTGGATAGGTGGGTGACTTGTAACCAATATACCCCATTAATGTTTGATTTTATACACTTATTTATTTTCTTGTTTTGCCGATTTACATAGCGCTAACATATTCCGCATTTCTTTTTATCAGGCAAAGTGGAGAGGTGTCCTGATTTGTTGCACACAACACAAATGTGGGAACCATGGGACAGCTTGATGTCTGGGAAACCACAGAGGGTTGATTGGCAGGGGAGACTCCAGGCTTCCCTACTTCTGGATCGTGATTGGCTTCATAGGCATCTTGAATTTTCATGCTTTCATATCCATTACAAACTTTTCCATACCTCCATGGAAAAGATGTGCAAAAACTGATGCTTGACCATCAGGTCCTCCAGATCCTCAAAGGTAAAAATACATAATTCTTCATTCAACTGCTGAAAGTTACTCCTCATTCCATCTATCATATCTGAGTAGCTGTTGGTAGGTTCATGCTTTAGAGACTGGAAACTTTTTGCAATATTCTTTGGAGTGAGGTTATATTTTAGAATTAATGATTGTTCGTATCTACTCACCCTCCAACTGGGTGTCATATATCGACCGCCTGGACCTACCGCTGTCTTTATCGACCACTTCACCACCTGGCTCACACACTTCCTAGCCGCAGACACCCCCACCATCATCATGGGTGGTTTCAACATCCCCATTAACACAGACCACCGCCCTGCTTCCAGCCTCCTGTCCCTCACCACCTCCTTTGGTCTCTCCCCTTGGTTTTCCTCTGCCACCCACATAAAGGGGGGCACACTAGACCTCATATTCATCCGCCTCTGCTCCATATGCAGTCTCTCTAACTCTCCGTCTATGCTCTCTGACCACAACCTGCTGACATTCTCTGCCCTCTCCTCTGCAATAGACCCCCAATCTCTAAACCACCACGCCCCCACAGGAACCTCACTCCAGGACACAGATGCTGCTGCTGCCTTCTATAACACCACCATTACCTCAGCCCTTGACTCTGTGGCTCCCTACACAAACACCAGTGTCCGACCGATCAATAGACAACCCTGGCACACCGACCTGACTAAAAAACTGAGATGTGCCTCGTGGGTTGCAGAACGCCTCTGGAAGAAAAGTCACTCCCAGGAGGATTTCCTCAGTTACAAAGAGTTCTCACATTTAAGAACGCACTCACTTCCACAAAGCAGGTCTACTTGACCACACTCATATCTGCACTCTCTCGCAACCACAAACAGCTATTCTCCCCCTTCAACTCCCTCCTCCGTCATCCTGTCCCCCCTCTGACACACTTATCTCAGCTGACAACTTTGCCTCTCACTTTAAAACTAAAATTGACACCATCAGAGGCAATCTCACCCTACTCCCCCGACAACCCCTCTACCCAACTACTCGCTGCTCCCCATCCCTGATCTGTTTCTCCTCCATAACTGATGAAAAACTCTCCTCCCTAATCTCCAAATCCCACCTCACCTCCTGCGCGCTTGACCCGATCCAGTCACATCTCATCCCCAATCTCACTGAAGTCATTACTACGGCCCTAACCCATCTCTTCAACCTATCCCTAGCCAATAGATCCTTCCAACAAATGGAAAAAAGGAAAACCGGCAGCTCTCCGAAGATAATTAAAATATAACTTTTAATTTAAATAAGTAAAAATATTACATAACAAAAAAGTGACAAAAAGAAAAAAATGACACCTACATCTCTTTCTCAATAGATCCTTTCCCTCCGCCTTCAAACATGCCACTGTCACACCTATACTTAAGAAACCGTCCCTCGACCCGTCCTCCCCAGCCAACTATCGTTCCATCTTACTGCTCCCGTACGCCTCAAAATTACTTGAGCAACATGTCTACTCCAAACTCTCCTCCTATCTCTCATCCAACCTGCTCTTTGACAGACTACAGTCAGGCTTCAGACCCCATCACTCCACTGAAACTGCCCTAACAAAAGTCACTAATGACCTGCTCACCGCCAAAGCCAAGCGCCATTACTCTGTCCTCCTCCTCCTTGACCTCTCCTCTGCCTTTGACACAGTTGACCACTCCTTCCTGTTAGAAATTCTCTCATCCCTTGGCATCTCAGACCTGGCCCTTTCCTGGATCTCCTCATACCTCACCGACCGCACATTCAGCGTCTCCTACTCACATACCACATCCTCACCGCGCCCACTCTCTGTAGGTGTCCGCCAAGGCTCTGTCATAGGACCCCTTCTGTTCTCCATCTACACCCTTGGCCTGGGCCAACTCATAGAATCTCAAGGTTTCCAGTACCACTGTTATCTACGTCTCTGGACCAGACATTACCTCCCTGCTGGCCAGAGTTCCAGATTGTTTAGCGGCCGTAGCCTCCTTCCTCTCCTCCCGCTCATCATCATTTATCCTTCAAGTCACATATTCAAATCCTCAACACCTCCTGTCGCCTGCAGCTCAAGAACATCCACCGAATCCGCTCCTTTCTCACCCTGGAAACTACCAAGATGCTCGTCCAGGCCCTCATAATCTCCCGCTTAGACTACTTCAACACCCTTCTCCATGGACTCCCAGCTAACACCCTCACCCCCCTTCAGTCCACCCTAAACTGTGCTGCTTGCTTAATTCACCTCGCCCCCCGAACCTCATCGGCTGCTCCCCTCTGCCAGTCCCTCCACTGGCTACCCATAGCCCAGCGAATTGAGTTCAAGCTACTAACGCTAACATACAAAGCCATCCACAACCTGTCCCCTCCATATATCTCAGACCTAATCTCCCACTACCTGCCCACACGTAACCTCAGATCCTCCAATGACCTCCTACTCCGCTCTGCTCTCATCAGCTCCTCACACAACCGTCTCCAAGATGTCTCCCGTGCATCCCCCATACTCTGTAACTCCTTACCACGACACATAAGACTGACTCCAACAATCACAGGCTTCAAGAAGGCCCTGAAGACTCACCTATTCAGGAAGGCCTACAACCTCCAATAACACTATCACCTCACTGCCATCAGTACAGTCTCCCCCTCTCCTTCTGTCTCTACCTCGCAAGCAGGGCCCTCTACCCCACTGTGCCAGTCGGTCACTGTTAGTATTATATCTACCTGTACAGTATATTCTGTGTATTGTATGTAAACCCCCAAATGTAAAGCACCATGGAATTAATGGTGCTATATAAATAAATAAATAAATAATAATAATAATAATAATAATTGTTTATTGCCATCTTATTCCTTATCCTAATCTAGGGTAAGAGCTGTAAACAGAGCTGCTGGTACTATCAGGAAGTTGTTTCAAATCCTGTTACGAACATGTCCAGAATCCCATCTTTTTCCACAACCGGATTGTGTACTGGATATGGTTTGAAAGGATTCTATAATTAAAAAACACATTTTAAACTGAAAGCATATAGGAATAGCCTTTATAAAGGCTAGTCATCTCTTACCATTATCTTAACTACTACAGTACCAGGCCAATTTGTGGTCCAGGACCAGACACATTTTAGGTTTATTTTGTATGTGCGGTTTTGAGAGCTGTAACGTTTTTCTCATATGTCTAATTCAACTAATTTTTGCTAGTTTTTTTTCGGGGACACATAGGTATTTATTAGAGATGAGCGAACGGCGTTCGATCGAGTATATGTTCGGACATCACGCTTTCAACCCCGCGTTGAAAATGCACTTAAAGTTTGGGACAGGAACTATGGCAATGGAGGCATTGAAAAAAATAAGGAAAAAGCCATTGGCTGCCACGGACATGTGACCTCAGATTCAAACGAACAAGCGGCATCAGCTCCGATTCATTCTGTGCTTGCACTTAGTTAGAGAGAGACATCTACTGAGGGCTAGTAAGGTTTTAGATTCTGCTAGGCAGGAATAGCAAAGAAGAAGAACCACAACAGCTCTTTTAAGAGCTACACTAAAGGGAGAAGCTCAAACAAGCTTGGCACAGTGTCTACCAACAAACGCCAAAGTGGGATTCACAGCAATTAAGCCAGGCTGTATCTACGCAACCCAGCTTTCCATGGTGAAGATTAGGCTAAATGGGATACTGAAATTGTATGCCCATATACCCTATATATGCTTAATCCAGGGTTCAACAGTGTCCCCCCCCCCCAAAACTAATGGGTATACACTGAACTTCTCAGCCCATATACACTACAGACGCTTCATCCAGGTTGTCACGGTGTGTACCCCCCAAAAAGCATTGGGATATACATTCTAATTCTCAGGCTATATATGCTTCATCCATGTTGTCACGGTGTGTACCCACAAATAAATCAGTGGGATATACATTCTAATTATCAGGCTATATACGCTTTATCCAGGTTGTCACGATGTGTACCTCCCAAAAAGCAGTGGGATATACATTCTAATTCTCAGGTTATATATGCTTCATCCATGTTGTCACGGTGTGTACCCACAAAAAAATCAGCGGGATATACATTCTAATTCTCAGGCTATATACGCTTCATCCATGTTGTCACGGTGTGTACCCACAAAAAAATCAGCGGGATATACATTCTAATTCTCAGGCTATATACGCTTCATCCATGTTGTCACGGTGTGTACCCACAAATAATCAGTGTGATATACATTCTAATTCTCAGGCTATATACGCTTCATCCAGGTTGTCACGGTGTGTACCCACAAAAAAGCAGTGGGATATACATTCTAATTCTCAGGCTATATACGCTTCATCCAGGTTGTCATAGTGTGTACCCCAAAAAAATTAGTGGGATATACATTCTAATTATCAGGCTATAGATGCTTCATCCATGTTGTCACGGTGTGTACCCACAAAAAATCAGTGAGATATACATTCTAATTCTCAGGCTATAGACGCTTCATCCAGGTTGTCACGGTGTGTACCCCCCAAAAAACAGTGGTATATACATTCTAATTCTCAGGTTATATATGCTTCATCCAGGTTGTCACGGTGTGTACCCCCCAAAATTCAGTGGGCTATACATTCTAATTCTCAGGCTATAGACGCTTCATCTAGGTTGTCACGGTGTGTACTCACCAAACCATCAAAACCATCTAAAAATGCGCAAGGCTACCGGTAAGGAACATGGACAGGGAAGTGGACGAGGCCTTGGGTGAGGCTGGGGGCATGGGAATGCTGCTGGGGAGCAAGGTTGCGGTGAAGCCACAGCGCATTCAGTGCCTACTCCGCAGGGGCAGCAAGCATTGCGCTTCTCCACAGTCCCCGGCTTGCTGGCCACATTAAGTGGGATGCAGGGCACAAACCTAAGTAAGCCCGAGCACCAGGAACATGTGTTACAATGGCTGGCGGATAATGCTTCCACCACATTATCCACCAGCCAGTCAGCCTCTACCTCAACTCCTCCTCCTACAGAATATTCTGGTCAACCTTCCTCCCAAAATGCCCAATCTTCCCAGCAGAGTAATCCCAACTTTCCCTGCTCCCAGGAGCTGTTCACTGGTCCTTTAACTTTCCCTCTCCCTGTTCCTCCATTTCCCAATTCCACGGAGCTACCAAACGACTTTCTGGGATGCCCAGGATGCCCAAGCACTGGAGTCCCCTCCATCTCCTGTTGATTTTGTGGTGGTTGACCAGCAACCCACCCTCAGTGACGATGACAAGACAAAGTTGCCATCAGGGCAGCCTGTTGCCATGTGCAGTGAGCAAGAGGAGGAGGCGAGAGAGGACACTGACCCGACCTGGACAGGGGGGATGTCAAGCAGGGAAAGCAGTGTCGATGTTGAGGGAGGTGCAGCACCAAAGAGGGTGGCTAGAGGCAGAGGCATGTCCAGAGGCAGAGGTCAGCTGTTTCGCCGAAGCCAGGCCACACCCAGAATGGCCCAAGATGTTCCCTATCATAGCCATCCCAGAAAAACTCCCCCATCGAAGGAACGTTCCTCGATGGTGTGGAGATTTTTCAAGGAATGCGCGAAGGACAAATATAGTGTGGTTTGCACAATTTGCCACTCGAAACTGAGTAGGGGCTCTGAAAAGAGCAACGTTACGACCACTTCCTTGCGCCGTCATTTTGAATCCAAGCACTGGGCTCAGTGGGAGAGAGCAAACACAGGACAATCGTCGTCCGGTGTTGCCGCCACTGCCTCTCCCACTGTTGCCAGTGCTGGCACTGCAGTCCAGAGCACCAGCCAGGACACCACAACGTCTGGCTCCGCCACTTTGGGGACTTCTCCCTCATCCTCCCCTGTTCCTGTCTCAGCTCCTTCTCCTGCACCATCATGTGCCTCCTCCAAGCAACCCACCATCTCTCAGACATTTCAGCGCAGGCAAAAATATAGTGCTAACCACCCACATGCGCAAGCCTTGAATGCGCACATCTCTAAACTCCTGGCCCAGGAGATGTTGGCGTTCCGGCTTCTGGAAACTCTGGCCTTCTGGGACCTGATGGCAAGTATGGCACCTCGCTATGCCGTCCCTAACCGTCACTACTTCTCCCGATATTCCGTCCCCGCCTTGCACCAGCACGTGTCACTCAACATCAGGCGGGCCCTAAGTTTCAGGCTTTGCACAAAGGTCCACTTGACCACCGACGTGTGGACATGTGCAAGCGGACAGGGACGCTACATTTCACTGACGGCACACTGGGTGAATGTAGTTCAATTGTAGGTGTACCTCGTCTCCCCGCCTATCATTTCTGGCAGGGACTCTGAAACAACACCCTCCTCCTCCGCCGTTAAATTGACTTCAGCTTTTAGCTGGAAACGTTGCAGCACTGGCGTGGGTAGACGTCAGCAGGCCGTGCTGAAGCTCATCAGCTTGGGGGACAGACAGCACACTGCATCCGAGGTGAGGGATGCCCTCCTCGATGAGACAGCATTATGGTTTGAGCTTCTGCACCTGGGCCCAGGCATGGTCGTTTCTGATAACGGCAGGAACCTGGTAGCAGCTCTGGAGCTTGCCAGCCTCCAACATGTTCCATGCCTGGCCCATGTCTTTAACTTAGTGGTGCAACGTTTTTTAAAGACATACCCAAATGTGCACGAGCTACTGGTGAAAGTGCGGCGCTTGTGCGCCCACTTTCGCAAGTCTACAGTAGCCGCTGCTAGCCTCAAAAAACTCCAGCAACACCTACATCTGCCCGAACACTGGCTGTTGTGCGACGTCCCCACGTGCTGGAACTCAACATATCCTATGTTGAGCAGAGTGGTTGAGCAGCAGAGACCTTTGTTGGAGTACCATCTCCAAAACTCTAGGGTGCCACAAAGTCAGCTCCCTCAGTTTCTCAACCATGAGTGGCCATGGATGGGAGACCTATGTGAAATCCTACGGGTGTTTGAGGAGTCCACCAAGAGGGTCAGCTGTGATGATGCACTAGTGAGCGTAACAATCCCGCTCTTGTGTTTGATGCGAGAATCCCTCATTGCCATCAGGGATAACGCAGATCACACTGAGGAGTCAGGGGTAGCAGCAGAACCGTCAGAGCAGGAGAGTAGTTCCACACACCTGTCCGCTTCACAGCGTTTAATGACGGAGGAGGAGGATGAAGACATGGCAGATGATATGATTGTGACATAGGAGGCTACTGGAGAAGTTCAATGCGTCCCATTCTTGCAGCGCGGTAGTACAGTACATGGAGATTTAGGGTATATAATACAGGAAACAAACTGAAAGCAGGGGAGAAAATAGTTCTCCAGGTCACAGCCTCTTCCACAGACTGCGTCTTTGGCCATATATATTGCTGACCAACTACAACTTTTGTCATTAAAACAAAAATTTTTTTCCCTTCTGACCATGGGAGACTATGTATCCTAAATCTTCACTTGTTTCACTCGAGGGTATCAATAATAAATTTACATTGCACATACTGGCAGCCATCAAAAGAAACCAGAAATGAGACCAAAGAATGTGGTGAGAATGACTTGTGGAACCCCCTGGCAGGGGCGTAGCACTACTGTACTACCTAAAACCACCAGTAAACTCTGTATGGTAAGCGAGCAGTGTGGGTCCTGGAATTGTTATTACCTGTAGCTGCTCTGTCCTGGAAAGCTGATCTGCAAAGGTCCTGGCTGGTCCACTGCAGATGTTATATTAATGGCCTATTCTAAAGATAGACCATCAATATTAAAAATACGGAAAAACCATTTATAGCCAGGCCCCACGTGGCAAAAATAACATGATTTGAGATATAGGGGTTTTTTCGCCGCATTTGACAGTGCCTGTAACGTGGATGGGATTCTGATTTATTCCATCCACACATTGAAGAAAAATATCTGCAGCGGTTTTTGCTGTCCGCTTAAAAAGTCAGACATCTTTGGGAACGGACAGTTAAGGACAGGCACAGACTGTAAAAGAACACACCCGATCTCCATTTAAGGGAGGAGGAAGAGGAGAAAGGAGGAAATGGAGAGTGACCTTTCTGGTGGGGGCAGCAAAGTCATTCCAAGTAACACTGGCACACATGGCTAACTTCATGTTGGGGTGCTTTTCAAGTGACAAGCGCGTAGTCAAAATACAGTCCTATGAAAAAGTTTGGGCACCCCTATTAATCTTAAAGGGATTCTACCATTAAACTACTTTTTTTTTCTAATGAAAACGTCGGAATAGCCTTAAGAAAGGCTATTCGTCTCCTACCTTTAGACGTGGTCTCCGCCGCGCCATTCCGTAGAAATACCGGTTTTAACCGGTATGCAAATGAGCTCTCCGCAGCAATGAGGGCAGGCCCCAGCGCTGAAAGGCCGATAAGCGCATCCCCATTGCTGCCCGAGAGCTCTTTCCTGTGCCGCCTCCTTGTTCTGCAGCAACTCCGCCTTTTCTGGCTTCTCTTGCTCTTGTAGTTCTATATAGGAGCATAGAGAGGCAACCCCAAAATGGCCGCTGGCCGGCTCCTGTATTGAACTGCAAGAGCGGCTACCCAAAAATGGCCGGCTGTTAGTACAATAAACCTCATTTCAATCCTGAAATATTACTGTGTCCATCAGTTATTAGATACATCAAACTGAAATGGCTGTTGCAAAACCAAAATATTTAGAACTAAAAATGATTGAGATTAATAGGGGTGCCCAAACTTTTTCATAGGACTGTAATAGAGAGCAACCAATACTGGATATTTGCAATCCTTGACCCCCGGTATAAAAATAACATCTCGTCTTTTATTCCGGTAGAGGGGAGGGCCAATCGCATTAATGACTGCCACAAGCAATTGGTGCAGAACATGATGGAGATGTTTCCATCAAGTGTCGTTGGCGGCAGAGAGGAGAGTTCCTCCATGAGGCGAACAAGTGCTGTCCGGTCCACACCCACAAGGGGTACACTGTCTAAGCTCAGGGATACATTAATGGCACCCCCTCGCCAAACTCCCGCCACTGAGGGGTCTAGTGTCACCAGGCGGGAAAAGTATAGGCGCATGTTGCGGGAATACCTGTCTGACCATAGCCCTGTCCTCTCCAATCCCTCTGCGCCCTACACGTATTGGGTGTCGAAGTTGGACCTGTGACTTGAACTTGCCCTATATGCCTTGGAGGTGCTGTCCTGTCCTGCCACCAGTGTCCTATCTGAGAGGGTTTTCAGCACAGCCGGTGGTGTCATCACGGATAAGCGCAGCCGGCTGTCAGCTGAGAGTGCCGACTGGCTGACTTTCGTCAAAATGAACAGCCACTGGATAGACCCATCATTTTCATGCCCACCAGTGTCAAGCACCCCAACATGAATTGTCATGTCTGCGCTCAACCTCTACAATTCCTCCTCATATTCCTCCACCATCTGCGTTGCACAATTCTGATCCTATCTAGGCTGAATCCACCCTGATTTCCCCAAACTCTGCTGGTTAGAGGCTGAATCCATCCTGATTCCCCAAACTCTGCTGGTTAGAGGCTCAACTAACCCCAAGGGCCAAAAACACTGCTGGTGCAAGGCTCAACTAAGTTAAAGGGCCTAAAACTCTGCTGGTAAGAGGCTAAAGTCACCTAATGGGCCTCAATCTCTGCTGGTAACTCAGCTTATGGGCCTCTAACTTAATTTGGAAGGGTTCACGTTAAGGGCCAGAAAAGTGAATTTTGGAAGGTCTTACCACATCACACACACACACACACACACACACACACACACACACACACACACACACACACATCCACAATGACAGTTAAGGGTGGGTACTGTTGGATTTCCCATTGCCTATTCCATCTGTGGTTGTCATGGGCAATGTGATTTAAAGGGGTGCTTGTTGTTAAGGTTTCATTAGAGTAAAATTTGAGTTTATGTCCATCCAATTGGGGAGGAAAAAAGGTTTCCAGGTATTTTTCCACTTTCATAGTGGGTTTTTTGAGTGTGGAAAGTGTTGTAGTTGATAGGCTGTGATGTTGGGGTAAAACTGTGACTTGGGCTTTTTAGTTGCCCCCAGGCATGCTTCCCCTGCTGTCCCAGTTGCATTCCAGAGGTGTTGTCATCATTTGCTGAGGTGTTATAGTGGACTTGGTGACCCTCCTGAGTCGAACATTGGTTTCCCTCTAAACGAGTATTTTTCCCCATAGACTATAATGGGGTTCGATGTTCGATCGAACAGTTGAGTATTGAGCGGCTACTCGAATCGAACTTTGAACATTTCACTGTTCGCTCATCTCTAGTCTTTATTTTTATGTTGTTTTTATTTTCGAATGTGTTTTAATTTTTTTATATCTGGGAAAATATAAACAAAATAGGAGGGAAATTGTGTCTGGTTTTCACTTTTCTTTTTTTTTCATTTATTAACACAAAGTGCAACTGAAAAACTTTATAAAATAGTTTTTCCTCTCTGTTATCATAATTTTTATTTTGTATGGTGTTGTTGGGGGTGGGGCTATAATCTTTAATAACAGCATTTTATTGGTGTATTATTTTACTTATTGTTTTTTAAAAAATTTTTTTCAGATGCTGTCCCCATAAGGTCATAAGATCTCCAGTTGCAGGAGGAATACAGCGTCCTGCACATTGTATACACTGCTGATCTGGGTCCTGTAGGACCCAGCAGCTCTTGCAAGACACTGAGACCGGTAGATCACATGACCGCCGGGTCAGAGGGCAGCCCCATCATGGCAGCGCACATAGCTTTGTATACAGTGCTCATTGAGCACTGTATACACAGTGTTCGAGAAGACAGAGAAGGGAATAAACCTTCCCTGTCTTCTCTCCGAGAGCTCCAGCTGAAGTTACAGCCAGCTCCCAGTTTCAGCAATTGCACGATCTCGTGCAATAGCTGTGTTCTTTTTTTTTATGTAGATAGTGAGCCCCACATAGAGCTCACAATGTACATTTTTCCCTATCAGTATGTCTTTTTTGGACTATGGGATGGAAATCCATGCAAACACGGGGAGAAAATACAAACGCCTTGCAGATGGAAAAAACCATCCCTTGGTGGGATTTGAATACCAGGACTCGAGTGCTGCAAGGCTGCAGTGTGGACTGAACCACCGTGTGGCCCCCCCCCATTTGTGTTCTGACAGGACGTACCAGCAAGTCCTGTCAGAACAAGGCAAACACTATCCGGATGTATATAGTCTATGGGCAGTCCAGAAGTGGTTAAAGGGGATCTATCATTAGAAAAAGTCATTTTTAACTAATCACATACCTGCAAAGCCTTTAGAAAGGCTATTCCACACATACCTTTTGTATGTAAATTGCCTTGGTAGATTTTGAATAAGTCCGTCTTTATTCATATGCTAATTAGCTTCTCCATACACCCCAGAAGTATCTTTGTGCACTGTCTTCTGTATACACAGCACAAGCTGCTTCTGCTGACCCCTCCTTCCTTCTCTCACAGCACACAGCAGGGAGAGGAGATTTGGGTGACAACTTCCTGTGTACGCTTGAGCCTAATTAGCATATGGCTAAAAACAGACTTATTCTCCTTGCACTGGTTCAGAGAAAATAAATTTAAAAAAAAATAAAAAAAATAAAAAAAATTGCCCAGGCTGCCGCCCCCTTCCCCCGATCCGCCACCCGATGCTGAGTGTAGTAGACCATAGCTGCAGTACAGAACACTCTGGGCAAACTCTACAGAGTGAGGAAGAGAGAAATCACATACTTCTAAGCATCATAAAGAGGAGATCCCTCATTGGGCTGTGCTAGTAAATCAGAGCTAGTGATGGACAGAGCCTCAATCTAACATGTATTACTGGGAAGTATAATATATATCAAAGTGTCTGCAAATGAATGAAGGAATGAAGATTGCAGCCTGAAACCTAATGCATCTGACATATGTAAAAATATTAAAGGGAATCTGTCAGCAGGAAAAGCAGTATCAGACTAAAGACAGTAGCTTGTAGGGCGGCTTCTATACTTTCTTATTCCGCATTATTCTACAGTATATTTACCATATAAAATGTTATCTTCAATAATAAATATATTAAAGTATTTGTTACTGTAACTGTAAAATGGCTCTTCTCCTGGAGAAAGAAATTTTTCTTTGTAATGAAGACAAGAAGTTCTACTAGACTTAGGTCCATATCTAGTCCTGTAGTGTAGTGATAAAAAGGGTGAATAGTCCTGTAAGTAGAAAGCTGTGTATGTGCCATATTATCTGTCTCACAGCACAGACTTAGTAGACACATGGATGGAAGACAGGGGAAAGTGCGAGTCAGGTAATTTATGGTTTCAGAAACTGCTTTGATCTATGTATTACTTTTATATTTGCATAAGCGAAAGCTTGAACAGGGTGAAAGGAGAAAGTGAGAGCAGAGGAGGAATTTATTAAATTTGTCCAATCTGTCAGATATTAACCCCTTACTGCCAGGATCGACTCCTGAATGAGATTTTCCCTGAATGATAAAGATTACACACAATTTTAATGCCGAATGTTGATTTAGACATGAGCTCTGACTTATAAATATTCATGCGAGGGATCAGTGTGGTATTTTAGTTGTAAGGCTTAGCAGTGTAAAACACTAAAATGAACAAGAAGAAGAGTTATATAGATAGAAATGAAAAGGTCCTAAGGACCATAGAAAAGAGACATATTGAAAATGTTTAAGAATCTTTAAGAAGTATGGGCAATACTAAATTATTTCTTGATTAGAGATGAGCGAACACTAAAATGTTCGAGGTTCGAAATTCGATTCGAACAGCCGCTCAATGTTCGTGTGTTCGAACGGGTTTCGAACCCCATTATAGTCTATGGGGAACAGATACTCGTTAAGGGGGAAACCGAAATCCGTGTCTGGAGGGTCACCAAGTCCACTATGACACCCCAGGAAATGATGCCAACACCTCTGGAATGACACTGGGACAGCAGGGGAAGCATGCCTGGGGGCATCTAACACACCAAAGACCCTCTATTACCCCAACATCACTGCCTAACAACTACACACTTTCCACATTCAAAAAAACCTCTATCAAAGTGGGAAAATACCTGGAAACCTTCTTTACTCCCCAAATGGATGGACACAAACCCCAATTTAAGCTCAACAAACAGTAACAACCACCCCTTTAAATCACGTTCCCCATGACAACCACAAATGGAATAGGCAATGGGAATTCCAAAAGCCCTCACCCTTAACTGTCATTTTGAGTGTGTGTGTGTGTGTGTGTGTGTGTGTGTGTGTGTGTGTGTGTGTGTGATGTGGTAAGACCTTCCAAAATTCACTTTTCTAGCCCTTAACATGAGCCCTTCCAAACAAAGTTACATGACCTTAAGCTGAGCTACCAGCAGAGATTGAGGCCCTTGGCATGAGTAGAGCCTTGCACCAGCAGTGTTTTTGGCACCAGCGTGTGTCCCTTAACATCAGGCGGGCCCTAAGTTCTGCGCTTTGCACAAAAGTTCCACATTAACTAGGCTGAATGGTACAAAGATTAGTAGGCCCGAGAACCAGGAACAGGTCTTGCAATGGCTGTCGGATAACGCTTAAAGCACATTGTCCACCAGCCAGTCAGCCTCTACCTCCTCTTACCCAACAGTCTTGTCCTCCTTCCACCCAAAATTCCCAATCTTCTCAGAACAATAACCCCAACTGTCCCTGCTCCCCAGAGCTGTTCTCCCTTCCTTTGACTGTACCGCAACCTGCCCCTCCATTTCGCGATTCCACGGACCTAACAGACGAGTATCTGTGTCCAGATGCTCAAACACTAGAGTCTCCTCCATTCCATCTCCGGTCGATTTGGTGGCGGATGACCAGCAACCCACCCTCATCGACGACGATGAGACGCAGTTGCTGTCAGGGCAGCCAGTTGACATGCGCATTGTGCAGGAGGAGGAGGCGAGACAGGAGTTGGAAGAGGAGGTGGTGGACGACGAGGACACCGACCCCACCTGGACAAGGCAGATGTCAAGCTGGGAAAGTAGTGTGGATGTTGAGGCAGGTGCAGCACCAAAAAGGGTAGCTAGAGGCAGAGACATGTCCAGAGGCAGAGGTCAGCTGCTTTGCCGAAGCCAGGCCAGACCCGGAATGTCCGAAGATGTTCCCTTTTGTACCCAGCCCAGAAAAACTCCCCCATCGAGGGCACGTTTCTTGAAGGTGTAGAGTTTTTTCAAGGAATGCGCCGAGGACAGATATAGTGTCGTCTACACAATTTGCCTCTCGAAATCGAGTAGGGGCCCTGAGAAGAGCAACCTGTCCACCACTTCAATGCACCGTCATTTGGAATCCAAGCAATGGAATCAGTGGCAGGCAGCAACGGCAGGACAAACGTCGCCCGCCGTTCATGCCACTGCCTCTGCTCACAGTGCTGGCGATGCACTCCAGAGGACGAGCCAGGACATCACTTCATCTGCCTCCGCCACTTTGTTGACTTCTCCCTCATCCTCCCCTGTTTCTGTCTTATCTCCTTCTCCTGCACCATCAAAGGCACCATCAGGCGCTTCTTTACAACAACCCACCATCTCTCAGACATTGGAGCGCCGGCAGAAATACACCGCTAACCACCCACCCACGCAAGCCTAGAACGCCAACATCGCTAAACTGCTGGCCCAGGAGAGGTTGGCGTTCCGGCTTGTTGAAACTCCCGCCTTCCCGGACCTGATGGCAACTGTGGCACCTCACTATGCCGTCCCTAGCCGTCTCAACTTCTCCCGGTGTGGCGTCCCCGCCTTGCACCAGCACGTGTCACTCAACATCAGGTGGGCCCTTAGTTCCGCGCTTTGCTGCAAGGTCCACTTGACCACCGACACTTGGACAAGCGCCTGTGGTCAGGGATGCTGCAGTGCTTATCTTTAATGACAGGCAGGGTGAATGTGGTGGAGTCTGTTCCCCGGGTGCAAACTGGGGTGGCCTATCTCCTCTCCCAGGCCAAAATTCATGGCAGGAGTAGACTGAAACCCTACGACGCTGCAACCTCCACCACAGCTACTAGCGGCAAACGCTAAAACACTGGTGTGGGGAGACGTCAGCAGGCGGTGCTGAAGCTCATCAGCTTGGGGGACAGACAGCACAGTGCCTCCGAGGTCAGGGATGCCATCCTGGCTGAGATGGCATTTTTTTTTCCCTGCTACACCTGGGGCCTGGCATTTTTACGCCTGTGATAATGGCTGGAACCTGGTAGCGGCTCTGGAGCTTGCCAGCCTCCAACACGTTCCATGTTTGGCCCACGTCTAACCTAGTGGTGCAAAGTTTTTTAAAAACATACCCAAATGTACCGAAGCTACTGTTGAAAATGCGGCGCTTGTGCGCCCACTTTTGCAAGTGCACAGGAGTCGCTGCTAGCCTAAAAACACTCTAGCAAGGCCTACATCTGTCCAAACACAGGCTGTTGTCCGTCATTCACACACGCTGAAACCCTACAATACCATATCTTGAGCAGGGTGTGTGAGCTGCACAGACCTTTGATGGAGTTCCATCTACAAAACCCAAGGGTTCCTCAAAGTCAGCAACCAAAGTTTCTGCACCATGAGTTTCCAGGGGTGGCAGAGTTATGGCTAGGGGAAGAGGCATGGATAGGGATGATGTCTAGGGGCAAAAGCAGTGTGGATGTGGAGGCAAGCTAAGCAGGAAAAACTGGGGGTACAAGCTAAGGCATGGACTGGGGTGATGTCTAGGGGCAAAAGCAGTGTGGATGTGGAGGCAAGCTAAGCAGGAAAAACTGGGGATACAAGCTAAGGCATGGACTGGGGTGATGTCTAGGGGCAAAAGCAGTGTGGATGTGGAGGCAAGCTAAGCAGGAAAAACTGGGGGTACAAGCTAAGGCATGGACTGGGGTGATGTCTAGGGGCAAAAGCAGTGTGGATGTGGAGGCAAGCTAAGCAGGAAAAACTGGGGGTACAAGCTAAGGCATGGACTGGGGTGATGTCTAGGGGCAAAAGCAGTGTGGATGTGGAGGCAAGCTAAGCAGGAAAAACTGGGGGTACAAGCTAAGGCATGGACTGGGGTGATGTCTAGGGGCAAAAGCAGTGTGGATGTGGAGGCAAGCAAAGCAGGGAAAATGGTGGCTAGAGGCAAAGGGATGTCCATAGGCAGCAAGGGCAAAGATGCAAAACTCTCCCGTTTCAAGAATTTTCCTGACTTGTTTCCCCACAAAACATTCCTGGGAGGAGGGCTGAAACACCACCCTCCTCCTCCTCCGCTGTTAGATTTACCCCAGCTACGAGCTGAAAACGCTGCAACACTGGTGTGGGGAGACGTCAGCAGGCTGGGCTGAAGCTCATCAGCTTGGGAGACGGACAGCACACTGCCTCTGAGGTCAGGGATGCCATCCTGGATGAGATGGCAATTTGTTTATCCCCGCTGCCCCTGGGGCCAGGTTTTTTAGCTTGTTGGAGGGCTCTGGAGCTTGCCAGCCTCCAACACGTTCCATGCCTGGCCCACATGTTCAATGTAGTGGTGCAATGATTTTTAAAAACATACCCCAAATTAGCTGAGCTAAGGGTGAAAGTGCGGCACTTGGACACCCACTTTCCCAAGTCTACAGTACCTGGAGCTAGCCGCAATACACTCCAGCAAGGCCTACATCTGCCTGAAGCACCTACTGTTGTGCGAGGTCACCACACGCTCTAACCCTAGATACCGTATGTTCAGCAGGGTGTGTGAGCAGCAGAGACCTTTGATGGAGTACCAGCTACAAAACCCAAGGGTTCCTCAGAGTCAGCTCCCTCACTTTCTGCACCATGAGTTTCCATGGGTGGCAGACTTATGGCTAGAGGCACAGGCATGGATAGGGGTGATGTGTAGGGGCAAAAGCAGTGTGGATGTGGAGGCAAGCTAAGCAGCAAAAACTGGGGGTACAAGCAGCCGGTGACATCATCACTGACAAGCACAGCTGTCTGTCAGCTGACAGGCTGACTTTCACCAAAATGAACAGACAATGGATAGACTCATCATATACATGTCAGTTACATGACAAATTTAGTGCAATTTGCAAGTCCAAGATGGTTTGGAGATCTGCGGAGAGGAATCTCACCACCTCTTGCGGGTGCCATCATTTGGAAGGCAAGCCCTGGGCTCAGTGGGTGAGAGCAAGCGCAGGATAATCGTCGTTTGGCCTGGCGGCCACTGCCTCTTCCACTATTGACAGGGCTGGCGCTGCAGTCCAGACCAGGAGCCAGGACACCTCCACATCTGCCTCTGACACTTTGGGGAGTTCACCCTTATCCTCACCTTTTCCTGCCATTTCTCCTTTTGCCCGCGCCATCATGCGCCTCTTCCCAGCAACTCCCCATCTCCCAAGCCTTTCATTTCATGCTAAAGTACAGCGCAACCCACCCACATGCCCAAGGCTTCAACGGCCTCATCTCAAGAAATCTGGCCCAGGAGATGTTGGAATCCCGGCTGGGGGACACTCTGCCCTTTTTGGGCAGAGTGTCTACTGCGCCACCGCACTGTGCCGTCCACACCAGCACTTTCCCCCAAACATGAGGCGGTCCCTAAATTCAGCGCTTAGCCCTAAAGTTCCATGTGACCAGTTACGAATGGACAAGTGCATGCGGACAGGGACGCTACCTTTCAATTTGGGCACAGTGGTTGAATGTAGTTGAGGCGTGGACCGGGTCGCAAAATGTGGTGGCCTGACTTGTCTCCCCACACAACATTCCTGGGAGGAGGGCTGAAACACCACCCTCCTCCGCTGTTAAATTGACCCCAGCTACGAGCTGGAAACGCTGCAACACTGGTGTGGGGAGACGTCAGCGGGCCGTGCTGAAGCTCATCAGCTTGGGGGCCAGACAGCACACTGCCTACAAAGTGAGTCATGCCATCCTCGATGAGACGGCAATGTGGTTTTTGCCACTGCACCTGGGCCCAGGCATGTTGTCATGTGTGATAATGGCCGTAACCTGGGATTGGCTCTGTAGCTTGGCAGCCTGCAACATATTCCATGCCTGGGCCACGTTTTTAACTCATTGCTGCTAATCTTTTGAAAAAGGTACCCCAATGTTCCTGAGCTACTGGTGAAAGTGTGGCGCTTGTGCGGATAGTTTTTAAAGTGTATAGTTGCCGCTGCTAGCCTCTATGCACTCCTACAACGCCTGTACCTGCTGGAACAACGGCTGTTGTGCGACGTCTCCACACTGCTGGCACTAAACATATCATGTGTTGAGCAGAGTGTGTGAGCAGCACAGACCTTTGATGTAGTTCCAACTCCAAAACCCTCGGGTTCGTCAAAGTCAACTCCCTCAGTTGCTCAACCATGAGTGGCCATGGGTGGCAGACTTATGTGAAATCCCATCCCATCCATTGCACTGGACACGAAACATTAGCATGCGCTCAGCACAACTTCGGATATGGCAGATGCGTTAAGCAGGGTGCAGGGTACAACACAGACCAGGCCCGAGCACCAGGAACAGGTGTTAGAAATACTGCAGCATCTGCCATTTCCTTCCAATTTTGGGGTTTTGGACCCGCCACCGACTTGTCTGGACCTAAGTGGGGATCATGAGACACAGTTGCCATCAAGGCAAGCTGTGGTCATGTGCGGTTTGCAGTAAGGGGGCAGTGCGCAATTGGAAGAGGAGTTGGTGGATGACGAGGCCACCGACCCCACATGGACAGGGGTGATGTCTAGGGGCTAAAGCAGTGTAGATGTAGAGGGAAGCTAAATCAACAAAAAACCTGGGTAGAAGCAAAGGCATAAACTGGGGTGATGTTTAGGGGTGAAAGCAGAGTAGATGTGGAGGGAAGCTAAGCAGCAAAAACAGTGGGTAGAAGCAAAGGCATGCAAAACTCTACCCTGTTGGAAGACTTATTCCTAGGTCTGGAACACGTTAATGGCCCCCCTGGACAAATTACTGCCACTCAGGGGCCTAGTGTCACCAGGAGGGACAAGTATAGGCGCATGTTGTGGGAATACCTGGCCGACACCAGCTCTGTCCTCTCCGATCCCTCTGTGCTCTACAGCCTAAACTTATTTTCTCATCTTTTTTTCTGAACTGCACATCTCTTGCCTGCTTCCTTTGGGATCTTAGAAATGGTGGTCCACTTCCACAGATGGTAACTTCAATAGACAGTGTAACGGGAGTAGCTGAGGGATCGCTGTCTTAACCACTTTTTGGCACAAAATTAACTTCCAAAGCCAAATATGGTGCAAGTATATGATGCAAGGACACCTACACACCTATCTCTGACACATTGGGGAGTTCACCCTCATGCGCCCTTTTGGCCTGCACCATCATGCGCCTCTTCCCAGCCACTCCACATTTCCCAAGCTTTTCATTGCAGGCAGAAGTACAATACAACCCACCCCCATGCCCAAGCCTGTAACAGCCTCATCGATAAACTGCTGGCCCTGGAGATGTTGGTGTTTGTTTATGCTTCTGGAGACCCAGGCCTTCCGTCAGCAGATGGCAGCTGGGGCACCTCCCTATGCTGGGCCTAGCCATTACTACTTCTCTTGGTGTGCTGTCTCTGCCTTGCGCCTGCATGTGTCCCATAACATCAGTCGGGCCCAGAGCTCTGCGCTTTGCTGCAAGGTCCACTTGACCACCGACACATGGACAAGCGCCTGTGGTCAGGGATGCTGCAGTGCTTATCTTTAATGACAGGCAGGGTGAATGTGGTGGAGTCTGTTCCCCGGGTGCAAACTGGGGTGGCCTATCTCCTCTCCCAGGCCAAAATTCATGGCAGGAGTAGACTGAAACCCTACGAAGCTGCAACCTCCACCCCAGCTACTAGCGGAAAACACTG
Source organism: Leptodactylus fuscus (assembly GCF_031893055.1). Taxonomy (NCBI): domain Eukaryota; kingdom Metazoa; phylum Chordata; class Amphibia; order Anura; family Leptodactylidae; genus Leptodactylus; species Leptodactylus fuscus. The sequence continues at coordinate 98,930,830 of NC_134266.1, read as the reverse complement.
TAACACTGGCATGGGGAGATGTCAGTAGGCCGTGCTGAAACTGATCAGCTTGGGGGACAGACAGCACAGTGCCTCCGAGGTCAGGGATGCCATCCTGGCTGAGATGGCATTTTTTTTTCCCTGCTACACCTGGGGCCTGGCATTTTTGCGCCTGTGATAATGGCTGGAACCTGGTAGCAGATCTGGAGCTTGCCAGACTCAAACACGGTCCACGCATGGCCCACGTTTTCCAACTTGTTGGTGCCATGTTTCTTTGAAACCTACACCATTGTGCCTGATATACAGGTCAAAGTGGGGCCATTTTCGTAAGTGAGAACTAGCCTCTGCTAGGCAGAAAACATTCAGAGCACACTCCTCTCATCTTCGCACCGTTGGCTGGCGGAGGAAGACGAGGGGGTTGGAGTGGCATCTGATGTCCCTATCCCACACGAGGCTAGAGGGTGCACTTCAGTGCATCCCATTGCTTCACCACAAATGGTGTGAAGGGGAGTGGAAAATGGAGGAAATGGAGAGTGACCCTTACAGTTGGGGCCAGCAAAGGCATGCCAAGTAACACACTGGCACACATGGCTGACTTCATCTTGGGTTGCTTTTCAACACATATTTCACATCATGAAGAACAAATAATACTGGATTTTTTCAAGCCTCGAACCCCGGTCTAGGTCTAATGTCTGTTCCTTTCTTATATTAGGGGAGAGGGAAAAAAAATTACTTCAGTGATACGTTTAGCGTACATAGACTGACTATTAATGTGTATCCCACTTAGTGTTGTTAGGGTTACACACCGTCACAACCTGGCTAAAGCTTCTATAGCTGTTAATAAAGTCAACATAACTTTACGGTATCCAAAAAGACAGCTGGTACCGACAGAGAGCAAGACAAATGTCACCCAAAGCTGTGAGCTCTGAACACCCACAGTGACTTTGGCGTCATCATCATTATAAGGGAGCGGGTGGTAATAAATAACTTGGCAGTGCCTAAAACCCAAAAAGCTTATACAACTATATTTACATTAAGATACACAAATGAAACTTTTCAGTAGCATGTCATGAGACAAGCTGATAAGCTCTTCCTTTGTGCAGTGCTATTTGAAAGTTAAACGCTGCCTTTATTTTAATTCTGGAGAAGGTGCAGACATTAGATTTAGAACATGTTGTCTTCATTGTCCAAATCCTCTATATAGGTAACGTGTTTTTCGGGCCGAGCTGTCTGGGAACGAGCTGGTGCAGCACTGACAACCTGGGTGAATATGGCAAGAGCCTGAGATGTAGGGTGAATGAATCCCCAAATTATTTGTGGAATTCCCAGTGAGACAATGGCACTGTATACCAGTATTAAAAATTGTGGGTGCACATAACCCCCATATATTCTTTGAATTCCCAGTGAGACAATGGCACTGTATACCAGTATTAAAAATTGTGGGTGCACATAACCCCCATATATTCTTTGAATTCCCAGTGAGACAATGGCACTGTATACCAGTAGTAAAAATTGTGGGTGCACATAACCCCCATATATTCTTTGAATTCCCAGTCAGACAATGGCACTGTATACCAGTAGTAAAAATTGTGGGTGCACATAACCCCCATATATTCTTTGAATTCCCAGTCAGACAATGGCACTGTATACCAGTATTAAAAATTGTGGGTGCACATAACCCCCATATATTCTTTGAATTCCCAGTCAGACAATGGCACTGTATACCAGTATTAAAAATTGTGGGTGCACATAACCCCCATATATTCTTTGAATTCCCAGTGAGACAAAGGAACTGTATAGCAGTATTAAAAATTGTGGGTGCACGTAACCCCCATATATTCTTTGAATTCCCAGTCAGACAATGGCACTGTATACCAGTATTAAAAATTGTGGGTGCACATAACCCCCATATATTCTTTGAATTCCCAGTCAGACAATGGCACTGTATACCAGTATTAAAAATTGTGGGTGCACGTAACCCCAATATATTCTTTGAATTCCCAGTGAGACAATGGCACTGTATAGCAGTAGCAAAAATTGTGGGTGCACGTCACCCCAATATATTCTTTGAATTCCCAGTCAGACAATGGCACTATATACCAGTAGCAAAAATTGTGGGTGTATATAGCCCCAATTCTATTGCTAGGGGACTTGCAGGGTATTTCTGAGGTGAAGGTGGGGGGGCACACCGTTGGAACGGGGATTTGGGGTGTATATATGGGGTATACGGGAATACACTGTCAGTGTGTTCCATTCAGGATCCTGGGAAAGCTGGGTTGCGGCGATTGAGCCCGTCAGTGCCACGTTACACTGACAAGCTTCTCCCTGGAATTGAAGTTATATGTAAGCCCAATATATTCTTTGAATTCCCAGTGAGACAATGGCACTATATGGCAGTAGCAAAAATAGTGGGTGTATATAGCCCCAATCCTATTGCTAGGGGACTTGCAGGGTATTTCTGGGGTGAAGGTGGGGGGGCACACCGTTGGAACGGGTATCGGGGGTATATATCGGGTATACGGGAATACACTGACAGTGTATTCCATTCAGGATCCTGGGAAAGCTGGGTTGCGGCGATTGAGCCCGTCAGTGCCACGTTACACTGACAAGCTTCTCCCTGGAATTTAGCTCTTATAAGAGCTGTTGGTTGTCTTCTCCTTCCTATCCTAGCCTGTCCCTGCCTACCCAGAATCTAACCCCTAGCTAACTGGACGGAAACCTCCGTCCTCGGTGAATTGCAAGCTCAGAATGACGCGAAGCTGGGCGGCGCTGTTCTTTTAAATTAGAGGTCACATGTTTTCGGCAGCCAATGGGTTTTGCCTACTTTTTTCAACGTCACCGGTGTCGTAGTTCCTGTCCCACCTACCCTGTGCTGTTATTGGAGCAAAAAAGGCGCCAGGGAAGGTGGGAGGGGAATCGAGTAATGGCGCACTTTACCACGCGGTGTTCGATTCGATTCGAACATGCCGAACAGCCTAATATCCGATCGAACATGAGTTCGATAGAACACTGTTCGCTCATCTCTATTCTTGATGTATTTCAAGTGTTTCTGTACCTCAGGGGACCTGTGTGGCTAGAACCGGAACCGGAATAGAACAAGCCTAAATAGGAATTCTCAATCTTTATCCTCTGGCCCTAGGCTTAGCCATACATGTTTTTTAATCATATATTTTTTGACCTAATAGTGCTGTTAGTGGCAGTGGTGTAACTAAAGTATTATGGGCCTCGATGCAATCTTTTGTCTTGGGTCCCCTACCTTATCCTTACAGCAAATTATTGAAAGTGACGGTTATGGGACGAAGGAGTTTAATCACCCTTAGTGTGGTTAGGGTAATCTATGCGTCTCCTTGGCTTATGGGCCATATGGAAGCTGCAATCTCAATACTGATGACAGTGCTTAGGGGCCCCCTAAATCTCTTGGGGCCCCAGTGCGACTTCACCCTCTGCACCCCCTCAAGTTACACCCCTGGTTAGTGGATTCATAAACATAATAAACCGGGGCATCATATCTCCCCTTGCATCCATTTCCAATGGAAGTTTGTGCCAGGTGATCGCTCTAGCCAAACACAGACCTCAATGGTCATCTCTTCACAAAAATCACAACAGTCACATGTCATTTGTGAAGAGGCCTGCAGTGAGGCCTGTGATTGGCCGCAGAAGTTTCCTTCCACAAATGGGTTGTCAATGAGGATGTAGGCCAGGACTTGCGCAGAGACAAAAGTATCTGCTGAAAACGAAGGCCCAAGGAGAAGTGCGTAATGGCTTGTCATGTTACTGGACCCACTAGAAGTGTTATTAAATTCTAAAAAGATGAGATGGACAACTCATTTGAAGTTTACATTTTAGTATATGTTTTTACAACACATTTTAAGTCTTTTATATGTGAAAAATATTAAGAAAAGTCATTAATTATGAAGCAGAAATACTAGCAGTAACGCTATCAACAATTCTTTGCTCCTCCTTCATTCTATTGTCTTCATGGAACATCTTTACACGATAGCTTAACATTTTCTTCTTTCATACTAGAAAGAGCTGGATTGAGACGGCATTTCAGTGGTTGGCGAGCGTTCGAAGTGATGGATAGTAAATTCAACGTCTTGTCATACTGTGTAATTACAAAATCAAAGGGTTTGCCACTTCCACCCTCATACAATACTATCATATGAGGAATAGACAGGTGTGCTTGTAGAACAGCTGCCACAAATTGAAAATGTATTACAACCTGAGGGAGTTAAGTACGCCTTACAACTAGTAAGTGATTCAAGCACATTATGGAGAATTGTGGCATTCCAGGCAAAATCTAACATTGCAGCCATTAGCTAGCACTATCGCTAGAACACACAGGTCATCGGAGAAATCTAAATTGTGGGTGAGGTTGTTATATTTTACTTTCTCACACAAGGGCCCTAAGTTGATCAGGACTTGCGGTCAGTGGGAGTTCTGCCAGTTCACACATGTGGTATATATTATCCACAGTGGCTTAAGAGGGATTCTCGTCCTGCCACTCACCTATCTGCCCGCATGATAGAGGGTACTGCAAGGAGGTTTTTACAGCTGCACTGAATTAAGAAGAAGGGGGAGAAAGAGACAAAAAGACAACATTGAGCGAGAGTTGGAAAGGAGGCCACAGTGTGGCTGTAATAGAGAAAATATGTGGAGGGACAGAGAAGACTGTATTTCTGTTTATTTGCTCCTGCCCACACACAAGCTCACAGCAAGGGTTGAAGGCTCAGGGGTCCATATAACATCTATCATCAGAAGCAACTGGTCTGCATGTGATATATGAGAAGTTCTACAACCTGTATGAAAATGAAGAAACTGGACTGTTCGTATTACCTATTTTATTTTTCAAGTCAAATAATGTATGCTCTGAATCCATATATTAAAGAGGACTTTTCATGTCCTCATACATGTGCAGTGTTATATACTGCTAGAAATAGCATTGCCGTTAGTTTCGGCACCGATATCTCTCCACTGTCAGTAAGGTGGGCCTTACAGTATTCTTCCTTAGCTTTGTACTGTCATGGGGGCATTCATAGTCCAGCAATGACGCTGAGCTGTAAAGGCCCCTTCACATGGAGGATACGCTAGCTGATTTTGAACGTGTAAACGTTCTGAATCAGCAGTGTTTAAAACAGGTCCCATTACTTTCTATGGGACCAGCATACGCGCGCTCCCCATAGAAATGAATGGGAAAAAGCAGCCAATTCAATTCGTATGCCGGCTCCCATAGAAAGCAATGGGACCTGTTTTAAACGCTGCTACCTGTTTACACGTTCAAAATCAGCCAGCGTATTCTCTGTGTGAAGGGGCCTTAAGGCCTTCCCTTCTGACAGTGGAGAGATGTACTGAAAATAATGGTATCGATATCCCCAGTACCAGGACGCATGCTAGGAATGATTCAGCGTTGGGTTTCTAACAGTATGTAATATCACACATTTCTAGGCACATAAAAAGGTCCTTTTTAAGTTAATTCGAATAAAAGGTGAATTCACTGTAAAGTATCTGAATATTGTATTGTAAATACCATTTTTACCATGCCTTTACATAGATCACTTTGATAGGACACAATGAATAATTTACTATAAGAAAAGCCACAGATATTCCCATGCGCAACTGACATAAAAAGTAGATTTGTATGGTATCTTAAATAAAATGAAGCTTAGGGCTCATTCACACGGTGTAACGTGCCGCGAGATTTGGCACGTGTACGCCGCGTGACCCTTTGCGTGAGTACACGCTCCCATTCATTTCAATGGGAGCGGGGATCGTATGCGCCGCGCTAGTTTGCGGCCGTGAATAAATGCACGGCCGCAAACTAGCGCGGCGCATACGATCCCCGCTCCCATTGAACTCAATGGGAGTGTGTACGGCACGCAAAGGGTCACGCGGCGTAAACGTGCCAAATCTCGCGGCACGTTACACCGTGTGAACAAGCCCTTAAAGAGACTTTTGATATCTGCACAATATATATTATTGATAGTGGATATGTATATATTGATGGTGTATGTGTATATATTGATGGTGTATGTGTATATACGGTATTGATGGTATATGCCATAACTTCCTGACTGGTAGAGGTCTGACCACTAAAAACTTAGAATGACTAAGGCTGATGTGATTGTGATAGTGTTATTATGAGTGCCATAGTCTCTCTGCTTCACTCAGTTGGCTCCTTATGTGTACTTGGTCTTTATTTTTTATAATGTATCTGTAGTTGCGGAAACGGCGATAGTGGATTAGAGATGAGCGAACACTAAAATGTTCGAGGTTCAAAATTCGATTCGAACAGCCGCTCACTGTTCGAGTGTTCGAATGGGTTTCGAACCCCATTATAGTCTATGGGGAACATAAACTCGTTAAGGGGGAAACCCAAATTCGTGTCTGGAGGGTCACCAAGTCCACTATGACACCCCAGGAAATGATACCAACACCCTGGAATGACACTGGGACAGCAGGGGAAGCATGTCTGGGGGCATAAAAGTCACTTTATTTCATGGAAATCCCTGTCAGTTTGCGATTTTCGCAAGCTAACTTTTCCCCATAGAAATGCATTGGCCAGTGCTGATTGGCCAGAGTACGGAACTCGACCAATCAGCGCTGGCTCTGCTGGAGGAGGCGGAGTCTAAGATAGCTCCACACCAGTCTCCATTCAGGTCCGACCTTAGACTCCGCCTCCTCCGGCAGAGCCAGCGCTGATTGGCCGAAGGCTGGCCAATGCATTCCTATGCGAATGCAGACTTAGCAGTGCTGAGTCAGTTTTGCTCAACTACACATCTGATGCACACTCGGCACTGCTACATCAGATGTAGCAATCTGATGTAGCAGAGCCGAGGGTGCACTAGAACCCCTGTGCAAACTCAGTTCACGCTAATAGAATGCATTGGCCAGCGCTGATTGGCCAATGCATTCTATTAGCCCGATGAAGTAGAGCTGAATGTGTGTGCTAAGCACACACATTCAGCACTGCTTCATCACGCCAATACAATGCATTAGCCAGTGCTGATTGGCCAGAGTACGGAATTCGGCCAATCAGCGCTGGCTCTGCTGGAGGAGGCGGAGTCTAAGGTCGGACCTGAATGGAGACTGGTGTGGAGCGATCTTAGACTCCGCCTCCTCCAGCAGAGCCAGCGCTGATTGGTCGAGTTCCGTACTCTGGCCAATCAGCGCTGGCCAATGCATTCTATTAGCCCGATGAAGTAGAGCTGAATGTGTGTGCTTAGCACACACATTCAGCTCTACTTCATCAGGCTAATAGAATACATTGGCCAATCAGCGCTGGCCAATGCATTCTATTAGCTTGATGAAGCAGAGTGTGCACAAGGGTTCAAGCGCACCCTCGGCTCTGATGTAGCAGAGCTGAGGGTGCACAAGGGTTCAAGTGCACCCTCGGCTCTCCTACATCAGAGCCGAGGGTGCGCTTGAACCCTTGTGCAGCCTCGGCTCTGCTACATCAGAGCCGAGGGTGCGCTTGAACCCTTGTGCACACTCTGCTTCATCAAGCTAATAGAATGCATTGGCCAGCACTGATTGGCCAGAGTACGGAATTCGGCCAATCAGCGCTGGCCAATGCATCCCTATGGGAAAAAGTTTATCTCACAAAAATCACAATTACACACCCGATAGAGCCCCAAAAAGTTATTTTTAATAACATTCCCCCCTAAATAAAGGTTATCCCTAGCTATCCCTGCCTGTACAGCTATCCCTGTCTCATAGTCACAAAGTTCACATTCTCATATGACCCGGATTTGAAATCCACTATTCGTCTAAAATGGAGGTCACCTGATTTCGGCAGCCAATGACTTTTTCCAATTTTTTTCAATGCCCCCGGTGTCGTAGTTCCTGTCCCACCTCCCCTGCGCTGTTATTGGTGCAAAAAAGGCGCCAGGGAAGGTGGGAGGGGAATCGAATTTTGGCGCACTTTACCACGTGGTGTTCGATTCGATTCGAACATGGCGAACACCCTGATATCCGATCGAACATGTGTTCGATAGAACACTGTTCGCTCATCTCTATAGTGGATCCATCACTCATAGAGATCCTTGTTAGAAAAAAAAATGTACTGTATACTGCATTGTTTTGGATTTTTGCAGTAGCTGCAGAGTTTTAAGCGAAGTGTAAAAAAATGTAACATATTTGTTATTAACCCCTTAAAGCCCTGCCCATGTATTACTATGCTATGAGTATATCGTTAATGCTGTACGCCATAGTAGTATGACACAGAAGTATTGCATCTGTATTACACAGTTGGGACCTGGTAATAGCTACAGTAGTCAGAAAATGTTCCAACACCATAACCCCTCAGATGCCATGATCAATAACATCCCTGTCATTCGGGTGGTTAGGAGACAAGACCACTTTCAACCCCTCGGTTCCCCTGCAATGATATTGCAGACTCCAAGGTGTTGCCATGACGTTGGTTGGCCTCCGGCTGCTTTATCTCAAACATGAATACTGTAAAAAAAAAAAAAATACTGCAACGAGCAACCTTGCCTTCCTCCAAAAAGGCAAAAAAGTGATCAAAAAGTTCTACTTACCAGATGATGGCACTAATCAAAACAATTTGTCCGGCAAACAATGTTCACTAGAATCCCATCCACTTTGCAGTAACCGTAAAATGCCACGTTATTTTCCAGCAAAACTGCGACATTTATGCCCGTGGGGCCCCAGCCTTAATGGGTTAAATCAGTGGAAACCTAATGCATTTTCAAAAATTAAATTAACACATCTTTTATTACAGTTTAACATACAGAGTGCACGCCAAGGGCCATGATCACAAAAATACCACTTCAAACATGCAAAGAAATAAAAAAAACGGTAGGAAAAATGTGTCACTTCAATTCCTTACAATTTATGGATGTACACCTACCCTGTTTCCCCGAAAATAAGACATGTTCTTATAATTAATTAGCTAACGAAATATATGACCTTTCTTATTTTCGAGGGATGTTCTATGCAGCTGCTGGAGCAGGGAACAATCGGCAAACAAAGCGGGGAACAATTAGCGGAGTGCCGGCATGACTGCCAGTTGTATGTGATCCAGAAGGGGAGGGGGTGTGTGTCTTATTTTCAGGGAAACAGGGTAAGGGTCAGTGCACGCAGAGTTTTTTGGTGCTGATTTTGACTTTAAGTATTGGACCACAGAATGAGGGAGGTTGTGTAATCTGTCATTTCCCCCGTTTAGTAATTATTATTTTCAAAATATATGATGGAATTGTTCTTCAGAATATCCTCTGATGGTAATAGCAGGTTTGGACACAATAAGGCCGGGTTCACACAATGTATTTTGGCACGTAATGTGGCACTTAGATGGCGCGGGAGCTTTTGCGGGCTGTATACGCTCCCATTGTTTTCAATGGGAGCCGGTACCGTATATGCAGAGCTATTTTGCAGCCATGATTTTGCGGCGGCCGCAAAATAGTGCCGCGTATACGGTACCGGCTCCCATTGAAAACAATGGGAGCGTATACGGCCCGCAAAAGCTCCCGCACCGTCTACGTGCCAAAATACATTGTGTGAACCCAGCCTAACAGACCCTGAATTTCCAGCACAAGGTAACCATATTTGAAGCTGATATTGTGCTTAGAGCAATTCTTGCAATGCACCTGTACATGTATGTATGTATGTATGTATGCATGTATGTATGTATGTACAGTTAGGTCCAGAAATATTTGGACAGTGACACAAGTTTTGTTATTTTAGCTGTTTACTAAAACATGTTCAGAAATACAATTATATATATATAATATGGGCTGAAAGTGCACACTCCCAGCTGCAATATGAGAGTTTCCACATCCAAATCGGAGAAAGGGTTTAGGAATCATAGCTCTGTAATGCATAGCCTCCTCTTTTTCAAGGGACCAAAAGTAATTGGACAATGGACTATAAGGGCTGCAATTAACTCTGAAGGCGTCTCCCTCGTAAACCTGTAATCAAAGAAGTAGTTAAAAGGTCTGGGGTTGATTCCAGGTGTTTGGTTTTGCATTTGGAAGCTGTTGCTTTGACCAGACAACATGCGGTCAAAGGAACTCTCAATTGAGGTGAAGCAGAACATCCTGAGGCTGAAAAAAAAGAAAAAATCCATCAGAGAGATAGCAGACATGCTTGGAGTAGCAAAATCAACAGTCGGGTACATTCTAAGAAAAAAGGAATTGACTGGTGAGCTTGGGAACTCAAAAAGGCCTGGGCGTCCACGGATGACAACAGTGGTGGATGATCGCCGCATACTTTCTTTGGTCAAGAAGAACCCGTTCACAACATCAACTGAAGTCCAGAACACTCTCAGTGAAGTAGGTGTATCTGTCTCTAAGTCAACAGTAAAGAGAAGACTCTATGAAAGTAAATACAAAGGGTTCACATCTAGATGCAAACCATTCATCAATTCCAAAAATAGACAGGCCAGAGTTAAATTTGCTGAAAAACACCTCAAGAAGCCAGCTCAGTTCTGGAAAAGTATTATATGGACAGATGAGACAAAGATCAACCTGTACCAGAATGATGGGAAGAAAAAAGTTTGGAGAAGAAAGGGAACGGCACATGATCCAAGGCACACCACATCCTCTGTAAAACATGGTGGAGGCAACGTGATGGCATGGGCATGCATGGCTTTCAATGGCACTGGGTCACTTGTGTTTATTGATGACATAACAGCAGACAAGAGTAGCCGGATGAATTCTGAAGTGTACCGGGATATACTTTCAGCCCAGATTCAGCCAAATGCTGCCAAGTTGATCGGACGGCGCTTCATAGTACAGATGGACAATGACCCCAAGCATACAGCCAAAGCTACACAGGAGTTCATGAGTGCAAAAAAGTGGAACATTCTGCAATGGCCAAGTCAATCACCAGATCTTAACCCAATTGAGCATGCATTTCACTTGCTCAAATCCAGACTTAAGGCGGAAAGACCCACAAACAAGCAAGACCTGAAGGCTGCGGCTGTAAAGGCCTGGCAAAGCATTAAGAAGGAGGAAACCCAGCGTATGGTGATGTCCATGGGTTCCAGACTTAAGGCAGTGATTGCCTCCAAAGGATTCGCAACAAAATATTGAAAAAAAAAATATTTTGTTTGGGTTATGTTTATTTGTCCAATTACTTTTGAGCTCCTAAAATGTGGAGTGTTTGTAAAGAAATGTGTACAATTCCTACATTTTCTATCAGATATTTTTGTTCAACCCTTCAAATTAAATGTTAGAATCTGCACTTGAATTTTGTTGTAGAGGTTTCATTTCAAAACCAATGTGGTGGCATGCAGAGCCCAACTCGCGAAAATTGTGTCACTGTCCAAATATTTCTGGCCCTAACTGTATGTATATGTTAATGCTGGGTCTTCAGGTTCATGCCATCTTGTTTTCCTAAAGCACCCAGTTTAAACCTGAATATATTGTAGCTGTTCATTCAACTAGTAATAGTGATAATATTCTACCAGTGGATCTCGGGTCATTGCTTCAAAGTGATGCCTCAGAGAAGACATTTTTATATTAAAATAATGATATCCGTGTTTCACTGGAGATTATTTTCACAACCAAACCTTTTCAGTCATTTCATTACACCACAACATATTCTTTTTCTAGTGTGAGCGAAGGATCCTTCAAATTAATTTTTGTACAGGCTCTGCTGCCATTGTAAGAAGTGCTGGTATCACTGACATGTTTTGGATTGAAGGCTGGTAATTGTCTTTTTCTGTTTCTTAAGCTCCGCAAGTGTTCAACAAATCAAATAAGACATGCATGCATGTATGTTTATGGAGCCATTATCATAATTACATGTTCAAGTGAACTCTCCGAATACAGCGCAGGCCCTGGCAGGTCCTCAGTGTCAGCGCTCCTTCATAACATTATGCTCTTCTTTGTTCTTAACATCCATTATAGGTTCTAAATTAGATACTTATCTTTTGGGGTATTGTAAATTAGGCAAAGGGGCTGAGATACTTCTCCTATTCAATGGTATCATATTACTAGAGCTGACAGGACAGGCTAATGTATATACATTTCAGAAAATGTTATATGGGTGATTATTAAAACTAAGCTAGTGGTCATATTTTTAGGATTAAGGGGAACTATAGAATTTTGTTCAATATTACAATAAATGTATGAATAAAAGGATAAAGGAAAATTACACATTGACCAGTACTGACAAGTGAAAAGGTAAACTAGTTTATTCCCTAGTAATAAGTAGGTTAGGGCAATATACACCCCATTGTAACCTGCTGACTTTATGCTACCATTGACCTACCAAAATAATATTTAGAGTGAGCTAATGATGATGCATAGTTCACATTGGTCACAGATTATATAGAATGATATAATCAAAGAATTAAAAATTGCAAGCATAGAAAAAACACTATTTTTGGCTGGGGCCCCATGTTGTGAAAGCGCTGCGCTTTACAGTACCTACAAAGTGAATGAGATTCTGGCAAATGCCAACCACTCATTGGAGCGTTTTTGAAAATGGCAGGATAAATTAAAAACTCTGGAATGCCTCGGCTGGGGTAAAATAGAAAATGAAGTGATATTGATCTACGACTAGTTCCATATTCAGAAGGCAAAAATAACAAAAAAAACAGAGAGCTGATCCTTGTGTATTACCACTACATGGAAAATGTGGTTTAGATAGGAAGACAAGTGCTCGCTCACCTGGGTGTGTTGTGATGAGGTCACAACAACCCAATAGCCTTGAGAACAAGCAAATCCAGGGTAGGCAGAACAAGGTGAAGGGCAGCAGCTGCAGGACCGTTACGTAAACGGGAACGTAAAACAGAAATACTTGGGGCCGGCCTGATGCAGTTCCATAGTTCCATATTCAGTCCTGGGGCTGACAGGGTGGAAAGGCAAAGGCTTACATGGCTATTGCACCCAATCGCATGGTCACAGCTTTAGTATCCCAATCCAGACACATTGGAAAACCCTAATGAATTATAACTATTATAAGTAATAAATATATAGCTCAGGTACCAAGAGCAGTAGGAAGATATTTGTAACAGTTAATGCAACATGTAAAAATTAAAAACACTATTATTATGCTAATAATAAAGGAAACAAGACACACACTTTATTGGCTAAACAGTTGAAAATCATGAAGAACAGCAGAATCCCACATATAGTGAGAAAATTAGTTCATCTTACCTTGGTTCAGGACCCTCATGCCTTAGCAGAAATCTTTCATTATTATTTCTCCATGTACATTCCCTATGAGGCTCACACCCTTCTGACTCTATACATAAACAAATTCTACTACATGACTTTTTTTTTAAATCAAATGTCCACTTCTAACACCCCACCCCTGAAACACATGCCATGCTTACTGCAGCAATCTCTTCGGAGTAGACAACGGCCCAATGGAAAATCACCAGCTTGTAAAGACCTGACTTATTTATATTAGCAGACCTTCCATGCTCAACTCATGAGGCCTTTGGTTAGGCTTCACAATACATTCATGAATGGCGCACAAATCCCTCCTTATATGTTACACTCTTAGGGTAAGTTCACACGTAGTTTTTTGGTCCGGAACCTGAGCCGGAGGCCACCTCAGGTTCTGGTCCAAAAGTCGGTTAGCCGCGACTGAAAGCCGGTGCTCTGCATCAGCATCCAGCCGTGCACTTCGCTCTAGAATAGGCCCAATGAATGGGCCTAGTCCGGGGGAGGGTGTGTTTCATGCCGAATCGCGAGGCGACTTGGCCTGAAGAATGAGCACCTCACTTCTTTTTTTCTGTGAGCCGGAAGAAACGGATCAGGATTTTGAGGAGGATACGGCCTCAAAATCCTGACCAAAAACCTGTGTTAGCTTACCATTATATTCCCCATTGCTGATCGCTGATGAATTTGACTTCCTCAGTTTATTCATAAAGGTCAGGTGGGATTTCTCCCATGTCGGCAGAGTGGTGATCATACAAGGACATTTGACAGAAGTGATAGATAAAACAAAAGTGATAAATTTCAACGTAAAAAAGGTGTTTGACTGCTTAGGTTGGTCCTTTATGTTTGCCACTATAGAAATGTATGCCTTCTCTAAGTTTTTCTAGACCCTTGGTTATAACTTCCCCATGTCTCTTCTTGACCAATTAAAATGGATCATGCCAAGGATGTCCCCTTTCCTCTCTTTTGTTTATTATGTGTATAGAACTAGTAGCTGTAGCTATCTGGTTATAGATATGATATGCTTGGTATTTCAGTCCATGATAAGAAATTTAAACAATCTTGGTTTGTGTATGTATATATGTTGTGTATATTTATATGTCGATATCCATGCTTACATGATTACCAATAACTCCCCAACCTATGTGTGCTCCTTCTCGAATCTGGCCACCTATCAGGATACAAGGTGAGAATGACCAAAACAGAATCCCTACCTCTAAATGTCCTCAGATACTCTTTGACTTGAAATGAAAAGAAATTTCACTACATCACTTGGAAAACCAGATAACCATCTTAATAGCGTCATTATGTGTTGTAATGCTGGCATAATCCATGTGACTGTTGAGGCCCATCATCATTAAACAAACCAGGGGAAGAGCACCAGAGACCAGGAGCTGTGAGTAAAACTATTATTTTATATTTAATCACTTTTTCTGGGTTTCTGATTATTATATTCTGCAGTGTGAAGAGACCCAGGAAATAATAAGAGCAGTTTTGTTTCAGACATGTTCGGACCAAACTAAACCAGCAGGCCAACCTCAGGAGATGAATCTCGCGAGGTCCACCCAACAAATCCCTACTTACCAATCCCTACTCCTACTACTATGGCTCCCTCCTCTTTAGCCTCCAGGAGATCCCATAGACTGTGCTGCATAGAGTTATCAATGTCTTGACCCTGTAATGACCCCCCCTTTAATGCCCCCCCCCCCCAAAGAAAAAAGATTAAGGTTGTGGAACCTGTATCAGCTGATATGCATCGTTGTTTGTATTGCAAAGGGTTAAAAACTACTTCTTAATGCTTCAATTAGCTTACTAAAATGGCAGCGTTTGATACAAAAGGTGTAAAGTTAATTTATTGTATATTACTTGCTTGATTGTACTTGCTTGCTTATTTTCCATACTCTTATTAGATACTTATATCAGTGATGTGTGGCATCCTTGCTCCCCACTACCCTTAGAGCCCACAGTAATAGAGCAGTTCGTCAAATTTTCACATATATATATATATATATATATATATATATATATATATATATATATATATATACATATATATAATGTATTTATTTTTCTAGTATTATAAAATCTTAATAAAAACACAGTTATTAAAAAATGCCAACAGTGGAAAAAGTCTCTTGTTTATGGGCTGTTCAGGAATTTACCAAAGGTTTGCAAGCCTGCCCAAACTATATATTTATCTAATATTTATGTAATGTGTGAGAGCTCATACTTTATGAGTGACATTGTTTAGAGGGTCTAATTCTCACTTTCTATATAGAGAATTTACTTGAACTGGGCTTTCAGTTTGTGTAAAAGCTGTTATAAACTGGGGACACGCATGGATTTGCACTATAGATTTTAAACACAGCGGTTCAGATAAACTAATACTGTCTAAGTGCAAGCTTAGATTAGAAAGTCTAAGGCTAGGGCCCCACATAGCATAAACGCCACGGAAAAAAACAATGTGTTTTACTGTCCCAACAAATCTCATCCACACGTGGAAAACCCCTGCGGATTTTCTGGATAAATTATTGCAGGAAAAAAATGTGATGCAGTACTGCAATGGTTTTTTTTATTCCGCAGTGCTTTTATGCTGTGACCTGCTAGCCGGGGCTTTAGCCTAAAACTATTCTAGATTTTCCAAATAGTCTAATCATAACACCTTTTTGAAACATAGTGTTGCATATTAAGCAATGCCTTTTTTGGCAAGCCTCATCCACTTGGCACTAAAACTGTTGGAGGCTAAGGCCTGACATTGAGGAAATGCTGCTTTATTTGTTGCAGATTTTGTTGCGTTTTTTGAACCAAAGTCAATAACAGCTATAAAAGGAATGGGAATTATAATGGAAGTTCTTATACTTTTACCTTCTGCTCAAACCACTCATGGCTCAAAAAACCGCAACAAAATCTGCAACAAAAAAAAAGCTGCTTTTCCACAACCTGGGGCCTTAGCCAGAAAGTGTATAAAACATTTAAAAAATTTCCAGCTTCCGAGTACGTTATACAGAATATTAAATAGTACCATTACAAATTACAATTTGTCCTGCAAACATTAAGCCGTCATATGGCTCTGTGAATGTCAAAAACAAAAGTCGAAAATCTAAAAATTACTGCAGCAGGAAAGGGTTAACGTGCTTTTCATGTGTTATTGAATAGTAATGATTATTGACTGAAACAAGGCTCCCGGCAGACTGATCCTGATGTTACATGGCATGAACAGCGTATTACTACTATATTAATAGATGTCCTCTTGTCACACAATAGAAATGTAACGCGGAGTAAATGTTTCTCCTTCAGTAAAGATGCTATAGGAGTATACAGAACATATATGCATCTGTCATTGTAATAGTTATTAAATTCTATGAAAATAAGTCTATTCTAGATTTTACAACAATACAGTTACTGACACTGAATTACAAAGGTTTGCACAAACCAGTAATCAGCATATTGCATACAAATGCCTGTGAAAGTTGTGAGATGACTTGTGTCAAAGACTTTGTTTAGCTCCATTTCTGAATACCAAGAGTTATATTATCCTTGAAGAATTTCTCTAAAAATGGACCTTCTAGTGCACAACAAGAGCCATAAAGGATAGCTATCTTGTATGTATTTTGCCTATCCTAAATATATTTTATTCCGTACTTTCTAATTCAACATATAGGCATTTTATATATTCTATCCAAACCCAAATAATAATGAAGGGACAAGCTTCTAAATGGTATTTAACATAAATTTGCACTTTTTTGTGAATAGTTGAATGTCCTAACATGAAATTGTTTGATATTCCCTTTCACATTATTTAATGAGTTTCTCATTTGTGCTGTTTGCCTAATTGTTTTTCGCGGTATCAGCAGCTTGAGTCGCCTGCCATTAAACTCTGCCATCCACGCTGAGGCAATGTAATTTAAAGCTATGGTTAAATTATGACTTCTCTGAACCGGTTGTGGCACTGACGCATAACCCTAATTAAACGATCACATCCATTCTGGAGGTGCTCTCTTCTCCCCTCAAACGTTAATTACAACATAAGAGTCTTTAATGGCCTGCCTCACCTCCAGCTTCTCCAAAGAAAGGTCATGCGATTAATTTTTGTCATTAATCTTTTCCCAATGTGGACACTTTGCTGTCACCGCAGCCTATTAACCCTCTATCCCACCCCCCTTCACTGCTAGTCCTACCACTTCCCCCCTCCCTTCCAGTTACTGAAGAAAATGAAAATATTTAAGAATCATTTTGTCATGTTCTAAGCATTGGACAGGTTTGGCATGTCAGGTGCACTCAGGATTACAGCATGATAATGGAGAGGAATTGCTTTCCAATTTTTGCAAGAATATCTCATCGTCTTTAGACTTAATAATGATAAGCTGTTTGCTAAACTTACACTTTGCATCTAAAACAGCCATTTACGAGACACTTAAGGTAAATACAAATGTAGGGGGGCTTCCGGAAATCCATGTACGTGCTACAGTAACATTCGATTCGGAGATATGAATCGCAGATGTTTTTGCCTTGTGTGAACATATACTTAACATACTACAAAGCCCTTGGTACTATGTGAAAAACTATAATGTATATACAGACGACAAAAGGGAAATTTCTGCTTAATTGTAAACTATGTTACTAGTGGAAAAAGTTCAAAGTAAAAACTTGTGATATAAAAGAATATTTATGTTTCATTTGATGTTTCTTAAAACAACAGCAAGTAACAATAATGGCTGAATTTGTAGAAAGCGAGGAGAGTGATGTCTACCAGTGTACGCACTTGTTACAATGTGGTCAGTCATTATTTGCTAGGTAATAATAATAATAATAATAATAATAATAATAAATTTTATTTATATAGCACCAACATATTCCACAGCGCTGTACAATTTGTAGGGTTCAAATACAGACAGAAAGATGCATTACAAAGAAAGTCATTTCACACAATGGGACTGAGGGCCCTGCTCGCAAGAGCTTACAATCTATGAGGTAATAGTAATGTAGTACAAACCTATAAGCTCAGATGCCAATTGTCCAGAATAAAGTAAAAAGGTTTATTTTTCTACTTCTAGCAACACAAACAAAACCATATGACTTCATGTTCCTCCTCCTTTAACCTTTCATTGGGGTTAAAAATTGGATATAAAAGACAATAGGAAGAAAACTGAAAGCCTGCAATGAGCCGACGTCTGTGGAAATCATTTTTGACGTCCAAATTCTAACATCTTTATCAGACCGTGTGATGTTATTAATAATAATAATAGTAATAAATATACAGCATGGACTGGTAATAAATACACGTTGTAAGAAGATTCGCTGCCAGCTGTACCCACATAACTGCAAGTTTCACAGCTCTACCTACTCTCACCTTCATCCAGTCACATAAATGCAAGCACACACCCTTCAGAAGCAAGGACATCAGGGACATCACATCCTCATCACAGAACTCAGCCTAATAATTAATAACCATTAGGAACAATAAGGCTAATACCGGCCACGGCCGGACTCAATGTGCAGCTTTTCTACTTTAATGAAAACAATGATTTGACTTTGAAGAAAGTGACTTTTTTAAGTGAAAGCTAGATCCACACTCCCCCACACACTTCTTCGCCCCCACCCCCTCTCCTCTTTTTTTCTTTTCTTTTAATACTCTGCGTTCTATCATGCAAATCCCCTTTCAAATTATGAGCGTATTAGAGCCATCAGCAGTAATGTCACCGACACAAAATGAGAACTGGGACTTAAGCACCTAACGAACAATGAAATGTGTGAGCCCTGGGACAGGACAATTAAGCACTGGGCTTAGCCAGCGATGGAAATTTATTGCCATCAAATCCATATTTCTATTTTCCCCCTGAACAGTAACCTATTTGAATATGATTAAAGGTTTTCATTAGAGGCAGCAGGAAGGCCCACGTCTTTCTGTTCCCAGTAAGCTCACAAACACACTGAAATAGCGGCTCGTGTGCCTAGATTCTGGGACGTCCTGGAACAATTACTAAGTGTAGAGACACTTGCATTCCTTACGCTCCACATTTACTGGAAACTCAGCAGTGCGTTTTTTTGGGGTCTCCCTGAAGCTCTGACCTTTACTCATTGGCACGTCTACGATTGCCAAAAGGGCGTATCGTAACACATTCTAGAAATGGGTGATTCAGCGTCTTTCAATATTGAAATTAATTTAATATACCAAATTTAAAAAAAAAAGAAAAAAAAAAAAAAGACTAATTTCCTTTGTACTGCTGAGATGTTCAGGATTGCTCAGGAAATCTAGTCACATGACTGCTACCCCGCTGCATGCTTCTTATTTTGAGCACATTGACTTATCATGCTTTGTATGTCAGTTTCCTGATGTACAAGGCATAAAAAAAATTGCAATTTATGTGCAAAGCGTTTTAAAATCTACACCCCCCATAATGGGGACGCTTTGGGGGTTGCAGGGGGGCTTGCCATTAACGCCGCCAAATTTATAAATGATGCAGGAAATATATGCCAGCCACATGCATAGCCCAATGGAGTGCGTGCCTTATTTACGAGGACACATGTATCTCCTCATATATGAGGGGTATCCTCTGCCGGCTTCGGGGTTATGAAGACTGGCATTAGCAAAGCCATTCTTCAAGAATCTGTCCCATTATTTGCTCCCAGCTCTAAATCTCGTGACAATTCTCCTAGGCCGCGGCAACTTCCTGAATGAATCATTGCAGGTCATGTGATGCTTCCTCTAGGTAGCGCTACGCTGCCTCAATGAATTGTCACAGAGAGGTACCCACAGTCTCTATGGTCATCTCCATTTTTTTTTTCAAGTTACTTAGCCCCCTTAAAGGGGTTGACTGGGGAGTATTCATTTACTTATCTAGTCATGTGCATCTATCTATATGTGTGCATAAGGTAGTGAGTAGACACGTTACAGTGAATTCACTAGTTTGAGGTTTGCAGCAAATGCCTGTGACCTGCATTATGAACAACTAATGATGAATACAATGTGACATTTGTTGTAGGAGGATTATTGAAAACAACTGGTATGGCAGTATAGATAAAGACTTAAAATGCTCAAAAACTGTCCTATTCCAGGGTCACACGGTGGCTCAGTGGTTAGCACTGCAGCCTTGCAGTGCTGGAGTCCTTGGTTCGAGTCCCGCCAAGGGTGAAAAACCATTTGCAAGGAGTTGGTATGTTCTCCCCATGTTTGCATGGATTTCCATTCCATACTCCAAAGACATACTGATAAGGAATAAAATGTACATTGTGGGGCTCACAATCTACATTACAAAAAAAACAAAACTGTCCTATTCCACAGGGTAATATTTATTTGTTTTATCCATATTGAGACCTTGTTAGTCGGTGGTCTATATATTTTATTGTGTATATAATTATCCATGTGACAGCCATGCTATCCCCAAAGATGTTTTAAAAAAAATGGGGGAAAAAAAATGTAAATGTCTGTATTTGTACTGGGCAGTTTCAGAAAAATATAAAGTCCTGAAGACCGGAGTCCACATAAAGTAAATACCGCTAAATCCAACCACACATTGCAGAAAAAAAATCTGCAGCAGAAATGCTGCGATTTCCAAAACTGTTGCACTTTTGTAAATCGCAACATGTCAATTATACCCACAGAAACACTGGCGTTCTTCATATACAGTAGGTATAATAGAAGTAGAACTGTGAACTGTGAGCGCTTTTTGGCTGCGGATTGCTACATAGGACTTAATGACATGTAAAACACTGACAAAAATATGAAGGTGAAGGGGACAACATGGTGGCTCAGTGGTTTAGCACTCCAGCCTTGCAGTGCTGGAGTCCTAGGTTCAAAACCTGCTAGGAACAACATTTGCAAGGAGTTTGTATGTTCTTCCCGTGTTTGCATGGATTTCTATATATATATATATGTGAAGCTGAAAAAAATCTACTTAAATGGAAAAGCTAATGAAATTTTCTCATTATTTATTTATTTATTATGCTTACTTGTATAGCGCCATCATATCCCACAGTGCTTTACAGACATTGACATTCACTGTCCCATATAGGGCTCACAATCTTCATTCCCTATCAGTATGTCTTTTGGAGTGTGGTTAGGTTCCTTTTAGCTTGGTGACAATAAATTTGTGTGGCGCACTATTCCATACGGTAAATAAACAAACACAAACTCGTAGGTTCCAGTATAGGGAAATAGGATCTGTTAGATCCAAAACCAATCACATGTATTATAGACACCAGTATCTCTTCAGGGATATTCATTTTAAGAAAAAAATTCAAATTTTTTATTTTTTTTTAAATTTTGGTTTCATTAGGTATACGACAATGTAGCAGTACAGAGTCTGCCTTTAAAGGAGTTGTCCAGGAAAAACAAGTTCTGTACTAGAGACTGGGGAAGGTAAAAAACAAGGGCTGCTGCGAGTTAAAATACCCAGGACATCACAGGTGATTTATGTGAGTGACGTCCCATGTCCTTTGCATAGTCCTAGGGCGTCACAGGAGCTGACATTGGCCTGGGACACCAGAAAACCGTGGACAGATAAATATATGTGTATATATATATATATATATATATATATATATATATATATATTACATTTTCTGGACATCGCCTTTAAGTTTTACTTTGAAAAATGATATCAGTCAGTGGAACTACCAATCATTCTTGATCATGTGGCATCAGCAGAAACCGGATCGGCATCTCACTCATTTTACTCAATTATTGAGATAAAAAGGAAAGAAAATCAGAAAAACCGTCTGTATTCCATATTGTTCTGTGACAACCATCTAATCTAACAACAGTCAGAGGAAGTTAAAATGCAAACTATTGTACCACAATAAGATTGTCAGATAAATCTCGTTCTCAGTATTTTACAAATGACCACAGCTCCAAACTTTCAACAAATGTAATGTGAAGGAAGAGAAGAAGTTAAACAATAAATAATAAATTCTATTCCAGTTCATCTTCCTCCTCTTCCCCCTCCTCCTCCAGGCTCCTAACGAAACGGAACTGCTGCCAGATGAAATATATTACTATTAAATACTTAATTCTTCTAGTGTGCGGAAAGCAGGCAGTATGAATATGATTATTAAAGAAAATTACTTTGGCTGATCAGATATTCCTGCATACTAA
Organism: Leptodactylus fuscus; assembly: GCF_031893055.1. Classification (NCBI taxonomy): domain Eukaryota; kingdom Metazoa; phylum Chordata; class Amphibia; order Anura; family Leptodactylidae; genus Leptodactylus; species Leptodactylus fuscus. Next base: position 98,908,624 of record NC_134266.1, on the reverse strand, counting down.
TTCCTGACCCCTCTCTTCCTTGTCTTCGTGTATCTCATCCCTTGGAGACCAGGCCAGATAGAATTCCATCACAAATAGCTGATTACAGGAGCTCACCCTGGGAATCACATCTCTCCTCTGGTGTCCTTGCCTGGGGTGTAGGTGGCAAAAAGAAAATATCATGCCAGGACAGTTGCACAATTTACTTGTCACTATGTAGAGAAAGCAACCTGGCATTGCTAGACCTTAGAGATCACATCACAGGACTATACCCTAAGCTACATGAATCAAAAAATGTAAAATGTAGACAGCTATTGTTTTATCTGTGGGGTTCGGTATTAAGGTTTTGGACATGAAACCCTCACTAGTAGTGCTGTACACACTTTTTACAAACATGGTTATGTATAAAAATCCTACTAAGGGGTAATACTAAAAAATTACTTTTAGTCTATATGTCTAATATAATGCTAATTACCTGAGCTAGTTATCTGGATTGCCCAGTTACCTTGACTAGTCACACTGGCCACATGGAACCATGACTTAGCATGATTGACATTCTCGACACTGACACATGATATAGTTATTGGTATAATCACACCCCCATAGACATGATTGGTAATGCAGAGATTGCCTGTCCTCATGGCACATCTTCTGACCTTGTGTGTACTTTGCTCTCCCTCTTCTAGGATATTCACAGTTGGAGCTGGGGAGTTGACCCCAATCTGGATTATCAATGACACCCATAGGTGCGTGTTTACCGCAGTGCCTGCATGATGCCTGACCACTTTCAGAATGTCAAGAATAACACTATGGGCATAACTACAACTAGTAATGTGTGACTTGTCACAGTAGCTAGCTCACCCAGTTGACTAGGTCAGGTCATTTACATACACAATAAAGGTCATTTTTTTAGCATTGCTCCTTAGCAGGAATAAACTATGTTTGTAAACCACTGGCAAAGCAGTAAAGCTTGTGGCGAGAGTTTCACACCCCAAATCCACCTGACAGGTTCCCTCTAAATCAATTGAGAGTTGCAGTTTTCTCACAATGTGAATCCAGTAATGTCCTGTTATATATAGTGTGCAATTTGAGTCAAGGTTGGTTCACATCTGCGTTTGTATTCCGTCCGGGGGAGTCCGCATGGGGACCTCCCGAACGGAATACCAAACAGAATTGCAACCGCTGTGCACTAAAAGCACATGGACCCCATAGACTACAATTGGGTCCGTGTGCTTGCCGCCAGATCTGTGCAGGGATCATGCGGACAAGAAAGTAGTTCACAGTCTACTTTCCTGTCCCCATGATTTGGGCCAGCAGCGCGTGGCAAGCACATGGACCCCATTATAGTTTATGGGGTCCATGTGTTTTTACTTCACAGCGCTTGCAATTTCGTTTGGTATTCCATTCGGGGATCACTATGCAGACTCGCCCGGATGGAATACCAACGCAAATGTGAACGAGGGGTCAGTCTATGATGTAAGTTACGCCAGTGTAGCTAATATTGTGCAACTTATTTATAATACATTGGTGGCACTCCCATGCCACTATTAGGTACTTTTACCTTTTCTTTGTGTTACACTCTGACCCCCCATTGATTCTTTCAATACCCACAACATAATGGTACGTCATTCTGATTCCATAAAGGGATCATTTTTGGTGGCTTTTTTTTGAAAATCTCTTCTTTATCAGATTTCATCCAGGCATTTGTCTCTTAAATAACACACCTATTGCATTTACAAGTCCCCAAAATGGACTTTTGCTTTTTACAATATAAGCACCATGTGTGTAGACAAACCCACGGGCAAGCACCTTCCCCCAAAACAGGCCAATTTTTTGGAGTGTTTAAAATCTTAAGTTGCTTAAGCAGCGCCGCACCTCCCATGAGGCGACCTGAAACAACCGCTTCAGGCAGCGCTATGCCAGGGCCCCGGGGAGGGCGGCATTTTTGCTTACCTAAGCCAGTCCAGGACAAGCTGTCCTGGACTGGCTTAGTGTCACCGAGCAGTGGATTGGGGAGGCCGCTGGAGCAGCGCTGCTCCAGCGGCCTCCCCTCACGCTCAGGCAGAGAGCAGGTCCTCTCCGTGCCTGCTCTCTGCCTGATAATGCCGCTCTGCCCTGCCCCCTTCACTCCGCCCTGCCCTCTTCGCTCCGCTCCGCCCCCTCCGCTCTGCTCCCTCCTCCCGGGTGGGGGGGGGGGCACTTCTGTTGTCCGCCTCGGGCGGTGAAAAAAGCAGGTTCACCCCTGTGCTTAAGAGAAAGTGGAAGAGCATTGTATGGTTAAACTAGCAGTTTGCATCCACTGCTGACTATCCATTTTCCCAGTGTAATTTTTCCTGTGTATTGAGTCTTTTTTGGACTCCTAATCCATACCATGCCTATTACCTTTGCTTAATCCTTCAAATTTGTTGCCATTTGTAAATAGTCTGATGATCAGAGGCCAGCTAAAAAGGATTTTGGAAATTGCAGCATGTCAATTATACCTACGGAAACGCTGATGGTGTCCCCATATGTATAATAGTAACAGGAAGTCCACAGAGGAAAACTCTGTGAACTTTCTGTTTAAAGTGCTACTGGAAGAACCGCAATGCATTGCCGCTGTGGTTTTTCCCACAACGCTTTTTTGCTGCAGGACATACCGTGGGGCCTTAGCCTGAGGGTCCATTCACACAGAGTAAACGCGCTCATTTTGGTACAATACACGCGTAAAGAATACACATGTAAAATAAGACTCCCATTGACTTCAATGACTTTTTTACACATGTAAAAAAATGTCATTGAGAGTCATTGAATGTCATTGAATGTCAATGGGAGTCTTATTTTTACACGTGTATTCTTTACACGTGTATTGTGCCAAATTGAGTGCGCGTTTACTCCGTGTGAATGGACTCTTAAAGTGCAGGCCACCGTGTCCATTAGCCATACTGTAGTGTACCTTAAACCTCAGTAGTCTTCTATTTTAGCACCTACCACACTGTTTTACCCTGACCTTTCTGATAGTGCACTAGTAATGATGACATCACCATGACTGCCCTGTAGTGAGCAGACCGGAGAATCTGTCACTTCTTAGCCACTATACTGCCGGCTATTGAGAGGTCTGATGCAAATGTTCTGGATGTTGGGATAAAATAAACCAGTGATCCGCCAGCCCCAGCTTTCCTGGATAACTCTTGTCACTTGTACTTTATTTATTATGTGAGCTAGGCAGGGGTTGAAGAATTCATTCATTATATTATGTCTATTAGGGGCTAAGAGAGTGGAAATGTACTGTAGTTTTCAAAGCATTTCCAAATGTAATGTTTCTGAGACCGGGTTTAGGCTGTTGGGCAATGAGTTGTGACAGGGTGATACATCGTAGCATGCTTCTTGAAAAGGCAATTGAGCCCTCTGACATGTAGTTTAGACCCCCAATGGGTAAAGAGAGTTACTTGTGCCAACCTTGAGCCCTAAATTAGCATGTTCAAGCTATAATTATTTTGTCTCTTAAGCTTAGTGACACTTTGAGAAGCTACTCTCAGGGCAGGTAAATTGAAGGTCTACATGCTGCTCCAGAAAAGGATTATTTTTAACAATTTTCAGAACACCTCCTTTATAGATTATAATGGCTATGCGGCTTCCGTGATGGTCATGTTCTGCATGTGACCAGGAAAATGCACATTGAAATTCAATATACTGGATAATTGCTAGATATTGTAAATAAAGAACTTTGGGGAACGATAATAGAATGATTTTGCTTTACATATTAAAAATGGAATTAAATACAGAGATGACATATCCATGACATTCAGGCAGTAATACACTGCGAGGAATACCTAAAAGCTTGGACTGGAAGGCTTCAGTTAATCTTTAGTGTTTGCGTTGTCTGGATAATTTCTGATGTTGTGAAGTCAAATCTGTGTTTTGTTTTATTACAGCAAATCTATCAAGATTTAATTGTCCACTTTTCTTGATATTGTTTTACTACAGCCTGAACTAGTCATTGTAATGAAGCACGTACTGCTGTCTGCGGTCTCTGATAAAGGGAAGGATTCTGTATTATAAATACTAGATATGATGTTAGGAGAAAAAGTGCAGCAGCTGCGATTGTTCATATACAACTATACGGGGGATTCGTAGTTTACTGGAATGAGAGGCCGGCTAGATTATTTACAACAGACATGTTTGTTGGAATATACAGAAAAGTGTGACCACTCCACTATATCCTTATATATCAAACAGACCATGCCAAAGACCATTAGCTGCTAATATGTCATATAATATATTAGTGTATATAAATGTATTAATTATGTGTATATTTGTTTGGCGTATGCAGTTATGTTTGTAGGTTTGTACATACTATCTGCTTATACGTTTTCTAGCATGTATATTCTAGGCATGTGTAGGAAGGACACATATACAGTAAGTCTGCTGCACTTATGTTACATGCATGGGTGTTTACATGTGTTTAGTAAAAATGAGTGCATGCATGTATGTATTAAGTGTGTGCATGTATGCATGTGTACATATAAAGTATTAACAGCATTTTTCTTGGTGCTCCGTATAGTGGTTCTGTATAGTGCTATTACAGACTGCCATATGGTTCTTGAGCACTGTATGACATGACTAGTTCAGCACTTATTGGTGCTTCATGTTGAAACATTTTGGTGGTATAACCCCCCCAGCGCCGGAAGAAGACACGTGAAGAGACTGTTCCAGAAGAAGATGGAGGCAGCGCTTTAGAGTTCTCTTGCAGCATTGGGGATGCCCCCAGTGCTGCGAGAGGACTCATTTGCATACCGACGAAAACCGGGATTTCTACAACACGGCGACACGGAGAAGACATCTAAAGGTAGGAGAAGAATAGCCTTTCTTAAGGCTATTCCTACGTGTTAGTCACAAAAAATTGTGTTTTAATGATAGGATTCCTTTAAAACTGCAAGCATGGACACACTGCAGTTTCCAAAACGGCGCAATTTTGGAAATCGCAGCATGCCAATTATATCTACGGAAACACCGGCAGTTTTCCCGTAGATATAATTCTAACAGAAAGTCCATGGAGGAAAACTCTGCAAACTTTCTGTTTAAAGCACTGCGGAAAGAACCATGATGCGTTCCCGCCGGGGTTTTTCCCGCATCGTTTTAGCACAGCAGATCGTCCCATGGGGCCTTAGCCTAAGTCCCCTCTCTTGATGAAGCCTCATCCACTTAGTCTCTAGACTGAGATGGAGCTGGAGATTAACATCTTATTCTCTGCAAGATTTCTATGACTGTCAGGGTCATTCAGAAAAGGCTGAATGCTTACAAACTGTGAGGGCAACTATATGTCATATTAACTTTCACCATTCATTTCTGGGTTTAGTGTTTCTTTAATTCTTCTGAAATCTTTAATACTGCAGGCACACTGAAGCATACAAGAGACTAAAGAGAGTGTGAAGTGCTTGTGAGCTTTCCACTGGAGATGAACTGAGCACTTGGGAATGAATAGGAGCCATGGAAGCATGGCCGCAAAACCGGACAGGAATAGTTTCTGTCCTGAGTTTTGCAGCCCCGACTATATTCACATGTGTATGGTCCAACAGAAATTAATGGGTACTTGTGCTTTCTGGAAATAAAAAATGATATCACACTGACCCAAGCCATGGTCGTCTGTAAAGCACTTTATAGTAAGTTCATGCAGAGTTTTTTGTTTACAGACGGAGTTGAGGTGGAATCCGCTTCAAAATCTGCCTCAAAAATGTTTCCCAACTCTCCCATTCATTTCAATGGGAGACAGAAGCAGGTTTTTTTCCTCTAGCAGATTTTTATGCTGGATGATGAACTGTCTAAGGTCATGACCTATCTTTAGACGGATTCCACCTTGCAAATCTGCAAAATAAATGGAAGGCAGGTTTTTGGATCCTATTTTTGCAAAAAAAAAAACATTCATTCATTCATTTCTGTGGGGTTTGCAATGCAGAAGGTAGTTGAGGATTGCTGAAAAAAGCTAAACGAAAAAAAAATATACCAGTGAAGTGAAGTGAATGGGACAGTTGGGCAGTATTTTTAAAGCAGATTTTTTTTGTATGTTACTTTTTAGCCATGTTGTACAGACTTTATCCTCATTAGGAGCTAGATGGTGACTTTGACTGAGGCTTTGACCAAAGATTGCTGGCTCACCTTCAAACTTCTCCACTAATGTTAATGAATAGAGTCGCATTTTGACCCTGAGGGTTCTGTGACACAACTGCTCATCACAAAAAAAAAAAGGTGTCACAGTGTGACTCCATTCACAAACATTATTGAAGAAGTCATAGCGCACAGTGATCTTTGGTCATGTGATGGCAGTTACAGGCAAAGTTACCATCTAGCCCTAGCCTATGGATAAGGTATTACGGAAAAGCTGAGGTTTTTGAGCTAAAGCCATGAGTGGATTGAGCAGAAGGGAGAAGTATAAAAGCTTCTTTTATATTTTGCATTCCTTCTGTAGCCACTGCTAGATTTGGCTCAGAAAAACCTCATCGTTTCCACAACTTGGGGCCTTTGCCTTAGGCCAGGGCCCCACGGGACGGAAATGCCACGATTTCCGGTAAAAACAGTTCTGAGGACATGCCATGATTTTCAAAAACGTTGCGGTTTTGGAAATGGCAGCATGTCAATTATACCTATGGAAATGCCAGTGGCTACCCCATAGGTATAAATGTAACAGAAAGTCCGGGAAGGAAAACTTTCTGTCTAAAGCGCTGCGGGAAGAACCATAATGTGTTGCCACCGCGGTTTTCCCCGCAGCACTTTTTGCTGCAGGACACCTCGTGGGACCTTAGCCTTAACCCATTTATGCCGGAGGTTGTATTTTTTGAGTTCTAATAATGGAATTCTAGCCATAAATGGGTTAATAACTAAATTTCCCACAGTTTGAAACATATATCTGATTTGCTTTTTATAACAAAATATAACCAAAATGTAACCCACTATCATTGCATACTAGAATTTATTTCTCCAAAAGGAGACATTGTAAATTACTTATCATTCCTCCAAAGGAAAATTATTTACAACCTGGAGACAAAGGATAAACTCATCTAATATTTTTATAGTAATTTTATAATTGTGGTGTTTATAATAATAATTACAGTAATTTTGTTTTATGTGTTTAAACCTGTTTACGTCCAATACCGCCATTCCAAAACATTTTTTGCATGAACATACAGCATAGATAAGACCCACTACTTTATTAAAAAACATATTGCATAACCACCCCCACAAATATGGTGCAAATCAGAGTGCACTTTCTTATTTCCTGCATTATAGCACTGGTGCTTTGTATGATGACATCCCTAATTCCTATATCACCTGCACATTTGGCCGTGCAGTAACTGAAGCCTTTCCTAAGCTGGTGCTAGGAGAGAATGAAGTGCCATTATACAGAACATGTGTTTCCATGTGTTTCTATGTGAAAAGGGGTGAGAATGTTTACTCGCTCTTGTTGACTTTCCCAAATAAAGCCCAGCCATCCACCAAACAAGGCCTAGTCCAGCCGCTGTTTACTTATGGTTTACAACAAAGAGGCTCCGCCATAGCAACAGGTGGAGATGTGCAGCTATTTACAGACAACTAGGCTATGGTGACCAAACAGCCGACATGCAAAGAACTCCATGTCCCTTGCCACAGTAACACTTTACGTAGATGTATTTTCAAAGTGATATATTGCATGTTATTCTGAAAGGTAGATAACAGTATAAACAAACATACATCCAGTGCACACCCACCCTAAGCAATTGTCATATGTTCTGTACAGTCATCACATGTACAAAAAAGATAGGCAAAAAAGTTTTTTCATGCAGAGCTTTTCCCAGAAAGTCCACAGAGGATTTCTCTGCAGACTTTCTGCCTACATTATGCCTATAGGGAAACCGCCAGCCATTATATAATTAACATGACAGTTTTGGAAATTGCAACATCTCCATGGCGGATATTTTTCTGCAATATGTTGATGGAATTCACTTTTGCAGGGACTGTAAAATGGCACAGCGCACACAGCGCCATAGCATTTACGCCACGTGGGGCTTCACCCTTAGGGCCCGTGCACACGGAGTTCACGCAAGCGCATTTTAGCATAATACACGCGTATAGAATACACGTGTTAAAATAACATTCCCATTGACTTCAATGAAATTTTTTACATATGTAAAAAATGCGGCAAACAATGCGTTGCGTTTTTTTGGCATGTTTTTTTACGCATTTTTTTTACACACGTAAAAGATTTCATTGAAGTCAATGGGAGTGTTATTTTAACACGTGTATTTTATACACGTGTATTATGCTAAAATGCGCTTGCGTAAACTCCATGTGCACAGGCCCTTAGGCTGAGGCTCCACGATACAGAAACACAGACTGCAGAAGTGGAGAAGAAAAAAAAAAATCAGCCTTTTACAGTTTTAGCAGAGTGAACCTCATCCACACGATGTTGGTGGAAAAAGGACAAAACTCTATTAAAAATTTCATTTGTTTTGCATCATTTTAAAAATGCATTTTGCGTTTTACGCAAATTGCATTTTAATGATAGGATCCCTTTAAGGCTAAGGCTGCCTTAAACGGATCCTATTATTAAAATGCAATTTTTTCTGACTATCACATAGGAATAGCCTTAATAGAACCTATTCTTCTCCTAACTTTAGATGTCTTCTCTGCACCGCCATTCTGTAGAAATTCCGGTTTTATTCTGTATGCAAATGAGTCCTCTCGCAGCACTGGGGGCGTCCCCAATGCTGAGAGAGAACTCTCTAGCGATGCCTCTATCTTCTTCTGGAACGGCCTCTCCCTGCATCTTCTTCCGGTGCTGGCTTCAAACTTCTAGGAAAGCGCAATCGGCTCTGCCGTCAGGCCTCGGGCAGAGCCGACTGCTCATGCCCGCTTGGTGTAAGCGGCCATTTTCCCAGTTTACTGTGTAGTGGTTTCCCGATAGGTATAGTGGAAGCAGAAAGTCTTTCTGTGAAGAGCACTGCAGGAAAAAACTCGTGGGACCTTAGCCTAATGGAGTCCTAGTATAACTCCATATTCCGTGAGGTCAATCATAGATAGAGATTTTTATTATGTTAAATTCTACATTAATCTAAAGGAAAACCAATTGTAGCATGTTCCTTTAGAGCAGGGGTAGGCAGCCTTTTTTGTTCGGCGTGCCAATTTAAATTAAAAAATCAAAGATGATGTCCTCGGAGTGCCGGGAGATAATTGTAAAGCTGACGACACCTACACTAAAGTCATATAGCATAAACATTGGGGTGCTGTCATTCTGTGCTCCCAGCCACATGCGCTTACCACTATTTTCCTGGATATACATGTTCTTTTCCATTAGAAGCAATGTAAGTACATACGTAACCCACAATTAGTGGTAATGTATGTGATTGGGAGCAGAGCGAGGTCATACCTGTAAAGAGCTGACACACAATGTACCTGTATGCTCCATCCAGTCCTCGGCCGTTAGTAACTTCAGTATTCTGTAAGTGAAACACAGATTAATTTCAGTCACTTTTAGTTCCTGGCGGTGCAGTAACCGCAAAACCCCAGCCAGGAATTAATGGGTGTCACACTTACACCAAAGTGACCGCACTGGTGCCCAGGAACTGGCTATAATTGCATCTAGTTACAGTGTCACCACCCAATAGAATCACACTAAGGCTGAGGCCCCACATTACAAAAATGCAGCTTTATCTGTTGCAGATTTAGCTGCATTTTTTTCCATCAAAGCCAAGAATGGCTACAGAAGGAATGGGAAATATAAAGGAAGCTTCTTAGGGAGCGTTCACACTACCGTCATAGTCCGACACACTACTGTCATAGTCCGACAGGTAGTGCTAGTGTCCGTTCAAAATCTCGCACGGACATTAGCAGCGGACACTAGCTGTGTCCGTGACACTTTTCATTCATTTAAATGGCGATCAGGTGCGTTCTTTTGCACTCCGTGCCTGTCCTTAACTGTCCATTTGTAAAGATGTCCGACTTTTCAAGCGGACAGCAAAACCTGACACCTACCTGTCGGACAATGACGGTAGTGTGAACGCCCCCTTATATGTCTCCCTTCTGCTCAATCCACTCTTGGCATCGGCTCAAAAAACGCAGCAAAATCTGCAACGAAAAAAAAGCTGTTTCTGCAACGTGGGGCTTTAGCGTAAGGCCGGGGCCCCCACGTTGTGGGAACACACCTTTTTTTTTGTTGCATATTTTGCTGCGTTTTTCTAAGCCTAAGCCAGGAGTGAATTGAGCAGAAGGCAGACATATAAGAAGCTTCCTATATATTTCCCATTCCTTCTGTAGCCATTTTTAGCTTTGGTTGAAATAAACCGCATCAAAATCTGCAACAAAAACACTGCATTTCTGCAACGTGGGGCCTCAGCCTTACGCTTCCTGCACACAAATGGCACGGATGTGGTTTTCACTGACCTATGTGTTATAAATGAATTGACAGGGTCGCAAATTCAGACAGATATAGGGAATGTATAGGACAGATATAGGGTACGTATAAGACAGATATAGGGTACGTATAGGACAGATATAGGACCTGCTCCATAATTTTTAGTTCTTCATTTTAGCCCAAATACACAGCCACAAAAAATGGCTGTATATATGGGTCAATTGAAATGTATAAGTCTGTACTGTTATCCAAAGTTGTGGATAAAAAGTCCGGTCATGTACATTACAGCTTAGTAACTCAATGTGCCTCATATTAATAGCAGTTAACCCCATCATGTTCCGCACATTAACCCCCTGTGTGCTTTACATAATTGACACTGATATGTGAGACATATGGAGGTAATAAGTGAATATCTTCATTATATAAGTCCCTTATTAGTACCTCCATATGTTACACACCTCAGTAACCCTTATGTGAGCCACACAGGGGTTAATGTGAGGGACATGATGGGGTTAACTGCTATTAATGTGAGGCATATGGAGTTACTAAAACTAAAGTAATAACCCCAAATGCCTGACATTAATAAGAATAGTTAGTAACACACGTACCTGGTGTTGTTTTTACTTTCACTTTGCTTCCTCTCCTCCTCAGGGCTGCAGACGGCAGGAGCTCCTCCTCACATGTAGCAGCAGGTCCAGGGAGCCCTTATCCTGTGCAGTGAGAGGCTCACCTCTGATTGGTGGCAGGGAGAGAAGGGGGCGTGTCCTACACCTCAGCTTTAGCAGAGCACTGAAGGGACGCTCTCTCTTAATTTAGTGCATGAAGGTTGCGGGCTGGCTGTCGTGCCAGCAAAATATGCCTCGCGTGCCACTCTTGGCATGCGTGCCAGGGGTTGCCGACCCCTGCTTTAGAGGGTTATTGTTTTCTCTGAATGAGCGGAGCGTAACTCCGTGTGCAGGCTCCTTAAAGGTATGTTTGCACATAGGAATTTGCTGTGGATTTGGGGACAGATTCTGCCACTGAGTCTAACATTCTTTGCTCTTAAGAGATTATGCTGAAATAGTTATTTTATTATTATTATAGTCAGGTTAAAAATGGAAACTGAAAAGACCCCAGAGTATAATAATTGTTTATGGGTGTCCACTATGGGGGATAATACTGTGTGCAGGGGCCACTATGGGGGATAATACTGTGTGCAGGGGCCACTATTGGGGTACAATACTGTGTGCAGGGGCCACTATTGGGGCATAATACTGTGTGCAGGGGCCACTATGGGGGATAATACTGCATGAAGGGGCCACTATGGGGGATAATACTGCATGAAGGGGCCACTATGAGGCATAATAGAACGCGCAGGAATGCGTAGGAGGGGGTCGGTCGAGGTCTTCGGCGTCGGTCAGGGGGGGGGCCCATGTCAAAAGTTCGCCACGGGGCCCCGCCGTTCCTAGTTATGCCACTGCATCTATATAAAGATAACATGAGGAGCACACCATTGACAATATGTGATGATAAATACAGTATACATGATCTAATCTCCCTCCCTGTACAATTGGAATAAAGTTATTATAAAGGAATTTTGATGCCGATTTGGTTACTTGCCTTATTTTTACTAGTGTATTTCTTTACAACAAATTCACCAAAATGTGTAATGCTGGTTCATACATTTGTTACAATTCTCTAGGTGAAGGGTGCCAGAAATCACTAGAGTATATTATTCCTTTCACAGCACTGTATGAGGGTTTAACTTTTGTAGGACAAATAGTACATTGTAATGGGATCATTTAATATTCTGTACTATATACTGAGAAGCTGTAAAAAAAATTCAGAATGAGGTGTAACTGTAGAAAAACGGTGTTTCTATGATTTACTTATGGGATTGGTTTTTACAGCGTTTACTGTGCAGCCAAAATGACATGTCACCTGCATTCTTTGGATCGGTATAATTCTGGTGATATCAAATTTACATAGTCTTTATACATTTTAACTCCTTTTTTAAAAAATCCAAAACTTTGCAAAAATAAAAATAAAAAAATTCTTAGAGTCACCATATTCTGACACCCAAATAACCATAATATTGGAGATCCAGTATGGATGTCTGTAAATAATATCCCATTTATAATCACAAAAGCATCCAGTAGTAGATAGAAGTACATGAAAGACTTTTTTCTTACCCCGTAATCTATGAGATGTGCAGAATGTTCTTCTGAGGCCAGGGTCCCACAGACCAGAAGTGCCGCAATTTGCCCACGGCGGAAATACCATGGGAAAAATCGTGATGTTTTACAGTATAGGCAAAGTAGATGGGATTCTAGCAAATCCCATGCCCACTTTGTGGTAAAAACTGCCATGAGGACATGCCGCATTTCCAAAACAGATGCGGTTTTGGAAATAGCAGCATTTCAATTACTCCTACAGAAACGGTTTCCCCATAGGTATAATTGCAACAGAAAGTCTATGGAGGAAAACTCTGCAAACTTTCTGTTTAAAGCTCTGTGGGAAGAACCATGACGCGTTCCCGCTGCAGTTTTTCTTGCAGCACTTTATTGCTGCAGGACGTCCCATGGGGCCTTAGACTTTGACAGAGCAACAGTTTGTAGACATGTTTGGCGTCTGTTAGGAGAATCAGCTCCTCCCATTTGCATTCACTATGTGAAGACAGAACAGAACCCCCCCCCCCTTCATTTACTGTGTAGACATATTGCTTATCTAATGTATCTATGAATGGACCTTGGCTAGCAACAGGGAGTGAACAGCAAATTAGCTAGAAAGGAGACACCTAGGGGCAAGAACTTTAGAAAGGTTTTTCAGGCATTAAACAGGCACATTGCTCTATGAAATGAGGCTAAGTTGGCTGAAAAGTTAGTGACCATTTAATAAAGTATTGATAACTGGAGAATTTGAATATCATCAAACAAAATCCCCAGTACTGGTATTAAAGGAGTTGTGTGGAATGCTAAAATTTTAGAAAATTTTTAGAAAAAGATCAAAATGGGTTCAAAATATAAGAGAAGCACCTTACCTTACCAGTGCCTTCCCCCCCACATTTTGATGCTTCCTGGGTCTCCTGATTTCTCTTTTTTTCTTGGATTCTTTTGACTTGCATGAAATACTGCTCAGCCAATCACTAGCTACAAGACCCTGCTGGGGGGGGGGGGGGGAGGGTCATTTCCTGTGTAACAAGGGGGACCAGGAACTAGAGAGCAGCAGGGAACACAGGAAGTGTCTCAACAACAGGATAGGTGAGTAATTCTTTTAGTTTTAACTGGTTTCTTCTTTTAAAAAAACTCTTCTCCCTCTAGGTGACCCTTTCCAGTATTAATTTGCTCTTTCTCTGAAAATTTCAATATATTAGGTGCAAAAAATTCCTAGTGTAGTATCTGGTACTATTCTAATTAACATAGATCTAATATCCCTCAAGTGACATAAGAGACAAAAATGAATGCCTTATTTAAAGAATCCACCTTTACGGCTGTATGACCAACTTATATCAGTTTTCTAATACTCCAGCTGTCTTATTCTTTTGCACAGGTCCATCCCCATATGACTGTGCAAGGAGTTTTCTCCAAATGGTTTTCCTTGTTCTGAAATGATCTCAGCGGAGCTGATCAGACCGCACAAATGAGAGAACCGTATTCACCAGAGGTCTGGTACATTAAGCCACACACTGACACTTTATTATCCACAAGGGTATATGCCTGTCCATAAAACCCATTCGTAGTGACAATTAAAATGCGCTGCTTTTTGTGTGATCTCTTCCCTGTCCCAGGCTGAAGAAGCTTGTGGCATGCAAATGATTAGTAGAAATATCCCTCTACATGAAAAGACTTTAGGTAATTGACATTAATAGATAAATGAAAAGTCATAAATGTCTGCACACAAACTAAGAGCTTCACAAATTAACTACTTCAGTGACAGATCATGGATTTATATTATCACTGTATCACTAAATATACTAAAAGTGGCACAACCAGACCAAATTCATAATTTGCCATAATTTTTAGACTAGTTCTATAATTTGGGTTGATTTATATATATGGTATGTTGTATGTGCCTTAAGTTGGACATAGACATGAGATATTTGCTAGCTCCAGTTATATTAGGTGAGATCTATTGGCTACACCTGCTACTGACTATGATCAGTAGACGTATCTCCTGTCTATGGCCAGTGTTACACCTACCGCCTGCTTAAAGGATGCAGAACTGTTGTTTGTCTATATATATTAACAGAAGGCTGGTAATTCTATATGGTTATTGGATACATAAAACTATTTGGTTAATACTTGCTGTCTATTTGCTGTTTTATCTTTGAACATTTTTAATATACTATATCATGTAAATATATACTAAATTGATTTAAAATATTTGTATTGTCAAATGTATCATAAAAAAGTGTTCAATATAAAGCCACCACTTAATATATTATTATTTCACCCTAAAGAATACAAATCTAATATTTCACAGCCAGATCTGTTACACGTGTAAAACAGACAACTAATCTACTTGTGCACAAATATAGTGTACTTTTAATGCAAAATGCTCAATTCTGCCTAAAAGGCCCACATTTTCATTCTGAAATACATTATGACTATTCTTACTAACATTTGCTCATTTGTTGCTACATTATCTTTGTAGAACTTCCCAGATCTGCAACTTGTATAGTCTATGAATTGTATCTAATATATTCAACATATTTATTTTACTATGTACATAATGAGGGGAATGCCTGAAGAATAATATATATGCGATACACATACTACTATTAAAATAGTAATTGTAAGAAACTATGGAAAAAGCAATAAATGTAACTATAACGGAAGTCTTACGTAAATTGTGCAACTTATTTACTTGAGATGACTTTGAGTTGCATCGAAAAATGGTCTTTTAGCCGAGTTGATCTTTCATAGATGATGGCTACTAAACAAGACGTGTTAGAACTAAATATCTGTCATAGGAAATATGGTCTAGAGAAGAGGAAAGCTTCACAAAGATGTCTGAGAAGGATGTGATGTAAGAAATGCAACATAAAGAAAATGAATCTTAAGGATGAATTAAAATATATGTTTTATATAAATTTGTCACTACATGTTTTTATAGAATTCAGGTCTGTACTATAAGGGGTAAACTAACGATAAAGGATTGAACCCCAATATTACACATAGGGTTAAAGTAAATGAATATTAGCTTACATGACAGTGGGAATTAATGGTAAAGAGAGATTACTAATGGGATTGTTGTAACCAGGTTGTGAACACGTGAGGGTAATGGCTAAGTGACTATTCCATATCACATGGGTCTCTTGACTGACAAGTACACAAAGCATTTTGCAAATTCAGAAAGATATCCAAATAAATAGTTTTCTAAATTCTGATACTATTTCAGTTAACTAAAGACATTAGTAGTGTGTGATTTCTCCCAAGATGAAACTTTCTAGCAAAGCTCCCTGTCCTTTGTGCTGCCAAAGCATCTCACTAGAGTTTGGAGACAACCCCTGGGCTGCCTCAGCCAGAGCCGTCACCTAGCTTGTTAACTTCTCTAACACTGGCAGGAAAAAGCTCCCAGCCTTGGAGCGGCTTGCTGTAACACTTGCACAAATTTTTAATTGTTTAGTTTAAGAATTGTGTTTTGACCGCAAGGGGATTTTGGCTGAAGCTCAAGAAGTGATAATGATATTTTGCTGCCAAAAACGTCTGCCGAGCTTTCCCTATGTTAATGTGCACTTTCAAGAAGCTCCAATTAACTGCATCAGCACTCTTGTGGAGAACCAGAGACAGAGACAGCAGAGGGCTTGTCGTACGCTACAGACAAAAAAAAAAAAAGAATGAAAAACTTGAAGATTATTGTAAATCAAATACCAACTTTATTCTGTCCAAAGAAAGATTAATACAACAAAAAAGGCACAGTAGTAGATTCCGTAGATTGTAACTTGAGATCTTTCTTGACTGTGCTTTCTTATAAAGTGCCATACAATGTGTACAATTCTTGCTTGCGTAGCATTAAATATTTGCATTAGTATTACAGGCTTATCTTATTGTACCCCTACCCAATGGATGATACATGTGAGAAGCCGGGGAGGAGCCTCAGTCCTCAGGCTCTTAAATAAAAGCCACAGTTTGATGCCTGTGTATTTCAGATACACAAAGTGGCTGTGTCATGCTGGGCTGCTTGTCTCATGCTATGCTCCAACCGCTAAGAATTTGTGTTCCTGAACACACCAAACCTAAGGAGCTGCTCAAAATGACATATTGAGATATCGCTCTTAGCACAGAGAGGATTTCGCAATTACAAGCCTGGTTAGTAAGTGACCTACCTTGAAAGTAAATCAGTAAAACATGGAAACGGAATATATTCTATTGCCGGAGAAGCTATTTAACATGTGAAATGTAGAAAGAAAAAAATACTAAATGGACTATTAATAAATATGTTTGCTGGTATGTAACACTTCAATAAAATACGATCAGTAAATTCTACTTTTAATCTTCTTGTACATTACAAGGTTGTGCTAGTCTATTAAGTGTATGGTATTAGATACCCAGTACAAGGTATATGGGATATCTGCTCTTCCCCTGTCGTGTGCTGATTAGAAATGAAATAATGTACTGGAAGCCGAAGTGTTTGTTTCCAATGTAGTTTAGGGGAAAAAATTAAATAAATTTCTCTCGTCTTCTCCTTCATTGTTTTAATATTTTCAGAGTCATGATCATAATTGTGTTTATCATGTAACGTTAACCATATGGGTGTTATTTTTTATTTTTCCCTTTTTTTACGTGTTTTACAGTCACAGCAAAGTGATGGGATTCTAGCAAATCTTATCCCCACTTTGTAGTAAAATATCAATTAGTTCCAAAACTTACCTACAGAAACGCCGGCGTTTTCCCTATAGGTATAATTGAAATAAAAGAAACCTCTGCGAACTTTCTGTGCAAAGTACTGGGGGAAGAACCACGGTATGTTGTCATCGCGGTTTTTCCTGCTGCACTTTTTTGCTAAGGGACGCTAGGTGAGGCTTCAGTCTTAGGGAGCCTTCACACGGAGTAAGCGCTCAGCTCATTCTGAACGTAAACTCTTTCAGAGTGAGCGACGTTAAAACAGATCCCATTGATTTCTATGGGCGCCGGCATATGTGCGCTCCCCAATGAAATCAATGGGAGCCTTCTTTACCTATTGCTTTGAATGTGATACGCGCGTTATCACATGAGGGTTTTAGATTCACTCCCAGGTATAATATAGACAACCCCACTTACCACTTGTAACCAGGCCCAACCCTTAGGTAAATAAAGACTAGTACAACCGACTGGATTTAATTTGGCCAGTTCAGGCCGATTTATTTAACAAATAACACAGTTCTTTTAAACACTTTTATAACAAACACTGCCATAAACCAGGGCGGTGTAAATTCCCACTAAAGAAAAACCCATATTAACAGTAGCAAAATATTAAACCCCTTAAAAGTGCGTATCAACCCCCAGATCCTATCCCACCGAGGGGATAGGAAACCAACCCCCAATCTCCCCAGGCACGGAACTCCACCTCGTGCAGGCCTTACCACTACTTGTCACAACTTAAACCTGAGACCCCGGGGATCCAAGCCCAACAAGGGGACACCACAGGCTTCAAACCTTCCCCAAACCAGGAACCTCATACCACAGATGAGGTCCTACTAAACAGGCCACAGGGCCTCTAACCCCTTAACCCCCAGACAAACCAAGGAATAATAATAATAATAATAATAATACATTTTATTTATATAGCGCCAACATATTCCACAGCGCTGTACAATTTGTAGGGTTCAAATACAGACAGAAAGATACATTACAAAGAAAGTCATTTCACACAATGGGACTGAGGGCCCTGCTCGCAAGAGCTTACAATCTATGAGGTAGAGGGGGTGACACAAGAGGTAGCAGGGGAGGCATTGCTTATACAGAGGTCAGACACTTTTGTAATAGAGGTGACTGTCATTACATAAACATAAGACTTTATGAGCCGTCGACAGTCGCGTCCTTTAACATGTGGATGGAGCTTGGACCTATAAAGTTAGCATGAGATGACATCATAACATGTGGGGAAATGTGGGAGCGGGGACAGAGGAGGGTTAAGGGTTTACGTTAGACATTGTGATAGGCTTGTCTGAAAAGATGCGTCTTTAGTTTGCATTTGAAACTGTAGAAATTGGGAGTTAATCTGATTGTCCGGGGTAGAGCATTCCAGAGAAGTGGTGCAGCTCGGGAGAAGTCTTGTATACGAGCGTGGGAGGTTCTGATAATAGAGGATGTAAGTGTTAGGTCATTGAGTGAACGGAGTACACGGGTTGGCCGGTAGACAGAGATGAGGGAGGAAATGTATGGAGGTGCAGCATTATGGAGAGCCTTGTGGATGAGAGTGATAACTTTATATTTTATTCTATAATGAATGGGCAGCCAATGTAGTGACTGGCACAGACCAGAGGCATCGCTGTAGCGTCTAGCCTGATAGATGAGCCTGGCCGCTGCATTCAGAATAGATTGTAGAGGGGAGAGTTTAGTGAGGGGAAGACCGATTAGTAAGGAGTTACAGTAGTCAAGGCGAGAATAAATCAGAGAGACAATAAGTGTCTTTAATGTATCTCTGGTAAGGAAAGGGCGTATTCTGGAGATGTTTTTGAGGTGGAGGTGACATGAAGGTGCGAGTGATTCAATATAATGGGTGAAGGAAAGGTCTGCGTCAAACATGACCCCAAGGCAGCAGGCCTGCTGACTAGGAGTTACAGTAAGGCCTGAGACTGCAATGGATATATCAGGGACAGATCTGTTAGATGGTGGAAACAGTAGTAGTTCAGTCTTAGAGAGATTTAGTTTCAGATAGAGTGAGGACATGATATTTGAGACAGCAGAGAGACAGTCATTGGTGTTCTGTATGAGTGCAGGGGTGATGTCACAGGAAGATGTGCATAATTGGGTGTCATCAGCATAAAGATGGTACCTGAAGCCAAATCTGGCTATGGTTTGTCCAATGGGGGCTGTGTAGAGAGAAAAGAGCAGGGGGCCTAGGACTGAGCCCTGAGGAACCCCAACAGCAAGGGAAAGAGGGGAAGAAACAGAGCCCGCAAATGATACACTGAAAGTGCGGTCTGAGAGATAAGAGGAGAACCAGGAGAGCGCAGTGTCCATGAGGCCGACTGAGCGGAGCATAGTGAGGAGGAGATGATGGTCAACAGTGTCAAAAGCTGCAGAGAGGTCCAGAAGAATAAGAAGAGAGAAGTCACCATTGGATTTAGCCATTAGGAGATCATTGGAGACTTTTGTGAGAGACGTTTCAGTAGAGTGCAGAGCACGTAAACCAGATTGTAAGGGGTCAAGCAGAGAGTTAGCAGAGAGATAGCGGATTAAACGAGAATAGACCAGGCGTTCCAAGAGTTTAGAGATGAAGGGGAGGTTAGAGACGGGTCGATAGTTAGTAGCACAGGATGGGTCCAGGGAGGGTTTTTTCAATAGCGGAGTTATAACAGCATGCTTGAAGGAGGATGGGAAGATTCCAGAAGAGAGAGAGAGGTTAAATATTTTAGTAAGGTAAGTAGTGACAGCAGGTGACAGAGATTGGAGAAGGTGTGAGGGGAAGGGGTCACTACTGCAGGTTGTAAGGCGAGATGAAGAAAGTAGTTGGGAGACTTCCTCTTCTGTAACAGGTTCAAAAGATGAGAATGGACAGTCTGAAGTGCGGTTGGTGAGGAGATCAGTGCCACCTGGGGCTTGGGCAATAATTTCCTGATGGATCTTATCAATTTTATCATGGAAATAAGTGGCAAGGTCACAGCACTAAGGTCTGTGAATGGCGTCTGCACCTTGGGTGTGAGTAAGGAGTGAAAAGTTTCAAGAAGCCTTTTAGGGTTGCTGGAGAGAGAAGAGATGAGGGTGGTGAAATAGTCTTGTTTGGCGAGGTAAAGGGCAGAACTATATGTTTTAAGCATAGGAAGAAAAATAGCTAAAAAAGGGGAGGGTGGGCAACTCTTTCGCCGTCAACTGCCACACTGACCCCTCCTTGTCCCTAACGCCCCTTAAATCACCTCTGACCCCGCCCCCTTTTTCCCGCTCTTGACACTGGCCATTAACCCTTTCCGTTCATTTATCCTCCCCCCTGTCATGGCGTCCCTATCCCCCAGGGTCTAGGGCCTTGTCTTTCAAAGCAATAGGTAAAAAAGGCTCCCATTGATTTCAATGGGGAGCGTGCATATGCCGGCACCCATAGAAATCAATGGGATCTGTTTTAACGCCGCTCACTCTGAACGAGTTTTACGTTCAGAATGAGCGAGCGTGTACTCCGTGTGAGGCTCCTCTAGGTCGGGGTCCCACGGACTGGAAACGCAGCGATTTGCCCACAGCGGAGACGCTGCAGGAAAAATCGCGGCGTTGTACAGTGCAGGCAAAGTGGATGGCATTCATGTGAATTTCTCTTAAAAGTGCTGCGGAAAGAACCACAGTGCGTTCACGCTGCAGTTCTTTCCGCAGCGCTTTAGTACTGCGGACACGAACCATGGGGCCTTAGCCTTAAGCTGTTTTTATGTAGCTGTATCAGACGCTTTTTATGTGAATGTACACATGCTGTATATTAACACATTACATTAAAGTGGTTATTCAGTTTATAGTATTGGTTTATAGCAGCGGGAACAAAATATAGCAGCAGTAACCAATACCAGGAACCACGCTGTCTCTGTACAGCTGGACTCCGAGGGTTGGACACCCACATATATAATATTAAAATCTAATATTAATCCTTAAAGATAGACCATCAATAGCAGAAACTGGATAATCCCTTTTAAAGAAGCCTGAGTATGAGAGCCTCAGCCAATTTGCTCATTGTTCTGAAGGATGTTGTGTACAGCTGCTTATATATAGTATTATATCATCACTCAAATACATGGTACTTGACAGTAAGTGCTCCCCACCAATGAAGACCTCTGTTACTTTACATGGTCTGAAGTTACTGTGTTTCCTAAATGCTTCCATTTTTAAGTATTACCGCCCACAGTTTATAGTGGAATACCTAGGAAAGTACAAATTTGACAAACTGACTTGTTCAAACAATGGCATCGTATTACAGTACCGCACTGAAATTGAGTGCTCTCTTTAGAAATACCCATTCTTTCGCAAATGTTTGTAAGGTTAAAGGGGTTCTCCCATCTCCTTGCTTCAGTTTTGCCAGCAGTGTCTGCTTCTCACTTCCTATATTTCTGTGAAAAGTGCTGGGGGAAAATCACACTGCTTTTCCGTTGCGGTTTTCCCCACAGCACTTTTAGGGAGTTAGCCTAACAGAAGGAAAATATCTTAGTGATTCCTTTACATTTTCCATTCCTCTTCAAGCCATTCCTGACTTTGGTTAAAAAAACAAACAAAAAAACAGAAAAATCTGCAACAAAAAAAAAATTGGTTACATTGTTATGTACGTGACGTCTGGGTTTTTTTTCCTCTGATGAGTCCTACTCAAGGTTGCCCATCAGTGCTGTAGAAGTGCGCCCTGCTGTTCTCTGCTATATAGTCAGTGGGCCTTGTGCTATGGCTGCCTCCTTACTTACTTTTCTTGGACCTCCTGCCTGGTTACACAAAGCCTTTTCTTTCACAGTAAGAAAGGCCAAACAACTTATTATTTTACTTAAGCTTTGTTCACAGGTTTCTTTTTTTATTGTTTTTTTTTTTTTTTAATTACTACCAGCGAACACTATGAATGACTCCATAGGTCCCAATGTATCAAGTATTTGCCAAAAGAGTGTATTTTTGGCTTATGCCAGCTGAGTTTTTGTCGGCATCACTTTTATTTCACTATACACAGAGGGACAGTAAAAAACACCTGTTTTTTCCCAATGGAAGTCACAAAATCAGTTACAAAAGTCCGGAAATATTCCCAATTTATACCTCTGACAGAAGAATAAAATATTGTGAGGGGCCACACGGTGGTTCAGTGGTTAGCACTGCAGCCTTGCAGCACTGGAGTCCTGGTGTTCAAATCCCACCAAGGGCAAAAAAACATCTGCAAGGAGTTTGTATGTTCTCCCCGTGTTTGCATGGATTTCCATCCCATATATCAAAGACATACTGATAGGGAAAAATGTACATTGTGAGCTCTATGTGGGGCTCACAATCTACATTTAAAAAAAAAAAAAAAAAAAAAGAAGAATAAAATATTGTATAAACTGAGCCTTACTGATATGTAAAATCATGGAAAAAAGTTACATTGCCTTAATTGGTGTGAGGACGGCAGCAAACTGAATTAGGGTGGGCTCATACATTACATTGTCCCATGTAAAAAGAAAGTCACCCAATAACCACATTGAATAACTATGTAAAGTTATGGTAAAGAGCATGCAGTTTGCAGTATAGTAACTAGCTAAGTGGCACACTACTGCATTTCTTTACTGAACCAAGTTGTTGCAGCTTAGCTCCTCTTTAAAGGGAGTGTATCACCACCCCAAGCATACTCAGCTGTCCCCACCATACTACGGAGCATTGCATTGATAAATATGATTCATTGGTTATGCATATCACTTTTGAAACCACATAAAAATATTATGCAAATGAGGCAGTGGAGATGGTCCTTTAGCACTACTCCTGCCACTCACACTCCTATACAACCTTCAACCTGTATTAGCACTTGCAGTGGGAGTTGACCCTCCTACTGATATGAGATCACCCATCCTACCTAAGCAGCAAGATCAGTGCTCCAAGAACTTAAGGCTCACCCCCAGTGCACCAATTGCCTCATTTGCATAAGACTTCAAAGCCATTTGAGACCTTCCTTAAGTGAATGGAAACTGATCTGAAGCTTTCTGCAATCTGCCCCAGATTTATGATTAGTTAGTGCAAACTTATGTTAGGTTCATACTAGCGCCAGGTGCCCAGAAGACCAGAAGAAATGTCAAATGGAAAGGCTAAACTAGAAGACACCAATGGAACCCAAGCGACCCCATTGACTATATGTCTGTTGTATCTGGCGTTTGTTGGATGACCATCCTTTATAACATAAATCACCAAACTAAAAAGTCAGGCTTACAGGACTTTTTAATTCAGAGATTTTAGACATATATGCGTCGTGCAGACACCCAACAGAGGTGTGAATCTAGCCTTAGGCAGGCAATCTGAAATTATGCCAGATTTATCACATTAGCTGATGCTGGATGACAAATATGGCTTATCTCATGTCTCTGTTAGTTGGTTTACTTTAAGGCATGATTTTTTTTGTCTAAGTCATGCTCCATTCTCTGAGAATCCCCACCCACATGTCTGACAAGTCAAATTTTTTTAGCCCAAACTGGATGGTCCAAAATGAGCCACAGCTGATTGATATGGAGTTCTGATTCTGATTCCACTAATGTGATATTCATGTCCAAATTTCAGCTATAATTGACATAAATTAAAAATAAATGTGTCAGCCAGTGTACAATATATTAAATCTGACATAACAGTATCAAAAATTATAATGACTTCTAGTATAAATTATAATATTTTTTTTCAAAAGTGGCATGAGCAGCATAAACCTTTAAAATGCCACGATTTTGTATGCAAGCAAGCACAAAAAGTTTCAAACCTCTATTTTGCAATTTTTTTCCCCAGTTATTTATATAAGGCTTCATGCATTTCCCATGTTTTTGGCAGGCTATCTTTTACTAACATAAGACTGGGTAAATTTGATGTTCTTACTTTACCTTCAAATATAATGTGATCAGGTTCCTAGTATGTGAATTCTTGTAAGCAGTAGGTAAGTAATACTTACCTACTGCTTACAATACTTAAGTAATACCAATTTATTAATGTATTTTTAGGTGGAATAAGAGAAGAGTATACTAATGTTCTAGGAAAGACTTCTTCAGAATGTTATCAGGAGGGTAACAGGTCTGTTATTAAGGCCCCACGTAGCGTAAACCGCAGCTTTTTACAGTAACTGCAAAGTGGATGGGATTCTCACCAATCCCATCCACACATGGCAGAAAAAAAATCCGCAGTGGAAAACACATCATGTCAATTATACCTATGGAAGCCCTTTGGGTAAGCTCACACGTAGTTTTTTGGTCAAGATTTTGAGGCCGTATCCGCCTCAAAATCCTGACCAAAAAGACGGCTCCCATTGAAATCAACGGGAGCCGCTCAGGAGTTTTTTCCGGGAGCCGGAGAAGACAAGCAAGATGTTTATTCTTCAGGCCAAGTCGCCTCGTGATTCGGCCTGAAGACACTCCCTCCTCTGGACCAGGCCCATTCATTGGGTCTAATACGGAGCGGAGTGTGTGGCTGGATGCCGCTGCAGTGCCCCGGCTTTTGGACTACCTCAGGTTCTGGTCCAAAAAAACCGGACCGAACTTACCCTTAGTCCACAGCAAGAACCGCAGCAATTGACAGTCACCGCAAAGTGTATGGGATTCGCTAGAAATTACAGAAAAATATCCACAGCGGAAATGCTGCAGTTTTCAAGCAGCACTTTTTTTGTTGTGGTCTACTACATGGAGCCTCAGACTAGAAGTGTAAAAACTTATAGTTACATAGTTACATAGTAGATGAGGTTGGATGAAGACATCAGTCCATCAAGTCCAACCTATAAACCTATGAAATTCTTATAATTGTATTTCAGTAAACTAAAGAAATATCTGACTAAAACATCTAAAAACAATATTTGTGTCAGTAGCAAAACTTTTGTACAAAATAAGTCTCTTAAGAAGTAAAATACTCGAAATAAAAATAGAACAATACATACTCTTAATGGATTTGTGTTTAAAGATCATTTTCTGCCATAGAAGGACAAAGTTACAACACATTTGCTGGAACCTGTTTACTTTATATAACATTCTCCACCCCCTGTATCTCTGCAACCCCCAACACTATAGAAGGTTTTTTTTTTCCTTGTGGAATGCATCTTAAAGTTTGGCAAGTTCTTTCTGAAGTTGACACAGGCAGATAAATGACTCAAAGAACACATGCTCGGAGCCTGCCATGTATCAGCAGAGACAAAATAAACAAGCAGCAGCAGAATAAATGGGAAGCAGGTTTACATAAAGTAGCTTTTATGAGGAGTCTGAGAATGCATAGGTGAGACTCCAAGGGGAAAATATCAAGTTCGTTTCTGTCCCCTGATTTATTGAATAAATAATCCTAGCGATAGTATCTATAAGATTTACAAAAAAGCTTGTAAATGTTCAGAAATGGAAGACTAACATATTAATAACTAAGGTTGTATTCACTCCATTTGAAACCTCTTATCGCAGATTACATCAAAATCTCCAGACAAAATGGGACAACATTCTGCACTATTTTATTAAGTCGTAATATCTGATATAGTCTACTCTTATAGTCTTTGATTTGTAAACTGCTGTGGGATATGTTGTTACTTTATAAAGTTATTGTTCTATCCAGTAAAATCATTGAGACTATCACACCGTTTGTGTTCTTTATATGAATTTACCCATGCCAGTATAGGATAACCAATGTCAATAGAATAATACAGAAAAATTGAAATAACAGTTCAAATATGAATGTAGCCTCTACATCATATAATGTGTATGTATAATGAGAAGGTGACAGGCAGAGTGCCAGAGTCCTGGTATATCAGCCCCAGGTTTATGACAAATGTGTGGTTTAATGGGTCCTGGGCTTGTTACTGGGCCATAAAAAGCTGCAGAGCTTGCACTTCAGGGCAGATCCTGGGAGGAGAGGAGATGCCTGGATCTGTCCTGAGATACTGAAAGTCTGGTGAGACTGTACTCTGCTACTTTGTTTGTTCATGTGGCTGGTAGTAAGCCACATATATAGTTTGTTCTTTACTGTTTAGTTAGCACTCAGACGAGCAGGGCTTTGCTTGACTTTTTTTCCCCGGAATTTAAGGCTGTATTTTATTTTGCTTATTCTTTGCCATATGTGAAGGTTCATTTATTTTTGCTGTTTTTCCAAATAAATCTGTTTGCACCAGACATTGTATCCCTGTCTCTGGCTGGTTGGGGCCGCACCACTGCTTCTACTGAGCTGCCTTCCCCACATATGGTGCTTCAGATGCGGGCATCCCAGTTTAAACAGTATTAAAGAGACAAACACAGATATTTTTTCTCTCTCTTGTGTCCTGGGTGAAGACTGCAGGAGTGATTAAAGAGGAGACCGCCATTATGAAGGACTTTGTGTAACTGTTTGGGCAGGTCATCCTACAGCAGCAGCAAATGTTGTCACAGAGGCAACAGGCCCAGATAGAAGCTGACAGGCAACAACTGCAGCTGCAGACACAGCAGCAGGAGATGAACTTGATGTTTAGGGAGAAGCTGACACTGCTCAGCAAGACTTTGGTAGTCCAGAGGATGGCAGGAGAGTGAATTGGTGCAAGAGAGACCCTAATCTGGCTCATGCCAGAGAAAATGTAAAGGTAGTAAACTGTGAACCTCAGTATCCAGGGGCTGACAAGGAGTTTCCCAAAATACCCATGAACCAGGACCTACTGTATAGGGTAAACAGTAGAGAAATTGTAGAACATTTGGTGGTGCCCCTAAGCTATCACAGTGGTTTTAGATTTGGCACATAGGCATGTGTTAGGAGGACATTAGGGTATGAAAAGTCCAAAGAGCGCATTTTACAGTTTTTCTATTGGCCAGGAATTGATATGCGTATCCAAGAGTATTGTAACTCCTGCCCAGAGTGTCAGCTAACTGCTCCTGTGTCACACTTCAAGAGTCCCCTAACTATTATGGAGGTATCATTTGAAAGAGTGGCCATGGACTTGGTAGGTCCTGTTGTAAAGTCTGCTATGGGTCATCAGTATATACTAGTTGCGTTAGATTATGCGACACAATACCCTGAGGCTGTACCTTTGAGATGTATTTCGGCTAAGCTAATTGCCAAGGAGCTTTTTTATATGTTCTCTTGAACAAGTATACCCAAGGAGATCAAGACTGATCAAGGGACTCCTTTTATGTCCAAGGTAATGAAAGAAATGTGTAGGTTCCTGAAAGTTAAACACCTGTGAACCTCTGTATATCACCTCTAGACAGATGGCCTTGTGGAGAGGTTCAATAAAACCCTTAAGGGCATGCTAAAGAGAGTGGTTAGCAAGGATGGCACAGATTAAAATTGCCTACTGCCCTATTTAATGTTTAAAATCCGGGAGGTACACCAGTCCTCCACAGGTTTCTCCCCATTTGAGTCGGTGTATGGTAGACACCCACGTGGTCTCCTAGACATGGCTACAGAAACCTGGGAACAAGAGCAAACTCTTTACAGGACTGTAATTGAACACATTATCGTGATGCAGGACAGAGTTGCAGCACTAATGCCTATTGTGAAGAAAGATATAGAGCAGGCCCAAATGACGCAGAGCCGTGTCTGTAACAGAACGGCCAAACTTAGAACCTTTAGTCTAGGTGATGTGGGGAATTGCTCATGTAGATGCTTGGTAGCAGTGCAGGAAACAGGGACACAGTGACTGAGTTACACTCAAGTTCAGCGTTTATTTCCCTTGAGGTGCATAAACTGCCTTTGCAAAGGCACAAACAAACAAAACAAAAGCCTTCTCGGCTGAGAACTAACTAAACATAAGAAACTGTCAAAGGTTTGGGTTAACCTAAAACAATACCGGGTACCTGAAGCTCGCAGACAAGACATATCTGAGGATGTCAAAATATGTTGGCATTTGGGGTAATTGAGGAGTCCAAGAGTAACTGGTTGAATCCCATTGTTTTGATTCCTAAGCCAGATGGTACCATAAGGTTCTGTAATGGTTTTCGTAAGCTGAATGAAGTGCCTAATCGATGCCAAGAGTCAATGAATTAATCGAGAGATTGGGACATGCTAGGTATTTCTCCACTTTTGACTTAACCAAAGGGTACTGGCAGGTGCCGCTCACTAAATCAGCCAGAGTAAAAAATGTATTTGTCACCCCAGATGGCCTGTTCCAATATGTGACTATGCCGTTAGTTTTGCATGGAACTCCAACAAGTTTTCAGAGATTGATGTACAGAGTGCTTAAAGGGGTTGGCCACTTTCAGACCAATATTGACAAACAAATGTACAATAAAAAGATAAACAATTTTCCAATATACTTTATGTATCAATTCCTCACAGTTTTCTAGATTTCGGCTTGATGTAATTCATTCTGTTACTCCTAGAGGATAAAACTCTGACCATGGTCATGTGATTTATGGTCCATGGTCATGTGACTTACGGTCCATGGTCATGTGATGAGCACACAGGTGCACAGCTGATTACCAGGCAGATGTCTGATTATTGTGCTGTGACTCTAATGAGCAGCACCAGTGTGCTTATCACATGACCATGGACCGTAAATCACATAACCATGGACCGTAAATCACATGACCATGGTCAGAGTTTTATCCACTAGAGGTAACAGAATGAATGACAACAAGCCAAAATCTATAAAATGCTGAGGAATTGATACACAAAGTATATTGGAAAATTGCATATCTTTTTATTGTACATTTGTTTGTCAATATTGGTCTGAAAGTGGCCAACCCCTTTAAGCCCCACTTTTCATCTTACCAAACTGATATTGTCATCTTTAGTATGGACTGGGAAAGTCACTTGCCAAAAATTCAAGACATACTAAATTCCCTCTAGGCAGCAGGGTTTAACAGCAAGCCCAAAAAAGTGTGCTTTGGGTCTTGAAGTGGTCAGATATCTTGGGTATATAATAGGAAGCAGGGTAATAAAACCCCAGGTTAACAAAGTGGAGGTCATTCAAAATTGGTCCCGACCCTTAAATAATAAGTAAGTGAGAGCTTTTCTGAGAATTGTCAGTTATTATCACAGGTTCATTCCAAACTTTGCAACTATTGCAGCCTCACTGACAGACTTAACTAAGGCTGCTTTCACACGGAGTAACGCTCCGCTCATTCTGACACGTAAACACGTGTCAGAATGAGCACAGTAAAACATAATCCCATTGACTTCAATGGGTATCACATTGAAAGCAATAGGTAACAAAGCCTCCCATTGAGTTCAATGGGTAGCGCACGTAAGACCGAACGCATTGAAGTGAATGGGATTCTGTTTTACTGTGCTCACTGTGACATGTAAACACTGAGCAGAGCGTTACTCCATGTGAAAGCAGCCTAAGGTAACTAGTTCTGTAATGGTCATGTGGAGTGAAGAGGCTGAGAGGACATTCCAGTTGTTGAAGTCAATTCTCTGTAAATAGCCAGTTTTGGTCACATCTGACTTTAAGAAAGAATTTGGTTCAGACTGACGCCTCTGATGTGGGGTTAGGCATCGTGCTATCCCAAATGCTGGATGGTGAAGAACACCCAGTCACCTGAGTAGGAAGCTTACACCACCTGAGAGGAATTACAGCATTGCGGAGAGGGAGTGCTTAGCTATTAAGTGGGACTTACAATCCCTAAGGTACTACCTACTGGGCCGATACTTTAAGTTGGTTACTGATCACTCCCCTCTTGCATGGATGTGCCGTGCCAATGAGAGAAACGCCAGAGTCACCAAGTAGTTTCTGACACTGCAAAATTTTAAATTCACTGTGGAACTGTGATGCCCTATCCAGGATCCATTGTATGATGGCCAAAAGTGTCTGCTCCTACAGGTACAAATAAAGGGGGAAGGGGGGTATGTCTTGAATAGGCCTCAGCGCCAGTTGTGGGTCCTGGGCTCGGTCCTGAGCCATAAAAGGCTACAGAGCTTACTCTTCAGGGCAGATCCTAGCAGCGAGAGGAGGCGCCTGGTTCTGTCCTGAAACACTGAGAGTTTTGTGAGACTGTACTGTGCTACTTTGTTCATGTGGTTGATAGTAAGCTACATGTATAGTTAGTTCTTTACTGTTCTTTTTTTTTTACTGTCTCTCTGGTCTGCCAATGACCTTAGACTTGCATCCGAACATCAAACTCTCGTCTCCAAGACTTTTCTTTAGCTGCACCAGTGCCCTGGAATGCTTTACCCCAGACAATCTCCCCTAAAATCACATCTGTTTGGTCAGGCTTATAACGAGACCTGATCACTGTGTAGTGTGCGTAGGTGTAGAACAATAACTCTTTTTATCCTTGCTCCTCTGTTCCTCAGATCCTGTCCTCTCTATCTAGAAGTTACACTGCACTCCTTTCATTTAGTATCTGTGTATTCAAAGATACTGGCTAGTGACGGGTTCATATAGCTTCAGTTACCCAACCTTTTCTGTTAAAAGATGGCTGGACCTTTGTAGCAAACAAGCCCTCTGACCTCTTGTATCCCACTATCTCCTCATAGAATGTAAGCTCTTGCGAGCAGGGCCCTTCTATTGTTTGATATGTTTTTTCTTTGCGGTTGGTGGTAACCAGTTGATGGCAGCAGTACACAAAGAGAATTCATCTAATCGGAGTCGTCAGTACAGTACAGAGGGGTAAAACCAAAGGGAGGTCAAGCAGATTGTTACACAATCAGGTTCAAGGATTAGTAGTCTAAAGGCAAGCCGAGGTCATCAACAGTAGAGAACAGAATACAAAATCAGGAGGCAAAAAGCAGAGTCAAGAAAGCAAACCAGGAGATCAAAGGCAGAGGCACAGAGGACACAGGCAGAGGGAGCTAGCTTCCAGGGTAACTGTATAGCCAGTGGCAAGCTGGAGCAGAAGCCAAACCTAAATAGGCTCTGGCAGGCCGCATGACCCCCTGCATCAGAAGTCCGTGGTTCAGTTCAGAAGGGGGCCCGGCAATCCCAGCACGCCGCCATGGAGGCTCTGGCCTGCCCCCTAAAGCACATGGAAGGAGAAGGCCGCGAACCAAGAGAGGGGAGGGCCGGCAACCTCCGCATGCCGCTGAGGAGGTTCCGGCCCAACTCTTAGTAGTATTATCTTGCTAAAAAAATGCCATTTGGACCACTGCCATGAGAGGCAATACTTGGTTGCAGGATGTCATGCACATATCTCTGAGCTGTTAGCGCTCCTCGAATCACTACTAGGCGTGATCAACTGTGTAATGCAGGTGTCTCAAACTCAATTTACCCGGGGGCCGCTGGAGGTAGAGTCTGTGTGAGGCTGGGCCGCATCGGTTTTTCACAAGAAAAGCTCTTACAAAAACATTCCAGTGTTATCAAATGTCTTTATTTTTTCATCTTATTTTGTGTTAAAAAATAAAAATAAATTAACAAATTCATAATAAAAAAAATAAATCATGTAAGGTCCTACCTCAGCTTGAACTGCGTCTGGAGGAGATGCTGGGAGGGAGCAGCTGTGGATTCTCTCACTGCACGCCAGCTGTAAGGCACAGGCTTAACATGGACAGTGTAGGCCGCAAGCCTAAGATGGCGGCCGGAAGTAGCTTGATCCTCAGCAGCAGTGGTGGACGCTGTAGATCTCCCTGGTCTTCCCCAGCCTCAAAAGTTCCACTTGCAATGCAGGAGATGAGTAGGCCACAAATTCAAGATGGCGGCCACGATTTCAACAGGGGTTTTCTCCGTCGGCTGGCCAGGGAAGCAGCTCAAAAACACTTGGGGGCACACCGGAGGTCCTTTGGAGGACGGATGGCAGTGTCAGGCAGCCGGGGACCTTGTTGGAGCAGAGTACAACCTGCAGACAGATAGGCCTGGATTTCAAGATGGCGGCCAGGCTCCGAAACAGAGGTAGGCCGCAATATGTCAGCACTTAACAGTTGCACTTAAGCGGGTCAGAGTACCCCCAAATCGTGGACTGAGGCCTGGGGGAGAGCCTCGGGGTCTCAATAACAGTGGATGGCCGTCTATGGTGTAGATTAAAGCTGGTACACAGGGAGCTCAGGATAGTGCGACCGCTTCTGTAGACGGTTAGCCACACCCCCAACATTAAACTTTGATATTGAGGTGGGGGCCGCAAACTATTGTCCCGAGGGCCGCGAGTTTGAGACCCCTGGTGTAATGGTTTCCCAGATCATCACACATAGTAAAGGCCATTTTTAAGGGTTAGTAACAAGGCTTCCATATTCAAACCCAACTGTTGCCAGATGCCAACAGAACCTGGATACATCGTTAAATATTATATGATATATACTTCGTAGCAGTCCAGGTTTCTTGCTCATGACACCACTGCAAATTAAGGCATCAGTGGCTAACTGTCAATGGCAGGACATGAAAAAAGTGCTGTGACACAGAATTTCCTTATGCTATGTGCCTGGGAATGATTTAGGCAGAGGCAGAGATGTGAAATGAAGGTGCTACCTGGTGTGGATGTGGCTGTGCATGTGAGATCATATGATCCTTCCTACTGGTAGTCTGTCTGTTTGCTTTATATGCATGCTCTCACATAACCATTGCTCCTGACACCTCCTAACAGCTATGTGAGAACAATCTAGATGGTGGAGAATTTGTTAAAAGTACTATACAATACTGCTTCTCAGTCCAATGATGTGCCCCCTTTCAAAGTCTGTCAACTAGACAAAAATGTTTTTCAGAAACATTAAAGAGGTTGTCCAGGCATTTATTTAAATGGCCCTTGACATCTGGTCAACAATGCTTAGTTAAGTTCTACTGTCCAAATATCTATCCAAAGGTATCGAAGGACTCAAGATATAACATGCAAATATTCTCTACACCATTATCCACACTTCCACTAACCTGAACTGTTAACATCTGATACAAAGAGTTTATTGATCCAAGCTGCTTGAATCAAATTCTGCCCCTGTCATCAGTATGAGGCAACTGAAATCTGGAAACATATGGCCAGGCAATGATTTTCTTCTGCTCAGTGATAAAATTTTTATGCTCATTTTCTCACCGATATCTTGGATGTCTATTATACAGCAATGGCACTTTCACTGGTTATTTGTCATCACACATCCATACTAAGAAACATGGTTAGTTGTGATAGGGCACGCATCTTTAATATACTATCTATTCAGGGTGTATACATACTGTACATAAAAAAAATCATCAGATAACTAATATACAGATGATAAAATCATACTTAAGAGCTGCTGGAAGGTATAAATCACTTTCTAAGCTTGTGAGCTAGGAGCTCTATCAGGACTCTAAAAAGTTTACACAGTGTACCCGAAAAATAATATGGAGCAACTCTAAGCTTGTGTCCAAAGCAGCAGCTTATGCACTATGCTATAGAGAGGATAATAGTCACCCAATTGGTGCATTGACCTCACAATGCAGGGATTTCACCAGTGAAATGTCCATGCTCATTTGTTGGCCCCTCCAACCAAGCATTGTGTGTTGAGTCTGATTTGAAGTGGTCCAGGAATGATCAGAGTATTTTGAAAATAATGTATCATGGGGCCATTGTACCTTGAGAGTCAACTGCACTGTGGTCATAATACATACACAGAAATTATGTCTTACATGCTGCAGAACTGGGTCTTTACCACCCAGAGACCTATAGAAGGGAAATATACAACCATCTGCAGGCAGTTATATGTCATGCCATTTTGTTTCATCCTAAGTAATGTAGATGTAGATATAGAGATATATTACTATACTTTATATACTGTAGAAAATCAATTAGAAATCAATGTCTATGGAATCTTACATCTGGTATATGAGTTGTTTTTTTTTTGTTTAGTGTGATAAATGTAGCTCGGTAGCAGCAATGGTGCAGACCCAACCAGTCAGAAACAGGGACACAATGTCTGGTGCAAACAGATTTATTTGGAAAAACAGCGAAATAAATAAATCTTCAATTCGGGATAAGCAAAATCAAATACAGCCTTAACTTCAAGCAAAAAAGTCAAACAAAACCCTGCTCGTTCGAGCACTAACTAAACAGTAAAAAGACTAACTATATGTATGGCTTACTACCAACCACACGAACAAACAAAGTAGCACAGTAGTCTCACCAGACTCTCAGTATTTCAGGACTGACCCAGGCGCCTCCTTTAGCTTACAGGATCTGCGCTGAAGTTCAGGCTCTGCAGCTTTTTATGGCCTAGTAATGAGCATAGGACCCACACTTGGGCTGAGACCTACACAAGACCCACTCTGGACCACACATATGTCAGAAACCTGGAGGAGATATACTGTGATACTGTGATTCCAGCACTTTGGCTGTCACCTTCTCATATTAGATACACAACTTCCCAAGACCATAATGTTAAAATAAGTGAATTTTGCAAATGTTTATCCAAAGACATAGATGTAATATAAATAAATAATAGATAATAGCTGGACAATACTTGAAACAGCTACACAAAGTGAATCAAAAGAAGTATTTATGGGTGTAAAATGAATCTATATTCTATATTTATCAGATGTCTTGCATTTCCCCATGTTAAATGAAGATGAAGATTATTGACGACAAAGTTGATGTTAAGTAGAATTGTTTACTTGCTAGAGTAGTGCAGCACAGCCACAACACTATGTATAGAGCCTCCTGCTTCACTCTGTACAATGTGAAGATAACAGTTGATTGATTGGTGGGAGTACTGGGTGTTGGATCCTTGCAAATATGATATTGAAACCTATCCTAAGAATAGGCTTCTATTTTCTGATCTTGGATAACTCCTTTAAGATTAGGATAAAGTAGAGTGCCATGCAACTCTTCTTTAGGAGCTACACTATTGCTGTTCTTATGAGTTTCTCTAGTGTTGTCATAGACGATCAAAAGATGATTTTATAATTTTTATTATTAG
This sequence comes from Leptodactylus fuscus, assembly GCF_031893055.1. Classification (NCBI taxonomy): domain Eukaryota; kingdom Metazoa; phylum Chordata; class Amphibia; order Anura; family Leptodactylidae; genus Leptodactylus; species Leptodactylus fuscus. The sequence continues at coordinate 98,873,758 of NC_134266.1, read as the reverse complement.
TCTGATTATTACAGAAGACCACCAGGGATGATATTGGCATCCCCCTCATTACTCTGGATCAGCAGGAAGGGCAACACTGTTCCCCTTACCTCTCTAAAATACCAGGGTTCCAAATATTGACCACTTTATCCCTTGACCATCAGAGGTGTTGACATTAACTTGTTCACTCCCACCACCCCCAACCCACTTGTAATAGAACCTGTTTAATAATCACCAGCAAATAGGATAAAAGTTTCTGTCCCACTATTGAAAACTTGTGTGGTAAAGTCCATGCAATTTCATCACACAGGAACTGCAGAAGTCTATGTGGGTAACAAGTAGCTCTTTATATACTTATGAAGAAATGTTTAAAAAGGACCTTTCATCAGATTGGGCACAGGCAGTTTTAAATACTGCTGGAAAGCCGACAGTGCACTGAATTCAGCGCACTGTCGGCTTTCCTGTTCTGTGCCCGGGGTAAAGCGCGATCGGTCCTGGTGCCGTAGCGCTTTACAGTCAGAAGGGCGTTTCTGACACTTAGCCAGGGACGCCCTTCTGCCCAGCAGCGCTTATCACGCTGCACAGTGTGAGTGGGGAGGAACGCCCACTCCCTCTGCTCACACAGCTTGTCCATAGACGAGTATTAGCAGGAGGGGAGGGGGCGTTCCTCCCCGCTCCACAGTACAGTGCGATAGGCGCTGCTGGGCAGAAGGGCATCCCTGGCTAAGTGTCAGAAACGCCCTTCTGACTGTAAAGCGCTCCGGTACCGGGACCAATAGCGCTTTACCTGGGGCACAGATTGGGAAAGCCGACAGTGCGCTGAATTCAGCACACTGTCAGCTTTCCAGCAGTATATAGAACTGCCTGTGCCCAATCTGATGAAAGGTCCTCTTTAACTGAAACTGTACCAAGGAAGCGGTCTAGTCTAATATATGAACATAAGACACAGCAATGAAAAGAACAGGTAAAAGACTGACACTTGGATTGCCATAATGGAGCACATGGGAAACAAGGTAGTCAAGGTTTCCAGAACTGGGCATCATATTTCTAGCACTCACATTCTTTTTCTACTGGTCATATCTCTAGCAATGCAGCCAAGGGGCAAAATAATCATCTTTTTTTTTTTACTTTGCCTCTAGAATAAAATTGTGTAAGAAGTGATCAAAGCATCTGACATTGCCCAAAATGGTATACATTAAAACTACATTTGGAGGCGCAGAAAAGACAAAAAGACAAAGTTCTGGATTTTTGTAAAGGTATTAAAACAAAAACTAAGAATACAAGGCATTTTGACTGCACAGTGAATTCCGTACAAACAAAACCTCCTAGAAAGTGGTGCAAATGTAGTTTTCACTAAATCCCCCAATTCTGATGTTTTATTTACCAGCTTCTCAGTAAATTGTATGGAGTATTAAATAATTCCATTACAAAGTACAATTTGTCTTGTACAAAATAAACAATCATATGGGAATCTCTCTCTGGGAATGGATAAGAAAGAATCAAAAAATGAAATATGGTTGTGGTGAGAAAGGGTTAAAGGTTTATTTTAAAGTTTTTTACTCTGATATATCATGTCCTTTTTTTTATTTCTGGGAAGAGCAGTGTTGTGTGGTTTAATATCGCCAAATAAAATGATATGTACTTCCTGACTTGCATAGTGGCAGTTTGTGTGTTTATGTGCCGACATCAATATAACTATAGAGTATCAGAATGTTTCTCAGCCTTGGAATTGTAGCTCAGATCCCTGCTTGTACTGCCAAGCATTGTACTATTACTTTACATTGTCCCATGCTGGTGAAAGCACAGAGATGTAGGGCAAGTGCCTTATTGGTGACTGGTCCTACAGTACAATGGTTCCCACTAGCAAGCACTCCAACAATGACCTTCATGAGTGGAGCATCCTTAGCCTTAATAGGGTATATATGTAGGTATTAGTTTAAAGAAGGAAAGATTTTTCTCCCTCCATGTGGTAAATTTTTCTCCAGATGAGGGTTTGTCCAAAAATACAATGGTTCTGGTAATCGCAGCATGTCCGCTGCATGTAATTTATCACCAAATTTGCTGTGACTGTAAAACGCTACGTTTTTTTTCCGGTTTACGCCACATAGGGTCCAGGTCTTAAATGGGTTTTCTCGCATTTATCAACATTGCTGGTCCACCAGAAATTACTAGAACAGGGCCAAGGCCAATCCGACTTCATATTGCATTTGTCTAAAGTAGTTTACGAAATAAAAGCTGAACTCTAATTAGTTCTTAAGGGCAAAAACGACAGTGTTAGTAATCTAATCCTCCTCCCATTCATTGCAGCGGAAAGTAGTTACAGATTGTTTCAGCTAGCTGATTCTGTATTTGTTTTAATCCCATCTGCTATACTGCTCACACCTGCGTTCACGGTCTCCGTTCTATGGTTTCCGTCTTCTGCATGCCAGAAGACGGAAACCACAGACCGGGTCCGGCCGTGCGCGGCGGTGAGCGTTTTAGGCTCTCCGCCGCAAAACCGGATTTTTTTATCCGGACACAGAGTACTGCATGTCCGACTCTGTGTCCGGATTATAAAACCCGGTTTCGCGGCGGAGAGCGCAAAACGCTCACCGCCGCGCACGGCCGAACATCTCTCTTACCCATTCAAATGAATGGGTGAGAGAGACTCCTGCAGGTTTCCGTCTCCTGCCTCTGTTTTAGGCAGGAAACGGAAACCTCAAGTACGGACACCTTGGCGCAGATGTGACCGAGCCCTTAGGGGTGGGTTATTTATTTATTTTGCTTTCTTATATAGCATTGTCATATTCTGCAGTGCTTTACAGAAATGGTTAGTCACTGTACCATAAAGGTTTCAAAATCTACATTCCCTTTGGAGTGTGAGCGGAAACTGGAGTACTCGGAGGAAACTCAAGCAAACACAGTTATAATAAGTGTGAAATGTATGGTTGCCTGGGATCCAAAGCTGCAAAGGTGCCCATTAGCCCTCATTATAATCCAACCTACGAATCAACTGTATAGGAGTCTAAAGGAGTGAGTATTTGTTGGGCACACCTACTAAATATTCAATATTCAAGAGGTTTGCTCAATGACTTCATTTGGACCAAACACATCCGAACCGGGCCTAAAATTTTGGGGGTTTGCCACCCAGAAACTGCTATTATACTCTGAGGTCACCTCTCCTTGGGTCTCTGTCCTCTTTGGACTTCTTCTCACCTCCTGACTGACTTCAGGGACCACTGAGGCCTGTGATTGGATCTCAGTGATCACGCATCACACCAGTGTCATGACGCATTGATGCAAACCTAATAATACCATGTAACCAGTAAGGCCCAATTACAACCTTCAGCAGTTTCTAACTTTATTCAAAAGACCAGAGGAGGCCTGAAGAGGAAGGGAATCCATCTAGGGGAGTCCAGGGGAGGTGAGTAATGCTGTTTGTGTTAAGTAGGACCCTTGGGTAATAGCAGTTTGTGGGTGGAAAACTCCAAGGGTCCATTCACACTGAGTTTTTTGGCATGGACTTTGGCGCTGAATCTGTGTCAGAATCCACGAGGGAAAAAAAGCCTCCCAATAGAGTTCTATGGGTTCTGCTAGCTTTTCTTTTTCCATCTATGTGAATGGACCCTCAAAGTTTCAGATCTGATTTGAACATATTATGAATTTTCCTAAAATGTTGGATGAGAAACAGTTAAAGGGATTCTACCACTAAACCAACATTTTTTCTAATTATCACGTCGGAATAGCCTTATTCATCTCTTAACTTTAGACGTGGTCTCCGCGGCGCCGTTCCATAAAAATACCGGTTTTAACCGTATGCAAATGAGTTCTCCGAGAGCTCTCTCCAGCGATGCCTCCATCTTCAGCTGCAACTCCACCTCTTCTGTCTTCCATCTCGGTCCAACTTCCGACGCCTGCGCAGTACACTCCTGTATTGAACTACAAGAGCAAGAGTGGCCATTTTGGGAGGCTGTTCTTGCTCTTGTAGTTCAATACAGGAGCGTACTGCGGCATCCCAAAAATGGCCGCCGGCCGCAGGCCATTTTTGGGAGGCCGCTCTTGCTCTTGTAGTTCAATACAGGAGCGTACTGCGCAGGCGTCGGAAGTTGGACCGACAGAAGAAGACAGAAGAGGCGGGGTTGCAGCTGAAGATGGAGGCATCACTGGAGAGAGCTCTCGGGCAGCAGTGGGGATGCCCCCTTTAAGTTATCCCCATGTATTTACATTTTTCATTTCATTACCAAAGGGACCACTATAGCACATTATACTGTGTCGTGGCCTGTATGGGACATTATATTGCATGAAAGACCAATATGGGATATTATACTGGGTCGAGGGCCACAATGGGATATTAAACTGCATGGCGGTACACAATTGGACGGCATGGAGGGCCACTATGTTACATTATTAGCATTAATGGATGGGGTTCTGAATATGGTATGCTTAATCCACTTTTGATACTGCTACTATAGCTCACAACTGGTTAGCCACTAGGGATTTCCCCGCATAAAACCTACTATGAAGTTACCACGTATGTCCCCATCCTAATAGTATAGGTGTTATATGATAAGTAATGTATTAGGCTTAGTTCTAAAAGGAGTTCTTCTGTCTGTAAAGTGCTGAGGTCCTATACAAGTAAAATAAATAAATATTTGTAATGATCATTATTACATTAATTTAATAATTTACAATAATCACTGAGCATGGTGGCTTAGCATTGTTGTCTTGCAGCGCTGGGGTCACAGGTTTAAATACAACCAAGGGTAACATTTGATGGAGCTTGAGAAGGTTTCCTCCCACTTGCCAAAATATATAGTTCTAGGTATACTGCCCGTACAAACAACTGACTCGTGTTGGGGATGAGCACCTGTATGGCAGTCACCATCTCCACAACATTCCCTGCGCTTTGTCTTTGTGAGAGAAGCACATTGCAAATGTTTGTCACTGTCATGAAACCAATAGCACAATTTTTTACTACTAGGTCAACAATACAATAACATGCCTAGTACAGCTTCACTGCACAGGCCGGCTTTTCTCTGCCCAAATGAAATAGCAAATCAGCTAAATAGTTAGACAAGGTCAGAAAAAATATGTTTCTTGACCACCATTAATACAGTTATTAAACCATTAATTAAATTATTTAATTAAGCATTAATGTATACTTAATTTACAGAGCCCTCTCAAGTACATGCTTGACGTGGCAAAGCAGTGACGTGGCAAGGTGAGAGTTAAAAATTCGACAGCCCTTGAAAGCTGCGTACCCCCTCAAGCCCCATACAGGGGTCAGATACAGGACTGGCGTGTCAAGTTACAAGAATGTGAAGAAAGGGAGATTTAAGGCTGGAGATGCCACACAGAAGAGTGTGTTGTTTGTCTGCCTTTGAAATAAGATGCAGCCCAGAGAGCAGGAGGAGGGGAATCTGCACCAAAATATTTCTATGAATTATAGCTTGCCCTTGGCTATGACTTATGGGGGGTGGGGACTGCTTTCCGGGGATCACATTTCCACAGGTGTTCTTCTGTTTGTCTTCCAAGTTCATTCTTTTTTTTTTCCTTCTGTCCATCACTAAAAAATTCACCTCTGAAGAGTCTTTTATCTAATGATAACTGTTCAACCATCCAAATAAGCGCCAATGCTTACACTCCATTTCCTCAATCAGTGCGCTCTCACCCAATGACCTACAAAGCACCTTCATTAACTTAAGAAAAACATTTAATCAGAAATTAAAACAACATTCTAGAGACTGATGATTTACAATCATATTCAACATCCATTAAACCCTAGCCAGAAGTTCATGGCTAGCAGCGTTCCCCTTCTTCAATATCCCGATGTGTGTAACATTTGTTGCTTTTGAAGATTTCAACTCTGAGGATATTTTACATCATCCACAATAGAAAGAATTCAGACAAGTACTTCTGAAATCAGATCACAAGCCTTATGTAGTGACAGGTTCAACGTAGTACACAAAAAATAAATGAAGGTAGAGCTTTATAGAAGAAGGTCTATGTTATTGAGCAGCCACATGCTTATCAATACTATAAGGAACCTAAGACACTTTCACAAGGGTTGTTGCTTTAGTTATTACAGATGTAGATTGTGAGCCCTATATGGGACAGTTATTACAAATGTAGATTGTGAGCCCGATATGGGACAGTTATAACGGATGTAGATTGTGAGCCCTATTACAGTTATTACGGATGTAGATTGTGAGCCCTATATGGGACAGTTATTACAGATGTAGATTGTGAGCCCTATTACAGTTATTACAGATGTAGATTGTGAGCCCTGTATTGCACGGTTATTACAGATGTAGATTGTGAGCCCTATATGGGACAGTTATTACAGATGTAGATTGTGAGCCCTATATGGGACAGTTATTACAGATGTAGATTGTGAGCCCTATATGGGACAGTTATTACAGTTGTAGATTATGAGCCCTATATGGGACAGTTATTACAAATGTAGAGTGTGAGTCCGATATGGGACAGTTATTACAGATGTAGATTGTGAGCCCTATATGGGACAGTTATTACAAATGTAGAGTTTGAGCTCTATATGGGACAGTTATTACGGATGTAGATTATGAGCCCTGTATGGGACAGTTATTACAGATGTAGATTGTGAGCCCTATATGGGACAGTTATTACAGATGTAGATTGTGAGCCCTATATGGGACAGTTATTACGGATGTAGATTATGAGCCCTACATGGGACAGTTATTACAGATGTAGATTATGAGCTCCATATGGGATAGTTATTACAGATTTAGATTGTGAGTCCGATATGGGACAGTTATTATGGATGTAGAGTGTGAGCCCTATATGGGACAGTTATTACAGATGTAGATTGTGAGCCCTATATGGGACAGTTATTGTCAATGTCTGTAAAGTGCTACGGAATATGTTGATGCTATACAAGTAAGGAAACTAATATTAGTAATAATGTAATCAGATGTTTCTATGGTAAACTGAAGTACAGTAATAAGCATTTAATCCATTTAGTGAAAAATACATACAAGTTTATGCAAAGACTTAATATCTACAGTAGGGTTGAGTGATGGGGATCAGGAAAGATCGGATACCGATTGGCGATCGAGCAAATTTCACGATCGCGATCAGGATCGGCTGGAAAATGATCGAAAATCGGATTTTAAAAATCATCCTGAAATCTAAAGATTGGCTCAACCCTAATCTACAATGTTGACCCTTCATTTTCAAGGCTTCAACCCTGATGAAAACCCATTCTTGCATAATCAGTGCTTGGAGTTTTTATAATTTGTGTTTTTGTTTTTCTGTATGTAGATTGACCACAGATTGTCAACAGGATTGAGATCTGGTGAGTTTCCTGGCCATGGACCCAAATTTTCAATGTTTTGCTCACCAAGCCACTTAGTTCTCATGTTTGCCTTGTGACATGGTGGAAAAAGCATTGTTCATCACCAAATTGTTCCTGCATTATCGGGAGAAGTTTCTCATAGGTGATGTTTAGATATTATCCTTTATTCATGGCAGCATTCTTAGGCAATATTACGAGGGAGCTCATTCCTTTGGATGAAAAACAACCCCATACATGAATGGTCTCAGGATGCTTTACTGTTGGCATGACACAGGACTCATGATAGCGCTCACCTTATATTCTTCAGACAACCATTCTTCCAGAAGTACCAAACAGTTTGAAGGGGGAATCATCATAGAATATAACTTTTCCCAATTTCTCTGCAGTCCAAACTCTGTACTTCCTGCATAACGTCAGTCTGTCCTTGATGTTTCTCTTGGAGAAAAATGATTGTCTAGAGAAGAAAAGGTGAGCGCTCCAGTTCTCCACAAAACAGCAGGTCAAAATACGTCAAATTTAAGAAATCAATTATTGTTATTATGCCTTGTAAACATAACAGTATTGTTCTATTAGGGTCAAGTAGGAGCCCTTGATGTAGAGGTTTTCTTCCCAAAGCTAGGTGGATTTAGCCTCTTAGCAGACAGGACCTGTGGGTCAGAGCAGGCCTTTCAGACACATCTGACACTTGTATAATAATCTCTGCAGGACAGGAAGGTCCCTGGTGGGGGCATTCTTTGCCCATTCCTTCCCTCAATGCTAAAATATTCCCCCTCTGTGGCCTCAGACAGTTCTCAAACAACAACTGTCTGCAGGGCCAGCTAATCCCTCACAGGTGACCAGCCGACGCCTCTGGCTCAACTCAGGCATTCCTAGGCCTTCATTAACCCCTGCAGCACCACTTATTGGGGGAACTTCAAGGCTGTCACCCTCCTGCATGAAACTAATTTCAATACTTTGAAACATATAACTGTATTTATAAGGCTGGACACGGAGACGGAGATTTGCATAATAACATCCATTTGTAAAATCGGACTTTTATCTTTAAAAACTTCTGTTACAGACACTTTCCCATCATAGCAGAGATGATGCATTTTGCACCTATGTCATATCTATTACTGTTTTATTACTGCATCATATTTCAGATGGCATCAAAGTACAGCTTTAAAAAGTAGGTTATGATCTGATGTAATTTACCCAAGGTCAGAGGAACCAGAGAAATATGAATACTTGCTTTAACTTTACTTGTGTGACCAGACCCTGTTTATAAGACAAAAGAAATACCTTGCCCTGCAGAGCTCATAAGACTTTGACACCATTTTCAAGGCCAGATCCTTACACAGATATGTTCTTTCATTTGATGTGTTGTAAATTCGTTTGTGCACAACTAAAACAGACTTCACTTTAGCCGTCTTGACTGACAGGCTGAGCATTTAGGGAATCCTCCCTCTTTCCTGACCAGAGTCAAAGGTTAAAAGCTTGCCGCATTATTAAAATGAAGACAAAAGAATCCTTTCATATGTGAATCTCTAGCACATGTGGGATCCAGACCTTTATAAAACCTTAACACTGTATTGATCCTTCAGCTGTACTCTCTGCTTACACAGTCAACTGCTCTATAAGGAATATGGGACTACTTCAATAGGTGGAGAAAGCACACAACATATATTTTACTGCTAGATTCATATTTTGCAGTGTATAAGTAAAAGTAAACCAAATATAAAATAAGTAGGATACACTAAAGAACCTTAGAAACCCCTGAAAACTATAACCCGTGGAGCATGCAGGCAGAAGATGTCCCAAATGTATCATATGGTGTTATAGATCTGGTACATAGCGCAAGACATATTAAACATGTTGCCCCTTCCTATACCACTGCTTAAAATATTGGTGTAAACCTCGCCTTCATTCTAAACACAGACAATCTAGTGAACTGTAAAAATTGCCTAAAACACATAATAAATGTAACACAAGGCAATTTGTTGAAGTGCATTTATCCAGAATTCTGATTTATTTAGCCATGTAAATGTTTTCCAACAGAAAAATTACTCATAGGGACCATTATTTATTAGGCTTACTTATATAGCGCCATCATATTCCGCAGCGCTTTACAGATATTGTCAGTCACTGTCCCATATAGGGCTCACAAGGGACCAGGGATGAAGATAACATTTGCAACCTGTGCAGTTTCATGGGGGTCCAGTAAGTAGGAAGGGTCACTCCAGTGTCAGAGGATCATCTGGTACTCTGGTAGGTCAGGCCACCCCAGGGCAAACTCATGTCCACTCTTACCTTAAAAACAACTATTTACTATTAGATTATATGTAAGGGAAGGAGCCGATGAATTTCATGGCTCATGATTCCTGATGGAATATGGACTACACAGAGAAACTTAAGGGGGCTTGTCCTTTTACAAGATGTGATATGTTCACAGATGTGATGTAAATTACTTAACACTATAAATAAGATCATAAGATTATAATATCATCCTTAATGTCCTCTTTTGTAAAGTTCCAAACCTTATTTAGTATGACTTTTTCCACTTTGTACATGGCACTTTGGTTCTAACATGGCAAAGGAGAGATGAGGACCAGTGTTGTACATGTGTGGTATCATGCGTAAAGTCATTCAATGGAGGCCACAAGTGGTTGGATAATTAAAGGGGTTGTCTGGTTTATTGATCCAGCAGTACTAGTGGGGAGTGCTGAGTGGTGAGGACTGAACACTGGAGTAGTATGGGATTCAAGAGGTAAGTACCAACGTTTTTTCAGCCTCTCCCCTATCTGTGGCAGGCTTTTTTTTAATGAAAACTGACAAACCCTTTAAAGATAAATGCATGCACTAAAATTACAAATGCAATGCACAACTATATTTTGATTAGTGCCATACACTGAACACAGTGAGCGGGGATGAATCTGCTCTATAACTGCACCTCTATACAGACTATACAACTATATTTTGACCAGTTAGATATTATATACATATCATTGTAAGGTATAATAGGTGAACATTAGAGATGAGCGAACAGTAAAATGTTCGATATTCGTTTCGAGTAGCCCCTCAATATTCGACTACTCGAATCGAATATCGAACCCTATTATAGTCTATGGGGGGAAAATGCTTGTTTCAGGGGTAGGCAACGTTCGATCAAATTATACTTACCAAGTCCACGAGTGAGGGTTGGGCTGGATCCTCCGAGCAGTCTTCTCCTTGCAGCGTCCCCGCGGCATCCTCCGGCTCTTCATTCACTCTGCCAGGCATCGGGCCTGGGCAGAGCCGACTGCGCATGCCCGCACTACAAGCGGGCACTACAAGCGGACATGCGCAGTTGGCTCTGCCCAGGCCCGATGCCTGGCAGAGTGAATGAAGAGCCGGAAGACACCGCGGGGAAGCTGCACGGAGAAGACTTCTAAAGGTAGGAGAAGAACCAGCGTTGATTGGCTGACTGTATAGCATTCGGCCAATCAATGCTGGTTCTGCATCTAACTTTTACATACGAGTAGCGAGTGGTACTCGATCGAGTACGAGTATTTTGAATACCGTAGTATTCGATCGAATACCTACTCGATCGAGTACTACTCGCTCATCTCTAGTGAACATGTTTAGTCAATACGTAAGTGTTTATTTCAAGGCATAATGGAAATCTCCATATAATATGATCTCACAAACTTTGCATGATCATGATTCATGTAGAGAAAAGTATTCTTATACTTGGTTAGATTGTTATGTAGCCAAACAGACTTGCAACAGAGCTTCAAATAGTAGACAATAATACAAACTACCAATGTTTCGACTTGTGGTCTTTTTTAGATAAACTTAAAGTGTACTTTTTTTAGACTAAACTGTTACGTGTGTGTAGGAAGAGAAAAGCTATTTCTGGTCATTTTATAACTTATATTCTGCAGTATTTTCCGGTTTCTCTCTGCATGCTGTAACCACAGTTTGTGGTCCTTACTATATTGATGAGTGGAGACTATCTGCCATACACTGAACACAGTGAACGAGGAGGAATCTGCTCTATAACTGCACTTCTCTCACTCAGAAACAGCCATAGAACATAAACAGACAACTGCTGACCTGGACAGATGGAAATAAATTGCTTTGGCTATGATATAAAGCTTTAGTCAGAGTAAAGGCTGTCTTTCTGGTTGCATCGCCTTCTTTTCCTGCTAACTCACTCCTCCTCATATAACATGCCGTCCATCACACCACAGAGCAGTGATTTTTACAGTGATAGTTGTTCTAGTAGAGACAGGGGGAGCATGGAAATAGCATAATAAAAGCAAAAACAGGCATTTCTCTTTCATAACTTATACAGTATGACAATGTTTCCTACAATCGCCTATACTATTCATACAGTGTTGGCCAAAAGTATTGGCACCCCTGCAATTCTGTCAGATAATACTCATTTTCTTCCAGAAAATGATTGCAATCACAAATTCTTTGGTATTAATATCTTCATTTATTTTGCTTGCAATGAAAAAACACAAAAAAGAATGAAAAAAAAGTCAAATCATTGATCATTTTACGCAAAACTGGGCCGGACAAAAGTAAATGCACCCTCAGCCTAATACTTGGTAGCACAACCTTTAGACAAAATAACCGTGAACAACCGCTTCCGGTAACCATCAATGAGTTTCTTACAATGCTCTGCTGGAATTTTAGACCATTCTTCTTTGGCAAACTGCTCCAGGTCCCTGAGATGTGAAGGGTGCCTTCTCCAAACTGCCATTCTGAGATCTCTCCACAGGTGTTCTATGGGATTCAGGTCTGGACTCATTGCTGCCACTTTACAAGTCTCCAGTGCTTTCTCTCAAACCATTTTCTAGTGCTTTTTGAAGTGTGTTTTGGGTCATTGTCCTGCTGGAAGACCCATGACCTCTGAGGGAGACCCAGCTTTCTCACACTGGGCCCTACATTATGCTGCAAAAATTGTTGGTAGTCTTCAGACTTCATAATGCCATGCACACGGTCAAGCAGTCCAGTGCCAGAGGCAGCAAAGCAACCCCAAAACATCAGGGAACCTCCGCCATGTTTGACTGTAGGGACCGTGTTCTTTTCTTGGAAGGCCTATTTTTTTTTTCCTGTAAACTCTATGTTGATGCCTTTTCCCAAAAAGCTCTACTTTTGTCCACCTGACCAGAGAACATTCTTCCAAAATGTTTTGGCTTTCTCAGGTAAGTTTTGGCAAACTCCAGCCTGGCTTTTCTATGTCTCTGGGTAAGAAGTGGGGTCTTCCTGGGTATCCTACCATACAGTCCCTTTTCATTCAGATGCCGACAGATAGTACGGGTTGACACTGTTGAACCCTCGGACTGCAGGGCAGCTTGAACTTGTTTGGATGTTAGTCAAGGTTCTTAATCCACCATCCACACAATCTTGCATTGAAATCTCTCGTCAATTTTTCTTTTCCGTCCACATCTAGGGAGGTTAGCCACAGTGCCATGGGCTTTAAACTTCTTGATGACACTACGCAAGGTAGACACAGGAACATTCAGGTCTTTGGAGATGGACTTGTAGCCTTGAGATTGGTCATGCATCCTCACAATTTTGCTTTCCAAGTCCTCAGACAGTTCTTTGGTCTTCTTTCTTTTCTCCTTGCTCAATGTGGTACACACAAAGACACAGGACAGAGGTTGAGTCAACTTTAATCCATTTCAACTGGCTGCAAGTGTGATATAGTTATTGCCACCACCTGTTAGATGCCTCAAGTGTGTAGGGAAATCAAGATGATTAAAGAGACAAGGCCGGAGGACCCGTTGGTTTAAGGGTTCTTAAAATGTGTGGAGACCAGCTGTGTGGTGTTATTACGCACATGTACAATATGAGTCTAAAGCTGGGAGTGGTACCATCTTGTGTGGTACCAGTCCCAAAGAAACCCAACCAGATGGACTACAATGACTACCGACCTGTAGCACTGACATCACACCTGATGAAGGTCCTAGAGAGACTGGTCCTGACACAACTACGCCCTCTAGTGTGCCCTGCACTGGACCCCCTCCAGTTTGCCTATCGGCCAGGCATTGTGGTGAGTGATGCCATCATCCACCTTCTTCACAGAGCTCTCTCTCACCTGGAGAAACCCGGGAACACTGTGAGCATACTGTGATTTCTCCAGTGCGTTCAACACCATTCAGCCAGGGCTATTGAGGGAGAAGCTGAACCTTGGTGGTGTGAACCATCACCCGTCCAACTGGATACTAGACTACCTGACAAACCGCCCTCAGTATGTGAGAGCCCAGGACTGTGTGTCTGACACTGTGATCTGTAGTACGGGGCACCACAAGGTTCTGTTCTTGCCCCATTTCTCTTCACACTGTACACTGCTGACTTTAGGCACAACTCATCCAGCTGTTACTTACAGAAGTACTCCGATGATGCAATAGTAGGCCTTATCACTGATATGGACGATAGAGAATACAGAGACTTAACCCGGGACTTTGTTGAATGGTGCCAGCAGAACCACCTCAAGATTAATGCTGGGAAGACCAAGGAGATAGTGGTGGACTTTAGTAAACGGAGAAGTGCTCCGACCCCGGTGGAGATCCAAGAGACATGCATTGAGATAGTCAGGACCTATACGTATCTGGGTGTGCTCCTCAATAATAAACTGGACTGGGCTGATCACCTGGAGGCGCTGCACAGAAAGGGTCACAGCAGGCTCTACCTGCTCAGGAGACTGAGGGCCTTCGGAGTCCAGGGGCCACTTCTTAGGGCCTTTTTCAACTCTGTGGTTGCTTCAGCCATCTTTTTCGGTGTGACCTGTTGGGGGAGCAGTATATCAACCAGGGACAGAAATAGACTTGACAGGCTAATCAGAAGGGCCAGCTCTGTCTTGGGGAGCCCCCTGGACCCAGTACAGGTGGTGGGTGACAAAAGGACACTGTCCATGGTGAGCTCCACATGGGAGAACAAATCCCACCCCATGTATGAAACCTTGATGGGACTTAGCAGCACTGTAAGTGACCGTCTGCTTCACCCCAATTGTGAAAAGGAGCACTATTGCAAGTCCTTCCTTCCAACTGCGATCAGGCTGTATAATCTACATCAGACCAAGCAAAGATCACTCCGTAGAGAAAACTATTGATCATGACTATGAATGTCCTCCTTCTTTCTTCTTCTGTTCCTTAGATGCTATGGACTCCTAGTATATCTTCTCTTCTCAGCTTATGTGTGTCTACTTCCGTAATATATTACTGTATATTATCCTGTATCTGTATTACTATGCTGCTGTAACATACTGAAATTTCCCCACTGTGGGACTATTAAAGGATTAACTTATCTTATCAATCATGGCTACACAGACTGGATTGTTGGCACACCCAAGATCTGCGCAACTAGCAAATTCAAAAAGTTGGTCAACAAAAGTATTGTAATACACCACTGACGCAAATTCTAAAACTTAACATTTAATTCAACCTGTTAAAAATATTCTTTATAAAAAATCTGAAAAACCAGTCACCACAGTTATAGTCAGAAATATTCACACAAATAGGATTACTGTGGGTAATACACTTATACCTTTTGTAAACGCAAAGTGACCCACAGTATTAAATACACATTAGGTAAATAATTTGAAACGATCTTACCAAAGTGTCGGCAGGAATCAGACAAAACAGGGAGCACCAAAACGGGAGTTATCCCTGTAAACACCCTGCATAATCCCTGGCCCCCAATGACTCCCGCCCTAACAAGGGCAGTCACAAGCTCTCCCTGGTAGACAGCCCTAGTTGTCCCTTGTCCCTACGCGTTGTGTAGTGCAGCCTATGATGATTTAAGGTTTGCACTGATGATGCTCTTGTTTTGCTGAATATTGTATTACAACAAAAGTATTACCTAAAATACTATTCTTATGAAACTGAATATTAACTGGCAAAACAATTTTCTACTGAGAAATGATGGAAAATACCTGCTAGTTAGTTACCTGCATGTACCTATTCAACTCCAATTCTTTATCACCTTTTCAATCATTTGGGTAACCTGGTAACATAGCTATGGGTAATGCTTTTGTTACAATCCTTTATTTTATATAATAATCTAGAGATTGTATCTCCCCCCAACATGTATGTATTTAAATACATAAAGTTCCTGAAAATTCCCTCAGATTGAGAATGTTCATGTGATAATGGAAAGTAAGTCAGATTTAGAGCCAGGACATGAGAAAAGGTGAAGTATTAACACGATCATCCATGATGTAGAGGATGCATGTTGTTTGTGTTATACTCACCATGTGCTTTAGGTGTTTTTATTTCTGTTTACCTTCCTATTTATGTAGACTTTTTGGCAAGGGATGTTGAATAAATGATCTAACTAAGTATGTTCTGTCAGAGTTATAAAGCTGACTTTGTCCGTGGAGGTTGATATGTCTACTGTAGAGGTGCAAGACTCAAGGTAGCAGTTCAGTCTGATGAAAGCACTGCAAGTTACAGGATGTAAAGTGCAGTACAGTGTGGTCTACAAAGGATTTGGAGTGTTGTTCTGTAGAGATGAGCAAACAGTGAAATATTTGATATTCGTTTCGAATAGCCCCTCAATATTCGACTATTCGAAAGAATATCGAATCCCATAATAGTCTATGGGGAAAAAAATGCTCATTTCAAGGGAAACCACTATGACACCTCAGCAAATGATGACAACATCTCTGGAATGCAACTGGGGCAGCAGGGGAAGCATGCCTGGGGGCATCTAACACGCCCAAGTCACAGTTTTACCCCACTATCACAGACCATCAACTACACACTTTCCACACTCAAAAGAACCTCTATGAAAGTGAAAAATACCTGGAAACCTTCTTTCCTCCACAATTGTATGAACAGAAACCCAAATTTTAAGCTAAAGAAACATTACCAAGCACCCCTTTAAATCACTTTGCCCATGACAACCACATGTGGAATAGGCAATGGGAAATCCAACAGCACCCACCCTGAACTGTCATTGTGTGTGTGTGTGTGTGTGTGTGTGTGTGTGTGTGTGTGTGCGTGTGTGTGCGCGCGCGCGCGCGCGCGTGAGGAGTTCATCACATGGCTGACAGACCCAACTCCAAATGCTGCAGCACAAGCAACCAGCAGTCAGCCTAAGATTGTCTCTTCTTCAAATAAGACACAAGATTCTTTGGAACCAAAACAGGAAAAGCCAGTGATTGCCATTGCAGCAGTGCCTAGGCCGTCTTTCAGAGCAGTTCATTCAGAGATTGAATTTGGAGAAAAATAAGAACATTTAGTGTGATTGAGTCTTCATGCACATTAGTGGGCATGGACAACCTACGTACAAGAACCTCATCCTGAGCTGACCTCATTACTGAACAAGATCAACCAGGATAATAAGGACTAGAAACAGCCATCAGAATTTTACCGAAAGAAATCACCCTCGGTAAGGAAATAAGCCGTCTAAACGTTGCACCTTTAATTGAGTTGAGTGTTTTACTTTTTGGCCCTTGGGGTGAGTAGAGCCTTTAACCAGCACAATGTTAGGCCCTTTGGGTGAGTTGAGCCTTGCACCAGCAGTGTTTTACTGTTTGGCCCTTGGGGTGAGTCAAGCCTTTCACCAGCAGTGTTCTATTTTTTTGCCCTTGGGGTGACTTGAGCCTTGCACCAGCAGTGTTTTATTTTTTGGCCCTTGGGATGAGTAGAGCTTTGCACCAGCAGTGTTTTACTTTTTGGCCCTTGGGGTGAGTAGAGCCTTGCACCAGCAGTGTTTTAATTTTTGGTCCTTGCGGTGAGTAGAGCCTTGCACCAGCAGTGTTTTACTTTTTGGCCTTTGGGTTGAGTAGAGCCTTGCACCAGCAGTGTTTTATTTTTTGGCCCTTGGGGTGAGTAGAGCCTTGCACCAGCAGTGTTTTATTTTTTGGCCCTTGGGGTGAGTAGAGCCTTGCACCAGCAGTGTTTTATTTTTTGGCCCTTGGGGTGAGTAGATCCTTGCACAAACAGTGTTTTATTTTTTATTTCTTATGGTAGAGTTGGAAGGGACCTCAAGGGCCATCGGGTCCAACCCCCTGCGAGTGCAGGTTTTCCTAAATCATCCCAGCTATATGTTTATCCAGATTCCGCTTGAAGATTTCCATTGATGGAGCGCCCACCACCTCCCGTGGCAGCCTATTCCACTCTCTCACTACCCTCACTGTCAGAAAGTTTTTCCTAATGTCTAATCTGTATCTCTTTCCCTTTAGTTTCATCCCATTGCTTCTTGTACTTCCTTGTGCTAATGAGAATAGGGTAGATCCCTCTGCACTGTGACTACCTTTCAGATATTTGTAGACTGCTATTAAATCTCCCCTCAGCCTTCTCTTCTGCAAACTAAACAATCCCAGTTCTTTTAGCCGCTCCTCATAGGACATGGTTTGCAGACCTTCCACCATTTTCGTTGCTCTTCTCTGGACTTGCTCCAATATATCGATGTCTTTCTTGAATTGAGGCGCCAAGAACTGTACACAGTATTCCAAGTGTGGTCTGACCAGGGAAGAGTACAGCGGAATAATGACCTCTCTTGATCTAGATTCAATGCTTGTCTTAATACATCCCAGAATTTTATTCGCCTTTTTTGCAGCAGCACCGCACTGTTGGCTCATGTTGAATTTGTGATCTACTATTATGCCCAAGTCCTTTTCCCCTATGCTATCACTTTGTTCTATTCCTCCCATACTATATATGTTTTTTACATTTCTGTTACCCAGATGTAGAACTTTGCATTTGTCCCTGTTAAATACCATTTTGTTCGCCTCAGCCCATTGTTCCAGTGTGTCTAAGTCCTTTTGAATACACTCTCTCTCCTCTCTAGTGTTGGCTATTCCTCCTATCTTCGTATCATCTGCAAATTTTATGAGTTCCCCAATAATTCCATCGTCCAGATCATTTATAAAGATATTAAAAAGTACTGGGCCCAGAACAAAGCCCTGCGGCACCCCGCTTTTGACTTTCTTCCAGTTCGATGTGTAGCCATTTAGTATTACTCGTTATGCCCGATCATTAAGCCAGTTGTGAATCCACCTAACTGATTTTTTGTCAAAGCCATACTTAATCATTTTTTCAATAAGAAGGTTATGTGATACTTTATCAAATGCCTTACTGAAGTCAAGATATACTATGGGCCCTTGGGATGAGTAGAGCCTTGCACCAGCAGTGTTTTACTTTTTGGTCCTTGGGGTGAGTAGAGCCTTGCACCAGCAGAATGGTTGGCCCTTATGGTGAATTGAGCCTTGTAGCAGCAGAGTGTTAGGCCCTTTGGGTGACCCCTAAAACATTGATTTGCAGGCACTTGGGGTGGAGCCCTAAAACATTGAATTGCAGGCCCTTGTGGGGGAGCTTTAAAACATTGAATTGCAGGCCCTTCTGGGGGAGCACCAAAACATTGAATTGCAGGCCCTTGTGGGGGAGCCCTAAAACATTGAATTGCAAGCTCTTGTGGGGGATCCCTAAAAAATTGATTTGCAGGCCCTTGGGGGGAGCCCTAAAAAATCGCACTGCAGGCCCTTGGGGGGAGCCCTAAAAAATTAATGAGGTAACCTCAGTGAGGTTTATTCAAGTATTACATTAGAGTGAAGGGGCTGGAGTTGGAGGAGGAGGAGGAGGAGGAGGAGAGGGATGAGTGAAGTGGGTGCTGGCAGCCCCTCTCCAGTACCTAGACTGTGGACTGGATACCCAGCTGTATATCCACGTTCACGTCCTCGCCCCCTTCTGCTAATGACTGGGGGCACTGCTTGCAGCCCCTCTCCAGTACCTGGACTGTGGACTGGATACCCAGCTGGATATCCACGTCCACGTCCTCGCCCCCCTCTGCTACTGACGAGAGGCACTGCTGGCAGCCCCTCTCCAGTACCTGGACTGTGGACTGGATACCCAGCTAGATATCCGTGTCCACGTCCTCGCCCCCTTCTGCTACTGATGAGGGGCACTGCTGGCAGCCCCTCTCCAGTACCTGGACTGTGGACTGGATACCCAGCTGGATATCCACGTCCTTGCCCCCTTCTGCTACTGACGAGGGGCACTGCTGGCAGCCCCTCTCCAGTACCTGGACTGTGGACAGGATGCCCAGCTGAATATCCACATCCTTGCCCACATCCCCTGCTGCTACCCTGCTGCATGATTGGCAGGTTCACTGTATGTGTACAGTGTTACTGCAGGGTAGCTCTGAAAAGAGCTGTTTTATAAGAATAAAGCTATTTTAAAACCCTAAAATCAGTGTATCGCCCTGAGAACAAGCTCTCCCTATCTCGCCAAAACTAAAATGAGACGAACATGGCCGACACTATTCTTATGAATCCGAGGTCACCTGATTTCGGCAGCCAATGGCTTTTTCCCATTTTTTTTCAATGCCTACATTGTCGTAGTTCCTGTCCCACCTGCCCTGCACAGTTATTGGTGCAAAAAAACACCAAGGAAGGTGGGAGGGGATACAAATTTTTACTGCGTTTGCTGCGTGGTATTCGATTGGAATCGAATATCTCGGACAGCCTGATATTCGATTGAATAGCTATTCGATCAAACGCTGTTCACTCATCTCTATTGTGCTGTGATTAAATTAATTACAAAGGAGAAAATAAGCCTAAAGAAATTCATGAAAGCATGATTGCTACTATGGCATCTTAATAAATTAGAATATCATCTAATATAATTTTTGGGTTTTTTTAGCAATTCATTGAAAAAGTGAAACACATATATTATATTGAGTCATTACAAACAGAGTGAACTTTTTCAAGTGTTTCTTTCTATTAATGTTGATGATTATGGCTTACAACCAAGGAAAACCCAAAAGTCATTGTCTCAAAAAATTATAAAATCAACTGTAAAAAAAATTATATAATACAGAAATGTTGGCCAAATGAAAAGTATGTACAGTAAATGCCCTCAATACTTGGTCGGGGCTCCTTTTGCATGAATGATGGCATCAATGTGACAATGTGGCATGGAGGCGATCAGCCTGTGGCACTGCAGAGGTGTTATGGAGGCCCAGGTTGCTTAGATAGCAGCCTTCAGCTCATCTGCATTGTTGGGTCTGGTGTCTCTCATCTTCCTTTTGACAATACCCCCATAGATTCTCTATAGGGTTAATGTCAGGCGAGTTTGCTGACCAATCAAGCACAGTGACACTGTGCTTATTATACCAGGTATTGGTACTTTTGGCAGTGTGGAGAGATGCCAAGTCCTGTTGCAAAAAGAAAATTCCATCTCCAAAAAGCTTGTCGGCAGAGGGAAGCATGAAGTGCTCTAGAATTTCTTGGTAGATGGCTGCGCTGACTTTGGTCTTGATAAAACACAATGGACCTACACCGGCAGAAGACATTGCTCCCCAAACCATCACTGATTGTGGAAACTTCACCCTAGACCTCAAGCAGCTTGGATTGTGTACAGCAGCCTTTCCACTCTTCCTCCAGACTCTGGGACCTTGAGGCTCCATTCCCACGGAGTAATGTGCCGCTCATTTAGACACGTATACACATGTCAGAGCGTGGCGCTTCAATACAGATCCCATTGATTTCAATGGGTGCCAGCATACGCATGCTACACATTGAAATCAATGGGTTACAAAGCCTCCCATTGATTTCAATGTGTAGCGCGTATGCCGGCACCCATTGAAATCAATGGGATCTGTTTTGAAGCGCCACGCTCTGACACGTGTATACGAGTCTAAATGAGCGGTGCATTACTCCATGGGAACGGAGCCTGATTTCCAAATAAAATGCTAAATTTACTTTCATCTGAAATCAACACCTTTGACCACTGAGCAACACTCCATAACTTTTTGATGACATTCTAATTTATTTAGATGCACTAGCATATATGGTGATGATGCACCTTCCTAGCACCAAGTAAAGTACTGGGTCAAGCAGTTTAAATGGGGTAATCAATTGAAGATGACCCCTGTTCAGGGCAAATGAGCTATAATTTGGAGGCCATGATTTTGGAAGATCGTCAGGTCAAACTCATTGTTATAACTTATGAATTTCGCATTTCAGCTGGCATCGTTTCCAGTATCGTTCATGATGTTTTGATGATGTCAGCGGTCAGTTCCTAATGGGTGTCAGTCTGTGCTTCTGTCCCTTCATCATGTTTCACAGTGCTAAACATGTTAAACTACTAGCTCACGCATGCATGATGCTACAGCTGATGAGCGAAACAAGAGGAGCCCCATGCAATTTAAAGAACTACAGTTGGTGTTTTGATCTCTTTCTAGACTTTACCGTAAGAGGGCGGATGCTATCTACAGCCCAGGGGCGTAACTTGAGGGGTTGCAGAGGGCACAGACGTATTGGGGCCCAGAAGCACTGCCATCAGTATTGAGCTTGCAGCTTCCATCTGGCCCATAAGCCAAGGAGACCCACAGATTACCCTAACCACACTAAAGGTTGATTAAGCTCCTTAGCACTCGTAACCAACACTATCAAGAATTTGCTGTAGGATTGAGGTAGGGGGCCCCAGGACAAAAGATTGCATCGGGGCCCACTGCTACAGCCACATCTCTGCTGGGAAGGAATATGTATGTTATGTTGCAGGAAGTAGTTAGTATATTTGACATATTAAAGCAGCACTGTGATTGGTAGTTTTATAGAAAAGGAACAATTTTATTTTTGTGATTTTTGACAAGTGAGGCCAATTGTGTCATTATGTTTTATCATGGTTAACAATAGAACTGCAGGAAATCTTACTGACCAGACATAACTGATTTGTTACAATAGCATTTACTTTATTGGGACACACTGTAAAAATTACTCATACTCTGGAAAAATCCAGTACCAGGAAGGAAACACTTTACAAACAATATTGACTGGACATGATGAAGTTGACAGAAATGTTACTGTGGGATTTTCCCTGTCGCCTCTTTGTCCCATTGATGTACACAAAAGGGGAGTCAAGCTTTGGAAGCGAGATTCTCAGTTTATGGACATAAATGAATTGAAAGATTTTCTATGAGCGTTATTGTACATTAGTTATGTGTATGACACTACTCCATAACAATCAATCAACGCATTTATGCAGAAAATGTAAAGTCTGGGTATCTAAATTTAATATTTGTTCATATAATCAAGTATTGGCAATATCATGTTACACAGGTCAGTGATGTCCTAGATTAACCCATGTGCATCTGCATTGGGGCAATATGGGATGGGCTCAGGTGAAGGTTTTGTATACACCAGACCAGGTTTTGTATTACATATGTGGCCATACTGTGCAACTTGACTCAAACATAGTCCTTAGAAATAAAAGAACACCTTTATGGATTTTGGTGCCATTTGTTCAGTGCTAGAGATTAGAGATGAGCGAACACTAAAATGTTCGAGGTTCGAAATTCGATTCGAACAGCCGCTCAATGTTCGTGTGTTCGAACGGGTTTCGAACCCCATTATAGTCTATGGGGAACAGATACTCGTTAAGGGGGAAACCCAAATCCGTGTCTGGAGGGTCACCAAGTCCACTATGACACCCCAGGAAATGATGCCAACACCTCTGGAATGACACTGGGACAGCAGGGGAAGCATGCCTGGGGGCATCTAACACACCAAAGACCCTCTATTACCCCAACATCACTGCCTAACAACTACACACTTTCCACATTCAAAAAAACCTCTATCAAAGTGGGAAAATACCTGGAAACCTTCTTTACTCCCCAAATGGATGGACACAAACCCCAATTTAAGCTCAACAAACAGTAACAACCACCCCTTTAAATCACGTTCCCCATGACAACCACAAATGGAATAGCCAATGGGAATTCCAAAAGCCCTCACCCTTAACTGTCATTTTGAGTGTGTGTGTGTGATGTGGTAAGACCTTCCAAAATTCACTTTTCTAGCCCTTAACATGAGCCCTTCCAAACAAAGTTACATGACCTTAAGCTGAGCTACCAGCAGAGATTGAGGCCCTTGGCATGAGTAGAGCCTTGCACCAGCAGTGTTTTTGGCACTTAGGGTGAGTTGAGCCTTGTACCAGCGTGTGTCCCTTAACATCAGGCGGGCCCTAAGTTCTGCGCTTTGCACAAAAGTTCCACATTAACTAGGCTGAATGGTACAAAGATTAGTAGGCCCGAGAACCAGGAACAGGTCTTGCAATGGCTGTCGGATAACGCTTAAAGCACATTGTCCACCAGCCAGTCAGCCTCTACCTCCTCTTACCCAACAGTCTTGTCCTCCTTCCACCCAAAATTCCCAATCTTCTCAGAACAATAACCCCAACTGTCCCTGCTCCCCAGAGCTGTTCTCCCTTCCTTTGACTGTACCGCAACCTGCCCCTCCATTTCGCGATTCCACGGACCTAACAGACGAGTATCTGTGTCCAGATGCTCAAACACTAGAGTCTCCTCCATTCCATCTCCGGTCGATTTGGTGGCGGATGACCAGCAACCCACCCTCATCGACGACGATGAGACGCAGTTGCTGTCAGGGCAGCCAGTTGACATGCGCATTGTGCAGGAGGAGGAGGCGAGACAGGAGTTGGAAGAGGAGGTGGTGGACGACGAGGACACCGACCCCACCTGGACAAGGCAGATGTCAAGCTGGGAAAGTAGTGTGGATGTTGAGGCAGGTGCAGCACCAAAAAGGGTAGCTAGAGGCAGAGACATGTCCAGAGGCAGAGGTCAGCTGCTTTGCCGAAGCCAGGCCAGACCCGGAATGTCCGAAGATGTTCCCTTTTGTACCCAGCCCAGAAAAACTCCCCCATCGAGGGCATGTTTCTTGAAGGTGTAGAGTTTTTTCAAGGAATGCGCCGAGGACAGATATAGTGTCGTCTACACAATTTGCCTCTCGAAATCGAGTAGGGGCCCTGAGAAGAGCAACCTGTCCACCACTTCAATGCACCGTCATTTGGAATCCAAGCAATGGAATCAGTGGCAGGCAGCAACGGCAGGACAAACGTCGCCCGCCGTTCATGCCACTGCCTCTGCTCACAGTGCTGGCGATGCACTCCAGAGGACGAGCCAGGACATCACTTCATCTGCCTCCGCCACTTTGTTGACTTCTCCCTCATCCTCCCCTGTTTCTGTCTTATCTCCTTCTCCTGCACCATCAAAGGCACCATCAGGCGCTTCTTTACAACAACCCACCATCTCTCAGACATTGGAGCGCCGGCAGAAATACACCGCTAACCACCCACCCACGCAAGCCTAGAACGCCAACATCGCTAAACTGCTGGCCCAGGAGAGGTTGGCGTTCCGGCTTGTTGAAACTCCCGCCTTCCCGGACCTGATGGCAACTGTGGCACCTCACTATGCCGTCCCTAGCCGTCTCAACTTCTCCCGGTGTGGCGTCCCCGCCTTGCACCAGCACGTGTCACTCAACATCAGGTGGGCCCTTAGTTCCGCGCTTTGCTGCAAGGTCCACTTGACCACCGACACTTGGACAAGCGCCTGTGGTCAGGGATGCTGCAGTGCTTATCTTTAATGACAGGCAGGGTGAATGTGGTGGAGTCTGTTCCCCGGGTGCAAACTGGGGTGGCCTATCTCCTCTCCCAGGCCAAAATTCATGGCAGGAGTAGACTGAAACCCTACGACGCTGCAACCTCCACCACAGCTACTAGCGGCAAACGCTAAAACACTGGTGTGGGGAGACGTCAGCAGGCGGTGCTGAAGCTCATCAGCTTGGGGGACAGACAGCACAGTGCCTCCGAGGTCAGGGATGCCATCCTGGCTGAGATGGCATTTTTTTTTCCCTGCTACACCTGGGGCCTGGCATTTTTACGCCTGTGATAATGGCTGGAACCTGGTAGCGGCTCTGGAGCTTGCCAGCCTCCAACACGTTCCATGTTTGGCCCACGTCTAACCTAGTGGTGCAAAGTTTTTTAAAAACATACCCAAATGTACCGAAGCTACTGTTGAAAATGCGGCGCTTGTGCGCCCACTTTTGCAAGTGCACAGGAGTCGCTGCTAGCCTAAAAACACTCTAGCAAGGCCTACATCTGTCCAAACACAGGCTGTTGTCCGTCATTCACACACGCTGAAACCCTACAATACCATATCTTGAGCAGGGTGTGTGAGCTGCACAGACCTTTGATGGAGTTCCATCTACAAAACCCAAGGGTTCCTCAAAGTCAGCAACCAAAGTTTCTGCACCATGAGTTTCCAGGGGTGGCAGAGTTATGGCTAGGGGAAGAGGCATGGATAGGGATGATGTCTAGGGGCAAAAGCAGTGTGGATGTGGAGGCAAGCTAAGCAGGAAAAACTGGGGGTACAAGCTAAGGCATGGACTGGGGTGATGTCTAGGGGCAAAAGCAGTGTGGATGTGGAGGCAAGCTAAGCAGGAAAAACTGGGGGTACAAGCTAAGGCATGGACTGGGGTGATGTCTAGGGGCAAAAGCAGTGTGGATGTGGAGGCAAGCTAAGCAGGAAAAACTGGGGGTACAAGCTAAGGCATGGACTGGGGTGATGTCTAGGGGCAAAAGCAGTGTGGATGTGGAGGCAAGCTAAGCAGGAAAAACTGGGGGTACAAGCTAAGGCATGGACTGGGGTGATGTCTAGGGGCAAAAGCAGTGTGGATGTGGAGGCAAGCTAAGCAGGAAAAACTGGGGGTACAAGCTAAGGCATGGACTGGGGTGATGTCTAGGGGCAAAAGCAGTGTGGATGTGGAGGCAAGCAAAGCAGGGAAAATGGTGGCTAGAGGCAAAGGGATGTCCATAGGCAGCAAGGGCAAAGATGCAAAACTCTCCCGTTTCAAGAATTTTCCTGACTTGTTTCCCCACAAAACATTCCTGGGAGGAGGGCTGAAACACCACCCTCCTCCTCCTCCGCTGTTAGATTTACCCCAGCTACGAGCTGAAAACGCTGCAACACTGGTGTGGGGAGACGTCAGCAGGCTGGGCTGAAGCTCATCAGCTTGGGAGACGGACAGCACACTGCCTCTGAGGTCAGGGATGCCATCCTGGATGAGATGGCAATTTGTTTATCCCCGCTGCCCCTGGGGCCAGGTTTTTTAGCTTGTTGGAGGGCTCTGGAGCTTGCCAGCCTCCAACACGTTCCATGCCTGGCCCACATGTTCAATGTAGTGGTGCAATGATTTTTAAAAACATACCCCAAATTAGCTGAGCTAAGGGTGAAAGTGCGGCACTTGGACACCCACTTTCCCAAGTCTACAGTACCTGGAGCTAGCCGCAATACACTCCAGCAAGGCCTACATCTGCCTGAAGCACCTACTGTTGTGCGAGGTCACCACACGCTCTAACCCTAGATACCGTATGTTCAGCAGGGTGTGTGAGCAGCAGAGACCTTTGATGGAGTACCAGCTACAAAACCCAAGGGTTCCTCAGAGTCAGCTCCCTCACTTTCTGCACCATGAGTTTCCATGGGTGGCAGACTTATGGCTAGAGGCACAGGCATGGATAGGGGTGATGTGTAGGGGCAAAAGCAGTGTGGATGTGGAGGCAAGCTAAGCAGCAAAAACTGGGGGTACAAGCAGCCGGTGACATCATCACTGACAAGCACAGCTGTCTGTCAGCTGACAGGCTGACTTTCACCAAAATGAACAGACAATGGATAGACTCATCATATACATGTCAGTTACATGACAAATTTAGTGCAATTTGCAAGTCCA
Organism: Leptodactylus fuscus; assembly: GCF_031893055.1. Lineage (NCBI taxonomy): Eukaryota > Metazoa > Chordata > Amphibia > Anura > Leptodactylidae > Leptodactylus > Leptodactylus fuscus. Next base: position 98,846,960 of record NC_134266.1, on the reverse strand, counting down.
AGATGGTTTGGAGATCTGCGGAGAGGAATCTCACCACCTCTTGCGGGTGCCATCATTTGGAAGGCAAGCCCTGGGCTCAGTGGGTGAGAGCAAGCGCAGGATAATCGTCGTTTGGCCTGGCGGCCACTGCCTCTTCCACTATTGACAGGGCTGGCGCTGCAGTCCAGACCAGGAGCCAGGACACCTCCACATCTGCCTCTGACACTTTGGGGAGTTCACCCTTATCCTCACCTTTTCCTGCCATTTCTCCTTTTGCCCGCGCCATCATGCGCCTCTTCCCAGCAACTCCCCATCTCCCAAGCCTTTCATTTCATGCTAAAGTACAGCGCAACCCACCCACATGCCCAAGGCTTCAACGGCCTCATCTCAAGAAATCTGGCCCAGGAGATGTTGGAATCCCGGCTGGGGGACACTCTGCCCTTTTTGGGCAGAGTGTCTACTGCGCCACCGCACTGTGCCGTCCACACCAGCACTTTCCCCCAAACATGAGGCGGTCCCTAAATTCAGCGCTTAGCCCTAAAGTTCCATGTGACCAGTTACGAATGGACAAGTGCATGCGGACAGGGACGCTACCTTTCAATTTGGGCACAGTGGTTGAATGTAGTTGAGGTGTGGACCGGGTCGCAAAATGTGGTGGCCTGACTTGTCTCCCCACACAACATTCCTGGGAGGAGGGCTGAAACACCACCCTCCTCCGCTGTTAAATTGACCCCAGCTACGAGCTGGAAACGCTGCAACACTGGTGTGGGGAGACGTCAGCGGGCCGTGCTGAAGCTCATCAGCTTGGGGGCCAGACAGCACACTGCCTACAAAGTGAGTCATGCCATCCTCGATGAGACGGCAATGTGGTTTTTGCCACTGCACCTGGGCCCAGGCATGTTGTCATGTGTGATAATGGCCGTAACCTGGGATTGGCTCTGTAGCTTGGCAGCCTGCAACATATTCCATGCCTGGGCCACGTTTTTAACTCATTGCTGCTAATCTTTTGAAAAAGGTACCCCAATGTTCCTGAGCTACTGGTGAAAGTGTGGCGCTTGTGCGGATAGTTTTTAAAGTGTATAGTTGCCGCTGCTAGCCTCTATGCACTCCTACAACGCCTGTACCTGCTGGAACAACGGCTGTTGTGCGACGTCTCCACACTGCTGGCACTAAACATATCATGTGTTGAGCAGAGTGTGTGAGCAGCACAGACCTTTGATGTAGTTCCAACTCCAAAACCCTCGGGTTCGTCAAAGTCAACTCCCTCAGTTGCTCAACCATGAGTGGCCATGGGTGGCAGACTTATGTGAAATCCCATCCCATCCATTGCACTGGACACGAAACATTAGCATGCGCTCAGCACAACTTCGGATATGGCAGATGCGTTAAGCAGGGTGCAGGGTACAACACAGACCAGGCCCGAGCACCAGGAACAGGTGTTAGAAATACTGCAGCATCTGCCATTTCCTTCCAATTTTGGGGTTTTGGACCCGCCACCGACTTGTCTGGACCTAAGTGGGGATCATGAGACACAGTTGCCATCAAGGCAAGCTGTGGTCATGTGCGGTTTGCAGTAAGGGGGCAGTGCGCAATTGGAAGAGGAGTTGGTGGATGACGAGGCCACCGACCCCACATGGACAGGGGTGATGTCTAGGGGCTAAAGCAGTGTAGATGTAGAGGGAAGCTAAATCAACAAAAAACCTGGGTAGAAGCAAAGGCATAAACTGGGGTGATGTTTAGGGGTGAAAGCAGAGTAGATGTGGAGGGAAGCTAAGCAGCAAAAACAGTGGGTAGAAGCAAAGGCATGCAAAACTCTACCCTGTTGGAAGACTTATTCCTAGGTCTGGAACACGTTAATGGCCCCCCTGGACAAATTACTGCCACTCAGGGGCCTAGTGTCACCAGGAGGGACAAGTATAGGCGCATGTTGTGGGAATACCTGGCCGACACCAGCTCTGTCCTCTCCGATCCCTCTGTGCTCTACAGCCTAAACTTATTTTCTCATCTTTTTTTCTGAACTGCACATCTCTTGCCTGCTTCCTTTGGGATCTTAGAAATGGTGGTCCACTTCCACAGATGGTAACTTCAATAGACAGTGTAACGGGAGTAGCTGAGGGATCGCTGTCTTAACCACTTTTTGGCACAAAATTAACTTCCAAAGCCAAATATGGTGCAAGTATATGATGCAAGGACACCTACACACCTATCTCTGACACATTGGGGAGTTCACCCTCATGCGCCCTTTTGGCCTGCACCATCATGCGCCTCTTCCCAGCCACTCCACATTTCCCAAGCTTTTCATTGCAGGCAGAAGTACAATACAACCCACCCCCATGCCCAAGCCTGTAACAGCCTCATCGATAAACTGCTGGCCCTGGAGATGTTGGTGTTTGTTTATGCTTCTGGAGACCCAGGCCTTCCGTCAGCAGATGGCAGCTGGGGCACCTCCCTATGCTGGGCCTAGCCGTTACTACTTCTCTTGGTGTGCTGTCTCTGCCTTGCGCCTGCATGTGTCCCATAACATCAGTCGGGCCCAGAGCTCTGCGCTTTGCTGCAAGGTCCACTTGACCACCGACACATGGACAAGCGCCTGTGGTCAGGGATGCTGCAGTGCTTATCTTTAATGACAGGCAGGGTGAATGTGGTGGAGTCTGTTCCCCGGGTGCAAACTGGGGTGGCCTATCTCCTCTCCCAGGCCAAAATTCATGGCAGGAGTAGACTGAAACCCTACGAAGCTGCAACCTCCACCCCAGCTACTAGCGGAAAACACTGTAACACTGGCATGGGGAGATGTCAGTAGGCCGTGCTGAAACTGATCAGCTTGGGGGACAGACAGCACAGTGCCTCCGAGGTCAGGGATGCCATCCTGGCTGAGATGGCATTTTTTTTTCCCTGCTACACCTGGGGCCTGGCATTTTTGCGCCTGTGATAATGGCTGGAACCTGGTAGCAGATCTGGAGCTTGCCAGACTCAAACACGGTCCACGCATGGCCCACGTTTTCCAACTTGTTGGTGCCATGTTTCTTTGAAACCTACACCATTGTGCCTGATATACAGGTCAAAGTGGGGCCATTTTCGTAAGTGAGAACTAGCCTCTGCTAGGCAGAAAACATTCAGAGCACACTCCTCTCATCTTCGCACCGTTGGCTGGCGGAGGAAGACGAGGGGGTTGGAGTGGCATCTGATGTCCCTATCCCACACGAGGCTAGAGGGTGCACTTCAGTGCATCCCATTGCTTCACCACAAATGGTGTGAAGGGGAGTGGAAAATGGAGGAAATGGAGAGTGACCCTTACAGTTGGGGCCAGCAAAGGCATGCCAAGTAACACACTGGCACACATGGCTGACTTCATCTTGGGTTGCTTTTCAACACATATTTCACATCATGAAGAACAAATAATACTGGATTTTTTCAAGCCTCGAACCCCGGTCTAGGTCTAATGTCTGTTCCTTTCTTATATTAGGGGAGAGGGAAAAAAAATTACTTCAGTGATACGTTTAGCGTACATAGACTGACTATTAATGTGTATCCCACTTAGTGTTGTTAGGGTTACACACCGTCACAACCTGGCTAAAGCTTCTATAGCTGTTAATAAAGTCAACATAACTTTACGGTATCCAAAAAGACAGCTGGTACCGACAGAGAGCAAGACAAATGTCACCCGAAGCTGTGAGCTCTGAACACCCACAGTGACTTTGGCGTCATCATCATTATAAGGGAGCGGGTGGTAATAAATAACTTGGCAGTGCCTAAAACCCAAAAAGCTTATACAACTATATTTACATTAAGATACACAAATGAAACTTTTCAGTAGCATGTCATGAGACAAGCTGATAAGCTCTTCCTTTGTGCAGTGCTATTTGAAAGTTAAACGCTGCCTTTATTTTAATTCTGGAGAAGGTGCAGACATTAGATTTAGAACATGTTGTCTTCATTGTCCAAATCCTCTATATAGGTAACGTGTTTTTCGGGCCGAGCTGTCTGGGAACGAGCTGGTGCAGCACTGACAACCTGGGTGAATATGGCAAGAGCCTGAGATGTAGGGTGAATGAATCCCCAAATTATTTGTGGAATTCCCAGTGAGACAATGGCACTGTATACCAGTATTAAAAATTGTGGGTGCACATAACCCCCATATATTCTTTGAATTCCCAGTCAGACAATGGCACTGTATACCAGTATTAAAAATTGTGGGTGCACATAACCCCCATATATTCTTTGAATTCCCAGTCAGACAATGGCACTATATACCAGTAGTAAAAATTGTGGGTGCACATAACCCCAATATATTCTTTGAATTCCCAGTCAGACAGTGGCACTGTATACCAGTATTAAAAATTGTGGGTGCACATAACCCCCATATATTCTTTGAATTCCCAGTGAGACAAAGGAACTGTATAGCAGTATTAAAAATTGTGGGTGCACGTAACCCCCATATATTCTTTGAATTCCCAGTCAGACAATGGCACTGTATACCAGTAGTAAAAATTGTGGGTGCACATAACCCCAATATATTCTTTGAATTCCCAGTCAGACAATGGCACTGTATACCAGTATTAAAAATTGTGGGTGCACATAACCCCCATATATTCTTTGAATTCCCAGTCAGACAATGGCACTGTATACCAGTATTAAAAATTGTGGGTGCACATAACCCCCATATATTCTTTGAATTCCCAGTCAGACAATGGCACTGTATACCAGTATTAAAAATTGTGGGTGCACATAACCCCCATATATTCTTTGAATTCCCAGTGAGACAAAGGAACTGTATAGCAGTATTAAAAATTGTGGGTGCACGTAACCCCCATATATTCTTTGAATTCCCAGTCAGACAATGGCACTGTATACCAGTAGTAAAAATTGTGGGTGCACATAACCCCAATATATTCTTTGAATTCCCAGTCAGACAATGGCACTGTATACCAGTATTAAAAATTGTGGGTGCACATAACCCCCATATATTCTTTGAATTCCCAGTCAGACAATGGCACTATATACCAGTAGTAAAAATTGTGGGTGCACATAACCCCAATATATTCTTTGAATTCCCAGTCAGACAATGGCACTGTATACCAGTAGTAAAAATTGTGGGTGCACATAACCCCCATATATTCTTTGAATTCCCAGTGAGACAAAGGAACTGTATAGCAGTATTAAAAATTGTGGGTGCACGTAACCCCCATATATTCTTTGAATTCCCAGTCAGACAATGGCACTATATACCAGTATTAAAAATTGTGGGTGCACATAACCCCCATATATTCTTTGAATTCCCAGTCAGACAATGGAACTGTATAGCAGTATTAAAAATTGTGGGTGCACGTAACCCCCATATATTCTTTGAATTCCCAGTCAGACAATGGCACTGTATACCAGTATTAAAAATTGTGGGTGCACATAACCCCCATATATTCTTTGAATTCCCAGTGAGACAATGGAACTGTATAGCAGTATTAAAAATTGTGGGTGCACGTAACCCCCATATATTCTTTGAATTCCCAGTCAGACAATGGCACTGTATACCAGTAGTAAAAATTGTGGGTGCACGTAACCCCCATATATTCTTTGAATTCCCAGTCAGACAATGGCACTATATACCAGTATTAAAAATTGTGGGTGCACATAACCCCCATATATTCTTTGAATTCCCAGTCAGACAATGGCACTGTATACCAGTAGTAAAAATTGTGGGTGCACATAACCCCCATATATTCTTTGAATTCCCAGTGAGACAATGGCACTGTATACCAGTAGTAAAAATTGTGGGTGCACGTAACCCCCATATATTCTTTGAATTCCCAGTCAGACAATGGCACTGTATACCAGTATTAAAAATTGTGGGTGCACATAACCCCCATATATTCTTTGAATTCCCAGTGAGACAAAGGAACTGTATAGCAGTATTAAAAATTGTGGGTGCACGTAACCCCCATATATTCTTTGAATTCCCAGTGAGACAAAGGAACTGTATAGCAGTATTAAAAATTGTGGGTGCACGTAACCCCCATATATTCTTTGAATTCCCAGTCAGACAATGGCACTGTATACCAGTAGTAAAAATTGTGGGTGCACATAACCCCAATATATTCTTTGAATTCCCAGTCAGACAATGGCACTGTATACCAGTATTAAAAATTGTGGGTGCACATAACCCCCATATATTCTTTGAATTCCCAGTCAGACAATGGCACTATATACCAGTAGTAAAAATTGTGGGTGCACATAACCCCAATATATTCTTTGAATTCCCAGTCAGACAATGGCACTGTATACCAGTAGTAAAAATTGTGGGTGCACATAACCCCCATATATTCTTTGAATTCCCATTGAGACAAAGGAACTGTATAGCAGTATTAAAAATTGTGGGTGCACGTAACCCCCATATATTCTTTGAATTCCCAGTCAGACAATGGCACTGTATACCAGTAGTAAAAATTGTGGGTGCACATAACCCCAATATATTCTTTGAATTCCCAGTCAGACAATGGCACTGTATACCAGTATTAAAAATTGTGGGTGCACATAACCCCCATATATTCTTTGAATTCCCAGTCAGACAATGGCACTATATACCAGTAGTAAAAATTGTGGGTGCACATAACCCCAATATATTCTTTGAATTCCCAGTGAGACAATGGCACTGTATACCAGTATTAAAAATTGTGGGTGCACATAACCCCCATATATTCTTTGAATTCCCAGTCAGACAATGGCACTGTATACCAGTATTAAAAATTGTGGGTGCACATAACCCCCATATATTCTTTGAATTCCCAGTCAGACAATGGCACTATATACCAGTAGTAAAAATTGTGGGTGCACATAACCCCAATATATTCTTTGAATTCCCAGTCAGACAATGGCACTGTATACCAGTATTAAAAATTGTGGGTGCACATAACCCCCATATATTCTTTGAATTCCCAGTCAGACAATGGCACTATATACCAGTAGTAAAAATTGTGGGTGCACATAACCCCAATATATTCTTTGAATTCCCAGTGAGACAATGGCACTGTATACCAGTATTAAAAATTGTGGGTGCACATAACCCCCATATATTCTTTGAATTCCCAGTCAGACAATGGCACTGTATACCAGTATTAAAAATTGTGGGTGCACATAACCCCCATATATTCTTTGAATTCCCAGTCAGACAATGGCACTATATACCAGTAGTAAAAATTGTGGGTGCACATAACCCCAATATATTCTTTGAATTCCCAGTCAGACAATGGCACTGTATACCAGTATTAAAAATTGTGGGTGCACATAACCCCCATATATTCTTTGAATTCCCAGTCAGACAATGGCACTGTATACCAGTATTAAAAATTGTGGGTGCACATAACCCCCATATATTCTTTGAATTCCCAGTCAGACAATGGCACTGTATACCAGTATTAAAAATTGTGGGTGCACATAACCCCCATATATTCTTTGAATTCCCAGTGAGACAAAGGAACTGTATAGCAGTATTAAAAATTGTGGGTGCACGTAACCCCCATATATTCTTTGAATTCCCAGTCAGACAATGGCACTGTATACCAGTAGTAAAAATTGTGGGTGCACATAACCCCCATATATTCTTTGAATTCCCAGTGAGACAAAGGAACTGTATAGCAGTATTAAAAATTGTGGGTGCACGTAACCCCCATATATTCTTTGAATTCCCAGTCAGACAATGGCACTGTATACCAGTATTAAAAATTGTGGGTGCACATAACCCCCATATATTCTTTGAATTCCCAGTCAGACAATGGCACTGTATACCAGTATTAAAAATTGTGGGTGCACATAACCCCCATATATTCTTTGAATTCCCAGTCAGACAATGGCACTGTATACCAGTATTAAAAATTGTGGGTGCACATAACCCCCATATATTCTTTGAATTCCCTGTGAGACAAAGGAACTGTATAGCAGTATTAAAAATTGTGGGTGCACGTAACCCCCATATATTCTTTGAATTCCCAGTCAGACAATGGCACTGTATACCAGTATTAAAAATTGTGGGTGCACATAACCCCCATATATTCTTTGAATTCCCAGTGAGACAATGGAACTGTATAGCAGTAGCAAAAATTGTGGGTGCACGTAACCCCCATATATTCTTTGAATTCCCAGTCAGACAATGGCACTATATACCAGTATTAAAAATTGTGGGTGCACATAACCCCCATATATTCTTTGAATTCCCAGTGAGACAATGGAACTGTATAGCAGTATTAAAAATTGTGGGTGCACGTAACCCCCATATATTCTTTGAATTCCCAGTCAGACAATGGCACTGTATACCAGTATTAAAAATTGTGGGTGCACATAACCCCCATATATTCTTTGAATTCCCAGTGAGACAATGGAACTGTATAGCAGTATTAAAAATTGTGGGTGCACGTAACCCCCATATATTCTTTGAATTCCCAGTCAGACAATGGCACTGTATACCAGTAGTAAAAATTGTGGGTGCACGTAACCCCCATATATTCTTTGAATTCCCAGTCAGACAATGGCACTATATACCAGTATTAAAAATTGTGGGTGCACATAACCCCCATATATTCTTTGAATTCCCAGTCAGACAATGGCACTGTATACCAGTAGTAAAAATTGTGGGTGCACATAACCCCCATATATTCTTTGAATTCCCAGTGAGACAATGGCACTGTATACCAGTAGTAAAAATTGTGGGTGCACGTAACCCCCATATATTCTTTGAATTCCCAGTCAGACAATGGCACTGTATACCAGTATTAAAAATTGTGGGTGCACATAACCCCCATATATTCTTTGAATTCCCAGTGAGACAAAGGAACTGTATAGCAGTATTAAAAATTGTGGGTGCACGTAACCCCCATATATTCTTTGAATTCCCAGTCAGACAATGGCACTGTATAGCAGTATTAAAAATTGTGGGTGCACGTAACCCCCATATATTCTTTGAATTCCCAGTCAGACAATGGCACTGTATACCAGTATTAAAAATTGTGGGTGCACATAACCCCCATATATTCTTTGAATTCCCAGTGAGACAATGGCACTGTATAGCAGTAGCAAAAATTGTGGGTGCACGTCACCCCAATATATTCTTTGAATTCCCAGTCAGACAATGGCACTATATACCAGTAGCAAAAATTGTGGGTGTATATAGCCCCAATTCTATTGCTAGGGGACTTGCAGGGTATTTCTGGGGTGAAGGTGGGGGGGCACACCGTTGGAACGGGGATTTGGGGTGTATATATGGGGTATACGGGAATACACTGTCAGTGTGTTCCATTCAGGATCCTGGGAAAGCTGGGTTGCGGCGATTGAGCCCGTCAGTGCCACGTTACACTGACAAGCTTCTCCCTGGAATTGAAGTTATATGTAAGCCCAATATATTCTTTGAATTCCCAGTGAGACAATGGCACTATATGGCAGTAGCAAAAATAGTGGGTGTATATAGCCCCAATCCTATTGCTAGGGGACTTGCAGGGTATTTCTGGGGTGAAGGTGGGGGGGCACACCGTTGGAACGGGTATCGGGGGTATATATCGGGTATACGGGAATACACTGACAGTGTATTCCATTCAGGATCCTGGGAAAGCTGGGTTGCGGCGATTGAGCCCGTCAGTGCCACGTTACACTGACAAGCTTCTCCCTGGAATTTAGCTCTTATAAGAGCTGTTGGTTGTCTTCTCCTTCCTATCCTAGCCTGTCCCTGCCTACCCAGAATCTAACCCCTAGCTAACTGGACGGAAACCTCCGTCCTCGGTGAATTGCAAGCTCAGAATGACGCGAAGCTGGGCGGCGCTGTTCTTTTAAATTAGAGGTCACATGTTTTCGGCAGCCAATGGGTTTTGCCTACTTTTTTCAACGTCACCGGTGTCGTAGTTCCTGTCCCACCTACCCTGTGCTGTTATTGGAGCAAAAAAGGCGCCAGGGAAGGTGGGAGGGGAATCGAGTAATGGCGCACTTTACCACGCGGTGTTCGATTCGATTCGAACATGCCGAACAGCCTAATATCCGATCGAACATGAGTTCGATAGAACACTGTTCGCTCATCTCTACTAGAGATACCTCAACCATGGAAAAACCCCAAAAGTGACCCCATTTTAGAAACTGAACCCTTTAAGGAGTTCATCTGAAGGTGTTATGACAGCTGTTTTTAACCCCCATATTTTTCACCAAACTTATCTGAATTTGGCCATCAATTTAAAAAAAAAAAAGATTACTTTGCCAGTTATATACACTTTTTGTATATTTTTTTCCCCTTTTACAAGGGAATAAAGTGGCCCATCTTGTTACACAATTTTTCTCGAGTTCAGAAAAACTCCATTTGTGGTCAAGAACACAGAGGAGGGCTCAGAAACGAAAGAGTGTTACTTGTCTTTTGGAGCTCTGATTTTACTGGAATGGTTTATAGGTACCATGTCACATTTGCAGAGCTCTATAGGTACCACAACAGTGATAAACCCCCAAAAGTTACCCCATTTTGGAAAGTAGGCCCCTTAAGGAATTTATCTAGGAGTTTAATGAGCATTTTGACCCAACAGGCTTTTCCGCATGGTGCTGCACAGCCATTGGGACAGAAAGAGAGTTGCAATTTTTCAATCGTGTAGCCATTTCAGAGCCCAATATATTGTTTCCAGCATGTGTCATCTGAGACCTAGACCCCATAAATTGTAAGGTGGATTCTTCTGAATATAGCAACACTGTACATGTGTCTGTTGTGTGATGCCTGACCATATGGTGAGGCTCAGAATGGAAAAAAGCCATGGATTTGGCAGCACAAAAGCATTTCAGCTAAGGTGTCTATTGAGGCCACAAAGAATTTACCACACTTTCACAAACATCACACCTTTGGTCATTCATCTAGGGCAGTGGTTCTCAACCTTTCTAATGCCGTGACCCCGCAATACAGTTCCTCATGTTGCGGTGACCCCAAACCAAAAAATAATTTTGGTGCCTACTTCATAACTGTAAGGGCTAGTTCACACAGGGGGTGGTATAGCGGATTTATAGCGGATTTAGGTACTGAGAGTGACGCGGGGAGCCGCGTCACACTCGGGTCAAAACACGCTTGCCACGACTGTCACGGCTTCCCCCCCGGAGTCGGCTCAAATTAATGGACCAACTCCAGAGGTTGCTGCTGCCAGGCAGACGCCACGTCTCACCGAGCCGCGGAATCCGCCTGAAGGGCAGCCCGCTGTTTTTTTTCCGTGAGCGGCAGCATGCCGCTCACGCAAAAAATAAGCCTGGCGGTCTAAATAGACCTCCATTGTGAGGTGGCGGATTATGACGTGGATTTCTCACCATAATCTGCCCCCTCTGTGCCCATGTGAACGGGCCTTAATTTTGCTACAGTTATGATTCCGAATGTAAATACCTGATATGCATTATGTATTCTCATTGCTACAAATCAAACATAATTTAAACATAGTGATTAATCACAAAAGCTCTCTTCCACAAAATCTGCTGACCCCCCCCCCTTGCTCACACACAGCCTGAACCCCCTATCACGCTCACACACAGCTTGAACCTCCCTATCATGCTCACACACAGCCTGAACCCCACTTTTATGCTCACACACAGCCTGAACCCCCCATCATGCTCACACACAGCCTGAAACACCCCCCATCTTGCTCACACACAGCCTGAACCCCTCTATCATGCTCACACACAGCCTGAAACACCCCCTATCATGCTCACACACAGCCTGAACCCCACTATTATGCTCACACAGTCTGAACCCCACTATTATGCTCACACAGTCTGAACCCCACTATCATGCTCACACACAGCCTGAACCCCTCTATCATACTCACACACAGCCTGAAACACCCCCCATCTTGCTCACACACAGCCTGCACCCCACTATCATACTCACACACAGCCTGAACCCCTCTATCATACTCATACATAGCCTGAAACACCCCCTATCATGCTCACATACAGCCTGAACCCCTCTATCATACTCACACACAGCCTGAACCCCTCTATCATACTCACACACAGCCTGAAACACCACCCATCTTGCTCACACACAGCCTGCATCCCACTATCATACTCACACACAGCCTGAACCCCCTATCATACTCACACACAGCCTGAACCCCTCTATCATACTCACACACAGCCTGAAATACCCCCCATCTTGCTCACACACAGCTTGCACCCCACTATCATACTCACACACAGTCTGAACCCCTCTATCATACTCACACACAGCCTGAAATACCCCCCATCTTGCTCACACACAGCTTGCACCCCACTATCATACTCACACACAGTCTGAACCCCTCTATCATACTCACACACAGCCTGAAACACCCCCCATCTTGCTCACACACAGCCTGCACCCCACTATCATACTCACACACAGCCTGAACCCCCCTATCATGTTCACACACAGCCTGAACTCCCCTTTCCCCCTTGCTTACACATGCTGTCTCTTCTCTCCATCTTACCTTCCAGTCTCCACTCACTGCAGCTTCCTCTTCCTGTGTAACTCGGCACTGTACTGAATAGCTCCGCCCACAGAGTCCTATCACATGGTCATGACATCATCACAGGTCCTTCAGCCCACTAGGATCTACCCTGCTGCGGACAGTAGCGCGGCTTCTCAGCTGCTAAAGCCATCGGAAATATGTATTTTCCGATGGCTTTAGGCGACCCCTGTGTTTTGGTCGTTCGACCCCCGCCGGGGTCGCGACCCACAGGTTGAGAACCACTGATCTAGGGGTACAGAGAATATTTTGACCCCACAGGCTTTTCCAAGTATTACTGCACTGCAGATGCTACAGACAGAGAATTGCAGTTTTTGAATTGTATATATAAATATAACTGTATTGTGCTCATTTTGTGTCATCAGAGACTATTTAGTGGGCTATCCTTTGAATAAAAAAAACTATATATGTGGGCGTGAACGGCTGCTTGAGAACACAGCAGGACTCAAAAGCGAAGGAGCCTTGTCCTTTTTAGCTTTTGGAGCATAGATTTGGAGGGACTTTCTGGACACCATGTTGTTTTTGTAGAGACTTGGAGGTGCCAGTAAATTGGAATTTCCCAAGAAGTGACCCCATTTTGTAGGGGAAATTTTAGGGCCTCTGCAAACGTGACATGGTGTCCAAAAACCAACAATCTAAATCTGCACGCCAAAAGCACATAGCTCTCCTTCAAATCTGCACCTGGCTGTGTACCCAAATGGCAGAGTATACCCATATGTATGACACTGGTGTACCCCAGATAACGTACTTAACGCCATATGTTGGTATAAACTGCTGTATGAGCATAGCCAGGCACAGAAGGAAGGAGAGCTATTTTGGTTTTGTAGCACTGTTTTGTTTTCGGAGTCATGCCACTTTTGGACAGCCACTGAATTGCCAGCAAACTACACCCCACAAGGGATTTATCATGTTGTAACCAGCTTGTGGCAGCAGAGACACACTCCAAAAACTGTTAAGTGGGTATCCCGGCCACAATAGCTTTTGGACCGTTCATCTCTAAAAATGGACCGTTCATCTCCGTTCCTGGAAAAATTGGGTCATGTGTCAGAGGATTGCACTTTACTGTCATTTCAGGAGCTCTGGGCGCTAAAACAAAATAGTGTTCTTCCCTTCTGTGCCTGGCTGTGCCCAAATGTCACTTTATTTCCACATATGATATTAAGTACAACAGTGTCATACATGTGGGCATAAACTGCAGTTTGGGCACACAGCAGGGCACAGATGTGAAGGAGCGATATGTAGCTTTTGGAGTGCAGATTTAGATGTTTGATATTTGGACGCCATGTCATGTTAAGGTGCTAGAAAAGTGGAATCCCCTAGGGAGTGACCCCATTTTGAAAACTGCACCCCCCTAGTTTCCCAGACATGAATACATAGTGGATGGTGAAAATTGGCCAAATACCCTCCAATTTTCCCAGTAGCTCCTCTCATTGGTGGGGTCACTCTGGGAGTCACTTCTGGTTTCTTCTCCCTCATAAGCTCTAAACCTGGTTTGTACCCTGATACACGCTCACACATTTTATAGATTCCGTTCCTGCCACAGACAGTTTTGGTCTAAGATTTTTGTGGTTTGGGGTTTTTTTGTCTTCAGATTGTACAAGCTATAAAGTATGTTTTTTAAAATTTATCTGGTGATTTAGATATATGAAGATTGTTTTTTTTTTGCAGGATGAGATGCATTTTGTAATGACTACATTTTTGGGTGACTTTAACTTATCGAGTAAATGTTATTAACTCTTTTATTGATGGATTAAAAAGAAAAAAAAACAATGATTCTGGCATTACCTGTTACCTTTTCAATTTTTTGCCATACATCATACAGCATAAGTAACTTGTTAGTAGGGTTACGACAATACCCAATTCAGGGCTCGTTCACATCAGCGTTGTGAACTCCGTTATGCAGGTTTCCGTTTCCTGCCTAAAACAGAGGCAGGAGACGGAAACCTGCAGGAGTCTCTCTCACCCATTCATTTGAATGGGTGAGAAAGCTGTCCAGCCGTGAGCGGCGGTGAGCGTTTTATGCTGTCCGCCGCGAAACCGGGTTTTATAATCCGGACACAGAGTCGGACATGCAGTACTCTGTGTCCGGATGAAAAAATCCGGTTTCGCGGCGGAGCATAAAACGCTCACCGCCGCTCACGGCCGTACCCGGTCTGTGCTTTGCGTCTTCTGGCATGCAGAAGACGGAAAGCACAGAATGGAAAGAAGAACACAGGTGTGAACCTAGCGTCATATTGTTTTTTTATGTGTTACTGATTTTGCAGAACAAAAACGCATTTGGGGACATAAATAAATTATTTTGCATCGCCATATTCTGAGATGCGTAACAATTTTATTTTTCAGTTGACAGAGTTGTTTAAGGGCTTATTTTTTGTGGGACAACCTGTGTTTTTTTATTGGTACTGTTTTGTTGTACACATGACTTTTTGATAACATATTTTGTAAGGTGAGATGGGAAAAAATCATCACTCCAGTGTTTTGTTTCAGCTTTTTTCCCCAACATTCACCGTGTAGGTTAAATAATGTCCAGTTGTATTGGGCGGGCTTTTATGGATGCAGCAATACTAAATATGCATTGTTTTTATTAATTTTTAGGTTTTTATATAATTCATTTTATACAGGAACAGGGTATTTGGGGGGCTTTATTCATTTATTTATTTATTTATTTTTACCTTTTTTTTTATGTCCCACTAGGAGACATAACCAGTGATCTTTTATCTATCGTTTTCAAGAAGCCCAACACAGCCCTATAAGATATTCAAGATGAAACCAGAAACATGATGGTAAATGAGGGAATGGAAGTAGTTGTCAGAGACTTCTACAGCAACTCCACTGAAGATCAGTATCATGGAGGATGATGACAAATTCCTAAGGGAGCCTGCACACGGAGTTACACTCGCTCATTCTGAATGTAAAACTCGATCAGAATGAGCACGTAAAAAACAGATCCCATTGATTTCTATGGGTTCCGGCATACGTGTGCTACCCATTGAAATCAATGGGAGGCTTTTTTCCCTATTGCTTTCAATGTGATACGTGCGTATCACATTGAAAGCAAAAGGGAAAAAAGCCTCCCATTGATTTCAATGGGTAGCGCTCGTATGCCGGCACCCATTCAAGTCAATGGGAGCTGGTTTATACGTGCTCATTCTGAACGAATTTTACGTTCAGAATGAGTGGAGCGTATACTCCGTGTGAAGGCTCCCTAAAGCCAATTAATCATCACTTTCAAGTGGTTACAAATTTGTCTCTCAGATTATAAATTTGTCTCCCAAATAATGTTAAATGCGTTGTGATGTCCCCCTAGCTGTCACACTGCAGTGTCAGCGGTGGTTTGTTTCCATTGCTTACCATTAATTTTTCCATAGACATACATGTCGCATTCAGCCAAATAATGCTCTTTCCATTGCGACCCCCCCTTCCCCCATGTACCCATACAACAGTTAACGATCACATTTGAGGTATTGCCATGTTCAGGAGAAATTGTTTAACAAACTGTGGGGGCTTTTTCTACTTTATCCCCTTGTGAAAATTAGAACTTTGGAGATAAAGTGATGTTTTAGTAATTTTCATTTACACATCCCAATGTTAGTAAAATCTGTGAAACAGCTGTGGGATCAAAATAGTCACTATTCCCCTTGATAAATTCCTTGAAGGATGTAGTTTCCATAATGGAGATACTTTTGGAGGGTTTCCACTGTATTGGTACTCTAGGTGTTCTGCAAAGGAGACATGGCACCTGAAAACTATTCCAGCAAACTCTGCTTTTCGAACGTCTAGTGGCCTCTTTTTCCATGTCCTGCTGTGTGTTTAAACATTAGTTTACATCCATATGTGGGGTATTCCGGTGCTCTGGAGAAATAGCACAACAAACTGAGATGAATTTTCTTCTTTAACCCCTTGTGAATGTGTTAATTTTGGAAAAATAAATAAATAAATAAATAAATAAATACATTTCTAAATTTAACCTACATATTGTTTTAATTCCTGTAAAATGCTTTAAGGGTAAACAGACTTCCCAAATGAGGTTTTTAATTATTTGAAGGGTGTAGGTTTGAATTAGTGTGATTTATGGGGGAAGGGGGGGGGGAGGAGTAAATATATAGGCCTTTAAAATCCCCCTTCTCCTCACAAATAAGTTTGGGAAATTTTGCTTTAAATCTGGAAAATCTCTGTTACACTTGTAAATTTTCATCTTATCCAAAATAAATTTAAAGGCGATTTTCAGATGATGCCAAAATAAATCAGAGATATGGTATGTATTAATGTATTTGGGTAATATTTCACTGCAATTTTCGCAAAAAAAAAAATTGTGATTTTTTTTTTTTTCAAATTTCCCATTCTTTTTTTTATAAATAAATACAAGAATATTGATCAATGTTTACCACTAACATGATGTACAATGTGTCACAAAAAATCACAAGAAGGGTAAAACATCTCCATGTTTTCCATATGAAACATCATTTTTTAAACCTGCTGCAGCATTTTCGTCTGTTTGTTTAATTATCGCAATCCCATGTATATAGTAGGAGGGGAGAGTACCCACTTTTTTCCCCCCTTCTGTTTAGTAAGCGTTCTGGATGACTGTGTATGTCAGAGAGTGACACTTGTGGCTTTGTTAATGGGAGGGGTTTGTGGATAAGGCACAGCCTTCCCGAAGAGGCGATTGGATGGGTGACACGCATGCGCAGTAGCTAAGCCCCGGCCCGCTGTTATTGGCCTTATGCCATCAGTTGTTCTAAGTGAACAGCAATTGGCCATTGCAGAGATGAATTGGTGGGGTTTATGCTATATAAGACCGGAACTCCGGCGGCCCTGTATGGCCATGCATTAGTGCCGATATGGGGAGCAGGAGGGTCTGCACTGGTATAAGGGAAAAATACTATGACTCTGTGCTAATATTGCATCTGATAAGACATTGGCTTTGAACAAACACTAGCCAATTGTTGAAATGCGTCAGTCAATTAATTCTTTGGTTTGCTAGGCAGGGATTTCGGATAGTTAACCACGAGTAAGGGTGCTGTATCTGAGTTACCGGCTGATCTGGGGATTGTTGTATTGATGACCGGAGTGCACCTATCTATCCCCTGTCCTAATATACTAGTTGTTAAGGAATTGCTAGGACAGCAATTCCCCAGTAGCTGCTGGAAATGCTGGGGCGGGGCACAAGAGTCAGTGAGTCCTAAGCTGAAGCCCCCCACTGTCTCTTCCTATTGCCAGGCCCTATCCTACGTAATAGGCGGCAACTTGAAGACGATCCCTTCCTATATATGTGATACACAAATGCAGACAAGATGAACAACAGCAAAGGGAGGTCAGCTAGCCAGGGTTCGGTAACAGTAGAGCAATGCAGTGCCAAATCGAAGTCCAAAAGAATAGTCAGTAGAGAAAGCCAGAGGTCAGGATTAAGAATACAAGTAATAACAGCAACAGAAAAAAGCAAGTACGCACAAGGCAATAGCAAGCACCAATGTGAATGTGAGCCTAGACTAAATAGGGAGGAAAAACCCGCCCCGGAGATGTTAGGAGGATAGGCCATCAATCATAGGGAAAGACTGAAATTAACTATTAGAGGAGCAGAGGGACTTGAAGTTGAAGGAGATGGGTGTGGTGGAAAATCAATTACCAAGGTGAAAGAATAGGACAATGTAAGAAGAACCCAAGGAAAGAAATCACAGCCGAACACGCCTCTTGTGCTGCAGTATACGGCCAGAGGATGACGCCAAAGCCCGGGCGGGCAAAGATGTTACACTAGTCTCCCTACCCTAACATTGTCCAATGCTTATAAACTTATTGCAAGGCAGGTTATGGGATTTTCTATTTAGTTCCTTATTGGCCATGATAGGGGAAGTGCAATACATGCTTCAATAGGTGCCAGAAATTTAGGGCACTGCATGCAAACTTCTATATGGTCTAGACTCTAGCTGAACTAAAATAGTTTATACACTGGTTGCTACTATTTTTATTCAAATTCTTTTTAATTTTTATATCAATAAAGAATTCTAGTTTTAATACTTCCTATTGTGAGTTGCTCACTCACCCAATTTCCATATGAAACATCTCCATGTTATTACCATATAAGGGTCCATTCACACAGAGGAAAATGGTGCTGAATTTGGTGTGGAATTTGGGTCAGATACAGCGCTGAAAAAAGCACCTCCCATTGACTTCATTGAATTCACCCTAAAGTGACACGTCAGTTCTGAAAAATGGGGCCTGTTAGTTTTTGGTGGTGTTCTTAAAGGGTTAAATTATAAATTTATTTATCCCATAAAGTGAACTCAGTAACCGGATTTAAAATTACAACCCCCAAATCACGATGTATCAGTCATCGCCCAAATAAATGTAAATGAAGTAAAAAAGTGATCAAAAAGTCATGTGAATATTATAACGGTACAAATAAAAGTACAGCTTGCCCCATAAAATAATTAACATTCCCATTTCTATGTAGATGGAAAATGTTAAAGTTATGGATGTCAGAATTTGGCAAAGTAGCAAAGTAATAAACCTTAAAATGGTATATAAATGTTGTATTGCCGCAATCATACTGACCTGAAGAATAAAGGTAATATATCATTTTTCCCTGACATTTACCTCTGTAAAAACTTAAAAATCAATGGTGGAATTGTGTTCTTTTCCTCATTTTCCCCCACAATCTTTTTATTACTGTTTTGCAATACATTACATGGTAAATTGAAGGGAGTCACTTAGAATGTGTTATTAAATTTGTCCGATAAAAAACAAGACCTTGTATGGTTCTATGTGGTGGAACAATAAATTAGCTATGTCTCTTCGATGGTTGAAAAAATGAAGAAAAAAAAAGAATAATACTGTGTCCTCAAGGGGTTAAAATTTCTATCTAGTTAAATATGAACTTGCAAACAACAATAGAACCTACATCTTTTGATATCACATATATGCAAAATGCCAAACTTTCCTGCACATTGTCACTGAATGTAGATATGTATCTAGAAAGAGCTTAGCTATATCTTCCCACATTCTTTTCTGTCAACACATATTTCTCCTATATGGAATGAACACATGAAGCACAGCAGGAACCTGTTAAACCTCTGACCTTACTGCTTTGAAAAAATGAATTCTTTTCTAAGCAGGTTTGACTCTGACAAGGACTCCTCTGTTACTAAACAGCACATACTGCTCTAGTACACAGGATACATTCTCTCTTGGCCCACATTAACATTCAACAAGCTCGTCTTTCTGAGAGAATCATTTTGGGGAATTCTTTTTGATCCCACTCCGCTCAGCTACAAAGTGTAATTTATGTTATTAGAAGGAAATTATGACCTGTTGAATGCACAATAAAATGTACAGTACATTAACAAGCTTCTCCATTAATTATTTTTTGCTACAGATTATCACCTTGAGATGCCTTGATGATGTGATAGCCTACAAGGCCGCAGTGTTAGCCCTGGTACCGTGCCGTAGATGGGGTCCTGCATGGCGTTTGTAGCCCTCGCGGGCAGGGCCCTCTACCCCACTGTGCCAGCCAATCACTATTAGTATGATATGTACCTGTATATTTTGTGTATTGTATGTAACCCCCAAATGTAAAGCATCATGGGATTAATGGTGCTATATTAATAAACAATAATAATAATAATAATAATAATATTCTATGGCTTTCTTTTGGGCACTCTAGCTTCCACCCACAATCCACCAACTGACTGGCCCAGATTTACTATTGTGGTTACAACTAAACATAGGCATAAATATAGCGCACCATTGGTGCAACCTGGTGAATTTAATTTGGGCCAAACTTTTTTAACTTCATAGACATGTACTTCTCAAAAAAGGTGAGTGGGAAATTTTAACTTCCTGGATTTTGACTGGGTCATGGTTCTGCATCGCATGTGTAGGGAGAGAAAATTCATTAACAATTTTATAGAGGAAAATGTTATGGTCCAGCTTGTAGAAGACCCAAATAGAGGGAATGCTCTGCAGGATCTGATAGTTTCTAATAATATGGGACTTGTTGGAAATGTCACTGTTGGTGAAAATCTTGGTAGTAGTGACCATAAATTAATCAGATTTCACATAAAATGTAAAAAACAAAGACTGGTTGGTAGGGGCAAAATCCCTCAATTTTAAAAATGTCTATTTTCCCAGGTGAGGATTTAGACTGGTAGGAGATGTTGTCAAATAGTGATAAAGATGTTAAGTGAGAGACATATAAATCTAAGTTCAGTAAGTATATAGCAAAATGTGTAGCCATAGAGAACAAGTATAAACATCTTGAATTAACCCCCTCGGGCTTACAGCTATGGTTAAAAGGGTGATAAATAATAATAATAATAATAATAATAATAGGTATTTAATAAAATATAAATCAATGTGGGGAGCTGTAACCTTTTTTTTTATGTAGATTGTGAGCCCCATATAGGGATCACAACATATATTTTTAAAAAAAATTTAAGTATGTCTGTGTAGAATGAGAAGAAATCCACAGAAACACGGGGAGAACATACAAACTCCTTGCAGATGTTGTTCCTGGCAGGAGTTGAACCCAGGACTCCAGCACTGCAAGGCTGCAGTGCCTACCACTGAGCCACCATGTTGCCCTCGGGAGCTGTAACCTTTGAGAATTACAAAGTGCTTCATAAAATTTGTAACAGAAAAATAAAGTCAGCTAAAATACATAATGAAATGCCAGTGTATAAGGAAAGCAAAACGTATCCCCAAAAATTCTCTAAATACATTAATAGAAAAAAAACAAGGGATACTGGTGATCAAGAAAAAGCAGAATTGTAAAATTTTGCTCAGATGATGATATTACTAAATTAGAACTGGCAACCAGATGAAGGTGACATCACAGGAAGAAGTTGGTGGCAGCTGCAATGCTAAGATTTCCACCCATGTGCAGCTCCAACATGCAAAAGAACTGACTGGAGAAGCTCTAAGTCAGCTCGGGTGCTTGTGGCTCTGGCGCTTGTGGCTCTGGCAGACACATTTCCAAAGCTGTGGATTTTGGTGGCAGCAGTCACTTTTGGTCATCTCTAGGGCTTAGTCGATCTTGACTTTTCAGGATCGATTTTGAAATCCGATTTCCGATCATTTTTCATTCAAACCCAATCTCGATCCCAAATCCGATCCTAATGCAAGTCAATGGGTTTTTCTTACTAATCGGAGATCGGATTTTAAAAACAATCCTATTCACTATACAGCATGGAATCTAACAATTGAACGCTTTAATTGTTATAATCCACACTGGGCAGTGAATTTTTTTTAATTACTAAGTAGCCAGAGGATTTTTTTTAACCCTCTGGCTACTTAGTTCACCCTGGTGTCCATTTACCTGCAGAGATGGCTGGTTCGGTGCCCGGTGTTCTCGTTCTTCTTCGCCTCGCTGCCCCCGCCTCCCAGGTTAGGAGAGTGTGGGCGGGTACGGGGGGGGAGATGTTTCCCCTCCCAGTACCCGCCCACACTTTCCTAAGCCATAAGCCCCGCCTTCGTCCTAGCTTTTTAACACTAACCTGGGAGGCGGGGGCAGCGAGGTGAAGAAGAACGATAACACCGGGCATCGGACCAGCTATCTCTGCAGGTAAGTAGCTAATAAAGATGTTAGCTAGTCTCTCATTACAATGAATAGAATGAATGGACGCAGCCGGCGCACAGGGGGTTAAAGGCTGTGTGCCAGCTGCTTCCATTCATTCCTATGGAACCGCAGTGGAGCCTTCACACTGAGTATACACTCCGCTCAGAATGAGCAAAGCATTTTGGGAAATAATCACCGATCTCGATCCCACCTAAAAAGATTGTGTTCGGAATTCCGATCGCGATCGTGAAGTTTTCTCAATTGCCGATCGGAATCTGATCTTTTCCAAACACGATTGCTGAACCCTAGTATCTCCTGTATGGCAATTTTTGTGGACATTACCAAATTACAGATCGATGGCAAGGTGCAATATCTTCCAGTTCCTTTACACAGTGGAGTGCTCATGGCTTAATAAGACTCCACACACCTAAATGATGGTCTCTCCCTATGGAGTGACGATATCCCCCCAACCCTGTCTGAAGCCTCTCACCTCTGCCAGGTCAGTCCTCTCTGCGCCAAGCTGACGAGATGCAATAACAGCGAAACAGCTGTCCTTGGCTGAGAGACTACCTGGTAAAATCCCAACATCATTGCAAACAAAGGCCTCTGAAAAGGTCGGCATGATGTTAAAGGGAGCGTCCTCTATTGTGTTGCATGACTGAGGCACTGACTTCCTAATTACATCATGGAAGTCAGATTTGCATATTCTTCCCATCTTCAAATTTAGTAAATTCAGTTTTCTGCATCCCAAGTGTTATTTCAGGGTCTTCTGACTTTCCATGTCAGAAGGTATTCTAGCTTTTCCAACTGGCTGCCAGGCCAGGCACACCGATAGTGGGGCACAATTTATTCTTGAACTTCTGTAAATTGTCACTCTGTCAAAACAATGTTAAGCAAAAAGGAAAACAATGTTTTGAACTTTTGACTTTGTTACTGTTATTGTTACTATTTTACTCCTAAAAATCAAAATTTTAATTTTGTTAGTATTTTGTAAATCCACCTTTGGCTTTCAACATTGCCTTAATCCCTCTGGGTATGCTTCCAATCAGATTCCAGCACATCTCATCTCTTCTATACATTCCCAATATTGGTGCATACTGGTGGATTGACAGGTACGAATACGATTTTTTTCATCATTGTCATTGAACCATTTCTTCGCCAATCTCCACATATTCTTTGGATTGTTGTCCTGCTTTAACACTATGTCATTATTTCATACCCATAGTACTCGAGTGTACGAAGTAACTTGTCTTGTAGGATATTCACATATAGAACAGCATTGAGACCACCATTGATCCTGGTCAAGTATCCAATGCCTTAGGCTGTGAAACAACACCATATCATCAAGCTTCCTCCACCAAACTTGACAGTAACTTCAATTTCTAGATCCATTAGCTCCATTTTCCCTTGTTTCTTCCAAACCCATTTGCACCCATCAGAGCCCAGTCTATTGACTTTTGTCTCACCAATACAAATCATCTGTTTCCAATCTTCTACTGTACACTTTTCATACTTTTTTGCAAACTCGAGATAAGGCTTTTTATGACAGTATTGATGTTAAGGTTTCTTCAACTTTTCAGGCAACTATTCCAGACTTGTGTAAGGAGCGTCACATTTTGCCTGCATGAACGTCTGTGATCTCACTATTACAAAGCATACGAGCCACCTACACCTAAGCCATTTCTTCATTACTTTTAAAGTAGCCACACATTTGTCTCCCAAATAACAAGCCTGTAGCAATTAAAAGTCATCAAAATGGGATAATTTTTCTATACAACCATTGTTTTTTGCAATTTAACCATCATGTGTGTCAAAAGAAACCAATAGGTAAGCACTTTTTTTCTCCCCAAAAAGGGTAATTTATAGATTGTAGTAAATGTTAAAATTAACTTTCAAATTTACATAACTTCGTCTGTGTTTGCCGTAGATTGCTGAATTGCTTTGCAATTGTGCTCATATAAAATTGAAAAAGAAATGGGAACAAAACATCCAACATTCCCCATAATGGTATAAGTAAATACTACATCTAATGGGACAAGAAAACACACATTAGGATCCATTCACAAGGCAAATTTCCACAAGTGGAAAAAAAAGCTAGCAGAACCCATTGAAATCAATGGGAGGCTTTTTCTTCAGTGTGGAAAATTCCACACCAAATTCCTCACCATTTTCCTCCGTGTGAATGGAGCCTTACAAAGCAAGAGTCAGTGAAGATTGTAACTAGAAGGTTACGTGTCACTTCCACTTTTCCATAACTTTCAGCCGTGTTTGCCTTAGAGTGCTAAAGTTTAAATAGATAGATTCTTCTCAATTTAAGGTGTAGTTCATTCTGAACTTGTAATACAAACTGGGTAATAGTAACCATAACAAAATTTATTTTCAAGTATCATTTTGGGCTGAGTCCCCATATTGTGCAAATACTGCTTTTTTGCTGCAGGTTTTGCTGCAGTTTTTGAGCTAAAGCCAAGAATGGCTACAAAAGGAATGGGAAAGTTCTTATACTTCTACTTTATATTCAATCCACCCCTGGCTTTGGCACCAAAAAGCAACAAAATCTGTAACAAAAAAGCTGCATTCTGAAATGTGGGGCCTCAGTCTTATTAAGATTTTTAGTGGAGAAGGTATGAAGGCATAAACCTTCAAGAAGGCCAATTTTCATCAGATTATGGATGATCTTAGAGCCATAAACTGGAAATTGTCCTGAAAAACAAAAGTACACAGGCTGTTCCCATTGACACTAATGTAAACCACATGCTGGACACTGTCTGCCATTATATTTGTATACTTTTGTAATTGAAGAAAAAGTTGTACATGTATGACTTTTTCTTCCGTCAGAAAAGTAAAAAACATGATGAAAGAAAGTTTCCATCATGGGACTCCAGATGGAGGGGGTGCCATCTGCATCTGTCATTTAATGTCTGTTTCTCTCATCCTGAGATGGACATTAATAATGGTAGTGTGAACCCATCCTTAAATTCATTCTGTACAAGACATATACTGTATATGAATAAACTTAGGAACAAAAGTAAGCCATTGTGATTAAGCAGAACTGTGAAGGCTGCGATAAATGATAACAAGAAACAATTAAAATGGGAGGGAAGTGATGATGTGTTAGGGAAATATAAAGTAAAAAATAAGACATACTGCATAGAAAACAGATAAAGGCTAAGGCCCAATGTAGCGAGCCACATCCAAAAGATGCTGCTTTTTTTTCAGCGCCCCATAGACTCCAATTCATTTTTTCAGGCGTTAAATGCCTGAAGAAAGGTCATGTCGCTTCTTTTTCTGCTAGCAAGCTAGAAGAAAAAAAAAAGCTAGCAATTCACATAGGGCTACATTTTATGGAGGCTGATTTGGCGGCGAAATCAGCTGTCAAAATCAACGTCCATGTCCCCGTGTGAACTAGCCCTTAGAGTTTTCCCTAGAAATAGGCAATAAACTAATAACTCCTAAGGGTACATTCACACTGAGTAATGCCGGGCGTGTATGAGAGCCGTACACGCCGGCATTACAGCAGACTGCCGAACACTTCCCATTCACTTCAATGGGAGCGCTCGTAACAGCGGCGTTTACGAGCGCTCCCATTGAAGTGAATGGGAAGTGCTCGGCAGCCCTGCTGTAACGCCGGCGTGTACGGCTCTCATACACGCCCGGCGTTACGTAGTGTGCATGCACCCTAAGACTGATTTCCCAGACACTCATCATATCTGTCAGGGAAGAGATATTAAATATAGTACATATGATAGAATGCATATTTTCTACATTTATTTACTTGATTAGTGACCTATTCAGGTATTGATTAGAATATGAACAATTGCTTTGGCCCTCACTGTGTGTGATTAATAATAATTATTTCTTGTTCTCCTTTACTGCATTATGTGATTTTTTACGGGAATTCCATATGGACTGGGGGTGTGGCTTTCCGAGTCCTTATACTGAGTGCTGTGCATGGCGGCACTCAGGTCTGAGTTACTGCTCAACCTACTTCGGCTTCCCTGCACAACGGGGTTGAGCCCAAAATCTTTCTGCCTTTGTTTACATGAATGTTTCTCTGTATATTGGTGAGTTTAATTGAGCTTTGTCTGTCTCCTTTTTCTATTGACAGGTTAGCTGGAATCACCTTTAAGCTTTGTCAGCTCCTATTTATTTTGCACTGTGATTCCCAACATTGTGTTTTTGGATAAATAGTCACTGGAGACACATACGTGTTGGGATGGAGATTTCAAAGGGAACTATATAAAAACTGTTTTTGGGGACTTTCCAGGTTAGAGCAGGAGTATTGGACCTGGATATAGGGTATAATTAGGGATAACTGCTCCCTAGCCCACAAGGTGGACCCCAAGAGCATTATCTGATACACCCCCTGACCACTCTTAGATGGTTCTGCTTTTTGACTGATTAATTTATCTTTCAGATATTTACTCTGGGGCCCAACCATTTCCAGTTACTACCCTGTTTCCCCGAAAATAAGACACCCCCCCCTCTTCACCTTCTGTATCACATACAACCGGCAGTCATGCCGGCACTCCGCTAATTGTTCCCCGCTTTGTTTGCCGATTGTTCCCCGCTCCAGCCGCTGCATAAAACATCCCCCGAAAATAAGAAAGGTCATATATTTCGTTAGATAATTAATTATAAGAACATGTCTTATTTTTGGGGAAACAGGGTAGTCACTGTTTATAGGTGGTGCTAACACGGATTACCTCAGTCAGTCAATCAGGCAATTTTATCCTGTCAAGAAGATGGAGAGGTGACCAGACATACGGTATTCTTCAGTTGAGAGGGCCAATGCACTTTTCTATATCTAATATCCAAAGTTAAGAAAGAGGGCTCTCATAGATATATGTAGATATAAAAGTTCCACTTTATTGTAATTGAGGACAAAAACAGCAATCTTTTAGGAAAGGTATGCCAGGAGTACAGGGTGACGGCCGTTTTGCGCACAAAACGCTTGCTCTGTCCCTGTTGTGTATACCAAGAGAAGCTTACCCAGTATATATAGTACTGTCCATGCTTGTTTGGCCAATAATAATTTTCCCCCGATTCCCACACACCCATTGCATGCCTCATCGCCATAAAAACAAGGAGACACTTCTGCATCAAAGATTGCTGCACGGAAGTGCAATCTATTTGATTTCTACAGATTATAACTCAAAAGCGAAATTTTTGAAGTTCAGAGCTGTAGAATGAAATATAAACAATTCATTAATAGCCTCTAGAGAAGGATCTGCGAGGTTAATTCAACAGGTTAGAGGTGCGCGGTGGTTATGCAGGGACCCTCCCTTTTGCATGTCCCCATGCGTAGGTATGGTGGTGATAGGCATAAGACTTTATTACGTATTAGGTGGGCTTTTGGCATCCTCACCTGGCAGCCTCTAAGCTAATAATGAGTGGGTGGCAGAGAGGTCATAGTGATGGTGTCATGTCAGCATATAAGATAGAAAGAACTGCCAAGATAGTAAAAAGAGAAAAACACAGTGAGTACAGCTAGCAGTTGCAAAACAGAATAGTGAAAAAAATGTAGGTGCCTTTATGGAGGGCACTATATTGTGTGGGGGCATGTAACAGGAGCATGTACTGTATGGGGGCCTGTAACTTGTTTCATAGGGGAGGCCATTACTGTATAGGGACCTGCAATGGGTCGGTGGGCAAGTGGAACTTTGTGCAACTTAGGGCCTGCCTGATATTACGGGATACATGCTGGTGCAAGGTGTGGACGGCACACCGGGAGAAGTAGGGATGGCATAGTGAGGTGCCGCAGTTGCCAGCAGGTCACTGAAGGCCCGAGTCTCCACAAGACTAAACGGCAACATCTCCTGGGCCAGCAGTTTTAAGATGAGGCTGTTGAAGGCTTGGGCATGTGGGTGGGTTGCGCTGTACTTATGCTGGCGATGAAAGGCCTGGAAGATGGAGAGTTGCTGGGAAGAGGCGCATGATGGTGCAGGCAAAAGGAGCAGTGGCACGAAAAGGGGAGGATGAGGGTGAACTCCCCAAAATGTCAGAGGCAGATGTGGAGGTGACCTGGCTGGTGGTCTGGACTGCAACACCAGCACTGGCATCACTGAGGACAAGTTGCTGGTCCACAACAACTAAATCACCCGGAGATGGCGGATGCTCCAGTGTTTGGGCATCAGGACACACAAAGTCATCTGGTAGTTCCTGGGATTGGTGAAGTGGTTGGACAGAGTGAGGGACAGTTAAAGGACCTGAAAACATTTCCTGGGAGGGGGGAAATGTGGGATGACTGTGCTGAGCATGTTGGGAGGAAGGAGGACCAGACCCTTGGCAAGGAAGAGGACTTGAGGTAGTGGCTGACTGGCTGGTGGATAAGGAGCTGTAAGCATTATCCGATAGCCATTGTAACACCTGTCCCTGGTGCTTGGTCCTGTTCAG
Organism: Leptodactylus fuscus; assembly: GCF_031893055.1. NCBI lineage: Eukaryota > Metazoa > Chordata > Amphibia > Anura > Leptodactylidae > Leptodactylus > Leptodactylus fuscus. Next base: position 98,818,544 of record NC_134266.1, on the reverse strand, counting down.
TGTGGTACCCTGCTTAACGCAGCTATCAAGTTAGGGATTGTGATGAGCACATGCTAATGTTTTTTTAGCTTAAAATTTGGGTTTCTGTCCATACAATTGGGGAGAAAAGATTGTGTCCAGGTATTTTTTAACTTTCCATAGAGGTTCTATTGAGTGTGGAAAGTGTGTTGTTGATAGGCTGTGATATTGGGGTAATACTGTGACTTGGGTGTGTTAGATGCCCCCAGACATGCTTCCCCTCATGTCCCAGTTGCATTCCAGAGGTGTCATTTGCTGAGGTGTCATAGTGGACTTGGTGACCCTCCTGAGTCGAATTTGGGTTTCCCCTGAAACTAACTTTTTTTTTCCCATAGACTATAATGGGATTCGATATTCATTTGAATAGTAGAATATTGAGGGGCTATTCAAAATGAATATCGAATATCGAATATTTTACTGTTCGCTCATCTCTATTAATTACAGATGTGGAATCACGTATTATATCAAGCATTATCCCTGTATATTTAATAGCAGAAATTTTTTTTAGATAATATCAGACAATATTTTCATTGTAATTTTTCTGCAATTTTTTAGCTGCTTCTTGCAGCCTTAGCCTAAAGTGTAAAACCCTAAAGTACAATACTTCCAAGTGAGTTCTTAATGTAAATTCGCCTATGTTTCCAAATGTGTTCATATCCAAATGTAATGATGGATATTTTAGTCCACTCCTTGATTCTCCCGTAGCACCATATACCATTTACGTTTTTGCGTGTTAGACAACCTGACTCTTTGCATACCGACCTGTGCGAAATTTATAGATGAAAGCAACAATTTGGTTTGCTTTGAATGCAGCTTAATATTGAAAGTGGTGTGCGACAATTAAAGGTTAATTATTACAACTGAATTTGTTATGTTCATACATTTGTAGGTTTGTAGCAGGTCTGGGTTTTAGCTATAACAAATAGAGAAGAATTGCATCTGGAAAGTGGGATTGAAACTAATGAGCCAACAGAGAGAAACCCTTAACATACTTTCAGAGTGAAGTTTATTTGCACTGTATAAAATATACCCAATATGAATTCTAAAGATATATTTAAAATAAACATTCACTTTGAGATAGAGGGGTCACAGAACGCTTCTCTCACTTGTTAACGTAAACTGCTCCTTTAAACAGGTCTCTCTTAGGGTGCTGTGGGTAGAGCTAAGCAGGTCTCAGTTTTACAGGTCTTGGCAAAGTTCTTGGAAAAAGCTGGTGCATGTCAATTACTGGAATTTTTAAACACAAATAATATTTTATGCGATCAGCCTGTTGGCTCTGAGCCCAAGCAGAGCAATGGGGCCCACATGATTTACATGGTGTGTTAGAGGGGTTCAGGAGAAAAGACGGACCTGAAACTTCCTTCAGAATTCTCTGTTGGATATGTATTGGTTAAATTATTTTCTACTGCCAGCTCATGGTGGCTCTTGTAATCACTTATGCATAAAATCAGCTTTGTATTATATATGTAGAAGTTACCCAGCTATATCATTTATTTATTGCATTTGTTAGAACTACGTACTTAACCCTTTCTATCCAGTATCTACTCTTTTCAAAACTCTGTTTTCTCTGACATGGCAAAGTGTTTCAGAGTAACACAAGATTCATTGTAGTGAGGGAGCCTGTCCATATTTTATTGTGTCAGTGGTGTGAAATGTTGATAGTTGCCCTTAAAGGGGTTACAGTATTGTAAAAAAGAAAGAAATGAGCAGGGAGTCCAAAAAAATCTGAGAATAACTATTACTCCTCTGGTAATTCCTAGAGATGAGCGAACAGTAAAATATTCGAGGTTCGATATTTGTTTCGAGTATACCCTTAATATTCAACTACTCGAATCAAATATCGAACCCTATTATAGTCTATGGGGGGAAAATGCTCGTTTCAGGGGTAGGCAACGTTCAATCAAATTATACTTACCAAGTCCACGAGTGAGGGTCAGGTTGGATCCTCCGAGAAGTCTTCTCCTTGCAGTGTCCCCGCGGCATCTTCCGGCTCTGAATTCACTCTGCCAGGCATCGGGCCTCGGCAGAACCCACTGCGCATGCCCACACTACAAGCGGACATGCACAGTCGGCTCTGTCCAGGCCCAATGCCTGGCAGTGTGAATGAAGAGCCGGAAGACACCGTGGGGAAGCTGCACGGAGACTTCTAAAGGTAGGAGAAGAACCAGCGTTGATTGGCTGACTGTATAGCACTCGGCCAATCAACGCTGGTTCTGCATCGAACTTTTACATTCGAATAGCGTACTCGATCGAGTACAAGTATTTCGAATACCGTAGTATTCGATCGAATACCTACTTGATCGAGTACTACTCGCTCATCTCTAGTAATTCCCCCTAGTGGTTTCTCTCGTAACTCCTCCAGTCATTCCCACCAGTCTTCTCCACAGGAATGATATGGTGTACATGTGTTCACTACATCTAGACACTGACTTATGTTTGCATGTATGGCACAAGATATCTGGCCAGTGATCAGCGGCAGCAGTCGTACATGACTTCATCACAAGTAACCATAAATAGCTGGTCAGTGCTGGAACCAGAGCCACAGCACTACAAAGGCTGGGGATTTACCAGGTGAGTATAAGTTGTCTTGTCTCATTCCCTGATCTTGCACAAATCCTTCAAAATCTTGGAAATCCCTTTAAAAGGGTTGTCCCATCTCAATGATCCTGTCTATAATGGTGGTTTATGTAAATTGAAGACTTTTTCTAAATATATTGTTTTAGAAATTCTGCTTTGTTTGCCTGGTATGTGAATTTATCCCCCCCCCCCCATTGTTTACACTGCATTTATATAACCACAGACCTGGGAGGGACAAATGGCGTCGCTTACTCAGTGCCAGAAGGACAATCTGTTCAGATAATTGCAGTTTGCTGATAAAGCCTGGTCTGTTATCTCTCTATGTAAACACATAGATAACACTGAGCCTGCTCTGTACAAGAATCTGCATATTATCTGACCTGCATAAGTGTTGTTTGTCCCATTCAGCAGGAGGGAGGGAGGAGAAATACAGGAAGTGAGAAGCAGACACTGCAGGCAGCCTGGCTGAAAAGGCTGAGATGGGAAAACCCCTTTAAGTGCTGTAAAGGGAGACTGTATATTTGATTCTAATTGCATTAAACAATAAACATATATATATATATATATATATATATATATATATATATATTAACTAATATGTAAACTATTTGAGCCTTGAGATTGGTTTATGGCGATTGGCTTAATCTTACAGTAAATACATTAGAGATGATTAAAGATAACAAATAGTTTTACTCCCCTTGCCATACCTCTCCTAGGCAACCTTGTAGCATTTGGCTGTATCCGACATCCTCTTCAGGCCTACAACTGATGTCATGCGGGGGGTCATCGCTAAGGTTTGTGATTGGGCCTCAGTGATCATGTGGGATGAGCTGCAGTCAAGAAGAGGCCAGAAGATGATTCCAGGAACCTCCAGATGACCAGGAGATGGAAGTATATGTTTTTGCTATTTTTACACACTTCCCCTGAGCAGGTTTCTATTATGGCCAATGTTGCCAGCCCCCGATCCTGTCTGGACCTGCCTGGACTTGACCAGGGTTGTGTGGTTTTCTGCCCAGCTGAGGGCCAGGATATCCTCGGTGCAGGGAGAACTTTGTGCAATGTAGATTAGTAAGTAAATGAACAGTCCAATTTTTTTTCTGTCAGGATCAATTGCCTGCACCCATACCTTTACAAAGGCATATGGCGTATTATTGCAAGGTGCAATATGCTATCACTGTATTAGATGGGTTAAAAAAGTTAAAGAATAAAAAACCCAATATATTTACTATAACTCCTGGCAGTGAGTTATACTTGAAGTCTACGTTAGGAACCAGTTGCCAGGGCTTCTTAATAAATCAGGCATACCTGTCAAATCTTTTATTAAGACTGGTGAATGAGATGCCCGTCTTCATGAATCTGCTCCAATGGTTACCTGCAAAATAAGCTTTTGAAGAAATAATGTAATTAAACCATACCTGATAAAGGCTTACCAGCTATCAGCTGACAGATGCACAGAAACAACACTCAGGATAGCGCCAAAGTCCAACACGACTACAAAGATCCAACATTCCGTTGAATAGCAGATGAATTTTATTGGCATATACAGCTGATGTCAATGTGAGTTAAGACAGTATAAAAAATGCTTATGTGTTTCAGGTGAAACTCCCATGCTCATGGCATGATGTGTACTAAATACCTCAGAAGAAAAAGAGAGGGTTGTAAGCATTCGGCTGGCACAACACCATTGGGTGTTGGGAACTAACAGTAGGAGCTAACCAAACTCTAATTCAGTATTTGGAATAAGATATGTGATGCACTTCAAAAATTATCTCTCTACATCATAGGAGACAATGTACAATTCAGTTATCCATGAATGCTGCAACGTTTCAGGTATGAATCCCTTCATCAGGCATAGGAGTTCAGAGTGATGTGATGTCTCACTTACAGAGGTCGCAAAATGAGTGAACCATTGGAAGGTGTTGAGAGAAATTGCTTGCTGAGGCAAGGACCACCCGAACTAGTTGAAAACATGGAACAGAGATATTGCCACACATGTAACAAAAGGCAACTAGCCAAATATACGGCTACGACTGCGGCGCAGGAGGTGTATCCAGTTTGATTCTTTGCTTAGTGTTTTTTGTTGAGCAGTGTTCACACTGTGCAATCTCTGTAATTGATTTCCCACCACACCCGTCTCCCTTCACCTTCATTTCCCTCTGCTCTCATAGTTAAGTTTAGCCTTGCCTTGTGATTGACAGCCTATCCGCCTATTAACTCCAGGGCGGGTTCTTCCTCCCTATTTATTCTTGGCTCTCATTCATATTGGTGCTTGCTATTGCCTTGTGCGTGCTGGGTTTTCTCTTGCTGTTTGTTCCTGTATTCTGATTCTTGACTTCTGGCTTTCACTATTGACTACTCTTTTGGATATCGATTTTGACACTGCATTGCTCGACTGTTACTGACCCCTGGCTAGCTGACCTCCCTTGTTGTTGTTTGTCTTGTTCGCATTTTGTGTGTCACGTATTTAGGAAGGGCTTTGTCGTCCAGTTCTCACCTATTACCTAGGATAGGACCGGCAAGTAGGAAGGGACAGTGGGGGGTTTCAGACCAGGGCTCACTGTCTCTTGTGCCCCTTTGCCAGGGTTTCCAGCAGCTACTGGGGAATTGATCCTATTGCAATTCCCTTATACACAGTCTAATTGCTACACAGGAAAAAATAATAATAGAAAGCTTAAAATAATACAAGCACTACATTAAATCTGCACTGACATCATACTATGACATTATACAAATTTATGCACATTGAATAAATTATTTAAATTATTATAAATATAATTAGCTAATGATGATGAATAAATACAAATTAATGAGATATCAAAACCCAGCTATAAATCAATAATGGAACATGATCCTACGGATGCAAATCCATACCTTGTAGGAGTGCATGTGATAACATAAACCACATAATGTGTATTGCAATTGATGTATTCTTTGATTTCAAAGCAAAGCATCGGAAAATTCCATTCCTTTCTATGCGTGCAGGCTCTTAACTGTTATTGCTTGTATTTACATTTCAGACCTTTGGCTTTTGTAGCGAATAAACTCTTGGATTTTGATTCTTCACTGCGCTGCTCGACTGTTTCCGACACCTTGGCTAGCTGACCTCCAATTGTTGTTGCTTGTCTTTGTCTGCGTTCTGTATTATACCTTATATCATAAGAAGGCACTGCTGCCCAGTTGTCCCTTGTTGCCTAGGGCAGTGAGGCAAGTAGGCAGAGACGGGACGGGTTCAGATTAGGACTCACTGTCTTGTCGTTTCCTTTATCCCAGATTTCAGCAGCAGCACTGGGGAATTGCTCTTCTAGCAATGTCATTCCACTTATATAAACATATTTCCTTCATGTCACAGGTTTTCTATAATCTAATTGATATTCATATTTGAGTAAATGTTATATTATTTCATCTTCAAACAAAATAGGTAAATATTCACTAATACTTTTAGTGCTTCTAAACTGATTGCTATATTGCATAAACCAAGAGTAAACCCTAACTGATGTGAAAATGTAGGCAGGGAGACTCAAACTGATAACTCTACATGCTCTTCGCTCAATAGTAGACTTCATCAAAAGGCTCTCACATTCTACTCTATGTGACAGAACCATATTATAGAGAAGGAAATGCTAAACTCTGAGGTTTTCATTGATCTGATTCAGTATTTTTATGAAACAATCTGTATAAATACTGCCAGGGTTTATAAAGAAAACCTGAGTCCTGCTTACTATGTCTATGCACTATGATTGACAGGTCTCCCTGGATACAAACTCCTGAGGGTAAAAGCTGTCAATCAGCAATGAGTAGGCAGAGAAAGCAGGACTCACAGGCTTTCAGTATTGAACATGGTATTCCCACATTGTCGTTTATTGCCATATCCACAGGACCTGCATCTATTTCAAGAATGGGCCAGTGTTATCTGTGTGTTTACATAGTGAGAAAATAGACAAGACTTTATCAGCAAACTGCAATTAGCAGTAGATAACAGTGAGTGATGTCATCTGTCCTGTCTTATCACATAGGTCTTCTGCTTGAGCTGTGTTCTGCAGTTCCTCTAGAGTGACCATGAGCCTCTTGGCTGCTTCTTTGACCAGTGCTCTCCTTGCTCGATTTGTTAGTTTGGTGGATGGCTATGCCAAGGTAAATTTTTGGATGATGGATTAAATGGTGTTCCTTGGGATGCTCAAAGTTTGGAATATGTTTTTATAACTTATCTTTGCTTTAAACTTCTCCACAACTTTATCTCTGACCTGTCTGGTAAGTTCCTTGGTCTTCATGATGCTGTTTGTTCACTAGTGTTCGCTAACAATCCACTGAGGCCTTCACAGAACAGATGTATTTATACTGAGACTAGAGTACACACAGCTGGTGTAATTGATTGATTGTAATTGATAGCACTGAATTTTATTTAAGGGTATCAGAGTACAGGGGGCTGAATACTTTTGCAAGTTTATAAGTATATAAGTTTGTGAAAAAGTTCAGGGGGTATGAATACTTTTGCAAGCCACTGTATGTGTTCAGTTGTATGTGATGGACTTTGTAAATGCAGACAATTTCTAAAGAATTACAACATTTTTACAACTATAACCTAAAGAAGAAGTTTGCTATATGTAAAGTCATGTGTTTGTTCAGAGTCAAGCAGCATAAATGTACTAGAAAGTTTTCACTAGATTCTTGCTTAATGATCTCACTGTTGTTGTTTTAACAATGATATCTCTTCCTGATACACTAATTACCCACACTGCAATTCCAAAGGAAAAATGAGTTGTAGCAATAATTTTCTGCCTGAATGCTGAAAGATTTGGCATGGAGGAGATACGGTGCACAGTTACTGAGCATACTTTGTCTTTTCTGTTTTAATTACTTTAGCTTTGCCATCTGCATTGCTTTAGGATCAGATTAAATTTTCAGTTGACTAATATCCTGTCATCTACGTGTAATTTTCATGTAGGCATATACAAAACTTTCAGTGTGGTTACCTATGTATATTGCATGGCCTGTTACTCCACTTAAGGACATTTTAAGACCAAAAATATTGATCGGTGGCCAATAAAAATACAACCCATAGAGCTGCTGAATTAAGTATTTCTATGAAAGTAGGAATGTAATGGGACTTTTCACTTTTTTCTAATAGTAATCTTATATTCTTATATGGAATATATGTTAAAGGATAACAATCTACTCAAATACTTTGTATATTGTAGAGTATATGCTAAATGTGTATTCAGGGGTTTACATTGGTTTACATTGGTATATGAATCTTACACTACAATCTAGGAAGTGTTTTTGCACCAGCAAAGCCAGTTTTAGGCTAAGGCCCCACGGGGCAACCTGCAGCAATAAAGCGCTGCAGGAAAAACAGCAGTGGACACGCATCGTGGTTCTTACCGCAGCGCTTTAAACAGAAAGTGATGTCCAAAGCTTGCCTTGTAACATTGTATGTTTCAGTTCCCTATTACAAGGTGTCAAAGCTGTAAGACTGATTTATTTCTCTTACTAGCATATGCCCACAAATTCTTCTGCAAGTTGGTGTTGATGCTGAGCCACTTATATTTAGCTAATTGCTGTTGTGGATGATCCACCTGCTCCCGCGTCTCGGCCCTGCTACATCGCAGCATATGCGCAGAATACTCAGTTGTATGTACATCTCTGCATATGGAGAGCGTACTGAGTTGTGCTACAGCGCTGCTTAAGCTCTGCTACATCTGGCCATTTGGATTATAGGGGTGTTCTTATGTCAGTGTGTGAGCTGCTTCTGTGTTACAAAGGGCTGAATGGATGTTGCTGAAATGTGCCAAAGTTCGATCAGCCTGCTCTAGCGTCTTGGCTCTGCTACGCTGCTGCATATGTGTAGGATACCCAGCTGTATGTACATGTTTGTATATGGAGAGCCTACAGAGGAGTGCTACAGCACCGCGTAAGCTCTGCTACATGGGACAATTGTGATTACAGGGGTTTTGTTATGTGACTGTCTGAGCAGCTTCTGTGTTACAAAGGGCTGAACGGATGTTGCTGAAATGTGCCAAAGTTCTCTCCCTTCCCCCATCAGAGGCACAACAACACATTCCCCGTTGTACTCACTGAAACTCTAAACCTGATATATTCCTCTTGCCCACACACATCCTCCATATTTTGTAATCTCCTGATCTTCCATGAGACTCCATTTTCATCAGCTTTCACACTGTCCAGCTTCATACTATATAGCTCCGCCCAGAAAATAGCATGTAGCTCCGCCCACTGCCTAACATGATCCTATCCTAGAATGGCTCAAGGACCTGTGATGATGTCATCACAGGTCCTTTAGTGTTGTGTGACCCTACAATCCTTCACTGCGGTTGTGTAGTAATGTAATTTACCAGGATAAAAAGTAGCCTATGTTTTAATCGGGGTTCTTATCTATGTATGTGGCAAATTTCATGCAAGTCTGTTCAGCCATTTTTGCATGATTGAGGAACAAACATCCAAACATCCAAACCCACAAACTTTAATATTCAGGGTCGGACTGGCCCGCCGGAGCACCGGGGGATCCCCCGGCGGGCCCCCGGGCCCCGACTATACAGCTAATCATTTTAGCATAAGCAGGGGCCCGATCATCAATGGAGTGGATCGGGTGGTTAGGGGCCTGATCGGCCACAGACTTTGGGCCTATATGTTACTGCTAGCACAGGCTTTGGGCCTATATGGTAATATCCCAGACCACATGACGTCTGACATATTACCATATAGCCCCGAAGCCAGCTAGGAGTAACACCGGATCCCGGAGAGGTGAGTAACAGTGTTTATTATGTTCTCTCACCTCCCCTGGGGCTCCGATTATTATACTCAGGGTCTGAAAAGACCCCTGAGTATGATAATAGTTCATGGGTGTGCAACTGTGGGGCATAATAGAGCTTGAAGGGTCCACTGTGGCCCCTGTAACCTCTATTATGCCCTACAGTGGCCCCCCTGCAACCTCTATTATGCCCCACAGTCTATTGTGCCACTGTGGGGCATAATATAGGCTGCAGGGGCTGCTGTGATATATATATATATATATATATATATATATATATATATATATATATATGGGTTGGATGTGTGGAGCAGTGAGGAGTCAAAGATGTCTGTGTTTCAAACTTTACAGAGTCAAGTCACAGCTGGAAGAAGTGGTCATGGCGGTCCAAAGTGAAGAGACGGGAAATGTGGGAAGACGTCTCCTGTGAGCATTACTGCACAAAATATTACTGCATTGTATTTATTGTAATGTTGTGATTTATTGTAATGGTACTGCTAGCACCCCCAATCCCCCCACTGTCTGAGGTGGACAATCGAAAGATGCCCCCAAATCTTTCAATTACTACAACTCCCAGCAGCTCCAGATGCCCTGGAACTGTTGAGAGTTGTAGTCCACCCACCCCATAGATGATGTCCCACTCTATTGTTATGCTGGTGCCCTTTTCTAGAGCTCCAGCATAACAATATCCAAGTTTCAGAAACGCTGAGGACTTAGGATATGTTCACACATCAGTATGCCATCCGTCCGTTTGATTTCAGTTTGACACTTCAAAACGGACTGATGCACATACTGATCTCTATACTGTTTACAATTGCTACTTTTAATCCCCTTATCTGTCCTCTAGGGGTCGGAGAGCGTTTGCTATCAGCATAAAAAGGTGTCAGTATGTGCCTCAGTCCGTTTTGAAGTGTCAAACTGAATTCAAACGGACAGATGGCATACTGATGTGTGAACATACCCTTATCTGCCTGACAATGCCTGAAAATGGCTGACACCTGGCGGACCTCATTATGTTAATGAGGTCTGCCACTGTCTGTGTGTAACCGCCATTTTGATAATCCACCTCTCCGTCATTCTGGTCCCATTGTGGACCTGTATGACGGAGAGCTTGCCGCTGTTGTGGACCTAGCATAAGGCTATGGCTACACTATAACTTTTGTCATACAACCAAAGATGTGTCGCCCTGTGATTCTTTCACTCATGTTAGTGAATGGAGTCACATTGCAACCTGAGGGACCCAATGCGACTCCATTCACTAATGTGAAAGAGTCCCAAAGGGACACTGCGATCTTTGGTTGCATGACAGAAGTAGTAGTGTAGCCATAGCTGTTTTGCACACTGTATTGTGCGTGAAAATGCACTTTAAACGTGTATAATGGCAAAAACTGGACGGGCGATATTACATATGGCAGTAGGGTGGGCCCCTGGAAATAATCCCACTGGTGGGCCCTAGCCACCCCAGTCCGACCCTGTTAATATTAGTAGGATTATCAGAAAATGACAATCTTTTTTTCTTTTGCTTTATTAAATTTCTTGCATTTTACTCCAACGCATCCCCTGATCAAGTATACACTACTACCAGTATCAGTCTAGCCTATATAGTAACATGTGAGGACTTATTCACATGACAATGCCATTTTTCACAGACCTTATGTCCTTGAAAAACAACCAGGTCGATCTGTTCAAGCCTATTGAAGGGCTTTATACTTATGTCACACAGCCATGATAAAACCCATTAATATATGGACCTATTCACACATAGATGAAGAACGGCATGTCACAAAAAACGGACATGTGAATAAACCTATAGACTTTCTTAGTTTTAGAAAACATAGCATTTCTGTGTAAATAAAGCCTAAGGCCTTATACATACGACAGTGATTTCCTTGAAGCATTTAACATCCATTAAAGGGATCCTATCATTCAGACACAATTTCTTCTAGCTATCACATTGGAATAGCCTTAAGAAAGGATATTCGTCTACTACCTTTCGTCGTCTTCTCCGCACTGCCGTTTGCCTACAATTGCCTACAATTGGCGTCCCCAATGCTGCGAGAGATCTCTCTCCAGCGCCGCCTCCATCTTCAGCATCATCTTCAGCCTTTTCTTCCGGCGGTAGCTTGTAACTTCTAGGCCTTGGGCCTTGGGCAGCGCAGACTGCGCATGCCCACAGGCCATGAGAAAATGGCTGCTTACAATACTGAGCAAGCACTCACTCCTAGTTTTGGAAAATGATCGAAAATCGGATTTTAAAAACGATCCTGAAATCTCAAGATCGGCTCAACCCTATTTTGCATGTGTTCCATTCAGTTTCTCCATTTTTAATGACAGTTTTGCATCTGTTTTTAACTGACAGTTTTCTAAAATAAAACAGATGAATATATATTTTATATTTTTAAGTTCAAAACCAATGACAACACCCAGAGGAGGTTCAGATGTCCATGAGATATCCATTATCCAATATTTCTTTGTCTACTTCGTTTGCTTTTTTGCACTCCCACTATCAAAGATAACTAGGATGCTAGGAGTCCTGCTCTCAGCATGAATTTAAAGTCGGTAAATCTGGCTAAGGGCGGGTTCACACCTGTGCCCGTTCTCCACTTTCAAGTTTCCGTCTTCTGCCCCAGAAACTGGACAGGAGACAGAAACCGTCAGTCAGTTTTCAAACCTGTTCATTTGAATGGGTTTGCAAAGTTTCCGCCTGTGAGTGCCCATGAGCATCTTCCGCTCACCGCGGCGAAACCATTTTTTTTTTAACTAGGCACAAAGTCGGACATGCAGTACTTTGTGTCCGGTTAAAAAAAGCGTTTTTTCCACGTAGACCAGAAGACGCTCACGGGCGCTCACCGGTGGACACTGAATGCCGGGTTTCCGTCTCCTGTCAGCAGAAGACGGAAACCCACAAAGCGGAGACCGGGCGCAGGTGTGAACCTACCCTAACACACAGAACGAGTTTCATGGGTAAAATTCTGTCGTGTGCAGCTAGCCTAAGGGTGTATTCACACAGAGCAAAATGGTGAGGAATTTGGTGTGGAATTTCAGCGCTGAAAAAAAAGCCTCCCATTGACTTCAATGGGTTCCTTTTTCTGCTAGCATATTCTGCTAGCTTACCTTTAGTGACCAGTACCTGGTATCTGCTGTCAAGGCAAATACAATTATGGGATGTGTCAAAATATGCATAGATGCTCATGACAAGAACATAGTTATGTCTCTATACAGATCTAGCATAATAAGGCCGGGTTCACACGGAGTATTGTGGCTCGACATTTGGTACGTAGACGCCGCGGGAGGATTTGCGGGCCGTATACGCTCCCATTGTTTTCAATGGGAGCCGGTACCGTACAGACGGCGCTATTTTGCAGCCGTGATTTTGCGGCGGCCGCAAAATAGCGCCGCGTGTACGGTACCGGCTCCCATTGAAAACAATGGGAGCGTATACGGCCCGCAAATCCTCCCGCAGCGTCTATGTACCAAATAACGAGCCAGAATACTCCGTGTGAACCTGGCCTCAGGCTGCTTTCACACGGCAATGTTTGGTCAGTGATCAGGTATAATCACAGAGATCAGGTATAATAGAAATATTTGTACCTGTTCAGTGTTTTTAACTCACTCCTAGTTTTGGCACACTGAATGAAAATCATTGATCAAACACTGACCGTATCTGAAATCAATGGGAGCCGCTCAAGTCTTTTTTCCGGGAGCCGGTTTGTTCTGGCTCCCGGAAAAAGAAGCGAGATGCTCATTCTTCAGGCTGTTTCGCCTTGTGATTCAGCCTGAAGACACTCCCTCCTCCAGACTAGGACATTGGGTAATAGGTAACAGATAATAAAGTTGGGGTTAAAAAAATACAGGTTTGGGAAGGTCTAATCACAATGTTACATATTGTTATTCTTAGGCCAGTGACTGTGACAATGGGACATCCGCTTCCACCTGTGTGTTCATCACATGACCATGAACTGATTTTTATCCATTTATTGAGATGAAGTGTCTTTCAGGAAAGGCCTTGCATATTTTGGCAAGCAGGGGTGGATCCAGGGCCGTGCGAGCCGGGCAACCGCCTGGGGCCCCGCGCTTAGCGGGGCCCCGCGGCGCGGCCGGGACCTAACAAAATGGTCCCGGTCGGCATGTCCCGATTCCAACTGAGCTCAGCGTTAAAGGACGCTGATGAGCTGAATGCATAGGCGTTTAAAGCAGGAGCTGTCACACCTCAGCTCCTGCTTTAACGCTGAGCTCCGGCATTTGTAGCCGCGATGTGATGACGTCATCACATCGCGGCTACAATATGTGTATGAGGGAGAGAGCTGCGGGGGAACGAGGAATGGTGAGTGTGTGTGTGTGTGTGAGAACATGATGACACTGGGGCAGATGGAAGGGGGAGAACGGCATGACACTGGGGCAGATGGAGGGGGAAAGAACAGCATGACACTGGGGCAGATGGAGGGCGGAGAACAGCATGACACTGGGGCAGATGGAGGGGGGAGAACGGCATGACAGTGGGGCAGATGGAGGGGGGAGAACAGCATGACACTGGGGCAGATGGAGGGGGGAGAACAGCATGACACTGGGGCAGATGGAGGGGGGAGAACGGCATGACACTGGGGCAGATGAAGGGGGAGAATGGCATGAAACTGGGGCAGATGGAGGGGGGAGAACGGCATGGCACTGGGACAGATAGAGGGGGAGAGAACAGCATGACACTGGGGCAGATGGAGGGGGAGAACGGCATGACACTGGGGCAGATGAAGGGGGAGAATGGCATGAAACTGGGGCAGATGGAGGGGGGAGAACGGCATGGCACTGGGACAGATAGAGGGGGAGAGAACAGCATGACACTGGGGCAGATGGAGGGGGGAGAACGGCATGGCACTGGGGCAGATGAAGGGGGGAGAACAGCATGACACTGGGGCATATGGAGGGGGGAGAACAGCATGACACTGGGGCAGATGGAGGGGGGGAGAACAGCATGACACTGGGGCAGATGGAGGGGGGGAGAACAGCATGACACTGGGGCAGATGGAGGGGGAGAACGGCATGACACTGGGGCAGATGGAGGGGGGGAGAACGGCATGACACTGGGGCAGATGAAGGGGGGGAGAACGGCATGACACTGGGGCAGATGGAGGGGGAGAACGGCATGACACTGGGGCAGATGGAGGGGGGAGAACGGCATGACACTGGGGCAGATGGAGGGGGGCAAAAACAGCATGACACTGGGGCAGATGGAGGAGGAGAATGGCATGGCACTGGGACAGATAGAGGGGGAGAGAACAGCATGACACTGGGGCAGATGGAGGAGGGGAGAACAGCATGACACTGGGGCAGATGGAGGGAGGGAGAACAGCATGACACTGGGGCAGATGAAGGGGGGAGAATGGCATGACACTGGGGCAGATGAAGGGGGGAGAATGGCATGACACTGGGGCAGATGAAGGGGGGAGAACAGCATGACACTGGGGCAGATGGAGGGGGAGAACAGCATGGCACTGGGGCAGATGAAGGGGGGAGAACAGCATGACATTGGGGCAAATGAAGGGGGAGAGAACAGCATGACACTGGGGCAGATGAAGGGGGGAGAATGGCATGACATTGGGGCAGATGAAGGAGGGAGAACGGCATGACACTGGGGCAGATGAAGGGGGGGAACGGCATGACACTGAAGCAGATGAAGGGGGGATGGCATGACACTGGGGCAGATGAAGGGGGGGGAATGGCATGACATTGGGGCAGATGAAGGGGGAGAACGGCATGACACTGGGGCAGAGACGGGGGGGAAATGAAACTGTGGGCAGATAAAGGGGGAGAATGGCATGAAACTGGGGACAGAGATAGAGGGGGGACATGAAACTAGGGGTAGATGAAGGGTGTATATGAAAATGGGGGGAGATATAATTTACGGGTGACTGTAGGAGGATTATACTGTGTGGAATCACATGAAAATTGAATGAGTGGGTGGAGTCAACACAAAAGAGGGCGGGGCCGCACGTTTTGTTCCCTCTTTCTAGTCTTCAAGAGTTGGGAAGTACAGGTTAGAAGTGCGAGACCCCCCAGTAAGTAGGGCCCCGCCAAAGTCAATTGCCGAGGGCCCCGCAAACCCTGGATCCGCCACTGTTGGCAAGACCAAGCAAAACTGCAGGAACTCGCAACAGTAAATTTGTTGTGCTTAGGCATCCCTGCCCCACCTCATCTTAGTCTCCTCCTCGCTCCATCCATATTCATAAAAAGTGATAACTGAGACATGTGGACAACCTTGGTGCAGAAAGATGCTGTGAATTAAAGATATGCCGCATTTAGGCTCCATTCCCACAGAGTAAAGTGTACACATGTCAGAGTGTGAGCGCTCAAAGCAGATCCCATTCACTTCAATATGTGCGGCTTACGGGCACTACACATTGAAATCAATGGGAGGCTTTTTAACCCATTAATTTCAATGTGTAGCGCGTGTGAGTCGGAACACATTGAAGTGAATGGGATCTGTTTTGAGCGCTCACACTCTGACACATGTATACATGTCTGAATGCGCGGCACGTTACTCCGTGGGAACGGAGCCTTAAACTGTATTGGGGTTAGTAAATTCCCCCAAAGTATCCATAAAAAAATTAGATATGAAAACAAAGTCATAAAAGATACATAAAAGTCTCCAGATGTATCTAAGTAGAAACGTACCAGGAAATGAAGTGAGTATCCAAATGTATATTTCTCAAGAGAAATACTATACAACCTATAGTTTCTATGTTAAAAGGGAACCCTTCCATGCTGCTTAATCTTATGGTGTGTAGTTATTCATAAAACATCATAGAAAATATTCTATCTTCATCCATTGTAATAAGTCAGATAATTTCCATTTTGTGTTTTTGCATATTTTCCAATTAATTCCTGTATATAGAACACAATACTATGTAAATAGATGGCAACAATAAAAGACAGTTCATTTGGGTTCTAATAAATTTGCCAGTTCATGAGCAGAATGGAATACATTTTATATCTACATAGCCTTTATTCAATATTGCGCTACTTATTTTTAGCACATAAAAAT
This sequence comes from Leptodactylus fuscus, assembly GCF_031893055.1. NCBI lineage: Eukaryota > Metazoa > Chordata > Amphibia > Anura > Leptodactylidae > Leptodactylus > Leptodactylus fuscus. The sequence goes on along the minus strand of NC_134266.1, from coordinate 98,802,150 downwards.
CTCGGCTTGGTCTGCGTTGCAGTAAGCCTCCTGGCTAACGAACTGTGTCAAATGGAAGAAAATTAACAAGCTTCTTAAATTTGACACAGCTGCCAGAATGCGCAGCGCTGGCACCCTTTCTTTGTCTTCATACATACTTCTGAAAAAATAGAAAGGTGATATTTTAGGTAGAACAAGAATGAGCTGATAACTTGTTCTTTTCTGCTATACAGCCCCGGCTAATTGTGTACAATGTTGTGATAACTGGCATTATATCTGTCTTCTGTAGTTCACATCATGGCGGCTAGAAAGACTCCTTCATAACATTGAAAGTATTTACCATTTAATGAATAATACCGCTCTCCACCATCTCTTTTCATAACAGTTTTGCTTAAAAATAGTTTTGAGTATATGTTAAACCGAAGCTTTTTCATCAATTCTAGTGGCTTATGAAATGAATCTGTTTCACTGGGATAACTGTGCCAATGTGCCAAAAAACACGCCATTGGATGTACATATGGAAGTGAAAACCAGGAATGTATTCACAAAGGATCATCTGTACTTTATAGTGTCTTCTCATCCATCTATTGAACCTGCCCACATAAAGGAAATTAGACCATAGAAACCTCCTGCATTCATGGTCATATCCATTGCCAACTGATCAAGACTAGAGATGAGCGAACACTAAAATGTTCGAGGTTCGAAATTCGATTCGAACAGCCGCTCACTGTTCGAGTGTTCGAATGGGTTTCGAACCCCATTATAGTCTATGGGGAACATAAACTCGTTAAGGGGGAAACCCAAATTCGTGTCTGGAGGGTCACCAAGTCCACTATGACACCCCAGGAAATGATACCAACACCCTGGAATGACACTGGGACAGCAGGGGAAGCATGTCTGGGGGCATAAAAGTCACTTTATTTCATGGAAATCCCTGTCAGTTTGCGATTTTCGCAAGCTAACTTTTCCCCATAGAAATGCATTGGCCAGTGCTGATTGGCCAGAGTACGGAACTCGACCAATCAGCGCTGGCTCTGCTGGAGGAGGCGGAGTCTAAGATAGCTCCACACCAGTCTCCATTCAGGTCCGACCTTAGACTCCGCCTCCTCCGGCAGAGCCAGTGCTGATTGGCCGAAGGCTGGCCAATGCATTCCTATGCGAATGCAGACTTAGCAGTGCTGAGTCAGTTTTGCTCAACTACACATCTGATGCACACTCGGCACTGCTACATCAGATGTAGCAATCTGATGTAGCAGAGCCGAGGGTGCACTAGAACCCCTGTGCAAACTCAGTTCACGCTAATAGAATGCATTGGCCAGCGCTGATTGGCCAATGCATTCTATTAGCCCGATGAAGTAGAGCTGAATGTGTGTGCTAAGCACACACATTCAGCACTGCTTCATCAAGCCAATACAATGCATTAGCCAGTGCTGATTGGCCAGAGTACGGAATTCGGCCAATCAGCGCTGGCTCTGCTGGAGGAGGCGGAGTCTAAGATCGCTCCACACCAGTCTCCATTCAGGTCCGACCTTAGACTCCGCCTCCTCCGGCAGAGCCAGCGCTGATTGGCCGAAGGCTGGCCAATGCATTCCTATGCGAATGCAGACTTAGCAGTGCTGAGTCAGTTTTGCTCAACTACACATCTGATGCACACTCGGCACTGCTACATCAGATGTAGCAATCTGATGTAGCAGAGCCGAGGGTGCACTAGAACCCCTGTGCAAACTCAGTTCACGCTAATAGAATGCATTGGCCAGCGCTGATTGGCCAATGCATTCTATTAGCCCGATGAAGTAGAGCTGAATGTGTGTGCTAAGCACACACATTCAGCACTGCTTCATCAAGCCAATACAATGCATTAGCCAGTGCTGATTGGCCAGAGTACGGAATTCGGCCAATCAGCGCTGGCCAATGCATTCTATTAGCCCGATGAAGTAGAGCTGAATGTGTGTGCTAAGCACACACATTCAACACTGCTTCATCAAGCCAATACAATGCATTAGCCAGTGCTGATTGGCCAGAGTACGGAATTCGGCCAATCAGCGCTGGCTCTGCTGGAGGAGGCGGAGTCTAAGATCGCTCCACACCAGTCTCCATTCAGGTCCGACCTTAGACTCCGCCTCCTCCGGCAGAGCCAGCGCTGATTGGCCGAAGGCTGGCCAATGCATTCCTATGCGAATGCAGACTTAGCAGTGCTGAGTCAGTTTTGCTCAACTACACATCTGATGCACACTCGGCACTGCTACATCAGATGTAGCAATCTGATGTAGCAGAGCCGAGGGTGCACTAGAACCCCTGTGCAAACTCAGTTCACGCTAATAGAATGCATTGGCCAGCGCTGATTGGCCAATGCATTCTATTAGCCCGATGAAGTAGAGCTGAATGTGTGTGCTAAGCACACACATTCAGCACTGCTTCATCAAGCCAATACAATGCATTAGCCAGTGCTGATTGGCCAGAGTACGGAATTCGGCCAATCAGCGCTGGCCAATGCATTCTATTAGCCCGATGAAGTAGAGCTGAATGTGTGTGCTAAGCACACACATTCAGCACTGCTTCATCAAGCCAATACAATGCATTAGCCAGTGCTGATTGGCCAGAGTACGGAATTCGGCCAATCAGCGCTGGCTCTGCTGGAGGAGGCGGAGTCTAAGGTCGGACCTGAATGGAGACTGGTGTGGAGCGATCTTAGACTCCGCCTCCTCCAGCAGAGCCAGCGCTGATTGGCCGAATTCCGTACTCTGGCCAATCAGCACTGGCTAATGCATTGTATTGGCTTGATGAAGCAGTGCTGAATGTGTGTGCTTAGCACACACATTCAGCTCTACTTCATCGGGCTAATAGAATGCATTGGCCAGCGCTGATTGGCCGAATTCCGTACTCTGGCCAATCAGCACTGGCTAATGCATTGTATTGGCTTGATGAAGCAGTGCTGAATGTGTGTGCTTAGCACACACATTCAGCTCTACTTCATCGGGCTAATAGAATGCATTGGCCAATCAGCGCTGGCCAATGCATTCTATTAGCGTGAACTGAGTTTGCACAGGGGTTCTAGTGCACCCTCGGCTCTGCTACATCAGATTGCTACATCTGATGTAGCAGTGCCGAGTGTGCATCAGATGTGTAGTTGAGCAAAACTGACTCAGCACTGCTAAGTCTGCATTCGCATAGGAATGCATTGGCCAGCCTTCGGCCAATCAGCGCTGGCTCTGCCGGAGGAGGCGGAGTCTAAGGTCGGACCTGAATGGAGACTGGTGTGGAGCGATCTTAGACTCCGCCTCCTCCAGCAGAGCCAGCGCTGATTGGCCGAATTCCGTACTCTGGCCAATCAGCACTGGCTAATGCATTGTATTGGCTTGATGAAGCAGTGCTGAATGTGTGTGCTTAGCACACACATTCAGCTCTACTTCATCGGGCTAATAGAATGCATTGGCCAATCAGCGCTGGCCAATGCATTCTATTAGCGTGAACTGAGTTTGCACAGGGGTTCTAGTGCACCCTCGGCTCTGCTACATCAGATTGCTACATCTGATGTAGCAGTGCCGAGTGTGCATCAGATGTGTAGTTGAGCAAAACTGACTCAGCACTGCTAAGTCTCTGCATTCGCATAGGAATGCATTGGCCAGCCTTCGGCCAATCAGCGCTGGCTCTGCCGGAGGAGGCGGAGTCTAAGGTCGGACCTGAATGGAGACTGGTGTGGAGCGATCTTAGACTCCGCCTCCTCCAGCAGAGCCAGCGCTGATTGGTCGAGTTCCGTACTCTGGCCAATCAGCGCTGGCCAATGCATTCTATTAGCCCGATGAAGTAGAGCTGAATGTGTGTGCTTAGCACACACATTCAGCTCTACTTCATCAGGCTAATAGAATACATTGGCCAATCAGCGCTGGCCAATGCATTCTATTAGCTTGATGAAGCAGAGTGTGCACAAGGGTTCAAGCGCACCCTCGGCTCTGATGTAGCAGAGCTGAGGGTGCACAAGGGTTCAAGTGCACCCTCGGCTCTCCTACATCAGAGCCGAGGGTGCGCTTGAACCCTTGTGCACACTCTGCTTCATCAAGCTAATAGAATGCATTGGCCAGCACTGATTGGCCAGAGTACGGAATTCGGCCAATCAGCGCTGGCCAATGCATCCCTATGGGAAAAAGTTTATCTCACAAAAATCACAATTACACACCCGATAGAGCCCCAAAAAGTTATTTTTAATAACATTCCCCCCTAAATAAAGGTTATCCCTAGCTATCCCTGCCTGTACAGCTATCCCTGTCTCATAGTCACAAAGTTCACATTCTCATATGACCCGGATTTGAAATCCACTATTCGTCTAAAATGGAGGTCACCTGATTTCGGCAGCCAATGACTTTTTCCAATTTTTTTCAATGCCCCCAGTGTCGTAGTTCCTGTCCCACCTCCCCTGCGCTGTTATTGGTGCAAAAAAGGCGCCAGGGAAGGTGGGAGGGGAATCGAATTTTGGCGCACTTTACCACGTGGTGTTCGATTCGATTCGAACATGGCGAACACCCTGATATCCGATCGAACATGTGTTCGATAGAACACTGTTCGCTCATCTCTAATCAAGACAACTATGATGTCTGGAGAAAATCTTTAAAGCTCTGCAAAATTTAGAATTATTTATATTTATAAAAATATTTAACTTTTAATAGTCTATAAATTTATAAATATGGTTCTTTTTTTTTAACGTAGATTGTAAACCCCGCATAGAGCTCGCAATGTACATTTTTTTTCCTTATCAGTATGTCTTTGGAATATGGGATGAAAATCCATGCAAACACAGGGGTCACACGGTGGCTCAGTGGTTAGCACTGCAGCGCTGGAGTCCTGGTGTTCAAATACCGCCAAGGGCAAAAAACCATCCGCAAGGAGTTTGTATGTTCTCCCCGTGTTTGCATGGATTTCCATCCCATATTCCAAAAAAAAGACATACTGAAAGGGAAAAAGAATGTACATTGCAAGCCATATCTGGGGCTCATGATCTACATAAAAAAAAAAAAAAAATCCCTGCAAACACGGGGAGAACATACAAACTCCTTACAGATGTTTTTTTGCCCTTGGTGGGATTTGAACACCAGGACTCCAGCGCTGCAACGCTAACCACTGAGCCACCATGTAGCCCCAAATAGGGTTCTGCTCATAGGAAAACCCCTTTGAGGCTAAAGGCCCACATTGCGGAAATGCAGCAGAAAAAACACAGCACTTTACAGTACCAGCTAAGTGGCTTGGCTAATCTCATTCACACATTGCAGAAAAAAAAAAAAAAAACTTTACGGAAGAGTTGCATTTTCAAAAATATACGTGTTTTTGAAAATCACAGCATGTCAATTATACCTGTTAAATGCCTGTGTTTTCCTTTAGGGTCCAAGGCTAAGGGCCCCTTCACACGGCGTAAGCGCTCAGCTCATTCTGAGCCGTACGCTCAAGCGCTTCTAAACACTTCCCATTCACTTCAATGGGAGCGCTCGTAAAGCCGTGTGAATGAGCCGAGCGCTTACACCGTGTGAAGGGGCCCTAAGAATCCATGTAGTGAGCAGCAGCAAAAAAGTCCTGCAGAAATGACCATGGCAGAAACGCACAGCATTTTTTCCACAGCGCTTTTCACACTTTCTGTCCTTATTAGGTATAATTCATAGGCTGTGAGTTATGAAAAAGCAACGATTTTTGAAATCACAGCGAAAATGCCAGAATCCCATACACTGGCACTGTAATATGTTGTGTTTTTTGCTACTGTGTCTCCACCACAGGCCAAAACACAATGTGGGGCCCAGCCTTACAAGGGGAAAAAAATCCAAAGAGAAAAACTCACCAAAAATGCAATAAAAAATGTGTTTCCACTGTGTTTTTTCCACAGTGATTTTTAGCTGCGTTCTGCAATATAGGGCCTTAGCCTAAAAGAGGAATTGGGCATAAATATATGACCTGGTATAACCAGCTGGTAGCAGCAGGTAAGGCAATGGTATGTTTTCACCATGATTCATGTACTAGCATATCTTCCCAAAACCTCATACTTACATGTTCTTTATTATGAATTTTCCAGATAAGCTGCTACGGCAGGGTTGGGCAATTAATTTTCCCATGGGGCCACATGAGAAATTGTAACGGTTCTAGAGGGCCATGCGAACAGCAGCAAATTTAGCTCCACCCACTTCTCCACTGACTCCGCCCATTCTCAATCATTTTTTCCATGTGTCCCACAAAGTAAAATCCTCCTACAGTCATCCTAACATTATACACCCCCACATTATGACGTTTCCCTCCAAATTTCCCACAGTATTAAGTCTCTCTCCTGGTGCCCCAGTATAAACTAGCAGACACTAGAGGGGACATTAAACTGGGGCAGCTGGAGGCTACCTCCATGGTTTAATATCCTCCTCCAGCTGCCCCAGTTTAATGTCACCCTCCATCTGCCCCCTAGTTTAATGCCCCCCTGTGCATTAAAGGGGTATTCCCACGTCACACACTCACCAGTCTTCACTGCTGTAAAATCTTCTTTCTTCCTGGTTTCTTGCGTCATTTGGTGGATGGGGTTTCATATGCAACCTGCCGTTTAGCTCCGCCTCGAATTAATGTTTAGCTCTGCCCACCATATAGCGTGATCCTATGAGGCGGCTGAAGAGCCTGTGATGTCATCAAAGGTCCTCAAACAACACTATATGCACAATATTGGACTATGAAGTACAGGCAGGAGCAACTCCATTCTGTGTTACATACAGAGACTGGCTGTCTCTGCCATAATGAACACAATTGAATTAGCTAGCCTGATAACTGGGAGAAAAGAAGACGAGTTCAGAAATGAAAGCAGCTCCTCTCCCCTGAGAGCAGGAATCTAGGTCACGTGGTGCAGACACAGAAATAGCTAGAAACACAGGCTCGCTCCCGTGCACTTAGCCCCTCCTCCCTCCCCCCCCTGAGAGCAGCAGATACATCACTTGACTTTTGAGCAGATAAGTCAAGGGCTGTGTCAACAATGAATTGAATAAAGTAAAATAGTGGACAAACAAAGCAGTTTTGCTGAAGCAGTGTATTTAGTAAAAGTCTTACATACACATTAACAAGCAGTATAGATAGGATCCTTGTGATGTGACAACCCCTTTAAGTTTAACTGCCCCCTACATCTGCCCCTAGTTCCCCCCTCTTGCTCACACATGCTGTCTCCTCTCTCTTTATTATCCAGCAGCTCTCATTGCTGGCAGCTTGCATCAAGTACACAGTCCCGTGTGGCTCCACCCACTAACGAGTCATAGCCTATCCTGGTGATAGGCTGTGCTGACATCATCACAGGTCCTTGAACATCTGCCCCCTAGTAGTTTAATGTCCCCCTCTCCATGTGCATTCAGTTTAATTGCCCCCCTACATCTGCCCCTAGTCCTCCCTCTTGCTCACACATGATGTCTCTTCTCTCTTTTATCATCCAGGTAGCCTCCATTGCCGGCAGCTTGCAGAAAGCACACTGTCCCGTGTGGCTCCGACCACTAACGAGTCATAGTCTATCCTGGTGATAGGCTGTGATGACATCATCACAGGTCCTTGAAAAAACTTCAACTAGCTATTCGGGCCGAATAGAAGCAGTCAGAGGGCCGGATGTGGCCCGTGGGCCGGACATTGCCTAGGTCTCTGCTAAGGTATATGCATGCACATAAGAAGTAGCACTGTATCTGGTCATTATATGACTTGCATTCTTCATTTTTACCTTTTTCCTAGCAAGCTTTATCTGTATGTAATGCAACAGTTGTGGACTCCTACGGGCACTGTCAAAGAGGTTTCCTGCTATTTACCCGTTAACCCCTGGTGAGGGAACTGTATTTCATGTGACATAACTTACCAAGGTGGAACCTTTAGGAGTAGTTTCAGTTCAGTGACATCTGACTCAAACTGTCAAGAGACACCAGCACATGGCACCAAAAAGGACATGCAAGGACATGACCAGGAGACAGGTTGAAATCAGGAAGACTAGGATTCTTACATTATAGTAATCTAGACAATAGGTCAGGACAGGGGGCACATGTTCAGAATCAGACAGACAGGCAAAAAATGTCAATTATAGAAATTAATAGTTTAATAAGTGCACCTAAATAGATTTAGCAGTGTTCTGAGAGATTTCTGTGTTTCTCTGGGAGCTCCTGGAATCTAAAGCATTTGTTTATAAGGTGTAGCTTCCTCATAGTTTATCCTACAGCTACCATAATGCATTACTCTTTGCTCAGAGCTCACTCACACTACATCCCCCTTTCACTCACTCCCCCTCCCTCTGTCACTCCCTCACAGACTCTCCCTGTTTCCCCTGCTATCCCGCCCTCTACTAGCCCTGACTAACTAACTAACTCAGCCCCCCACATCATATTTACCTGTCTTCCTGTCTGGATCTTCTGGGCAGATGAAATCCCTTCCTTCTGTGCATCTGGCTCCTTCTTCTCTTGCAGTCTTCCAGCGCCTGCGCAATGAGTGCCAACAACCCGGCACTCCCACTATATTGCGCAGGCGTAGGAGGTCGGCAGACATCAAATACATTTTTGGTAAAATGTTAGTTAGTTAGTTAGAAGTTAGGCACGGAGAGAGTGTTTACCTTAGGGTAAAAGTATCGTTTTATCCCAGGCAACGCTTTTAAGAACCAAAACTGTTCTAGCACCTTCCGGTGCCTTATATAAACAGAGGTGTGTAATGAATGTTTGCAGGGTCGGACTGGGGTGTCCAGGGCCCACCAGTGGAATTGCTTCTAGGGGCCCACTGCCAGGACCCTGCAGATCAGCAGTACCGAGACACGACGGCTATAGGTAATAACATGTCGAGAGCCATGCTGCTCACGCACTATACCATGTGCACTACTACCTAAACCTACTGCTACACATTGTATGGCAAGTGAACAACATGGCTTCTAGAAATGTTACCATTACCCGTAGCTGAAGTGTCCTGGAAAAGCTGATCTACAGAGGTCCTGGCTGTTGTATCATCACAGATGTAATATTGACGTCCTATCCTAAGGACAGGCCACCAATATTAGAAACATGGATAAATCTTTTAAAGTGGTTGTCCAGGAATTGGATCAACCCATGTGGTGGGCAGGAGGTGTAAAATAAAAAACAAATAAATAAAAAAGAATACTTATCTGTCCTCAGCGCTCCGTTGTCCGCCGGTAGTGTCTATTCAGTCTTGTGCTGGCACCTCCTTGCTGGCAGTCCTGCACCTCATGTGACCACTGAGAACAATTAGGTACAGGGTTTCCAGAAATGAGGCCATGAGTCCGAACAGACACAGGCGGGGGACATCGGGGTGCTGAGGACAGGTGAGAATGCTTTTTTTATGTTTTTTATTTTATTTTTACACCTCCCTGGCGACTACCACAGTGATCACTCCAGTTTATAGACAAACTCTTTTAAGGGGTTGTCAGAGCCAAATATTTTATGTCCTCTTCACTGGTCCCCCCATACAGTGGCCACTTTACTGGTCCCCCATAATGTTTGGGGAACAGTGACGGGGCCATTATATTGTGTGGGAGCAGTAATGGGGTGAACATCCTGTACGGAAGGGGGACGTTAAAATGTGTGGGGCATATTAAAGGGTTTGTCCAGGGTTAAACTTTTTATGGCCTATACTCAGGATAGGCCATAAATACCTGAAACCTTACATTGCAGAAACACGTCTTCGGCTACTACAGAAAAAAAAAAGTGTTTTACAGAACCAGCAAAAAGAATGAAATTTAATCACATTTACCTTATCCACACATAGCAGGAAAAAAAGATGTGGAACAGCCGCAAACTCTAAAATGTGTGCACTTCTAAAAACATGGCCGGGTACTTTCAGCTGAGAAAGTACAGGAAAAATGCATCAAAAGCTCAATGAAAAACACTGTGGAAAAAATACATTGAGATTCAGCACTATTTTTTTCCACAGTGTTTTTTAGCTGCATCTCACTGTTGGGCCTCATCCTTATCATCTCAATATACTGAGCATCACACTATAAGGATAAGTCCGCATGTAGCAAGCCGCAGCAAAAAGCGCTGTAGGAAAAAACCCCGGCGGCAATGCATCAGTTTTTCCCACAGCGCTTATTGCAGAAACTCCACGGAGGTTTCCTCTGAAGACTTTCTGCTTCGTTTACACCTATAGGAAAACCACCAGTGAGTCTGTAGATTATAAGTGACATGCTGCGATTTCCAAAACCACAACAGTTTTAGAAATTGCAGTGTGTCCGCAGCGTGTATTTTTATGCAATGGGTGGATGGGATTGTACACACTATATACCTACACACTCAGGCCTGGTTTACATCTGCGTTCAGTAATCCAAACTACTGAACGCATTAGCAAGCGGTGTGCAGTGAAAGCTATAGACTATAATGGGGTCCGTGTGCTTTCCGTGCGGTGTCAGCACGGAACATGTGGACAGAAAATGTAAATGAAAACGTGTAAATAACTAGTAAGACTGGGTTCACACCTGCGTTTGCTCTACGTTCAGGGTTTCCGTCTTTGAATCAACTTTAACCCCTTAAGGACCAGGCCATTTTTTGGTTTCGCATTTTCGTTTTTCCCTCCTCACATTTCAAGAGCCATAACTTTTTCATTTTTCAGTTCACAGAGTCACATGATGGCTTATTGTTTGCGGGACAAATTGTACTTTGTAATGGCACCATTCAATATGCTGTGCAATGTACTGTGAAGCTGGAAAAAAATTCAGAATGAGGTGCAATTGGAGAAAAAATGCATTTGCGCCATTTTCTTATGGGTTTAATTTTTACAGTGTTCACTGTTTGGTACAAATGACATGTTACCTGTGTTCTACGTGTCAGTACGAACGCGGTGATACCAAATTTATATAGTATTTGAAATGTTTTGATACTTTTAAAAAAATGATAAACTTTGCAAAATAGAAAAAAAAAAAATTGTGTCATCATGTTCTAACACCTGTAACTTTTTCATATTTCCATTTATGGAGCTGGTTGTGGTGTCTTTTTATGCGGGACAAGATGACGTTTCTATTGATACCATTTGGGGAAAGATCTGATGGTTTGATCACTTTTTATTCAATTTTTTATAGGAGGCAAAGTGTTGAAAAAAACGCTTTTTGGCTGTTTTTATTTTTTTTGCCGCTACGCCGTTCGCAGTACGGGATAAATGTTTTAATATTCTAATAGTTCGGGCATTTTGGAGCGCGGGGATACCTAATATGTTTATGTTTAATGTTCTTTAATTACTTTTATAGCTAATCTAGGGAAAGGGGGGTGATTTGAACTTTTATATTTTTTTTATTTTTTTAATACTTTTAAAAACTTTTTTTTTTCTTCTGTTACATTTATGATCAGACCCCTTAGGTACCTTGAAACCTAGGGAGTCTGATCGCTCATACTATTCACTGCAATACTACAGTACTGCAGTGAATAGCAGAATCCCAGCACTTGTATTAGACGATGCCTCTGGCATCGTCTAATAGATCTCGGGCAGAGACAAGCCTGGAAGCCTTCAATAGGCTTCCGGCTGTCATAGCAACCGATCACCGCCCTCTTGTGACGTTCAGGAGGGCGGTGATCGGCGAAACATGGCGGCGCCCATGCCGCCGGCGCCGTTTACACACTGCGGTCACGTTTGACCGCAGTGTGTAAAGGGTTAACAGCAGCGATCGGCTCGGGCACCGACCGCTGCTGTTAGTGGCAGGTCCTGGCTGTATGATACAGCCGGCATCTGCCGTGTATGGAGCGAGCTCAGCGTGTGAGCTCGCTCCATACATCCCCATGCGACCCATGACGTACAGTTACGTCAAGGGTCGCTAAGGGGTTAAAAAAGCAGAGAGAAAAGTCCTGCAAACTGAACTTTTCTTTCCGCATTTTTCAGGTGGAAACTTGGTGGACCCTATTATAGTCTGAGGTAACCATATTTTAGGCTAAGGCCCCATGGTGCGACCTGCAGCTATAAAGTGACGCGGGAAAATCCTCAGCGGCAACACATTGCGGTTCTTCCCACAGCACTTTAAACAGAAATTTCGCTGAGTTCTCTTCCGCGTACTTTATGTTACAATTATACCTATGGGTAGAGATGAGCGAACACTAAAATGTTCGAGGTTCGAAATTCGATTCGAACAGCCGCTCAATGTTTGTGTGTTCGAACAGGTTTCGAACCCCATTATAGTCTATGGGGAACAGATACTCGTTAAGGGGGAAACCCAAATCCGTGTCTGGAGGGTCACCAAGTCCACTATGACAACCCAGGAAATGATGCCAACACCTCTGGAATGACACTGGGACAGCAGGGGAAGCATGTCTGGGGGCATCTAACACACCAAAGACCCTCTATTACCCCAACATCACAGCCTAACAACTACACACTTTACACACTCAATACCACCTCTCTGACAGTAGGAAAACACCTTGAAACATGTGTATTTGGCACTTGCAGTGAGGAGAGCTTGTCACCAGCAGTGAATTTGGCCCTTGTAGTAAGTTGAGGTTGGCACCAACATTTGTTTTGAAAATCAGGGTGGATTGAGCCTCTAACCAGCAGAGTTTGGGCAAATTCATGGTGGAGGGAGCCTCTAAAAACCCCAGTTTGGACCAATTCATGGTGGAGGGAGCCTCTAAACAGCCCAGTTTGGGCAAATTCATGGTGGAGGGAGCCTCTAAACAGCCCAGTTTGGGCAAATTCATGGTGGAGGGAGCCTCTAAAAACCCCAGTTTGGACCAATTCATGGTGGAGGGAGCCTCTAAACAGCCCAGTTTGGGCAAATTCATGGTGGAGGGAGCCTCTAAAAACCCCCAGTTTGGACCAATTCATGGTGGAGGGAGCCTCTAAAAACCCCAGTTTGGACCAATTCATGGTGGAGGGAGCCTCTAAACAGCCCAGTTTGGGCAAATTCATGGTGGAGGGAGCCTCTAAAAACCCCCAGTTTGGACCAATTCATGGTGGAGGGAGCCTCTAAAAACCCCAGTTTGGACCAATTCATGGTGGAGGGAGCCTCTAAACAGCTCAGTTTGGGCAAATTCATGGTGGAGGGAGCCTCTAAACAGCCCAGTTTGGGCAAATTCATGGTGGAGGGAGCCTCTAAAAACCCCAGTTTGGACCAATTCATGGTGGAGGGAGCCTGTAAAAACCCCAGTTTGGACCAATTCATGGTGGAGGGAGCCTCTAAAAACCCTAGTTTGGACCAATTCATGATGGAGGGAGCCTCTAAACAGCCCAGTTTGGACCAATTCATGGTGGAGGGAGCCTCTAAAAAGCCCAGTTTGGACCAATTCATGGTGGAGGGAGCCTCTAAAAACCCCAGTTTGGACCAATTCATGGTGGAGGGAGCCTCTAAACAGCTCAGTTTGGGCAAATTCATGGTGGAGGGAGCCTCTAAAAACCCCAGTTTGGACCAATTCATGGTGGAGGGAGCCTCTAACCAGCCCAGTTTGGGCAAATTCATGGTGGAGGGAGCCTCTAAAAACCCCAGTTTGGACCAATTCATGGTGGAGGGAGCCTCTAAAAACCCCAGTTTGGACCAATTCATGGTGGAGGGAGCCTCTAAAAACCCCAGTTTGGACCAATTCATGATGGAGGGAGCCTCTAAACAGCCCAGTTTGGGCAAATTCATGGTGGAGGGAGCCTCTAAAAACCCCCCAGTTTGGACCAATTCATGGTGGAGGGAGCCTCTAAAAACCCCAGTTTGGACCAATTCATGGTGGAGGGAGCCTCTAAACAGCCCAGTTTGGACCAATTCATGGTGGAGGGAGCCTCTAAACAGCCCAGTTTGGGCAAATTCATGGTGGAGGGAGCCTCTAAAACCCCCAGTTTGGACCAATTCATGGTGGAGGGAGCCTCTAAAAACCCCAGTTTGGACCAATTCATGGTGGAGGGAGCCTCTAAAAACCCCAGTTTGGACCAATTCATGATGGAGGGAGCCTCTAAACAGCCCAGTTTGGGCAAATTCATGGTGGAGGGAGCCTCTAAAAACCCCCAGTTTGGACCAATTCATGGTGGAGGGAGCCTCTAAAAACCCCAGTTTGGACCAATTCATGGTGGAGGGAGCCTCTAAACAGCTCAGTTTGGGCAAATTCATGGTGGAGGGAGCCTCTAAACAGCCCAGTTTGGGCAAATTCATGGTGGAGGGAGCCTCTAAAAACCCCAGTTTGGACCAATTCATGGTGGAGGGAGCCTCTAAACAGCCCAGTTTGGGCAAATTCATGGTGGAGGGAGCCTCTAAAAACCCCCAGTTTGGACCAATTCATGGTGGAGGGAGCCTCTAAAAACCCCAGTTTGGACCAATTCATGGTGGAGGGAGCCTCTAAACAGCCCAGTTTGGGCAAATTCATGGTGGAGGGAGCCTCTAAACAGCCCAGTTTGGGCAAATTCATGGTGGAGGGAGCCTCTAAAAACCCCAGTTTGGACCAAATCATGGTGGAGGGAGCCTCTAAAAACCCCAGTTTGGACCAATTCATGATGGAGGGAGCCTCTAAACAGCCCAGTTTGGGCAAATTCATGGTGGAGGGAGCCTCTAAAAACCCCCAGTTTGGACCAATTCATGGTGGAGGGAGCCTCTAAAAACCCCAGTTTGGACCAATTCATGGTGGAGGGAGCCTCTAAACAGCTCAGTTTGGGCAAATTCATGGTGGAGGGAGCCTCTAAACAGCCCAGTTTGGGCAAATTCATGGTGGAGGGAGCCTCTAAAAACCCCAGTTTGGATCAATTCATGGTGGAGGGAGCCTCTAAAAACCCCAGTTTGGACCAATTCATGGTGGAGGGAGCCTCTAAAAACCCCAGTTTGGACCAATTCATGGTGGAGGGAGCCTCTAAATAGCCCAGTTTGGGCAAATTCATGGTGGAGGGAGCCTCTAACCAGCCCAGTTTGGACCAATTCATGGTGGAGGGAGCCTCTAAAAACCCCAGTTTGGACCAATTCATGATGGAGGGAGCCTCCAAACAGCCCAGTTTGGACCAATTCATGGTGGAGAGAGCCTCTAAAAACCCCAGTTTGGACCAATTCATGGTGGAGGGAGCCTCTAAACAGGCCAGTTTGGGCAAGTTCATGGTGGAGGGAGCCTCTAAACAGACCAGTTTGGGCAAATTCATGGTGGAGGGAGCCTCTAACCAGCCCAGTTTGGACCAATTCATGGTGGAGGGAGCCTCTAAAAACCCCAGTTTGGACCAATTCATGGTGGAGGGAGCCTCTAAACAGCCCAGTTTGGACCAATTCATGGTGGAGGGAGCCTCTAAAAACCCCAGTTTGGACCAATTCATGGTGGAGGGAGCCACTAAACAGCCCAGTTTGGACCAATTCATGGTGGAGGGAGCCTCTAACCAGCAGAGTTGGTGGAAATCAGGGTGGAGGGAGCCTCTAACCAGCAGAGTTGTGGGAAAGCAGGGTGGAGGGAGCCTCTAACCAGCAGAGTTGGTGGAAATCAGGGTGGAGGGAGCCTCTAACCAGCAGAGTTGTGGGAAAGCAGGGTGGAGGGAGCCTCTAACCAGCAGAGTTGTGGGAAAGCAGGGTGGAGGGAGCCTCTAACCAGCAGAGTTGGTGGAAATCAGGGTGGAGGGAGCCTCTAACCAGCAGAGTTGGGGGAAATCAGGGTGGAGGGAGCCTCTAACCAGCAGAGTTGGGGGAAATCAGGGTGGAGGGAGCCTAGTATTAGCAGAATTGTGCAACGCTTATGGTGGATGAGTATGAGGATGCGGAGGAATTGGAGAGGTTGAGTACAGACATGGAGTTTCATGTTGGGGTGCTTTACACAGGTGGGCACAAAAATGAAGGCTCTATCCAGTGGTGGTTCATTTTTATCAAAGTGAGCCGGTCGGCACTCTCAGCTGACAGACGGGTGCGCTTGTCAGTGATGCTGCCACCGGCTGCACTGAACACCCTCTCAGATAGGACGCTGGCGGCAGGACAGGACAGCACCTCCAAGGCATATAGGGCAAGTTCAAGCCACAGGTCCAACTTCGACACCCAATACGTGTAGGGCGCAGAGGGGTTGGAGAGGACAGGGCTGTGGTCAGAAAGGTATTCCCGCAACATGCGCCTATACTTCTCACGCCTGGTGACACTAGGACCCTCCGTGGCGGCACTTTGGCGAGGGGGTGCCATCAAGGTGTCCCAGACCTTAGACAGTGTGCCCCTCGTTTGTGTGGACCGGTGAGAACTTGGTTGCCTACTGGAGGAACTGCCCTCCCTGCCGCCAACGTCACATGCTGGAAACATCTCCATCATATTCTGCACCAATTGCCTGTGGCAAGCATTGATGCGATTGGCCCTCCCCTCTACCGGAATAAAAGACGAGATGTTGTTTTTATACCGGGGGTCAAGGATAGCAAAGATCCAGTACTGGTTGTCCTCCATGATTTTGACAATACGCTTGTCGGTTGTAAAGCACCCCAACATGAACTCAGCCATGTCTGCCACAGTGTTAGTTGGCATGACTCCTCTGGCCCCACCGGAAAGTTCAATCTCCATTTCCTCCTCATCCTCCATGTCTACCCATCCGCGCTGCAACAATGGGACGATTCGAAGTTGCCCGGAAGCCTCCTGTATCACCATCACATCATCGGACAACTCTTCTTCCTCCTCCTCCTCCTCCTCCTCCTCCTCCTCCATTAAACGCAGTGAAGCGGACAGATGTGTGGACCTACTCTCCAGCTGTGACGGATCGTATGCTATCCCTAACTCCTCTGTGTGATCTGAGTTATCCCTGATGTCAATCAGGGATTCTCTCAGAACACACAAGAGCGGGATTGTAAGGCTCACCATCGCATCCTCAGAGCTCACCCTCCTTGTGGACTCCTCAAAGACCCGTAGGATGTCACAAAGGTCTCTCATCCATGGCCACTCATGGATGTGAAACTGAGGCAGCTGACTTTGTGGCACCCTAGGGTTTTGTAGCTGGTATTCCATCAAAGGTCTCTGCTGCTCAACCACTCTATTCAACATCTGAAACGTTGAGTTCCAGCGTGTGGGGACGTCGCACAAAAGCCGGTGTTGTGGCACATGCAGGCGTTGCTGGAGAGATTTTAAGCTAGCAGCGGCTACTGTCGACTTGCGAAAGTGGGCGCACATGCGCCGCACTTTCACCAGTAGCTCTGGAACATTGGGGTAGCTCTTTAGGAAACGTTGCACCACTAGGTTGAAGACGTGGGCCAGGCATGGAACATGTTGGAGTCCGGCAAGCTCCAGAGCTGCTACCAGGTTCCGGCCGTTATCACAAACGACCATGCCTGGGCCCAGGTGCAGCGGCTCAAACCATATTGCCGTCTCATCGAGGAGGGCATCCCTCACCTCGGAGGCAGTGTGCTGTCTGTCCCCCAAGCTGATCAGCTTCAGCACAGCCTGCTGACGTCTACCAACGCCAGTGCTGCAACGTTTCCAACTCGTAGCTGGGGTCAATCTAACAGCGGAGGAGGAGGCGGTGGCGGAGGAGGAGGCGGTGGCGGAGGAGGAGGAGGAGGGGGGTGTTCTTCTCGTGTCCCTGCCAGGAATGTTAGGCGGGGAGACGAGGTACACTGGGCCAGTTTGGGAAGCAGTCCCAGCCTCAACTACATTCACCCAGTGTGCCGTCAGTGAAATGTAGCGTCCCTGTCCGCATGCACTTGTCCACGCGTCGGTGGTCAAGTGGACCTTTGTGCAAAGCGCGGAACTAAGGGCCCGCCTGATGTTGAGTGACACGTGCTGGTGCAAGGCGGGGACGGCACACCGGGAGAAGTAGTGACGGCTAGGGACGGCATAGCGAGGTGCCGCAGTTGCCATCAGGTCCAGGAAGGCGGGAGTTTCAACAAGCCGGAACGCCAACATCTCCTGGGCCAGCAGTTTAGCGATGTTGGCGTTCAAGGCTTGCGCGTGTGGGTGGTTAGCAGTGTATTTCTGCCGCCGCTCCAATGTCTGAGAGATGGTGGGTTGTTGTAAAGAAGCGCCTGATGGTGCCTTTGATGGTGCAGGAGAAGGAGATAAGACAGGAACAGGGGAGGATGAGGGAGAAGTCAACAAAGTGGCGGAGGCAGATGAAGTGGTGTCCTGGCTTGTCCTCTGGAGTGCATCGCCAGCACAGTCAGCAGTGGCAGTGGCAGAGGCAGAGGCAGAGGCAGTGGCAGTGGCGTGAACGGCAGGCGGCCTTTGTCCTGCCGTTGCTGCCTGCCACTGATTCCAGTGCTTGGATTCCAAATGACGGCGCATTGAAGTGGTGGACAGGTTGCTCTTCTCAGAGCCCCTAATCAATTTCGAGAGGCAAATTGTGCAGACAACACTATATCTGTCCTCGGCGCATTCCTTGAAAAAACTCCACACCTTCGAGAAACGTGCCCTCGAGGTGGGTGTTTTTCGGGGCTGGGTACGAACTGGAACATCTTGGGAGATTCTGGGTGTGGCCTGGCTTCGCCTAAGCTGCTGACCTCTGCCTCTGCCTCTAGCTACCCTTTTTGGTGCTGCACCTGCCTCAACATCCACACTACTTTCCCCGCTTGACATCCCCCCTGTCCAGGTCGGGTCAGTGTCCTCATCATCCACCACTTCCTCTTCCAACTCCTGTCTCATCTCCTCCTCCCGCACAATGCGCCGGTCAACTGGATGCCCTGACGGCAACTGCGTCACATCACCGTCGATGAGGGTGGGTTGCTGGTCATCCACCACCAAATCGAACGGAGATGGAGGAGACTCTAGTGTTTGAGCATCTGGACACAGATGCTCCTCTGTTAGGTTCGTGGAATCGTGACGTGGAGAGGCAGGTTGAGGGACAATGAAAGGAGCGGAGAACAGCTCTGGGGAGCAGGGACAGTTGGGGTTATTGTTCTGTGAAGCTTGGGAATTTTGGGAGGAAGGAGGACAAGACTGTTGGGTAATAGGAGGAGAGGAGGCAGAGTCTGACTGGCTGCTGGACAATGTGCTGTAAGCGTTCTCTGACAGCCATTGCAAGACCTGTTCCTGGTTCTCGGGCCTACTAAGGTTTGTACCCTGCAGTTTAGTTAATGTGGCAAGCAACCCTAGCACTGTGGAGTGGCGCAATGCTTGCTGCCCCACAGGAGTAGGCACGGGACGCCCTGTGACTTCACTGCTACCTTGCTCCCCAGAACCATTCCCCCGACCTCGCCCACGGCCTCGTCCACGTCCCTTTCCGGGAGCCTTGCACATTTTGAATTCCCAGTTAGAAATTGGCACTATATATCAGTAGCAAAAATTGTGGGTGCACGTAACCCCAATATATTCTTTGAATTCCCAGTCAGACAATGGCACTATATACCAGTAGCAAGAAATGAGGGTATTTATAACCCCAATATATTCTTTGAATTACCAGTCAGAAACTGGCACTATATGGCAGTAGCAAGAAATGAGGGTATTTATAACCCCAATATATTCTTTGACTTCCCAGTCAGACAATGGCACTATATACCAGTAGCAAGAAATGAGGGTATTTGTAACCCCAATATATTCTTTGAATTCCCAGTCAGACAATGGCACTATATACCAGTAGCAAGAAATGAGGGTATTTGTAACCCCAATATATTCTTTGAATTCCCAGTCAGACAATGGCACTATATACCAGTAGCAAAAATTGTGGGTGCACGTAACCCCAATATATTCTTTGAATTACCAGTCAGAAACTGGCACTATATGGCAGTAGCAAGAAATGAGGGTATTTATAACCCCAATATATTCTTTGAATTCCCAGTCAGACAATGGCACTATATACCAGTAGCAAGAAATGAGGGTATTTGTAACCCGAATATATTCTTTGAATTCCCAGTCAGACAATGGCACTATATACCAGTAGCAAGAAATGAGGGTATTTGTAACTCCAATATATTCTTTGAATTCCCAGTCAGACAATGGCACTATATACCAGTAGCAAAAATTGTGGGTGCACGTAACCCCAATATATTCTTTGAATTACCAGTCAGAAACTGGCACTATATGGCAGTAGCAAGAAATGAGGGTATTTGTAACCCCAATATATTCTTTGAATTCCCAGTCAGACAATGGCACTATATACCAGTAGCAAGAAATGAGGGTATTTATAACCCCAATATATTCTTTGAATTCCCAGTCAGACAATGGCACTATATACCAGTAGCAAGAAATGAGGGTATTTATAACCCCAATATATTCTTTGAATTACCAGTCAGACAATGGCACTATATACCAGTAGCAAAAATTGTGGGTGCACGTAACCCCAATATATTCTTTGAATTACCAGTCAGAAACTGGCACTATATGGCAGTAGCAAGAAATGAGGGTATTTGTAACCCCAATATATTCTTTGAATTACCAGTCAGAAACTGGCACTATATGGCAGTAGCAAGAAATGAGGGTATTTGTAACCCCAATATATTCTTTGAATTCCCAGTCAGACAATGGCACTATATACCAGTAGCAAGAAATGAGGGTATTTATAACCCCAATATATTCTTTGAATTACCAGTCAGAAACTGGCACTATATGGCAGTAGCAAGAAATGAGGGTATTTATAACCCCAATATATTCTTTGAATTCCCAGTCAGACAATGGCACTATATACCAGTAGCAAGAAATGAGGGTATTTGTAACCCCAATATATTCTTTGAATTCCCAGTCAGACAATGGCACTATATACCAGTAGCAAGAAATGAGGGTATTTGTAACCCCAATATATTCTTTGAATTCCCAGTCAGACAATGGCACTATATACCAGTAGCAAAAATTGTGGGTGCACGTAACCCCAATATATTCTTTGAATTACCAGTCAGAAACTGGCACTATATGGCAGTAGCAAGAAATGAGGGTATTTGTAACCCCAATATATTCTTTGAATTCCCAGTCAGACAATGGCACTATATACCAGTAGCAAGAAATGAGGGTATTTGTAACCCCAATATATTCTTTGAATTCCCAGTCAGACAATGGCACTATATACCAGTAGCAAGAAATGAGGGTATTTGTAACTCCAATATATTCTTTGAATTCCCAGTCAGACAATGGCACTATATACCAGTAGCAAAAATTGTGGGTGCACGTAACCCCAATATATTCTTTGAATTACCAGTCAGAAACTGGCACTATATGGCAGTAGCAAGAAATGAGGGTATTTGTAACCCCAATATATTCTTTGAATTCCCAGTCAGACAATGGCACTATATACCAGTAGCAAGAAATGAGGGTATTTATAACCCCAATATATTCTTTGAATTACCAGTCAGAAACTGGCACTATATGGCAGTAGCAAGAAATGAGGGTATTTGTAACCCCAATATATTCTTTGAATTCCCAGTCAGACAATGGCACTATATACCAGTAGCAAGAAATGAGGGTATTTGTAACCCCAATATATTCTTTGAATTCCCAGTCAGACAATGGCACTATATACCAGTAGCAAAAATTGTGGGTGCACGTAACCCCAATATATTCTTTGAATTACCAGTCAGAAACTGGCACTATATGGCAGTAGCAAGAAATGAGGGTATTTGTAACCCCAATATATTCTTTGAATTCCCAGTCAGACAATGGCACTATATACCAGTAGCAAGAAATGAGGGTATTTATAACCCCAATATATTCTTTGAATTACCAGTCAGAAACTGGCACTATATGGCAGTAGCAAGAAATGAGGGTATTTATAACCCCAATATATTCTTTGAATTCCCAGTCAGACAATGGCACTATATACCAGTAGCAAGAAATGAGGGTATTTATAACCCCAATATATTCTTTGAATTACCAGTCAGAAACTGGCACTATATGGCAGTAGCAAGAAATGAGGGTATTTGTAACCCCAATATATTCTTTGAATTCCCAGTCAGACAATGGCACTATATACCAGTAGCAAGAAATGAGGGTATTTATAACCCCAATATATTCTTTGAATTACCAGTCAGAAACTGGCACTATATGGCAGTAGCAAGAAATGAGGGTATTTATAACCCCAATATATTCTTTGAATTCCCAGTCAGACAATGGCACTATATACCAGTAGCAAGAAATGAGGGTATTTGTAACCCCAATATATTCTTTGAATTCCCAGTCAGACAATGGCACTATATACCAGTAGCAAGAAATGAGGGTATTTGTAACCCCAATATATTCTTTGAATTCCCAGTCAGACAATGGCACTATATACCAGTAGCAAAAATTGTGGGTGCACGTAACCCCAATATATTCTTTGAATTACCAGTCAGAAACTGGCACTATATGGCAGTAGCAAGAAATGAGGGTATTTGTAACCCCAATATATTCTTTGAATTCCCAGTCAGACAATGGCACTATATACCAGTAGCAAGAAATGAGGGTATTTGTAACCCCAATATATTCTTTGAATTCCCAGTCAGACAATGGCACTATATACCAGTAGCAAAAATTGTGGGTGCACGTAACCCCAATATATTCTTTGAATTCCCAGTCAGACAATGGCACTATATGGCAGTAGCAAAAATAGTGGGTGTATATAGCCCCAATTCTATTGCTAGGGGACTTGCAGTGTATTTCTGGGGTGAAGGTGGGGGGGCACACCGTTGGAACGGGTATCGGGGGTATATATCGGGTATACGGGAATACACTGTCAGTGTATTCCATTCAGGATCCTGGGAAAGCTGGGTTGCGGCGATTAAGCCCGTCAGTGCCACGTTACACTGACAAGCTTCTCCCTGGAATTTAGCTCTTACAAGAGCAGTTGGTTGTCTTCTCCTTCCTATCCTAGCCTGTCCCTGCCTACCCAGAATCTAAGCCCTAGCTAGCTGGACGGAAACCTCCGTCCTCGGTGAATTGCAAGCTCAGAATGACGCGAAGCTGGGCGTCGCTGTTCTTTTAAATTAGAGGTCACATGTTTTCGGCAGCCAATGGGTTTTTCCTACTTTTTTCAACGTCACCGGTGTCGTAGTTCCTGTCCCACCTACCCTGCGCTGTTATTGGAGCAAAAAAGGCGCCAGGGAAGGTGGGAGGGGAATCGAGTAATGGCGCACTTTACCACGCGGTGTTCGATTCGATTCGAACATGCCGAACAGCCTAATATCCGATCGAACATGAGTTCGATAGAACACTGTTCGCTCATCTCTACCTATGGGGCAACCACCAGCTTTTCCGTAGGTATAATTGACATGCTGCGATTTCCAAATCCGTGCTGGTTTTGGAAATTGCTGCATGTCCATGCCACGGAATTTAGCACAAAGTGGGCATGGGATTTACTTGAATCCCATCCACTTTGCAGTTACAGTAAAGCGTAGTGATTTCTCCCGCAGCGTTTCTGCCGCAGGCAGATCGCAGTGTTTCTGATCCGTGGGCCCTGGCCTTAAGGCGTGAACCTAGCATTAGTATTATGGATTTACTGGAACTCTATTGTTGATTGTACAAGCAATCCCGATTAGTCTCCCCTCACATCACACTTTTTGCATCTATTTAACAGATCCGTTTAACGGATGAAGAAAACAGATACAAATAGGTGGTCAACTGTTTACATGGTGATCAATGTAAAAAAAATAATATTAAAACATATTACACCAAATTTTTGTGTCCATTGGAACAAAAGGGATCAGTTTTTTTCAATACAGAAAAAAACGAATGGCTATTAAAGAATGCCAACTATGTGGTGTGATCGTACTCTTACTTATATTACCTTTTTGCCATCGCTATATCTTAAGTATTAAACCATAGAGAAACTGTGCTTGTCTATGTAACTTATTTTGCAAGAGATAAAATCATATCTCCAGTTACGTCTTGGATGCCATGTAAGCATACGGACTAGTTTCTCAGTCATTTTGTCTGCGTACAGTGCTCACATCTGTCCTGTTATGAGGGAAGTGACTAGTTACAGATAGATGGTGGAGCGGTGACATTTTGCAGGTTACTTCCCTAGTCACGCTGTCATGCACAAGCTTTTGCCTGTATGAATTTTGTTGTGTTTATTTAAAAACCGGTTTGTGGATGGAAAGTGGATCAGCAGAGTTCCTGTTTCTGTAGTTAATCTCTGCTTTTTAGTGGCATTAATCATCTATTTCTGACATTAACAGGGGTTGAAAAAGTTCGCTGTATTTAGTACTTAGTCCTTGTTTCAGTTACGCCATCTAGTGGACCAAGACAGCAAAGCTAGAAAATGATTGCAGTATATCCAGAGCTTTTATAGGGATTCATTGTCACATGCTTTAATAGGAGCTTTATTATGCTCCCTGTTTAATGAAGGGTATGTTCACACTATCATCATAGGATGTACCATACATCTATCATAGGATCAGAGCAACAGACATTAACAGTAGAGTAACTCTGCCTATGACCGTTCCTGTTGGGGGTTGTTAATTATTCATACCTTATTAAATATTATGTACAAATGTTAATTAGTATAGATGCATCTTTATAACCTATGTGCACTTTGCCCCTTTTATTTTGTTAAATGTCCCTTTTTAATGCAGTCTGATCTGACGTTTTTTTTACACTTGGTGCAATTGAGCCTTTTTTGCCCCTTTTTAAAAAGGCACAGGTCATAAGTACAGAATGAAATGGATCTCCATTTAGGCTCTGCTCCCCTTTCCAGCAGAACATCTGGAACGCAAAGTGCAAATGTTTAATAAATAATGCGTAGGGCAAATAAATAAATAATAAATAATAATAATAAATAAATAATAATAATAAATAATAATAATAATAAATAAATAATAATAAATAAATATAATATAATATATATCATAAATAAATAAAGGCCAAAAAAAGCTGCAAATAGCTTAATAAATGTGTCCCATTGACTGCAAAACATGCAGGGCTGCATTTACTTTCTTCCATCCTAAAAATAGAACAAATTGAAAGCAGTAAACTGTTCAGGCAGACATCAGACAGAGGCAGCTCAATCTACATCTGTTGTTTGATGTAATTTGCTCACTTCCAGGAAAAGGTGACAGAAATGGACATTTAGGCTAAGGCACCACAGGACGACCCGCAGCTATAAAACAGCTATAAAGCCATGGACACGCATTGCGGTTCTTCCTGCAGCGCTTTAGGGCTAGTTCACACGTGGGCAAAGGGGCGGATTTTGACAACGGATTTCGCTTCAAAATCCGCCCCTTTACAATGGTGGTCTATGTAGACCGCCAGGCTTTTTTTTTCCGATAGGGCAGAAACGACCTGCCCTATCTTCAGGCGGAAGCCACGCGGGCTCATTCATTTGAGCCGACAGCGGAGGGGACAGCCGCGACCGCGATGGTCGCGGCAGGCGGGTTTTGACAAGAGAGAGCCGCGGCTCGCCGCGGCTCTCTCGGTGTCAAAACACGGGCGGGCAGTTCACGTGTGAACTGACCCATAAACAGAAAGTTCGCTGAGTTTTCCTCCGCGGACTTTCTGTTACGATTATATCTATGAGGAAACTGCCGTCATTTCTGTAGGTGTAATTTACATACCGTGATTTCCAAAACCGGCACGCGTTTCTTCCCACAGTGCTTTAGATAGAAAGTTCACCGAGTTTTCCTCCGTAGACTTTCTGTTACAATTATATCTTTGGGGATACTGTTGGTGTTCCCATAGATATAATTGTCAGGCTGCGATTTCCAAAACCACGCCAGTTATGGAAATTGCGGTATGTCTACACCACGGTTTTTACCGTAAAGTGGGCATGGTATTTGCCTTTCTGCTGTGGGTAAATTGTGGCGTTTTCGAACTGTGGGGCTCCAGCCTGATAGTTGTTAGTAAATACATTGAAGACATTGTAACATGTGTTACTCTTTACTGCAATTAAAAAATGCACACAGTTCTTCAGCAAACAGTGTAATGTAAACGCAGCCTTACTGCAAAGTTAGTAATGAGATCTAGCTGAAATACTCAGTGTTTCATTAACTGACAAAAGAACTAATGGTGGCCATAGCAGGAAATGGTAAAATAAAACTTGTCAGCAAAAAAAAACTTCAAAACTGCACCAATTGGTGGCAATCAGTGACAAAAACAAGACCAAGGTTGCTACTGAGTTACCCTTACCCCTCATCACTTGTGAAACTCGGTCTGTGAATGTGTTTATTGGCCTGAACTGAGGGACTCCTAGCATTATAGTTATTCATGATACTAGGAGTCCCTGCCTCCCAATGACCTACTATCCTGTAGGGATTATTGTGGAAACGCTGCTTTTTTTGTTACAGATTTTACTGTGTGGGTTTTTTTTAGCCAAACCTAGTGGCTACAGAAGGAATGGCAAGTATATAGGAAGCTTTTATACTTCTGCCTTCTGCTCAATCCACTCCTGGCTTTGGGCTTAAAAATCGTAGCAAAATCTGCAACAAAAAAAGCAGCTACTTCGCAACATGGGAGCTTAGCTATTGTGGAAATGCAGTACAACAAACATTACATTTTACAGTACCAGCAAAGTGAATGAGATTCTGTGTGAACCCATCCACACATTGCATTAAAAAACATAAAAAAGCAGTATAACCAGCGTTGAAAAGCTGCAATTTTCAAAATAACAGTCAAAAAGCTGTCAATTTTACCTGAAGAAACGCTCATGTTTTCCTATAGATTTAGGTCTATTTTTATGCTTTTTTTGAGCCAAAATCAGGAGTGGCTTGGCTTGAACTGGAATTAGGAAATATGAAGGAAGCTCTTAGACATTTCCCTTTTGTTCCCTTTAAGATAATTCTAGATCTTGATCATAAACCTATGACTAATGCTACTGACTTTGGGTCAAAAAACTGCAGCAAAATCTAAAACAAAAAACCTTGCGATTCTGTAATGTGGGTTTAATAATTCAAGAAAAAACGCAGAGAAAAGTGTAGCAAACATGCAACAAAATGCTGCTGATAAAAACGCAATGCTTTTCCACTGCATTTATTTCCACAGCATTTTTAGCTGGGTTCCACAACGTGGGGTCTTAGATTTAGGCTGGTTTTACACAGCGCTTTTTTGCTGAAGAACTACGTGCTACTAAGCGTCTTACCTCTATGACAATAGCCAGTACACCATGGCCATGCAGGTAAAATGAAGCATGTTGATTTATTTGTCTGTTTATCTAGACTGTGTCAAGTTAGTGCTACATTGTGAAAGATTATAACCAGAGTCTGGTCACAGCTTCATCATAAAAAGCCTACAGAAACTAACCCAGTACAATCCATAGTACACCATTAACCCTTTCCTGCATCTGCCGTACAATTCCCGCACTGATATATAAAAAACAAGAAAACTTGATAACCTTCAGTAGTTGATACCTTTTTAATGGCTAACTCATAATGATGACAAATGGCTGACGTTTCGGAACGCTAGGTCTAACTCCCTGTGCACGGGTCCTAAGTTATGGGTTTAGCAATATACTACAATACATTAGCATTGTATTGTGTTAGTGATCAGGCAACCTGAGGTTCAATAACCATAGGGAGTCTAAGAATAAAAAAAAAAAGTAAAAATTTAAATATTAAATCTCCCCCCTTTCCCTAAGGCTAAGACCTCAAGTTGCGGAAGCGCTATTTTTTTGTTGCAGATTTTGCTGCATATTTTTGTTCTAAAGCTAGGAATGGATTGAGCAGAAGGGAAATGTGCCTTCTATATAGGTCTCATTCTGTCTGTAGCAACTACTAAAATGCAGCAAAATCTGCAACAAAAATGCAACATTTTTGCTATTTTGGGATAATATCTCTAAAGAGCTAAAACACTGTTTCTTCGCTATTTCGCCTCCCAAAAAAAGGCATCAAAACATCAGGCATGCCCAAATTGGTACAAATGAAAAGTACATCTAGTCTTGATAAAACGTTATGGGTGGGGTGTCAGATTCTAGCGAATGAGGCTGGGGCCGGGGCCTGGATTGGAAACACCACGATGTTCCCGTGGCGGAAACACCACGGGAAAAATCGCAGCTTTGTACAGTAAGTGAAAAGTGGATGGGATTCTAGCAAAATCCATGCTCACATTGCAGTAAAAAACTCTGTGCGGACATGCCACGATTTCTAAAACCAGCGCAGTTTTGGAAATCACAGCATGTCAATTATATCTACGGAAATGCCCCATAGATTTAATTGTAACGGAAAGTCCGCGGAGGAAAACTCCACGAACATGGTAGTATAGGTCCCAATATGCATAAATAAAATATAACTTAATACCCATAAATATAAATTTAATTAAAATATGTCTAACTATTGAAATAAAAACACAAGACAACTGAAATTTCATTTGTGGATGTTATTTGGCCACGGTGTTTATTTAAGGTTAACATAACAATAGATAATTTAATCAATAAATAATTAAATAAATGAATAAATAAATAAATAAATAATAAATAAATAATTTTAAAATAACCAAATCCATAAATTCAACTTCTCAATAAAGACAATAAAACCAAGTCCAATCAGCAAAGCTGATCGACTAACCACCTTTAAACAAACACCATGACATTTTTCTTGAAGAAACTCGTTCCTTGGGAGGGAGGGCGGGGGCTTGATTGTAGAATTTTCTTCACGATTGACCCAAACAGCTGATATAGCAGGTATTTATATTCAAATTTCCCGCCACAAAAACGTCAAAATCCAATCAGCTGATGAGACCTGAATCAGCTGATCTCTAGCCACGCCCATTTCGAAGATTCTAGAAGGTCTCATCAGCTGATCAGAGTTCACCTTTACCCTACTTTCCTACTTGAGGTGAATTCAAATTTTGGCGGGAATATTAACCCTTTCCTTCAATACTGTAAAAACTGTACCTCACTTCCCTGAGGAGAAATATAAGATTTTATTATAAAAGTATTAAACCTTATGCTGGAACCACACTACCATGAGTCCCCCAGAGCTATTCAGCTCCGTGGGGGCCCCCCCATTATGTCTAAAGTGCTGCGGGAAGAACCGCAATGCGTTGCCGCCACGGTTTTTCCCACAGCGCTTTATTGCTGTGGGACGTCCCTGAAATAATGGTGTTTTTTAACACAGTTTTGTAACAAAACTATAAATTTGATATTGGTGCAATTTCCAGATTCCTAGTACATCGTATGGAATATTAAATGGCACCGTTATGAAGTACAATTTGCCCCCCCAAAAATTAAGCGATCTTACAGTTCTGTGAACAGAAAAATAAAGAAGTTATGGCTTTGGGAATCAGGGAGTAAAAAATAAAAATCGAAAAATGGCTGCAGTGGGTGGAGGTTAAAGGGGTTGTCCCATCCCAAGGATCCTATCTATACTGCTTGATAATGTGAATGTAAGACTTTTCCTAAATACGTTGCTTCAGCAAAACTGCTTTGTTTGTCCACTATCTTACTTTATTAATTTTTTTGGGACACATCCCTTGACTTATCTGGTCATAAGTCAAGTGATGTATCTGCTGCTCTGAGGGGGGAGGGAGGAGGGGCTAAGTACACGGGAGCGAGCCTGGAGGGGGGAGGGGTAGTTTACCCTTTGGGGGGAAGGGACCGCCAATACAGACTGTGCCGGTGTCTACACTCCCCGGCATCCGCCCATCTATTACAGCGGAAGCCAGGGAGTGTAGACGCCGGCACAGATGCCTGCAACATCACTATGTGCCTGCCCTGCATGAAGCCAGCAGCAGCAGGAGCGATGCTGCTATTCCAGAGGGGGGGGGGGGGTTGGAGGAGCGGAATAACAGGAGCTCCTGCCGCTGCTGGCTTCATGCATGGCAGGCACATAGCGATGTTGCAGTTACCTGTGCCAGGGTCTAACCCTCCCCGGCATCCGCCTCTCTATTACAGCGGATGCCAGGTCTGTAGTCGCACTGTGAAGGCTAGACTGGTCTCACCATCTATGAGCGTGCACGCAGGGCCAGCGGCATCTCGCCGCTGGCTTTGCATATGTAAACCCCGCCCACCAATGACACAACAAAGCCGGAAGAAAGAAGAATTTACAGCAACGAAGACTGGTGAGTATGAAATGTGGGAATACCCCTTTAAAATGAAACAAGGTATAAGAACCACCAAAGTTCTATATAGCAATGGCCTAGCTCAACCTTGTGCCCTTTGCATATATATGTAGAAAAAGGTTCACTAACAACTTTTCAAATTAAAAATAACTATATTTGATATAAATCCTGATATCCATAAGCTTGTGTGTTTTTCACTTCAATTAGCAATTTAGCATGTTAACCAGTTCTACAAAATGAAAGAGCTTTTTTTTTAATTAATGAGAAATGCAGAAGTCAATCAATTGTTCTTGTGAATGCCATTCAGATATATTATTTATATTATTTATAATAAGTCCGTTTCATAAGTCTGAATTCTCTATGCCCCGATGCTGCTATAGAAAGATAAAGCAATGAGAGGGCAGAGGTGGGGGAGTAGAGATGCAGAATAGCAATAGGATACAGAGAAGATTGACTGATGTTATCTGAACTGCTTATTAACCTCATCAGAGACGTGTGAAATATCCACCCAGAAATGCAAAACAGTTCAGACAAAACACTTGCTTTGTGCATGCCTGTGTTTCCTTTTTTACAACATTTCTTACAAATAGAAAAGGTTTTCCATTAAGGTAGAATGTAAGTTAATAAGATAAAGGGTGTGCACATACTTTATGGGAGACTAAAGCAAGCTGCTGGATCCTGCACCGCCAGTTCCTTCCTTAGGTTCTCATTTGGAGCGCCGATGTCCAAATGTATTCATTCATCTTTAAAGGGATTATCTGATTGGAAAAAAGAGCAGCTGCAAATATTCTAAAATAACAAAAAAAAAAAAAAAAAAAAACTATATCCACCTCCTGAATGTCCTGCTGGTGGAGCTTCCATGTTTAAGTGCCACTGCCAACTTTACAGGGTGCTAAAGATGTATTGCTTGTACTGGCCCTTGATCATTGCAGCTGATCAGTGAACTCAGCGACCATGGACAGTGCTACTGGCATCAATGATCAATATTGTATTGTATTTGTCAAATCTCTTTTATCTGACAGACAACCCCTTTTAGGCGCCTTTCATATTGCTTCTGTACTGTATACTTCACTGTTGAAGCTCCCAATGTATGTGATAAAACAATCCATAAGCCCCTATTCTAACAAGGGAGGCCCAAACAGTGGGGCAAAATTATTTTGCCTTTTTATGGCATACAAAAAAATAGAATGTTGCAATATTTTTGCACAAATTGGTCTTTGCCTTTTTATTTTTATTTTTTTTCCACACTCATCAATTTCTTAAAGGGGGCATGGCAAGGGCTGTGGCATAGGTGAAGCATAACTGATGACAGAAATATATGCCAAGTAAGAGTTGGCGTAGAGTTCAGTCCAGGCACATGGCACAGTCAGAGAATGCACCTCATTCTACCCCAGCACCACAGATATGGCGATTGATATTAAATTAACTAAAATGGCAGCTTCCACATGTTTGAGCAAGAGACACTTATGTGACACAGGCTATGATGTTCTTGCACCACCTGACATCAGCTGACAGCCTCTCAGCCAATAGACTGTGGTAGGTGGACACCTTATAGAGCTTATGTCACATACATTATAGGAGATGTTTCAAACGTCACCAGAGGCTAGTTGCGGTAATGGTGGAAATACTGTAGGATCTGTGATTCTTCTCACTGCATCATACAGAGCACTCCTCCACTGGAATCTGTATGTGGCAATTCTGTGCAAGGGCATGATGCATTAGAAAGAATCGGGGAAGATGATGATGACATTGCCAATAATGATTCTTTTGCGGAAAGCATCTGGTAACGGGTGAGGGTGACAAGGTGATATCAGATGAAGAGAGGGGTGGTAGTTGTAATGATACCAGCTATTGTGCAGATCCAAAATAAAAAAATCCTTCCTGGGCAGACCGAGGGGAGGTTCGCAGGCTGGAGATGGTGGCACTGGTTTAAGTAGTGGCAGATATGTGTCACCAGTAACTAGATGCGGTCATCTCTCGTGTGGGAATTTTTTTTTTAACATTGCCAAATGAAATCAGAAATCATCACTAACTGTTTCTCCTCTTCCATGCCAACTTCAGTCATCCATGAGGTCATGTGTGTCCAGGCAACAGCAATATGCACCCACTCATTCGGTGGTTGTGCAACCTAACTCACACTTGGCCAAGCTGCTGGCGGTGCAGTTGCCCCTCTAAGACTTCACAGCATTTTGCTAATGGATGGCATGTGGTCAAAATCGATGGAAGATACCTACCATTATTTTTCTAGGAAAGCTGTCCCTGCTTTATATCACCATGGGTCAGAAAATGTAGGTCTTTCCTGGGGAAAGGTACACACCACCATCGGCACATGAAGCACCAGATATGGACAAGGATAATTCATGGCTTTAACGGCCCACTAGGTCAGTGTTTTGACTGGCAGCGGCCACAGTCTAGAAATGCAACAAGACCAGGTGCTAGTTCAACCTTGGCTGTGCACTCCTCCTCCTCCCCCCTCATATCATGGATGTGAGGTGAAGTGCTGCCATGAAGTTTAACAATTAACAAGCTTGGATCATAGAAGCCACACAGCAGAGGAACTGCTTGGCTTTAACCTGCATCAAATATCCAACTGGATGCCTCTTCACCAACTTTAACTGGGCAGCACTTCCAGTGGCTCCAATACTGTTGCTGTGCTGTAGTTAGGATGAGTTACATTGTACCTGTATGGTACATGTCTTTAATATGGTGGTTCACCCCTTTTTTAACTTGTCTAATGGCTTAAAAGAGGAGATACTCATGGCCAGAAAAGTCTGCGCATTTCCACCATTCTCATGCTGCAGAAAACATCCAGCTCGATTTGCAGCAACAAAGTGTCTGCCTTCACATCTCTATGTGTGATAACTCCAACTCGGTGGAACTCCACCTAAAACATGCAGGAGCATCTGTGTAAGAAATAGAAGACGGTGCATGATTATTGTATGAAGCAGACCACACGGACAATTTGTTACTTTGGTGGATTGAAGAATCCAATAAATGTGTTAGCAGGAGTGACTGCAACATCAGCTATGTCATCGCTCTATTGTATATCTTAGAGGAAACACTTACACACATTATGCCATGTGTGTACTGCCTTGCATGTTGCCACAGCTACCACTACTGCCACCACTCAGCCTGACATGTCCTGCAGTCTGGTCCATCAGATCATTCCATGTCACACTACACACATGTTGCCACAGTTACCACCACTGACACCACCACCAGTTTTCTATATAGGTATAATAAGGGCATATAGACCACACAGGAAAATTCAGCAAAAAATGCAATGAAAAACACATTTTCACTGCAGTGGGTTTTTTTTTTGCTATGAGGGACCCTAGCCTAAAGTGAAATCCCTTGAACACATGAACACATTTTGTAAACGACATTCTTGAGGGAATTTCCGGAAAATAAAAATGCAAAAGAACTAAACTGTGCTCCTAAAAACAAATAGTGATCTCTCCATTCTGTGCCATAAATTGGGCATAAACTGCTGTGTTGGCACACAGCAAGGTGCATATGTGAAGGTGCTAAGTGGCTTCTGGTACACAGATTTTGATTCCTGATTTTTAGATGCCATGTCACACTTGCCCCTCACTTCTTGAGGAATTCCAATTTACTGGCACCTCAGGTGCTCGGCAAAAACAACATGTCGTCCAGAAACCAGTCCATTTAAATCTAAGCTCTAAAAGATAAAAAGCACAGTGTTGCTTCCCTTCTGATTCCTGATGTGTGCCCGAACAGCATGGGTTTACACCCATATCTACTTTTGTATGGATTATCCTGGATAAAAAAAAGTTTTAGAAATACATGTCTCTGTTGACACAAAGTGGGCACAACACATTTAGTACTAAAATGGTAGTTCAATTTTCACTTTGTATCAATCACTGCACTTTTTTTGGAAACCAAATCTTGGCTCTTTATTAGAGATGAGCAAACAGTGTTCTATCGAACACATGTTCGATCGGATATCACGCTGTTCGTTGTGTTCGATTCGAATCGAACACCGCATGGTAAAGTGACTGAAAACTCGATTCCCCTCCCATCTTCCCTGGCACTTTTTTTGCTCCAATAACAGCGCAGGGGAGGTGGGACAGGAACTACGACAACAGGGACCTTGAAAAAAAATAGGAAAATGCCATTGGCTGCCGAAAACATGTGACCTCTGATTGATAAGAACAGCGCCGCCCAGCTTCGCGTCATTCTGAGCTTTCACTTACTCACAGACGGAGGTCTGCGGCCATTGACATAGGTATTAGATTCTGGTAGGCAGGGATAGGATAGGATAGGAATGAGAAGAGAACCAACAGCTCTTTTAAGAGCTATATTCCAGGGAGAAGCTTGTCAATGTCTATTACACTAACGTGGGATTGACAAGCTGTATCTGCGCAACCCATCTTTCCGCAGTGTGGATGATACTGAGTGGGATACACTGAAAGTGTATTCCGATATACCCTATATGCCCCCAATCCACGTTCCAACAGTGTGCACCCCCACCCCCACCCCTGAAACTAACAGGAATACACTGTGTGTAATCCCCCAAGAATAAAATTGGGGCTACATACACCCTTCATTTGTTGCTGTTGGCATATAGTGCCAGGTTCTGAGTGTAAATTCCCCTAAGAAATTAGGGCATTCATACCACCCTCATTTGTTGCTATTGGCATATAGTGCCAGGTTCTGAGTGTAAATTCCCCTAAGAAATTGGGGCCTTCATACCACCCTCATTTGTTGCTATTGGCATATAGTGCCAGGTTCTAAGTGTAAATTCCCCTAAGAAATTGGGGCTGCATACCACCCGCATTTCTTGCTATTGGCATATTCACCCAGGTTCTGAGTGTTAATTCCCCAAATAAATTGGGGCCTGCATACCACCTGCATTTCTTGCTACTGGCATATTCACCCTGGTTCTGAGTGTTAATTCCCCAAATATATTGGGGCCTGCATCCCCCTTAATTTCTTGATATTGGCATAAACACCCAGGTTCTGAGTGTGTTTAAGCCAGCAAACCATATTAAAATGTGCAAGGCTCCCAGGAAGGAACGTGGACGAGGCCATGGGGGAGGTCGGGGGAATGCTTCTGGGGAGCAAGTTAGCAGTGAAGCCACAGGGCATCCCTTGCCTACTCATGTGGGGGAGCAAGCAATGCGCTTCTCCACAGTCCCAGGGTTGCTTGCCACTTTAACTAGGCTGCAGGGTACAAACCTTACTAGACCCGAGAACAAGGAATAGGTCTTGCAATGGCTGTCGGATAATGCTTACAGCATATTGTCCACCAGCCAGTCAGCCTCTACCTCCTCTCCTCCTCCTATCCAACAGTCTTGTCCTCCTTTCTCCAAAAATTCCCAATCTTTCCAGAACAATAACCCCAACTTTCCCAGCTCCCCGGAGATGTTCTCCGGTCCTTTCACTGTCCCTCAACCTGCTCCTCCATTTCGCGATTCCATGGAGCTACCAGACGAGTATCTGTGTCCAGATGCTCAAACACTGGAGCCTCCTTTATCTCCTGTCGATGATGATGAGACACAGTTGCCGTAAGGGCAGCCAGTCGCCATGAGCGTTGTGCAGGAGAAGGAGGTGAGAGAGGAGTTGGAAGAGGAGGTGGTGGATGACGAGGACACTGACCCGACCTGAAAAGGGGGATGTCAAGCGGGGAAAGTAGTGTCGATGTTGGGGCAGGTGCAGCACCAAAAAGGGTAGCTAGAGGCAGAGGTCAGC
Source organism: Leptodactylus fuscus (assembly GCF_031893055.1). Classification (NCBI taxonomy): domain Eukaryota; kingdom Metazoa; phylum Chordata; class Amphibia; order Anura; family Leptodactylidae; genus Leptodactylus; species Leptodactylus fuscus. The sequence goes on along the minus strand of NC_134266.1, from coordinate 98,766,728 downwards.
TGCTTCGCCGAAGCCAGGCCACACCTGGAATCTCCCAAGATGTTCCCTTTTGTACCCAGCCCAGAAAAACTCAAGGAATGCGCCAGGGACAAATATAGTGTTGTTTGCACAATTTGCCTCTCGAAATTGACTAGGCGCTCTGAGAAGAGCAACCTGTCCACCACTTCAATGCGCCGTCATTTGGAATCCAAGCACTGGAGTCAGTGGCAGAGAGGACAAACGTCGCCCGCCGTTGATGCCACTGCCTCTCCCACTGCTCACAGTGCTGGCGATGCACTCCAGAGGACGAACCAGGACACCCCATCATCTGTCTCCGCCGCTTTGTTGACTTCTCCCTCATCCTCCCCTGTTCCTGTCTTATCTCTCAGACATTTGAGCGCCGGCAGAAATACACCGCTAACCACCCACACGCGCAAGCCTTGAACGCCAACATTGCTAAACTGCTGGCCCAGGAGATGTTGGCGTTCCGGCTTGTTGAAACTCCGGCCTTCCTGGACCTGATGGCAAGTGTGGCACCTCGCTATGCCGTCCCTAGCCGTCACTACTTCTCCTGGTGTGTCGTCCCCGCCTTGCACCAGCACGTGTCACTCAACATCAGGCGGGCCCTTATTTCTGCGCTTTGCACAAAGGTCCACTTGACCACCGATGCGTGGACAAGTGCATGCGGACAGGGACGCTACATTTCACTGACGGCACACTGGGTGAATGTAGTTGAGGCTGGGACTGCTTCCAAAACTGGGCCAGTGTACCTCGTCTCCCCGCCTAACATTCCTGGCAGGGACACGGGAACAACACCCTCCTCCTCCTCCCCCACCGCCTCCTTCTCCTCCGCCGCTGTTAGATTGACCCCAGCTACGAGTTGGAAACGTTGCAGCACTGGCGTTGGTAGACGTCAGCAGGCCATGCTGAAGCTGATCAACTTGGGGGACAGACATCACACTGCCTCCGAGGTGAGGGATGCCCTCCTCGATGAGACGGCAATATGGTTTGAGCCTCTGCACCTGGGCCCAGGCATGGTCGTTTGTGATAACGGCCGGAATCTGGTAGCAGCTCTGGAGCTTGCCGGACTCCAACATGTTCCATGCCTGGCCCACGTCTTTAACCTAGTGGTGCAACGTTTTTTAAAGAGCTACCCAAATGTGCTGGAGCTACTGGTGAAAGTGCGGCGCATGTGCGCCCACTTTCACAAGTCGACAGTAGCCGCTGCTAGCTTAAAAACACTCCAGCAACACCTGCATGTGCCACAACACCGGCTTTTGTGCGACGTCCCCACACGAACTCAACTTATCACATGTTGAGCAGAGTGGTTGAGCAGCAGAGACCTTTGATGGAATACCAGCTACAAAACCCTAGGGTGCCACAAAGTCAGCTGCCTCAGTTTCTCAGCCATGAGTGGCCATGGATGTGAGACCTTTGTGACATACTAAGGGTGTTTGAGGAGTCCACAAAGAGGGTGAGCTCTGAAGATGCAATGGTGAGCCTTACAATCCCGCTCTTGCGTGTGCTGAGAGAATCCCTCATTGACATCAGGGATAACTCAGATCACACAGAGGATTCAGGGATAGCAGCAGAGCCATCACAGCTGGAGAGTAGGTCCACACATCTGTCCATTTCACCACATTTAATGGAGGAAGAGGAGGAGGAGGATGAAGACCTGTCAGATGATGTGATGGTGATACAGGAGGCTACCGGGCAACTTCGAATCGTCCCATTGTTGCAGCGCGGATGGGTAGAAAGGGAGGATGAGGAGGAAATGGAGATTGAACTTTCCGGTGGGGCCAGAGGAGTCATGCCAACTAACACTGTGGCACACATGGCTGACTTCATGTTGGAGTGCTTTACAACTGACAAGCGTATTGTCAAAATATTGGAGGACAACCAGTACTGGATCTTTGCTATTCTTGACCCCCAGTATAAAAACAACATCTCATCTTTTATTCCGGTAGAGGGGAGGGCCAATCGCATCAATGCTTGCCACAAGCAATTGGTGCAGAATATGATGGAGATGTTTCCAGCAAGTGACGTTGGCGGCAGAGAGGGCAGTTCCTCCATGAGGCAACCAAGTGCTCCCCGGTCCACACAAACAAGGGGCACACTGTCTAAGGTCTGGGACACCTTGATGGCACCCCCTCGCCAAAGTACCGCCACTGAGGGTCCTAGTGTCACCAGGCATGAGAAGTATAGGCGCATGTTGCGGGAATACCTTTCTGACCACAGCCCTGTCCTCTCCGATCCCTCTGTGCCCTACACGTATTGGGTGTCGAAGTTGGACCTGTGGCTTGAACTTGCCCTATATGCCTTGGAGGTGCTGTCCTGTCCTGCCGCCAGCGTCCTATCTGAGAGGGTCTTCAATGCAGCCGGTGGCATCATCACTGACAAGCGCAGCCGGCTGTCAGCTGAGAGTGCCGACCGGCTCACTTCGATAAAAATGAACACCCACTGGATAGAGCCTTCATTTTCGTGCCCACCTGTGTAAAGCACCCCAACATGAAAGTGGATGTCTGTGCTCAACCTCTCCAATTCCTCCTCTGCATTCTCATACTCCACCATAAGCGTTGCACAATTCTGCTCCTACTAGGCTCCCTCCACCCTGATTTCCCAAAACTCTGCTGGTTAGAGGCTCCCTCCACCCTGATTTCCCACAACTCTGCTGGTTAGAGGTTCCCTCCACCCTGATTTCCCACAACTTTGCTGGTTAGAGGCTCCCTCCACCCTGATTTCCCACAACTCTGCTGGTTAGAGGCTCCCTCCACCCTGATTTCCCACAACTCTGCTGGTTAGAGGCTCCCTCCACCCTGATTTCCCACAACTCTGCTGGTTAGAGGCTCCCTCCACCCTGATTTCCCACAACTCTGCTAGTTAGAGGCTCCCTCCACCAAGAATTTCCCAAAACTCTGCTGGTTAGAGGCTCAATCCACCCTGACTTTCAAAAACAATGCTGGTGCCAACCTCAACTCACTACAAGGGCCAAATATACTGCTGGTGCAAGGCTCTCCTCACTCCAAGTACCCAATACAATGCTGGTGACAGGCTTTCCTCACTCCAAGGGCCAAATACACATGTTTCAAGGTGTTTTTCCACTGTCTGAGAGATGTTATTGAGTGTGTAAAGTGTGTAGTTGTTAGGGCTCGTTCACACGGAGTAAACGCGCCGCGTACACGCGGCGTACACGCGCCGTAAACCCGCCACAATGCGCGGTGCGTTTACTCCGTGTGAACGAACCCTTAGGCTGTGATAGTGGGGAAATACAGGGACTTGGGTGTGTTAGATGCCCCCAGACATGCTTCCCCTGCTGTCCCAGTGTCATTCCAGGGTGTTGTCATCATTTCCTGTGGTGTCAGAGTGGACTTGGTGACCTTCCTGAGATGGATTTGAGTGTCCCCCTTAACGAGTATATGTTCCCCATCGACTATAATGGGGTTCGAAACCCGTTTGAACAGTCAAACAGTGAGCAGCTGTTCGAATCGGATTTCGAACCTCGAACATTTTAGTGTTCGCTCATCTCTATTCTTTATATCTCCTAATAAATTCTGTGCGTGGTGTTGTTTCTAAAATGGGGTAAAATTCCATTGTACTTTAGGGGGTCTGCAAATGTGACATGGCACCTGAATAATATTCCAAAAATCCATTAACATTAGAGATGAGCGAACAGTAAAATATTCTATATTCGTTTTGAATAGCCGCTCAATATTTGACTATTCGAACGAATATTGAACCCTATGTCTGTGGGGGAAAATGCTTCATTTCAGGGGATCCCACCATTCGACTCAGGAGAGTCACCAAGTCCACTATGACACCTCAGGACATGATGCCAACACCCTGGAATGCAACTGGGACAGCAGGGGAAGCACGTCTGGGGGCATCTAACATGCCCAAGTCACTGTATTATATCGGGATCCCTGTCAGCTTGCGATATGCGCGAGCTGGCTTTTTCCCATAGGAATGCATTAACCAGCGTTGATTGGCCGAATGCCATACAGAGTATAGCATTCGACCAATCAACGCTGGTTCTGCCGGAGGCTCATCTGTGAGGAGGAGGAGTCTAATATCAGACCAGAATGGAGACTGCTGTGGACCGATCTTAGACTCCACCTCCATCGGCAGAACCAGCATTGATTGGCCGAATGCTATACTCTGTATGGCATTCGGCCAATCAACGCTAGTCAATGCATTCCTATGCCGAGATGTAGCAGAGCTGGCCGTGCGCTGAGCTCGGCTACTCCGGAGATGCAGTCGAGCTCAGCGCACGGCCAGCACTGCTACATCGGAGATGTAGCAGAGCTGAGTGTGCACTGAGCTCTGCTACACCCAAAATGCAGCAGAGCTGAGTGTGCAGCAGGGTTCAATGCACACTCAGCACTGCTACATCTCAGATGCAGCATAGCTGAGTGTGCAGCAGGGTTCAACGCACACTCAGCACTGCTACATCTCAGATGCAGCAGGGCTGAGTGTGCAGCAGGGTTCAACGCACACTCAGCACTTCTACATCTCAGATGCAGCAGAGCTGAGTGTGCATTGAACCCTGCTGCACACTTAGCTCTGCTGCATCTCAGATGTAGCAGTGCTGAGTGTGCGCTGAACCCTGCTGCACATTCAGCTCTGCTGCTTCTCTGTGTAGCAGAGCTTTGTCAGCACTGCTACATCGGACCACAATGGAAACTGCTGTGGACTGATCTTAGACTCTGCCTCCTCCGGCAGAACCAGCGTTGATTGGCCAAATGCTGTACTCTATATGGCATTCGGCCAATCAACGCTGGGCAATGCATTCCTATGGAATGAAATTTATTGGATATTTTATACTTTTTTAACAAATAAAAAACTGAAAAGTGGGGTGTGCAATATTATTCGGCCCCTTTACTTTCAGTGCAGCAAACTCACTCCAGAAGTGATCCAATGTTGTCCTAAATGACTGATGATGATAAATAGAATCCACCTGTGTGTAATCAAGTCTCCATATAAATGCATCGGCTCTGTATGGTAATATCCCAGACCACATGACGTCTGGGACATTACCATACAGGCCCGAAGCCTGCTAGGATTAACATCAGATCCCGGAGAGGTGTGTAACACTGTTTATTACGTTCCCTCACCTCCTCTGGGGCTCCAATTATTTATTTATTTTTCCTTTTTTTTAATGTAGATTGTGAGCCCCATATAGGGGGCACAATGTACTTTTTTTTTCTTTTATTTAAGTATGTCTTTTGTAGAATGAGAGGAAATCCACAGAAACACGGGAAGAACATACAAACTCCTTGCAGATGTTGTTCCTGGCGGGATTCGAACCCAGGACTCCAGCATTGCAAGGCTGCAGTGCTAACCACTGAGCCACCATGTGGCCCCCAATGGGGCTTCAATTATTATACTTGGGGGTCTGAAAAGATCCCCGAATATAATAATAGTGGTAGTGAGATCGCAGCCTGGGCCTGCTCACAACCGTCCTCAGCGTCCTACAGTAGAAGGGGAAGCGGGGGCGGCAGTGAGCAGGCCTAGGGAGGTAGGTAAATGGGCTGCTACCTGCTGGGGATACTCCAGCAGATAGCAGCTTATTATAAAACAAAAAAAAGCCTGTTACTTACCGGCCTTGCCGCTGCTCTCGCTTCTTCTTTTTACCTGGCATTGAGAAGTCTACGTCTCAGCGCAGGAGGAGTGATGACACCACCTGCGCTGAGATGCAGAGGTCTAAACCAGCACAGGAGAGGGCCACTTGTGTTGTTTTCAGAGTGGCGATCTCCTGCGTTAGTTTAGAAAAAAAAATCTAATTGCTGCCTGAGGCTGCTACTTCACCTCGCCTCATTAGAGTTTCGGCCCTGGGTAAGTCACTTTTCACTTAATTTCATAATGGGTGTCTGGTAAGTTATTATGGGAAGAAGCAAACTCCACTATTTAATTTCAATATGGTGAGTTCTATTCTCCAGGTCTTGCACAGTCTGATCAACCGAATATATCATCAGAAACATACCCGCTTAAAAGGAGCAGCAAAAAGGCTGTGAGCATGCTTTTTATGGAGGTTTCTGTGAGGGGCCTATTAGATGGGAATAGCAACCAAAAGGTCAGTTTGATGTTGGTATGAAGTGGCATTTAGACCCACTTGTATAGATCCCGTGTGTCACTCTTGTAGTCTAGGCTGGACTAGGAGTCATTGAGAAAGCTGAAGATGACTGGTGATAAAGAGAGATGTGCCTGGCCTTCCAGCTGAAAAAGATGGAATATATTCTGAAATAGAAAGAATTCTAAGACTCTGAGAACAACACTTGGGAAGCAGAAAAGAACCTGGATGACCCTGCCAGTTATTCTAATATAGGAGCAAATGCCACATCAACATCATGTTGGTAGAGTGACAGTTCATATAATATCCAGAAAAATTTGGTGTACACTATCAGGGTACCTACTGCCTAGCTTGCCATCTGAAAAAGCTGGACTATTTTCCAAAGTGATCATTGTGTCTGTTGTTTACTACATGCAGTAATCATATACTGTTGCTCAAATTGATGCTCCATCATGTGCCTCTCAATATACATTTTACCTTACAATTATGAAACGAGGGAGTGGGAGTGGAACCGATGGCTTGCCCTGCTGAAACTGAGGTGGGACAAGGTTCGATGGATAGGAACTGGAGCAGGTGGATGGGTTCCACCTCGTGTTGAAACTGTGCCTGCCCTACACCTTTCCCCACATGGACATTTACAAGCAAAGATCTGCAAAGCCCATCAAGCAGAGACAACTTTCCCCAAAAAATAATGGCAACTAGATATTTTTCATGTAGAATGTGTTCTGTCATAAGAAAGCATAACACTGTGGATTCCACAAAGTTGCACAGCAGCGACTGCACCACCAGTAACTTGGCTAGGTTGGAGATAAACTTACAGACAATCCAGATAACTGGGTGCAGATTGTGTAGAGGAGAAGAAGGAGAAGCAGAAGGAGATGATAATATTGAATGATAATGTGATGATGACCATGTGTGCTCATTCCACATTCATGTACCAATTTGTATACACTTGAGAAAGGTGGTTTTCCCTAAAATGCGTTGTGTAGATTTGGACTACAATAAAGGATGTCTTTTGGGTGAGAACTAATGTCCTTGTTTTTTGGAATACAATTCCGTTTGTAATTTTATTTAATTTTTTTCTGATTAGCACAAGCTAGACTGTATATTGAGTGAACAACAGAAAAAAAAATGCTCAAATATAACAGAGGTTCTTTTTTTTCATGCACCAATGGAAAAGTACTGTCGGGGGGCGTTCCTGGTGGCACAGCGTCATGGCTGGGTGGTAAGCAACGCCCCCTCTGACAGTATAGTGCTACACACAGTACTGTCAGCAAGGGTGTTCCCTTCAAGACTGTCAGGAACGTCCTTCTGACAGTGAATGGCTATTCTTAATTGCATCGGTAATTGCACCGATATCTCTTCATCTAGGGTACATAATGGGTAAAGCCAACAGTGAGGACATGAAGGGTCCTCTTTAACAAAACATTTTTTCACTAATATGATTGTATTGTCAGTAAAAAGTATGTTTACAGAATGTGTTTATAGATGAAACTGCTCTATTACACAGCAGACAGAAAAAAAAACATTATTGGTGATGAAAGGGTTAATTGCTCTTTCTGCATAAGCAGCTTTACCATTACTCCTATGATCCTATCCTATATCTGTTGATTTCCAGCACTAGCCTGCCTGTGTAATTGCTTGATTCTCTGACTAAGTTCTCCTAGTCCTCTATTATTAGCATTGCTATAGCTTTTTTTGGACCTTTGCTATGATGCAGTGAGATGGATCATAGATGTATTTGCATGTCCACGATTACAGCAACTGAAGGCTGATCACGAGTGTACAACCTTTTATTGTTCATATGACATCAGCACGGTAAGGTTTACCTACAACTATCTATTGGCTGAGAGGCTGAGTGGTGCTACAACATCATAGTCAGGGGCGTAGCTAGAAATTGTGGGGCCCCGTGGCAAACTTTTGACATGCCCCCCCCCCCCGACCGACACCGAAGACCTTGACCGACCCCCTCCTACGCCCCAATAGTGGCCCCTGCACACAGTATTATACCCCATAGTGGCCCCTGCACACAGTATTATGTCCCTTAGTGGCCCCTGCACACACTAGTATGTCCCTCAGTGGCCCCTCCACACAGTATTATCCCCCATAGTGGCCCCTCCACACAGTATTATCCCCCATAGTGGCCCCTGCACACAGTATTATCCCCCATAGTGGCCCCTCCACACAGTATTATCCCCCATAGTGGCCCCTGCACACAGTATTATCCCCCATAGTGGCCCCTGTACACAGTATTATCCCCCATAGTGGCCCCTGCACACAGTATTATTCCCCATAGTGGCCCCTCCACACAGTATTATCCCCCATAGTGGCCCCTGCACACAGTATTGTACCCCATAGTGGCCCCTCCACACAGTATTATCCCCCATAGTGGCCCCTGTACACAGTATTATTCCCCATAGTGGCCCTTCCACACAGTATTATTCCCCATAGTGGCCCCTGTACACAGTATTATCCCCCATAGTGGCCCCTGCACACAGTATTATTCCCCATAGTGGCCCCTGCACACAGTATTATCCCCCATAGTGGCCCCTGCACACAGTATTATTCCCCATAGTGGCCCCTGCACACAGTATTATCCCCCATAGTGGCCCCTGTACACAGTATTATCCCCCATAGTGGCCCCTGCACACAGTATTATTCCCCATAGTGGCCCCTGCACACAGTATTATCCCCCATAGTGGCCCCTGCACACAGTATTATTCCCCATAGTGGCCCCTGCACACAGTATTATCCCCCATAGTGGCCCCTGTACACAGTATTATCCCCCATAGTGGCCCCTGCACACAGTATTATCCCCCATAGTGGCCCCTGTACACAGTATTATTCCCCATAGTGGCCCCTGCACACAGTATTATTCCCCATAGTGGCCCCTGCACACAGTATTATCCCCCATAGTGGCCCCTGTACACAGTATTATTCCCCATAGTGGCCCTTCCACACAGTATTATTCCCCATAGTGGCCCCTGTACACAGTATTATCCCCCATAGTGGCCCCTGCACACAGTATTATTCCCCATAGTGGCCCCTGCACACAGTATTATCCCCCATAGTGGCCCCTGCACACAGTATTGTACCCCATAGTGGCCCCTGCACACAGTATTATGTCCCACTGTGGACATCTATAAACAATTATTATACTCTGGGGTATTTTCAGACCCCAGAGTATAATAATCGGAGACCCACGGGGTGAAAAACATAAAAAAAACTCTGTTACTCAACTATCTCCCGGCTCCTACGATGTCAGCCGAAGTAGTCCATCTTCAATGACGTCAGACGTCACATGACCCGGGACGCAGACTGGGGTCATGAGACGTCAGACGACTTGGCTGAAGCCTTCCTTGATCATGGAGAGTAAGTAACAGTGTTTTTTATGTTTCTTACCTCTCCTAGGCCGCCGATCATTATACTCGGGGCTCCGAAAAGACTCCCCGAGTATAATGATAGCTGTGGTAGCGGCTGTCACTGGGCCCCTAATGTCCCGGGCCCTGTGGCAGCTGCCTCTGCTGCTATGGCGGCAGTTACACCACTGATCATAGTCTGAGTCATACACATGTATCTCGTCTGTATTTCCTGGTCAAACACATGATGGCAGCCATTTTCTCATAGCAGAGGACATTATTATTCATCCAAGATGATGCTATTTGTTCAGGTTTAAAAGTGAACAATTTGGAATATTCGATACAGACCCTATATATACATATACAGTGTCAGCCCAAAAAAAAAAGCACCACTTCACAAAATGTAATGATTGTAGCAAAAATGATTTCTTGTCTTTTTCCCTTTCTATCTTCTTCTCTCCTGGATGAAGAGTATTTGGCAATTTTGTACATGTTACGTGATACGTACGTAATAGGAAGTATACATATCCTGCAGGGACTTCATTTATACGCATCACATATATTTGACAAAATCCACTGGTGGTGCTTTTTTTTGGCCGCCACTATATGTGTATATATATAAACATATGTGTGTATACAATTCCTAAAGAATATGAATTTGAGCAACCCAATTTGTCTTTAAAAACAGAATGCGCACATTACTAGACAGTTCTAAACTCTGCCAGATCTATCAAAGTATCTAATGATGTTTGATAAATTAGGTGTATATTTAGGGTGAATTCACACTACGTAAACGCCAGCTTATTCTGAACGTAAAACACGTGAATGGAAAGTGCCTGCGTGTATGACTAGCTCTGCTCCTTCAGAGCCGTACACGCGGGCGCTTCCCATTCACTTCAATGGGAGTGCTCGTAGTGAAAAAAGCAGCCCATTCATATCTATGGGGAGCTCTCGCATGCCGGCTCCCATAGAAATGAATGGGAACTGCTTTATACGCCGCTGATTCTGAACGTGTTTTACGTTCAGAATAAGCTGGTGTTTACATAGTGTGAATTCACCCTTAAACTGTCTTGTCTAACTTTTAACTGACTTATTAGTTTGATTAGTTTCAAGGAAAAAAGTGCAAAAAGTGATATGCCCTTTTCAGGCTAAGCTGCAATAATACTTTTAAAATATATGTGTTAGTTCTCTGAAATCTGAAAAAAATGAATTTATATGCTACTCATTACATTCATAGTAATTTTTTTTTGCTCATGCTTGTTTTTTACCCATCATAGTACCCTTTTGCCTCTTTTTGTCTAGCTGTCTGCTTCATTCCTGGGAACATGTGCACAGTGTGAGAATCTAGCATTCAGGGGCGTAACTACCGGGGTAGCAGGGGCTTCCTGTCCATGGCTTCCCATTATGTATTTGCACACGCATTGTCCAACGAACAGAGCATTGTTACCTCTAATATTAACCTTTTTCTGCCCCTATTCAAAACCATTTATATTATTCTGGTTCTATTGCAGCCACAACTATCCTTTGTGTCCCAGACAAACAACCTGGAAGTTCTTGTGCCAGTTAATATTTGGTGTTACTTTTACTATTGCCTAGATCATCACATTAATGGGGACTGTGATAAAATTCAGCAAAATATACACAAAATAGATTAAAATGAATTAAAAGTACCTGCATCGCACATAGAGGTTACAAAGTGTACTCTCTGAATTACGCCAGCACTTTTCTTATAAAAAGCTACAGCCTTGCCAAATTGGCATAGGGATAATAATAATGTAATTTATATTAATGGATGCATTTGTTATTAGTAGAAGCCTGCCTCCACCCAAGTACTGTATCTGCTTTTGCATTTAGATTATGATTCTGTTTTTGAGAAGAATTTACAAAAAATAAAATAAGACAAGGAGTGAAAGGTAAAGCAGAAAATGAAATACAGAGCAGCACTGCTCCACTCATTTTTATATTTATAGCAATGAGTTATCACCTAGAGCTCAATGTGGCCTCCAGCAATCTCTTAAATCATTTAAGGGATGACAAGTCGTGGGGGGGGAGGACGCTCCTCTAATTCTTCTGTATGAGGTCCATTAAACAGCCATAAGCCATGACAAGATCTTGAATTACATTAGAGAGATTACCCTGTTACAGTTCATAATCCTTTGTAATATACCATTCTGAAAACCTCCTGTCAATCATAAATCCTGCCCTGTAATGGGGCAATTATGACCTATGGTCATGCAATTGTCCCCAATGTCAGTCAGTTACGAGAAGTCACATAAGCAGATACATGGTGATTATGTTACATACTCAATCAGTCAAGAAACAGATTTTCCCCAAAAGATAACAAAAAAACAAACTATATTTCCTGTGAGTAAAATGAGTATGGAGACCCCTAGTTCTGGCTCCCAGGTAAGCACGCCTTACTATTTTCAAAATGCAGAACAGCCTTCAGAACTGTGTTTAACATAAAGCATGAAATTCATGAAGGGGAAAGATAACTTATACAAGAAGATCATAAAATAAAGGTGCAAAGGGCCAATGGTGACAAAGTCAATTTTTGGTAACAACTGCAAAATAACTTCTCGGTTTCACTTCATTAATATATGCATTGGTTGATAACTGTCACTGGTAATTTGGTAACTTTTTATAAGGTAACATAGTTTAGATTCTGCTATTAGAAGTACAACAAAATAAAATGAGGTTTTGTAACCTCAAAACCCCAAACACATCCAACATTTAGGGCTGCTGATGGTGCAGCACTGTATATTCACTTGCTATGGAACATCAGAAAGGCGGGATAGTTGAACATTTAATAGACAAATTCATGTATGTAATACAATGTCTGGTAGCATAAGCATCCTAGGTTATGGGGAGGGGCATCATTTAAATGTTTCGCCTCAGGCAGCAGAAAAGCAAGAATGGCCCTTAAGATGCATGGTCTAAGCTCATTAACATATGAGTAAAAACGGACTTATTCAAAATCTGCTGACGCAATTTACATACAACAGATACATGTGAAATAGCCTTTCTAAAGGCTATGCAAGGATGTTCTTATCTAAAAATCACTTTTTCCAGTGATAGAGCCCCTTTAAGTAGGAACTTCTCTTTCAGCAAGTTTACATAGTATGACTACGTAGTGTCCGAGTGCCAACTGCCCTACTTACTGTACATACAGTGCCTTGCAAAAGTATTCGGCCCCCTTGTACTTTTCAACCTTTTGCCACATTTCAGGCTTCAAACACAAAGGTATCAAATTTAAATTTTTTGGGAAAGAATCAACAAGTGGGAAACAATTGTGAAGTGGAACAAAATTTATTGGACATTTGAAACTTTTTTTCACAGATAAAAAACTGAAAAATTGAGCGTGCAAAATTATTTGGCCCCCTTGCTTTAATAGTTTGTAGCACCACCTTTTTCTGCAATTACAGCTGCAAGTCACTTGGGGTATGTCTCTATCAGTTTTGCACATCGAGAGACTGAAATTCTTGCCCATTCTTCCTTGCAAAACAGCTGGAGCTCAGTGAGGTTGGATGGAGAGCATTTGTGAACAGCAGTTTTCAGCTCTTTCCACAGATTCTCGATTGGATTCAGGTCTGGACTTTGACTTGGCCATTCTAACACCTGGATAGGTTTATTTGTGAACCATTCCATTGTAAATTTTGCTTTATGTTTTGGATCATTGTCTTGTTGGAAAATAAATCTCCATCCCAGTCTCAGGTCTTTTGCAGACTCCAACAGGTTTTCTTCCAGAATGGTCCTGTATTTGGCTCCATCCATCTTCCCATCAATTTTAACCATATTCCCTGTCCTGCTGAAGAAAACCAGGCCCAAACCATGATGCTGCCACGACCATGTTTGACAGTGGGGATGGTGTATTCAGGGTGATGAGCTGTGTTGCTTTTACGCCAAACATATCATTTTGCATTGTGGCCAAAAAGTTTGATTTTGGTTTCATCTGACCAGAGCACCTTCTTCCACATGTTTGGTATGTCTCCAGGGTGGCTTGTGGCAAACTTTAAACAAGACTTTTTATTGATATCTTTGAGAAATGTCTTTCTTCTTGCCACTCTTCCATAAAGGCCAGATTTGTGCAGTGTATGACTGATTGTTGTCCTATGGATAGACTCTCCCACCTCAGCTGTAGATCTCTGCCCTACATCCAGAGTGATCATGGGCCTCTTGGCTGTATCTCTGATCAGTTTTCTCCTTGTTTGAGATGAAAGTTTAGAAGGATGGCCGGGTCTTGGTAGATTTGCAATGGTCTGATACTCCTTCCATTTCAATATGATTGCTTGCACAGTGATCCTTGGGAAATCTTTTTGTATCCAAATCCAGCTTTAAACTTCTCCACAACAGTATCTCGGACCTGCCTGGTGTGTTCCTTGGTCTTCATGATGCTCTCTGAGCTTTAAACAGAACCCTGAGTCTATCACAGAACAGGTGCATTTATACGGAGACTTGATTACACACAGGTGGATTCTATTTATCATCATCAGTCATTTAGGAAAACATTGGATCATTCAGAGATCCTCACTGAACTGAATGTAGTGAGTTTGCTGCACTGAAAGTAAAGGGGCCCAATAATATTGCACGCCCCACTTTTCAGAGTTTTATTTGTTAAAAAAGTATAAAATATCCAATAAATTTCGTTCCACTTCACAATTGTGTCCCACTTGTTGTTGATTCTTCCCCCAAAAATCAAAAAAATTTTATCTTTATGTTTGAAGCCTGAAATGTGGTAAAAGATTGAAAAGTACAAGGGGGCACTGTATCTCTAGAACAAGGATGTTTTATTCTAAGTGTTTCTCAAATTTAAACTACAATGAAACTCTCCAAAAGTTTACTTCTTTGAGAAGGCCACTACCTCACCAACACCACATTTTCAGTGAGATTTTCAATTTTCTATATTAGCCATCTTATTTGAAAAGACCACCCTCTAGGAGACCACTTTTCATTCATTTTTGGGTGGTCGTCTCAAAGAGGTTTCACTTTAGTTTTAAGTGTGTGAAGGTTCCTTCATGATAGGAGCCAAGGTCCCTTTCTAAAGGCCTCTGATTATATCGAAATAAATACAAATATGTGGAGTGCAGTACAAGGATTTATGTCACTCACTGTACAAGTGAGACTCACAATCAAACTTCCTTATCTCACAAACATACTCTTTGCTAGGGTCAATTTAATAGGAATCTAATTCACTTATATTATGTTTCAAAGTATGAGAAGAAACCCAGAGAAGTTAAAGAAAACTCACACAAACACTAGAACATACAGTATGTAGGGTCCCCCTGGGTACTCTACAAAAGTTAGTGATTATATTTTACTCCATATGCAGTTGTATACATATATATGTTGCCACTGTGTATTTACTTAGTTTACTTATATAGCATCATCATATCTCCACCATGCTTTACAGATATTGTCAACATTGTCCCTTATAGGGCCCACAACCTGAATTCCCTATCAATATGTCTTTGCAGTGTGGTAGGAGACCAAACCCAAGTTCTGCAAGGCTACAGTGCTAACCACTGCACTTGAAGCTACTAGATAGTGGGGGGAAAAAAGCGAGCGGTTCCCATTGAAATCAATGGCAGCGGATTTTGAGGCAGATTTCTTGTCAAAATCCATTGCCAAAGGGGCTACACGGTGGCTCAGTGGTTAGCATTGCAGTGCTGGAGTCTTTGGTTCGCATCCTGCCAAGGGCAAAAAAAAACATCTGCAAGGAGTTTGTATGTTCTCCCTGTGTTTGCGTGGATTTCCATCCCATACTCCAAAGACATACTGATAGGGAAAAATGTACGAAAAATGTATATTGTGGGGCTCACAATCTACATTAAAAAAAAAATAATAATCCACCGTCAAAAAGCTCTGTGTGAACGAGCCCTTACTTTTATGTCTTTGGAGCGGGAGGAAAGTGGAAAACCCATGCAAACACGGGAATAATATACAAACTCTTTGCAGATGTTGCCCTTGTTCAGATTCAAACCTAGGACTCCAGAGCTGTAAGACAACAGTTAGCACTAGTGCTAACCACCAAGCCAGCGTTTTCCTGCAGTCAGGAGATGGAAATGCTCAATGTCATAGATGTTGTGTGCAAAAGAAGACTGAGAGTAATGTTATATAGACCTATGTTATACGGAGCTATGGATATGCATTCTGCAGCCCGGGCATGGAAGGCATCTGGTGAATTTAGAGAGTTCAGCACATTGTTAAAGAGGAAGACTGCCCCAGTAAGGGAGACTACCACTAGGAAAAACTACTTTAACACTCAGCTCCTGCATCAGTGTAAGTCCCTAAGTTCTGCACCTCAAGCATCTAGAGGAAGTTGCTGTGTAGTTGCAGCACCTCAATGGACACTGCTTCAAACACCTACCATGCTGTGTTTTTAGCAGGATTGTCATTTTTTATGAACTGCTCTGGTGAGTGCCCTGCTTTTTTTCTATTGTTTTGGATGCCATGGGTATGCCAAAGACATGTGATCATCTCTTTTAGTTCACCTCCCAAACCAAACACTGATGAAGGGGACCTGCATCGTACCTGATGGTATTGGGATTTTTTTCCTCAGAGTGCTTCCAGTTGGAGAGAGGTCCCTCTTACCCTGAGCCATGTGGTGGTGTACGGAGCGGCCCTGATGGTAAACGCAGGAACGACTCACAAGGCAGTGGTGCAGTTGAACCAAGATGTAACTTTATTGTAATAACAAATGCAGCTTCCAGATGGGAGTTGTAGTTGTCAATTTCCCTGTGGTGGCTATTACCAGACTTACGATGAGTGATGCCCTATATCAAGATGGTGGATTGGTGCCTTTCTCACTCCAAATATATATATAGAGAGATGAATGGGTTCTCACTGGTTGTTTCTGTTACTCTCAACTTCCTCCAAAAGTTGACACTCTCTATTCTGCTGAGTCTGACAGCAGTTTCTTCTCTGTCTTGGGACTGTAGATGGTTTGCTGTTGGGCAGTTGACAAGTTCTTCTCTCAGGGGCTGCAGAGTACTCACAGCCAGTGAGTCTTGACTGCTAGCACAGACTAAACCAAAACTAATAGTACACTGTACTGCAGAATCTGTAAATAAAATAAATCTATATGATCTATATGTATTGTTATTTCAGGGTACCTGAGTTTTCATGAAAAGTTGAAATTTGGTCAAGGTGTGTTTTTTGACTGTATATACATACATGGCTTCCTATAATAATATTGCTAATATTCACATTCACATTATGGCTTAAACATTTTACATTACAGGCTGGGCTAGTTTACAATAGCCTTTGCTGATACTATTCTGCCATTGTGCCAGCAGTATTTGTGCAATAGCAAAAAGATAGCTCTGAAAAACCCAAGCAACCACAATTTTGGAGATCCAGAAACACTGGACTCAGTGCCGCACCTCCCATGAGGCGACCTAAAGCGAGCGCTTCAGGCGGCGCTATGCCAGGGCCTCAGGGAGGGCGGCATTTTTGCTAACCTAAGCCAGTCCAGGACAAGCTGTCCTGGACTGGCTTAGCACCGAGCGGTGGTTTGGGGAGGCCACTGGAGCAGCGCTGCTCCAGCAGCCTCCCCTCACGCTCTGCAGGCGAATGGCGCTAAGCCCCGCCCCTCACTAAGCCACGCCCATGTATGCTAAGCCACGCCCCCACTCCGACCCCTCCCCCGGCGGGAGGGGGGCGGCTTTCTGTAGTTCGCCTCGGGCAGCGAAAGGGGAAGGATCACCCCTGACTGGACTGTAAATATAGGGCAAATATATGCAGGCATGACATGGGAAAAGAGCAAAGTTAAATAAGCTTCTTGCTGACCGTGAATAATATCCCACCTGTACTCACAAAGCAACCATAAGTATATACACATACAAAGAACAATTTTATTGCATTTTAAGCTGTTAGATTTGCAGAATCTTCAGTCCTTTACACAGAGCAGGTTGTAGATCATGTATATCAAGGTGTCAGGAGAATCAACCTCTCCCCATTCACTGTGTAATGATAGAACAGAATCTCCCCCTCCACGCCCTGTGAATAGGTCTTGCTTATCTAATGTATCTAAGGATGGACCTTGGCTAGCAAGAGGGAGTGAAATACAAATTAGCTAGAAAGGAGGCACCTAGTGGCAAGAACTTTAAAGAGATTTTTCGGGCAGAAAACAGTCACATTTTTAATTAAAGTTCAATACATTTTGGTCCAGAATCACATGCTCTATGAAATGAGACTATGTTGTCTTAAAAGTAGTAACCATTTTAAACTGTGGCTACAGGAGAAGGGGAGAAAAAAAAGTTAATGTTAATGTGGGAGGACAGTCTTAAACATAAATAAATGAATAAATAAATACATAAATAAATACAAAGTGGGTAAGAGATTACTAAAAAGGTAGTAAAGATGTAAATGGTAGAGAAGGGTTGAAGGGAAAGGAGAGACTGCTTGGAAAGTGTTACATCCCAAAGAGATAGAAATCTATTGAAGCACATTCATGATCAAAAACTGGTGAGTGGAAAGGCACAATTTATGGCACACAATAATTGCTCCTTCTGTGCTTTTTTTGCCACTTTCTAAAAATGTAGAAGGGGCATGGTTGGGGGGTGGATGGAGCCAACTGAGGAGAGGAGGGGCATTCATAGTTTGATACATTTAAGTGTTTCAGCATAGTAAAAAAAAAAAAACAAAACCTAAAATCTGCTCTGGATGTTAGATTCTGGTGCTTGGACTTCCCGACTCCACAGATTAAGATGGACATATGACATGTTAATGGATGGTGTAATTGAGCCAAGGGGGAATTTACCATTGAAATCAGATAGGACCAAGGAAACTTTCTTGTTAACCATGCATTAAGACACTACATTTTAAAAGATGAACATTTCTAAGCTTTTACCAATACCTACTTTGCAGTCAATAGATAATGGAAATCAACACAAAGGATCTATCAAGATTTATTCTGCTGAAAGTTCTGGATAGAGGTACATCCCGAGGATTTCCTCTTATAGTGAGGCCTGTCACTGACCATACAGTAAACATTTTATTTAGTCGGACATTGACTTATGGATTCTAACTTCCAATAAGTGGTAAAGGAGACATATTTTTAATGTTCTTCTTCATCAATAAACCATGATTTATATTCTTTGAAACCATGTCTCCTACATAGGGGAGCATGCATAGCCTTTAAGAGTAAGTTCACACTGGGATTTTTATACCGGATTTTGACGCGGAGGCCGCCTCGGAATCCGGTCCAAAAAACGGCTAGCCACAACTGGATGCTGGTACAGTGCACTGGTATCCAGTCGCGGTATTCCACACCGGATTAAGCTTAAATGACCGTGGCAAGAATAGTTATGACGCTACTTTTCTTCGCTACTAGTTAGCAGAAAAAATAAGTGAGCGGTTCCCATTGAAGTCAATGGGAACCGGTTTTGGCAGCAGATTTTGAGGCGGATTCCATGACAAAATCCACTGCCAAAACACTCCTTGTGAACTTACCCTAAGAGCTAGTTCACACAGGGGGGGCGGATTTTGGCACCAAGAGAGATGGGAGTCAAAACCCGCCTGCCATGACTGTCGCAGTCGCGGCTTCCCCCTCCGGAGCCAGCTCAAATGAATGGGCTGACTCCAGAGGTTGCTGCCGCCAAGCGGACATCACGGTTCAACGAGCTGTGGAATCCGCCTGAAGAATGGGCAGCTCGCTTCTTTTTTTCTGCTAGCAGCATGTTGTGGAAAAAAAAAAACGCCAGCGGTCTCCATAGACCACCATTGTGAGGGGGCAGATTATGACTTGGATTACACGTTATAATCCACCCTCTCTGCCCGTGTGAACGGGCCCCAAGTCTTCCTAGATCTACATGTCAATCTGTATAAGAAGAACACAGTACACATCTTGACATCAATAGCTTCTCGTCTATGCTACCAATACCCAAACTCTGCACTTACAATATAAGTATACATCTTTTTCTTTTGCAAGAAATTTATTTATAATTTGACTTATGCATCCTTAGTCAAGTTATAAAACCTCTTAAATAATTGAACATTGACTTATAGGA